>NW_028098001.1:527586-1727586 GCF_014824575.4 Sturnira hondurensis | reverse complement strand
TCTGTGCGCAAATGTGTAACTGCGGTCAGCCTGCCTCCTCGCGCCCTCACTGGGTCCACCTGTTGCTACCCCTCACCTGGAATCCACTCAGGGCTGCCAGGGTGCCTGGGTTGGGAGATCTTTCCTGCCCGACCCTGCTCTGCTGCTGACTCTGCCCCTCTTACCGGTCCGGTTGAAGGGTTCCTTGTTGTTGGACTTCCCTATAATTCAATTTTCTGTGTTTTGGCTGTGTTTTTGTTACTGAAACTTTGTTGACTTTAAACTTACTTGTGAGAGGAGGCACAGTGTTTGCACCTACGCCTCCATCTTGGCGGAAGTCTTCCCACTGAACTTTAATAACAAGAAATTGGCTTAAAAAATTGAGGTTCTGGTGAGCGATGTAGTTTGAGTTTCCTTGTTGCAGAGGCAGCCTGAAAGCCCACCAGCATGGGGTTAATAGTTTACTTCTGTATACATATACTAAGGAAAAGACTTCAATTGGAGATAAGCACATTGGTCTTCAACAGAATGTACAGTTTTTAAATTTGTGGATATTGTATTTTATATATGTCCATTAAATCATGTTTTTGACTTTATGTAAAGATAATATATATTTTTTCTTATTTTTATCATTTTTAAAAATTATCTGCAAGGAGTATGTTAAAATAAAAATTGAATTATTTATTCTTTGGCTGCTGCCATCTCAGTCAGGTTATTTTCTTGGCAGGAAGATATTAACTACATTCAACTTCTCTAGTCCTTTCAGGATATCTGTATATACACAGATATCCTGAGTAGTCCTGAAAGGACTAAGTAGTCCTGAAAGGACTACTTTGTAGACTACTTCAGTAGTCCTGAAAGGACTATATATATATATATATATATATATGCACACATATAGTTGTGAATTTTAATACATTGCTTCTAAATTAATATATCTATTCCATGTAAATGCTCTAATACACTGGTATGTATATAGTTATTCCCAATATTGTTTTTTATCTTCTTGATCTCTGAAACACCTATAGTTAAGTTTTACTTTCCATCCTTCATATTGTTTGTTTCAATTAGATCAAAAATATAGTTTATACGCCAAACCAAGATACCTTTAAGAATGAAAACTGATGATACTACTTGAACCATACCAAAAGGAGTCACCTTGTAGCACCACAGCAAGATGGAGCATGGCATCCAGGTGAATATCTATCTATGTTCTTTCTATTTCAAGAATGTAGTTAGCTTCATATTATTTTCATGTGACAGTAATATTTTTATTTTCTTTTACATTTTCTTTTAATGTGTTTTGTAGCTATATAATGTAAATATATTTTAATAATACATAAAATTATACATATCTTTTAAAATTAAAAATTAATGAGAGGAAAATACTATCCACATTTTATATACAGCCAGTGTTAGATACTGACTGCCTAATGAGATTACATGTAACTTCTATGATATCGTAAATGAGGGAAATCTATATATATTGCATCCATGAGAGATGATCAGATAGACAGCATTCACTGACAATTTATTTGTGTGTGTGCCTCATGCAATCCTCATTAAAATCTGTGTGTCTAATATTATCCTCACCTGGAAGATGAAAAATCTGATTCTTACCTTGCTCAAAGTCAAATAGCTGAGAAGCAGTAGAACTACGTATGGTCCAGCAGAGGTCTCTGAAATTGTCCATCTCATACTTCCTATATTGCATATCAAAAATTCCCACTAATAAGTAAATGATATTTCCAAAAGGTTTTCAAGATATAGTTAACTGCGAACCTTATCTTTTTAATATTAAGAAAAAACTGGCATGGTTATCTTTGAGCATTAGTAAAATATTTATTCATTGAAAATTTTGAAGTTATCTATTCATACTAAGATATTTAAAGTCCTAGGAATTTTCCCATTAATGTTTGAGAACTTTCAATCATATTCATTCAAGCTAAACCTCTGAATGAATAGCATTTTTCTGACAGTTGCTAGACATTCATGTTGAACAAAAGAGAGATACCTCCTCCTTTCAAGGGGTTGTAATTTTATCAGGAAATCATGGTATAATGACAGAAACAAACATATAATAAAATTTAAGGTGGTAATTAGTTCTAGGAAAAAAATAAAGTAGTACGAAGACATAAAAACCGAACAACCCATATGATTATAGACTAGATCTTACTTAAGCAATGAAGAAAATCTTGTGAAATCCTGCAGATAGGAGCTTCCTGTTTGGCAGCAAGAAGGTCAGTAGAAAAGATGAGTGGCAAGAAGATAAATTTAATAAAGATAGAGGATCCTATGGTAAATGAAACATTAAACATTTTCGGTTATGTTTATTATCAAGACCTTATGCATAGTACACAATTGACCTTTGAACCACATGGGTTTAACTCTGTGGGTTTACTTCTACACAGATTTTTTTCAATAAATACAGCATATATATTTTCACTTACTTATAATTTTCTTAACATTTTCTTTTCACTAGCATACTTCATTATAAAAATACAATATGTAATACATACATAATATATGTTAATCAACTATTTGTTACAGGTAAGGCTTCAAGTCAATAGTAGGCTATTGTTATAATGAGTTTTCACTCATTCAGTTTTGAGTGACTCAAAAGTTACATAAAGATTTTCAACTGCACAGGGGAGTCAATACCCCTAACCCCTGCATTGTCCAAGGGCCAACTATATCCACCATCTATGATCACCTGTTATCCTTAAGATTTAAATTATCCTTGGTATCTCTGGTACTATGGAAGAAGCAAAATATACTTGGTAGTAAGAAGCTGTTTCTTCTTGGGAATAGAACTCTAAGGGAGATTGAATGTTGCAGGATAGCATAGACATATTCAAAATTGAGGATTGGTAATGACTTTGTGGTGTGTCAATTTCTCTAGGCTAAGCTACATCCCCAAGAATTCCCTTCTAGTGTGTGTCCCTTGGGGTAGAAAACACCATTCAAAATACATTCTCATGCTTCTTCTCCAAAGGAACAGCAAAGAGCTGATGACACCAGTGCTATGGGAGGGCCTGGGGTCCCCTTGTACCTTGCATGCAAGGCCACAGCAGCTTCAGTGGAGGATTTGGCAACACCATCTGGCAGAGGTCACTGCTAGGGTGGGTCCAGCCAGAAGTAAGGCCAAAAGGACCAGGAGTGGATTTGCATCACCAAGCTAGCCTCCCTGGTAAAGGACATAAAGATCAAGTCCCTGGAGGAGATCTACATCTTCCCTCTTTCCATCAACGAATCTGAGATCACTGACTTTTTCTTGGGGGCTTGCCTCACGGACCATGTTTTGGCGACTATGCTCATACAAAATAGAACCATGCATGTTAGAGAATGCAGTTGGAGGCATTTATTACCCTTGGGATTACAAGGAACATGTTGGTTTGGGTGTTAAGCACTCCAAGGAACTAACTAGCCACTGCCATCCATTGACTCATCATCCTGGCCAAGCTCTCTATTGTCCCTGTGCAGTGAGGCTATTGGGAAATGAGTTTGGCAAGCCCCACACTGTCCCTTGAAAAGTGACCAGCCACAGTGGCTCTGTTGATGCACCTCATCCCTGCCATCAGGGACACTGGCATGGACTCAGCCCTGGTGCTCAAGAAGCTGCTGTTGATGGCTGGTACCCACCACTGTTGCACCTCAACAGGAGCTGCACCAACACGCTGAGAAACTTCACCAAGGTCACCTCTGATGCCATCTCTAAGACGTACAGCTCTATCAAGCCTGAATTCTAGAAATAGACCCTGTTCACCATCACCTTATCAGAAATTCACTGACCATCTTATAAAAACTCACACCTGAGTTATGTGCAGAGGACCCAGTCACCAGCTGTGGTCACTACATAGTTTTTTACAAAAAAAGTCAAGTAAATTAACCCTACTTAAAAAATATATTCTCACCCTAGCTGCTGTGGCTCAATGGATAGAATGCTGCCCTGCAAACCGCAGGGCCACTGGTTCAATTCCCAGTCAGGGTATATGCCTGAGTTGTGGACCAGGTCCCCAGTAGGGGGTGCATAAGAGGCAACCACATATTGATGTTTCTCTCCCTCTCCTTCTTCCTCCCCTCTCTTCTCTCTAAAAATGAATAACTAAAATCTTTAAAATATATGTGTGTGTATGTATATGTATATATTCTCTTGCAACAATTTGAAGAAAAAGGGACAACAGTCATTTTTATTGCACACGCACACAAGCACACCTCTCAGTTATTCAATCTAAGAAGAATCTAGGTGCTGCTTTGCAAGAATATTGCAGATGTAATCAAAGTTTATAGTCATTTGACTTTAACTTAACAGGTTATTTTGACAAGACCTGACTTAATCAGGCTTTTTCCCCCTCTAAAAGAAGACATCAGCCTTCCCCAATAAAAAGAAAGAGTGGACAATTAGGGGACAGCAGACATCAGCCTTGTTCATAAGGTTTCCATCTGCTTGTAATCCTTTCTTCCTGATCGTCTGCTCTGTTAACTCAGCAGCCGTTTGCCCAGCCCCCACAATCACACAATTATAGGGTTGGCCAAAACCCCTTTAAGTTTTTTCCTTGAAATAAATATTTTTCATTTTCACTTAATAGTTCTTTTGATTTGAATACTATGAGTATGTTGGCTATCTCCATGTGGTGTAATGTTGATTGTTGCCAGTTAATGTCTCAATTTGATCGCTATCAATTTCTACCAGTCTACTTGCCCATGCAGCACTGTACAGTGAGAAATCTCCAGCATAAAACTTTACAAGCCACTTTTGACAGGTTTAATCAGTCACAACACCTTCTCCATATACTTCACCAATCTTTTTTTTGCATTTCAGTTGCATTTTTACCTTTCTTGAAATAGTAAGCCATAATATGCCCAAAATGTTATGTATTTTCTTCCATCTTCAATATTAAAATGGCTATACAAAAATTCACCAATTTTGATGTTTTTAATGGAAGCTGATATGACAGCTGTCACAATACAATCTAACAAAATTGTTTCAAACGAAGTTAAAGACAACTAAATGCTTCTAGAGCCATCGTACTGGAAAAAACAAACTTTTTGGCCAACCCAATACTTGTAATAATCCATATATCCATATATCTCCTTCTGGTTCTTTTCACTGGGTGAACCCTGGTAGACACAAGGAATACACTTCAGAAGTGCGCAGCAGGGAGGATGCCAAAACCACATGGAAATATCTATTAATCAGTTTTAAACACTCACCAGAACCAGAGAGCCTGAGGTCAAATAAATACTTTCCTATTCTCCTTAACTCTTTTCTCCTTCAGTTCACACATACTGAGGTCAGAAATTTTTAATGGAAATCTGTTGAAGCTTTTTTCATGTTTTATAATTTGCTTCATTTTTAAAGGGCTACACCCAAAAATCCAGATAAGTATGTACCAGTTTTGTATAGCTGCTATAACAAATTAAAACAAAATTGCATGGGAAGTACAGCACAGCTCTCACCAAGCTAACGGCAGAATCCAGGTTCTTTCTGGAAGCTCCAAGGAAGAATTTGTTTCCTTGCCTTTTTCAGTCTCTACAGGCCACTACATTTCTTGGTTCAGTGCTCCCTTCCCTCATTGTTAAAGCCAGTGATGGAGAGTGGAGTCCTTCTTATAGGAGCTTACTCTGACTTTCTCAGCTGCCACCTCTTCAATTTTTAAAGCTCCTATTATTACATTGGACACACTCAGATAATCCAGGATAATCTCCTTAAAGGGCAGTTGATTAGAAAGTTTTATTCCATCTGCAAACTTAATTTCCTTTGGTATGTAACCAACTTTACCAGTGGAGGGAAGTTGGGCAATTATTTTGCCTATCACATATGAGTTCTCTTATTTGGATCTGAAATAATTAAACATTTAGGCATTTTCTTTCATCCCTTGATAAGAAATAATTTTACTGAAATAAGTAATTACCAACTGGTGGGAAATCACCCCTCTAATAAATTGTAGAGATGAGAGAACTTGAATTTGTCAACTAACTGACTATTGGATATACGTCCAAAGATAGAATTTTTCTCTTTTATTTCTATTTGTCTTAACATAAGTTGTCCTTTTCATCTGGTATTCATTTTTATATGAAATATATTATCATTAGTATAAATATAATTTTTCTATGTCTGAAAGTTGTATTCACTGAGTATTTCTGTATATGGTTTTATGAATATATTATTAAAAGGGAACTTTTAATGTTAAAAGAATGTAGGCAGTTGATGTGATATTCTAAGCTATTTCACAAAGGCATTTGCTTAAAAACATTAAAAATGAAGGTCATTATACAAAATTGACTCCAAATGGCTTCTTAGTCAAATAGAGATAATTAGGAGCTTCCCTGAAGAAAGTGGTCTATTAGAAAATTAATCTCCATGGGACTGGTAACCTTTCTGAATTTCAGTGATTTTTCAGTTCTGGTATTTGATTACACTGTCTCAAAACATCCAAATATATCAGCAAATCCACGAGCCCTACTGACAGCTACTTGAACAGTCAAGCAGAGGAAGGAAAAAGAAGAATTAAAAAAAGAAACCTCAATCTTGATTTTACTATCAGGATTTCAAGGCAGTTTTGAAAGCTTGAGAACTTTCTTGCACACTTCAGCAATACTACTCAAAAACTATCATTTAAAAGGAGGTGACTTACAATAGGGACAGGTGAGGATGAAGAGGGAAATCTGAGGACAGTCAGTGTGTTAACGCTACATATGAACTGTTCAGAAAAAAGGAGAAGCTCATTTAGCCCCTTTCAAAGTTTTGAAACCATTTTGGCATCATTTTAAAGACAAAAGAAAATAATCCTGCAGAAATGCAATTTGTCGTTGTGAGGAGATGAGCAATGAATGATGAATTCCATCACATTTGTAGGTAACATTCCTTCCTCTTCATACAGTACTATCCATTATTAATGAGCACTATTTCTGAGTGTGAAAGAACTGTTTGAAAAACATTAGCGAATCTACCAGATGCGATTTACGTTGTCATTCCCTTCATTTTGCTGTTGGCGAAAGGCATCCCTGTAGACTTACATGCATCTAGACATTACTAACATTTTCCTTGTTATGCACTCCGGGCAGCTGTATCATGGAAATTTCCAGCATTGTATTTTATGGATTATTTTTCAGCCTTTACATTGTGTTCTGTTGCAAAATGCATAAGTCAAGGCTTTTTGTATGCAATGATCAATCATAAAAAAATCATCTTTTCTAATCTGACTCTTCTCCAAATTTTAGGAAGAATTTATCTAAATACTGGAGATGTGCAATAGCTGTATGCTAGCAAGGCAGTTATTTAGATCTATGTCTATTTATGGTATTCATTTTTCACTCTCCAGTTTTAAAAGCTGATTACATTTTAATTGTCCTGCTGCCAAAAGAATGGTAGCTACTATCTACCTGCTGGTCAGTAATAGCATGGCCCTGACTAACCCACCCACATAATCCCTTTTAATCAGTAAAAGTAAAGGTAACAAAGTCAAGTATTAGAGGAATAATGAATTGCCCCCAAAATTAAGCACTGGATCCTCTTGACTTTTAAATATGTATATAACTAAGCTGCTTCTTCTCCTCTCGGCTGCCCTGCTTCTCCCTCTCACAGGTCATATGGACGCCCACAGAGAGATCTGCATTCTTAAGTTGTTGACTTATTTCATATGAGTATACCACATGTTGATCTGTTTTTCTGTACATGAATAGCCTACCGGTGAAGTGGGGACTGAAACATTTTCAGTCTGCTGACCCTGAGAGTCATTAAAGGACGTAGGTGCAACACACGGGTCCTCATCCTCTTTTTAAACATTTTCATGCCAATTCTGTCAAGTTTTGAGTATCCTAAGGATTTATCTTAAAAAGGACTTCCCAGAGTATGTTTTGTCTCTTGGGAAATCAGTATGTATAACACACACTGAAAGGAGGGTGGAGGAGTTCCACTGGAGAAGTAACGTGGGACTGTTCTGCTTCAGTACTTTGGGGCGCCTCCAAGGCAGATGGGCTCTTCTATGGCTGACATGAAACAGGACTGCCTAGGAAAGGCATCATAATTATATGGTTTCTTTAAGATAATATTAATTTGGAATATTTTCATTTCACAGACTGTCTAGAGTTATTAGTATTTTATGGAATAAGTCATGAGAAATTCCAATTTAATTGCATCTCCCTATTAAGCATACTATTATACTAATGGGACCTACTGTAGGGGAAAAGAAAAACTTCACTTCTTACTGTTTCAATGCACAGCGTATTTAGAGTGGGCTGCCTCTGGAGTCTCAGTTTCTGGCTTGAAATACCAGCTCTGCAAATTACTAGCTGTATGACTTTGGGCAAGTCTTCCACCCTGTCTTTGACTCAATTTTCTCTACAGCAAAATAAGGAAAGAAAATAGTATCTTAGACATAAAATAACATGAATGAAGTGATTAAACACTTGCTACTCACTTACCTCAAAACTTTGCATCTAAAGCACATCATCTCTTTCATATCAGGATGGCCTGTTATGGTTACGATATATGGTAACCTTTGCTTCATCCAGGATGTCCTAGATATCAGAGAACTTCCCAGACATTATTGTTGTAATGAGTCCAAACTTGACCTTCAAATTTTATATGCTCTTATTTTTAGTCATTAAGTAGGTAGTTTTATGAATTAGCACAGAAAGATTACCTGCCACAACAGCCAGTGTATTTTTACTGCAGTCTCTAGCAAATAGTGCTCTTCCTCCATTGTTAGTTACAGCATGAGTTAGTCTAACCTGAGAAAGCTCAACCCTATCAAGAATGTTAAGTAGAAGGCCCTTTACAATCTGTCCACATTTTATCATGGTGGTATTCTCTTATTCAACACACTTTTATTGCACACCTGTCATGCATTAGTTATAGGTCAACATGAGACTGGTTGTATGAAAAGGCGAATAGAGAGAGACATGTCTTGAGGACTTCATAGTAGCCTCTAGGATCTGAGAACAGTGATTCGCTAAAGCCAGCAAGAGAATAGGGACCTTGGTCATGCAGCCAAAAAGAAATAAACTCTTCCAGCAATCTGAGAGAGCTTAGAGCGGTGTTAGTTGAGACTTCAGATGAGAACGTGTCCATCTGACACCTTGATTTTAGCCTGGTCAGAACCCAATCATGCTGTGAGGGATTTCTAACCCACGAAAATTGTGAGATAATGCATTTGTGTGTGTGTGTGTGTGTGTGTGTGTTAAACCTGCTAAATTGGTGGTGATTTCTCACACATCAGTAGCAAACTAATAGGGTGTATTTTATCTGCTTCATGGAGCTCATATTTCTCTAGAAAAAAGAAAGGAGAAGTAAGCTGATAAAGGCCAATAGATTTGCATTTATAAATGAAGGCTCTATATTAGCATGAAGGTAGGGGTTCAGTGGCATAAGAATGGGGATCGTTTATGCCAGAATATATAGATCTAATGGAGGATTGGCTGTTACAGTCCAAATGATAGGTTACTGAGCATCTCTGACACTTGGCTGAGCCTCCAGAGAGATAAAACCTTAGGGTGATTTTCAACCTTTTTCATTTCATGGCACACATAAACTAATTACTAAATTTTTCTGTTAGATAAGCAAAACTAAAGCAAAAAATGTTTTAGCTTTGCTAATCTGACAAAAATAGGTACAATTTTGATTCATCCCACTAAATGGCTATTGTTGTTTTGGAGATATATATAATACATACATACATATAATACATAATATATCATATAATATATGATAGATATTATATATGATATATGGTATATGTGGTATATAATATATAGAGTAATGTGTTATATATTATATTATGTATTATGTTGTATGTATATAATTTTGCATTGCATATTTGTATGTGTTATATTGCATATACACAATTATACAATATTGTATATAGAGTGTATATATAATATATACAATATATTATATATATATATATATAATATATATATAGACAATCTAGTACAGCAATTTCAACCAGCGTGCCACAATTCTTTTTTAATACATGTAACACCTGACTATTTAGTCAGAGGCACTGAACTCTCTTCCCTTAGATCAGGAGTGAAGCTCACCTGAGCTCCAACTCTTGTCTCCTTCCCACTCTTCCACAGCAGGCTAGCCAGCAAAGCTCACCTGAGCTCTGCCCTTCCTGTCCCTGCCCAGGAACCACTCCACAGACATCCACAGAGGGTGAGCAGGTAAAGGTCACCTGAGACTCCTTTCTCCCTTGCTGTGTCCTGTCTTCCACGAAATTGGCTCCTGGTGCCAAAAAGGTTGGGGTTGCTGCCTTAGATTGCCCTACAAGAGTACTAAAAGCTAGTGAGGAAAACCTGGGAGAAAATTTGTTTGTACATTAGGGCATTAAAATTGTGTGTACCAGGGACTTTAAAGAGACATGGGCATCTTTCTGGCATTTACTGAGAACAGAATTTGAAAAGACCCTCAACATTCAACCTGCTGGGTGATCTCTAAGGGCAGTGAATGCAGGCAGGAAGTGAAGGCAATGGCAGAGATGTAAACGGCCTGGCCAAGTGCTGAAGGAGAGCCTGACACAGAGCCAATGTGCACAGAAGGGGAGAGGGGTTGGTCTCCTCTCTTAACTATTTGGCAATTCAGTATGAATAGGTATAACACCTCATTTCAAAAGTAGATTTCTTTCTAAAGCAATTGAATATCATTTTTGACTTAAATTTTATTTTTCAATTACAGTTGGCATTCAATATCATTTTGTGTTAGTTTTATGTTTAAAGCATAATGGTAAGGCCATCATATATACTTTACCAAGTGTTCTCCCAGATACTTCCAGTACCCACCTGGCACCATCTCAGGAGAGGGACCCCCAAATTCAGGAATTACCTTCTGGAGGGCAAGTCCCTTGTACTACAGACTCCTCCCACTAGGTGAGTGTTCTAGGAATCCATCTGTATCAGTGTATCAGATAGCATTGTGTAGGAGGCTGCAATAGGCTTCAGTGAATTTTTTTTGGAAGACTTTCAAGGTGTTTGCCCATGTCATGATGGGTGATTTACGAGCGCACCTGCCCACACCTCACAGAGTATTCAGCAGTTTTTGACCAAAACCAGCATGACCTCCACGCCCCATTTTCCCTATTCAACAGATCTAGCCCCAGGGACTCTTTTTTTTGTTCCCTGGCTGAAAAAAAGTTGTGAAATGGAAATGTTTTGCTAATGTGGGAGAGGTGAGAAAGGACAGCAGAAGCACTAAAAGGCATCAAAATCAAAGCGTTAAAAACTGTTGGTATTGTCCATGTGTCCTTTATACTTGTTCCTGCAAATCCAATTAACAAAGGGGGTTGGAAATTGGAGGGAGGTGGGGAGGGCTGGGGTGTGAGCTGGGATGGGGGTAAAAGGCAGAAAACTGTACTTAATTGAACAACACTTAAAATTAAATCAAATTGAATTTTAAAAGACTGTTTTTGAGCAGTGGGAAAATAATCATCTCAATAAGGGTGTGGTATCAAATGGACAGTGCTTTCAGGGTGACCGAAGTTTAATCATGTATAAAAAATGCAAATTTTTATAAACAAATTCTGATTTTGGGGGGCTCCCATACATAGTTATTATAATATTATTGAGTATACTAAGTAAGTCGTCATTTATATCCTTGTGACCATTTTTTAACCATCAATTTGTATTTCTTAATCTCTTGAATTTTTCACCCAGCCCCCAAACCCCAATCCCCTCTGGCAACCAGCAGTGTGTTCTCTGTATCTAGGAGTCTTTCTATTTTTGTTTGTTCCTTTATTTTCTACTTTAGATTCCACATATAAATGCAGCTGAATCTCTTACATGAATTTTCACACACGTATTCTTCCCTCTGGACTCCTTGTATGCCCTTTGCACCTTACAGAGCAATTATTTGATATGGTATTTGAAGGTGTAGGTAAACTACTAATTTTAATTTAATGAAAATTAAACTGTCTTAAAAATTCTAGTTTTGAAAAGTATAGAGCTAAAATCTACTGCACAGATTAAAGCAAACTAGGATATAACCACATAAAAGGTAATATTTTGAAAATGTGATCATGGCAGGACAAAAAAAACAGAAAACAACAACTTCTTTTTGTTTCGAAAATGGACTTTCTTTATTATACCTATACTTTTTGTTGTCAGGAAAATTTTAGGTTCATGAAAGAACTTCAGAATCTTCTGTTCTAGGCAGATGTTAAATGCCTCAGTGTGACTCAGCTGAGCAGCCTGGAGGAGGAGAGAAAAAGAAATGTCTGTGAGGAGAAAGTGTCCAGGCTTGTGAGGTCAGAGGGCCTGTTGCAAACAGTGCTGTCTAAAGAATGAGTGAGAACGATTGCACGGCTCTTGCAACTGCATCTTTATTACTACAATATTAACATATTTCTAAAGAAGGTTCCCTGCTTTTAAATAAAATATGCTAACTTTTTATAGATTATTCAGTAGAAATGAAATACAAGATAAAGCACTGACTTAAGAAATTAGGTCAAACTAAGAAAATGGATGATTAAAATTTTGTTTTAATCATCTTTAGATGTGATTAAACTCTGCTGAATCTAAATTGTTGCATATAATTTGACAGCCTTCTGAGTTTAATGCAAATGTATGAGATCCAATTGGAAGCAACAGGAAAAATGAGGCATGTTGTCTGGTATATTAAATTTCCATAGCAGGTGTACGCAATGAGGACAATGGCAGAATCAGACATGATTGGCCTAGTAAGAGAAAGAGGCTGCTGCTGGAATTCATTTCCTGGCAATGATGGGAGAAACCTCCCCTTCAGCTAAGAAACTAGAGATTCCTCTGTCCATTGGATCTGAAATTATTAGGAAATGAACTGGTTACATTTTATGGCTTACTTATTTAAATTCATTATTTTATTTTATTTTTAATTACTGATAACATGCTAATTACAGATTACTTTCAAGAGTACATTCTTGAAACAGTCAAATTTTTGTCAAATAAGCATGTGCATTGCTATAAAAAGGCCATTAATAAATAAAATACAAACAAACATGAACAATCTCTTAACCATTTGTCTATAAAAACCCTTCTGTTGGGTCATTTACAAACACATAACCATACAAACAGTTCCTCATTTCCCTGTACTATTCTTCTGTTCACTGTTCAGTTTCTTCTATTCATCTAAAGGTGACTTTGCAGCTCACTGGGACAGAGTTTTGAGGAAATCTGCGTATTCAAAAGTAAGGAGAGAACAAATCCTAAAACTACAGAGATTGATGGAAGCTGTCCCTAAAATAGGAATCTCATGCTTTGCAGGACTATCTACTGGAGGCCCCCCACCAAGTGTTATCTCCTTTCATTGTCTGGAAACTCCCTTTTATTCT
This sequence comes from Sturnira hondurensis, assembly GCF_014824575.4. Taxonomy (NCBI): domain Eukaryota; kingdom Metazoa; phylum Chordata; class Mammalia; order Chiroptera; family Phyllostomidae; genus Sturnira; species Sturnira hondurensis. Next base: position 1,714,300 of record NW_028098001.1, on the reverse strand, counting down.
GTAGTCCTCCTTATATTTTCCAAAGAAAGAGGACTTTAACAAGTCACTTCATTTTTTACTTTTTTTTATTGTTACTCAAGTACAGTTGTCTCCTTTTCCTCCTACCACTCCACCCACATCCTGCATCATGAAGTCACGTTTGAATAGGGTAATCAATCCCCTAAAAACCCTCAGGGTCAAGGGAGCACGATCACATGTTTGCATACATTAGTATCACACAATGTGATGTTTCTAAAGCCTAAATAGCTCAGTTGAAATTACAGTTGACTAGAAATTTAATATAAAGTAATTAAACAAATAAAAACCTAGAGTAGAAATGAATTTAATGAAATATCTGAATGTGTGTGTACATTTAAAAATTAGTAGGAATTTTAGAAACAAATTTTAAAATGGTGTACATTAAATATAAAATTACCTGTAGGCTAGCATAAGTAATGAATACACATCAAAAATTAGAATGTACTAAAACAAATGTGATAAATTTTAATATCCTCATATTTACACACATCATTCAAATTGTTCTGAGAAAGTTAAGAGATTGAGTTATACAAGTACAAAAAAATTAGCCTGAAAGGTACACAAAAGTACCCAATGAATATAGAGAAACCAGTTTAATTTTAGATTTAAGTGTTCAAGCATTGATCTAAATGTTGTGAGATGCTTCTTTCACAAAAGAGTTCATAGAATGACACTGTCAATAGTGTGATTGCAAGAATAGAAATAGTTATGAACATTGTGGAAAGTAGTATAATAATGTTTCAAGATATTTTAATTTCTCCCTTTTTACCCAATAATAGCACTTTTTGGTGTCTAAATTAAGAACATAATCAAAATATAAAAAATATGTCTATTATAATAGTAAAAGAATGGATGTAATTGAATATCTAGCACTAAGAAAATACTTTACAGTATATCCATAAATAAATTATAATATAATTATTTAATTATATTCAGCATATATTTCTGAGAAGAATAATTGTTTAGTCTATATTAAGTGATAATAAAGTATTAATATATATAGCAAATGTATAGAAAATAATGAAATGAAAATCTAAAATGTAATGATAATCTCCATGCAATAACATTTATATGCTGGTAAATGTTCTAAGTACTTTTCACTACTATCTAAATACTATTTGAGTATGTATTTGTTTATATAATATATTAATATTTAAAATTACAAAAGATAAATTGTTTAATTTTGGTTAAAGCAATCTCAGTGCATGCACTCATTCATGGATTTAATGAACAAATATTGCAAGCATCTACTATATGCAAAGGACCCTTCTACAACTTGAAGTTGATATTATAAACAACATACATTAAGTAGTACTTTATATAGCTTACATTCTAGTGCAGCAAGAACAAACACATCAGAGTTTTATTGAATTAAAGAATGGGAAAGAAGAATGGATTGAAAAATAACTGAGATAATAGAAAATGTAAATATGCCTTCAAATATGTACTTCTTCACTTTGTCAAAGAGAGATCAGAAAACCAGTTTTACTTTTAAGATCTTTATGGGTTTAAAGATTTGTTGTTGTTTTTATGTCTGCTATAATGGAAGTGGTCCAATGGAATAGGAGGAATGAATAATGCAGAAAAAAAAAAAAACGTTCTAGAGAGAAGAGAATGAAACCCAGAGCACAGAAGAAGAGACTAAGCTTTGAGAGAAGAGGAAGTTCTTTCATTTAACAGTAGAATAACAGAAAATACAGGGTGCTGGTCATAGACGATTTATAGCTATAATGTTGAGAAAGCAAGAAAATTTAATCAATTCCTCGTCACATCAATGAGAAAGTTTCAATGATAGGGGCCGAGCCTGTCATGATAGGTTCTTGGGTGAAAGAATAAATTAACCTGAGGCATTTAAAGAAAGTGAAGAGTTGGTGAAGTAGTTTGTCTTGGAAAGTAGAAAGTAAACTCTCCAGGGAAATGTGGTAATATTGCTGGGAACTTGATTTATAAATTATACACTCTCTGCCTGATTATATGAATTTCCTCAACCTAATTTAGCTGCTCTTATTCAGATGTAGATAAATGTACTCAAGATCATGGGGTTTAGCCAAACTATAGACTGGTTTCCTGTCCAACATTTGTATTAGCTATAACCCTCAACAATAAGAGGGTCACTACTAAGCAAATGCTTGCTTAATAATATGTGTTTGTCCAAAAAGGCACAGAGAAGTGTGAGGAGCGAGCAAAAGAAACAGTAGCTACTCTGGAGAACTTTCTCCAGAAGCAATTCTTTTTCAATAGATTTAAAGATCATGCTAATTTTTAAGAATGTATTGAAAAAAATAAAAAAAAACAAGCACAATATAACCAGAGACATTGAAATTAAGAACAATCTGACAGTAACCAGAGGGGAGGTAAGAGGAGATAATAGGGGGAAAGAAGTGAAGGGTTTTCAGGAACAACTATAAAGGATACATGGATAACACCAAGGGGGAGTGGATTCAGGGGAGGGAAGTGGGGATGGCTGGGGTGGGGGGGACTGGTGGGGGGCAAATTCAGACAACTGTACTTGAACAACAATAAAATAATTTTACAAAAGAATGTACTGAAAAGACTATAGCAAAAGCTTCAGACTATGATTAAAAAATCACTGGAGGGTAGCCTAAAACAGTGCATTTTCTGAGCTCCTTCCCCTTCTCCAATTTTTCTACCTTTACACATTCTCTTGACAAGCCTTGCATGCTAGAAAATTTTTCTATTTATGTTAGGCACTGTTCCTTTACTTAGGATAGATATCCCAGAAGAAAGAGAAGGACATGCATGCAAATAATCATATGTGATATTGTAAGTACCCAAATGCATGTGAAATAAAGGGTAGAGGAGTGGGAATAATTGAATCTTTCTCCTAGAAGTTGCAAAAATTACCATTAATATCAGTGCTTTAATGTTAATAGCAGCACAAATTACAATAGCCAAGTACTGGAAGCAATCTAAGTGCCCATCAGTAAGTGAGTGTATCAAAAAACTGTGGTTCATTTACACAATGGAATACTATGCAGCAGAGGGAAAGAAGGAGTTCCTACCCTTTGCGACAGCATGGATGGAACTGGAGACCATTGTGCTCAGAGAAATAAGCCAGGCAGTGAAGGACACCACCCACCAATATAATCTCACTTTTAACTGAAATGTAATCAATAAAAGAAAAAAGAAAACACAATATAACCAGAGACATTGAAATTAAGAACAATTTAACAATAGCCAGTGGGGAGGAGACAATGGATGGAAGGGTTTTCAAGAACTATTATAAAGGACACATGGAGAAAGCTAAGGGGGAGGGTGGAAGCAAGGGAGGGAGGTGGGTTTGGTTGGGGTCGGGGGTGATTGGTGGAAAATGCAGACAACTCTAGTTGAACAGCAATAAAATAATAATAATAGAAATATTAGTGCTTCTATGTTTTCTTGGATCAAAACTACTAAATGACATCTTTTTAGTCAAAAAATTATGAAAAGAAATATAATAAGAAATGTATTCATATATCTTAATTGTCAAACTAGATTGGCATAAGTAACTACGTTATCAGAGTGAAGGGCACTAAATCATATAATTGAATGAACAACAAATAATTTGATTAAATAACTTGATAAATGTTCCTGCCTTTGTACTTATGACTCAGGAGAGTGGACATTCAGTAGATATACTTCATTCAATAGATAATCTCTCCTTCAATTCCTTTGCTTGTCTAATGATTTTGTGGTACACTCGCTCACAAATCTCTCCCTTCTTTATCTCTGTCATTCTGTTTCATGCTGCCATACTCCTAGGGATCTGACAGGAGAAGGATAAAGGGCACAATGAGTACCAGAAAGTGTGCGTGCAGAACCTACTCAGCTTGAAAACAGGTAGACTCACAATTCACTAACCTGCTTAGCCATTCCATGCAACCCAGAGTCAAAGTGTCTGCAGTAGAAGCACAAGAATACCTCTCCTGCATTTGGTCATTTAGACACATGCTTTCATGTGGTCTGAGCATATTTTTTTAATTTTTATTTTGAAAATGCACTACCATTAATTGCAGCATCATTTCCTGTAATGTTACAGCACCTAGTCAATGCCAAGACAGGATTTAGAGGGGTTCTCATTACCCGTTTATTGTTCAAAAGTCTTTCCTTTTATATGTCTACTCATCCTTACATCATTTATTCAATGTTTTAAACAAAATTGCTGAAGATCCAAAGACTAAAGTGTACTCAGTCACACAGAGTCTGTAGAGTGTTACATTTCAACAGTTTCAGTTCAGACTGACAAGAAGGGAAACAGGAATGAGCACCCAAGCAGAGGAAACAGCACAAAACTGAAGAAGCGTGCCTATGAGGAAACAAACAACAAACCACAGAAAGTTAGATGTGAAAGAGAACATTGTTAGGCCCAGTTTTTCTGTAGAGCTGAGTGGTACATAGGAGAAAAATCAGACCTGATAACTGAAGAAATTTTGTGAAAGTGTAAGAAGCTACTGACTGACATTAAATGAAAAAGTGAAGCCACATTTGTACTTTAGAGAGACAACTCTGAAGGAGCTATAGATGATGGGTTGGAATAAAAAAAGGCCCCGGGGGTGGGGGGTTGAGGCAGAGATGGCTGTTGCTATTGTCCCATGCAACACTATGAACACCTGCACTGAAGTCCAGGCTGTCAATGTGAAGGGAAGGAGGAAGCACTGTTAAACAATTGCAAATCACCAGGGTGAAGGAGTAGAAGTATCGAGAATGTCCATTTGTTGCCTCAGGCAAATGTGTAGGTAGTGACACCATTCCTGGAGATAACACAAAATGTTATAAAGTGTTTGCTTTACGAGTCTTTTATAAAAATGCTGGAATTTTAGAAGATGTGCCACCTTAGGCCCTTATCATTTTGTACCTTGCATGTCATTGGGTCCATAGATATTCAGCATAAAACTCACACAGGACCTAGAACAAGCACCAATTTCAGGATTTTGCCTGGGGCCAGCCCTGGGTACAAATAATTTGTGTAATTTCCATGATTGGATTTTAATGGGTAAAACACTCCAGATTTTTTTTTTTGCCATGTCTCATGTAATACCAATATACCAGTGTTAACAGGATGTAGTAGGAGAACAGCCTAAGGCTGTTTTCACACATGCAGTATCAGGGGTGATTACAATATCATTTCTCGTATAACTTGGTCAGATACAGCTCCTCTCTGTAGTGCTACATAGATGTCATGTAGCAAGTCACAGCTGCCCTAATTTGAACAAATAAGTGAGACAGCATCATGTGACTGTTTCGAACAAACTGAGAATTAGTGTCAGTCTAAATGTTTCCCCCCAACAAAGATTTTTGAGTGATCCAGGTTAGACATTGTTTACAAAAAAAGTTTAAGACCTGTTATTCATATGTCCCCAGTAGAATTATCTTGACAATATTTACAAGTTATATCTATATCAATAAGGAGAAAACTGTTCATTCATGGCAACATGGGTTTTCCATGGATATTTATGGATATATATATTGATATATTATGACTTTTAATCAAATTTGATATATTATTCTACAAAAGTATGAAGAAAGAAAAATCACCTTGTGGGTCAGCTGCTGAATAATCAATTTATTCTTTGCCTATGATGGCACATTTTACTAATTCAATTATTATTTTTTGTTTGCATGGTTTAAATATAATATAGTAGTAATGTTTTCATTTGCTTATAGGCATGACTGTATAATTTCCAATGATAATTGCCTTATACATGCATGAAAAAACATCTGATTCTAATAGTAATGCTCATAGTTTAATATTTAGTCACAGTGAGATAAAAACCCTATTGAAACAATGCAGCATGATATAACTAACTGTAGGTTAACTCAAGGGAAAGAATCATGTTTAGCTGTAATACAGAATGTAAACAAGTAGCATTGCTAAGTTATTTAAGTTAAAATTCCATTTTACTTTGAAATGTTTTAATCAACAACAATACATGAATGCTCATATATTATTGGTGTAAGTACCAATTGACACAAACATCTGACTATAATAACTATAGTCATAGTCATAAAGATATATCTTTATATCTTACAGTAAGCAAACAAAAATTGCAAAGGAAAACAAACCAAACATTAAATTTAGTAGAAAAGAAAATATAAGTAAATATTTTTGTTGTTGTTCAAATACAGTAGTCTCCATTTTCTCCCCACTACTCAGTAAACAATTATATTTTATAAAGATCTATTTATTAGCTGATATTCCTAATAGAAGCCTCAACTTTTAGATCAATTATTGTTCATGAACCTTAATATTATCAAACACTGAGAAATAGAGACTAAATCCTAACTAGAAATAGCACCTACTAGTGTATAATTTTGAATTCCTAAAACCAAGTTTATTTAAAAGTTTTTTTCTATGTTCTTTGATATTCAACCTTGATCAATTTTCATTTGAAGCGATAATTGTAAAATCCCCAGAGTCCCTAAAACAACATAATTAGACACTCAACCACAAATTCAAACAAAATGAATTTCCATTTACCAAAGAAAGCGATGTGAACATCTTGCCTGTTGTCTAAATACATTGATCATTTTAACTACACATTAAAGGAAAAGTGAAAGGAATCACAGCGCCCCATATGCAGCAAGTATGTGTAAGTGCCTCTGTATTTTATGCCTTAAAATGATGTAGGCAATAGGCAACAATATCATAATGAGATGTGGCTTTAAAATGTGAGTACATGTTGGTAATGCATTATATTTTATATATATTTAAATAATTTTGTCTGTTTTCAGAAGGGATGTTTATTGCTGGGAAGAACTATGACACTCTCCCTGTTATGAGAGTGAGCTCTAAATTAGTTGACTATAGAATTTCCTTATGAAGATCACAAACAAGTCTTTACGAACTTAGATAAAATTTATACTGGAAAATTTGCTTTTGTCCCAGTTCTGGGAAGATGGGTGGTTGTGTGTGGGGTGGGGTAAGATGGTGTTACACAGAAGCAGTGCAAGTGGACAACTATCAGATGCTTTACCAGTGAGGTAATGCAATGCAGGCCCTTTCATCTACAAAATAAATCTTTGTCTATGAGGGGATATAGTTCAGTTCTTTAAAAAGAAAAATGTAAGTAAATTTTTAGTACTCCTCTGGCTGCAACAGTGGGCCTTGAATAAAAATAAAGTGGGCTTGAAAATAAGCCCCTGCACATGGGCACTGTGAGTTGTAAGATCTTTGAAAATACTGACAGGCCCAGAAGTCAAAGAGAGACATGGCATTGCCCTGGCTGTTGTGACTCAATGGACTGAGCATCTGCCTGTGAATCAAAGGGTAGCTGGGTCAATTCCCAGTCAGGGCACATGTTGGGCTGTGAGCCAAATTGTGCCCCCACGGGGGGCACATGAGAGGCAACCACACACTGATGTTTCCCTCCCTCTCTTTTTCCTTCCCTTCCTCCCTCTCTAAAAATAAATAAATAGAATATTTTTTAAAGAGAGAGACATGGTAAATAGGGTTATACTGGTAAACTCACAGGGCTGTATTTTCTTTTTTTTTCACCATTTCTTCAATACATTCTAAAGGTTTCAGTTTCATTAAGATTTCACAAAGGTTTATTTAGTTCTACTTTGTTCTGTTTAGAGAAAATTAACCCAGGGAGACCTGCAGTAGGAGGGACACGCAGATGTGAAAATGTAACAGTCGACCCAAAGAGATGCCTGGGGCAGCAATCCACAAGAGACAATAGCAGTCCTTCTGAGTTAATGAGGATAATTTGGGAATGTTCAGAAAATTAGTTACGTCAGAGGAAGGAAAGAAAGAGGAAAGGGTAAGGAGTTAAGGAGTGAGGGAGGAAATCTCGGTTCCTGCTCACAGGTAGGAAGAAGGCTTTGTGTGAGTAGCTGTATTCTCCGGGTATTAAAAGGGGAGGTGATACTCTGAAGTTGGGGGAACTTGAAGTTTTGTAACATCACTCGAAGTTATCTGTGTATTGCATCACCCACTTTTTACCACAGTAAAGCCAATTTTTCTTCTTTAAAAAATACAAATGTGTTTCCAAAATCACATTCAATATCTAACTTGTAATTTGATTGTGTTCAAATCAGGATCAATATTGTGCAGGAACATTCTGTAGAATCAAAGTACTAAGCACAGTACACAAGTTGGGGAGAAGGAGAGAAGGGGTCAGTGCACCAAAGCAGACTGATGAAAATATCTTTGCATACTTCTCACATACTACTCAATTCTTAGCCCTGTTTCTGCATTTGTCTAAGGGTACATAGATAGCATTCATCTAGGTCTGCTGTCTCTCTTCTTCACACTGACACATCAGCGTCCAGACTGTTGGATAATCTGAGGTATTGAGACAACCTCAAGATTTTTTTTTTAATTTGCTATACTTTTATAATGATTTCCACACTTCAAAATGAAGAATGTCAGCAATTTGTGAGGGTTTAAAGTGAAACATTTTAGTGTCAATAATACATTTCATATGGAAATTGATCATCATTTCTTTTCCTACAGATAAAATGAAAGAAAACTCCATGCACTTCACTTCTCTCAGCTCCTTAAGTACTCCCCTTTTCAGTGGACACAGACCTGATCTGACTATCCCGGAGGGACTAATTTAGGCATTTTTTTTCCTGTGAAATGGATTGAAATGTTACACTCAAATTCAAGATGACCACAAATCTGAAAACTTAGTTGGAAACCAGATGGCTGAGTGACCCAAACTAAGATGCCCTTGGTCTGTCTCAGCAGGCCACAGCTATCCAGCAGGTACTTGTCATATGCAATGGAGGGATTGTTCGCAAATTCAAAATGTGCGTATCAGGGAGGCTTATCACCACTCTGCCCACGCCACACAAAGATGATGTGGGAGTTGAGATGTTCATTCTCTGTCTCTCTTTTTTTGCATCTCCCCCAACGTGTATATGCTGAACTATAGATAGAGAACTTTCGCTAGTTTTTGGTTATAGTTTAAATAGGTGCTGTTGTAATAACTTACATTTATTTTAGAATAACAGATGTCAAGTATTTATTGACTACCATTTAGGGATTTTCCAATTCATTTTATGTTACCAGGGAATTTTTAAATGTTATGAAATTTCCCTTTAAAAATTTCTTCTTAGTGTGAACCTGGAAATCTTTTGCATATTGTTGGACATATATATCAAAAATATTAAGTTAAACAGTGTCTACTACTCTACTTTTCTATCTTGACACTTATGCTAATGATCAACTCTCTTATTGTTTAATTACTAGGGAAAATGCAGGAACTGTAAATGTGTAGAAAGAGACTGATACCTAGGTAATGTGATTTAGGAGACATTGTGTCTAATCCTGGCTGAATAAACATGTTTTCTAGTGTTATACCACGATACATGTAACTCTTGTCCTTAATTTTATTATTAGAGTCATTCCCGGTAATTTGCAATACTTCTGTTGCCCAGAAAAGTTATTAATCACATTGTTTTATTCACTGAAAACATTAATCATTCATTTTTAAAAGGAGAATTCCTACTGTTATGATTTTAATCGTGTATTTTGTTACAGATTAATGGGAATACAGATATTAATAAGCTATGGGTATTGCCCTCAAAGTGCTCTGAGGCTTCTTGGGGGTCTGGGTATGTAGATATGACAATGCCGGTAAGGATGCTATGGTTCCAAGTGGGAATGTCAAGGCTGTCTGAATACATGGGAAACAGAAACTGTTCAGAAAAGGAATAGGAACTGATCAGGTCACAGAGAAAAGAATAAGAACAAGGAAGATTGTATAGACTTCCTTTTGTTTGTTTGTTTGTTTTTTGGTTGTTTGTTCTTGTTTTACCCTCCTATTCTCTGAGAGGAGAACCATTTCTAGGGAAAAACATAAATATTGAATTAATCTTTGAAATGCATGTCACATTATGTCTTCTGATTTGACTCACATGATTCTCACATCTTTACTCAATGGAGTAAAATTTCTATCATTTAAAAATACTCTAATTTGGGTTAAAATTTTGATTAACCTTCCCCCTGCAACATTATTTATTTTTTTAATACTCACCCTAGGACATTTTTTCATCGCTTTTAGAGGGAGAGGAAGAGGGAGGTAAAAAGAGTGGGGGAGAAAAAGAGAAACTTTCGTTGCCTCTTGTAGGCTCCTATCTAGGGGGACTGACTGAAGCTTACTCTGACCAGGAATTGAACCTACAACCTTCTGGTGAGTGGGATGATGCTCTAACCAACTCAACCACACCAGCCAGGGCAAGAATAATATGTTTTAAATGTACTTGATGAGAAACTTTGAGTAAATGGATTGTTGACACAAGAGTGTCTGAAAATGCAAAGTGTTTAGTTTATTTTAAAAGATAAGGGAGAACACTAGATATAATTGAATGTCAGCTGTATTTAAGTTAACTCCTCTTATTTTACGTTGTATCAACTTCATGAAGTTGTTTTTCTTTCTATCACTTTATTCAATAGAACAAAGAGCTTTCTCGTAGCATCTTGAGGTTTTGTTAAGGGTTTTAGAATAGCGTATGTTGCTGTGTAAAATTGGGGATACATACTTTTGAGAAAACTACAAATACTAATATTCAGTTTTAGATAATTATATTAATTAATTAAATATGTTGCTATATTAGGTATAGGAGGTTAATTTTTATATGTAAATTTGTGTTAATTTACTGTAGACTGATATTCTAATTATAACTCATTAACTCATGTATAGAAATGGTCATTTCAGTATTAATTTAGGAACAAATTTGGAAGCCTTCCTCTTTACAATGGTCATCTTCAAAACTAAACCATAAGTCAATGTTTTCTTTGCCCATTAGATTTATATTTCAAAAAAATTTTATTGTTGTTCAAGCACAGTTTTCTCCATTTTCCTTCCACCACTTCCCCCCCATCCCACCCATCCCCGCCTCCCACCCTTCAATCCTTCCCCTCTTTGGCTTTGTCCATGGGTCCTTTGTAAATGATTATTACATATTTTAATTTAAATTATTGAACATTATATAATTTCTCCTTCTTTCACAGATGTATAACAATCAATGTTTAGTGGTTCTTCCATTTAAAAATATATTTGCATTATGTACACTAAACTTTGCTATTCAAAATTCAATTCAATTTTCTTTCATTTCTTCCTCAGAGTAAAAGATTTTTTATCAGCCACCACATTAATAAAATAATTTTAGAACTGCTTATAAGCTATAATTAGCTTTTCCCTTTTCAGATCAAGTAATACAATCAGCAGTGTGAGTTCAAACCCTGAGCTGTGAGCAAAAGTTTTATTTTTCCTTTATTAACTATAAAATAATTAAAAGTCTAGCAAAATGGCAACTGGGGCAATGAGGGCAAATGGTGAAAGGAGATTTTTCTTTTCATTTCATTATTATAAGACTGGCCTTTGAACCAAGGAAGTCATTAAGGGTCAATTTGCCATTAGATTATAAAATATTAATAAAATCTCATGAACCATTTATTTGTAGTACAGAAGCTTTGCTCTGCTCTTTTAGTTGCAGACAACCCTAACCCTTGGGCTTTTGGGACAAATCTGCATAACGGAGTGAATGACATGTCAATATTCTCTATATTATGTTGAAACACTATCTTCAACTTTTTAGTCTTTCTCTTCATTTTGAAAAATATGAAACATGGACAATTGAAGTGCAAAGAAAAGCAAACACTTGCCTCCTTATTTTACTAAACCTGAGAAAACGTTCAAGGTTTTTAGTACCATCCTTCTTTTTCAATCTCATCTATCTGTCCTTGTCAGTGGTCAGCTAGATGTTTCAAGATGCCCGATTATTGAACACACGCGGGCCGGCTCTGCTCCGCCTCATTCTTCCCACATTGTATGAAGGACTCTGTAAGCTGGCGCCTGCCACGGTGAAGAGAGTCGAGTGACAAAGTCGTGCAGAAACTTTCAAATACAAACACTGATTCTTCTTTAGTCAAAAAGCAACAGTTACAGGGACAGTATTTCTTTTACTATTTTTGTCATCTCAGTATAAAAATTAAAAAGCGTTACCTACTCTGACATTTACTTTTTGACCAAAAACACACTATTTTTTATGAATGATCCATATATTTTAAAAACAAATTTAGTTTCCTAATGTCACTATTTATAATGTCAGACTTATCACTTAAAAATTCTGACACCATAGTGTTAAGTAATGATAACTTTTCATTGTTTCTCCCTATTATATTTAGCAATGGTAAAAATCAAGTGGGCAAATGTCTACCTTTTTTTTCTTTAATATTTACTCCTTTACGTTAACATTCTTGATGATTTTTGGCAGTAATTTTGAACTTCAATGATCATATTCTGTCTTAATAATCTATAACTTACTTTTTAATGAACTTTTGCTTTTGAAATCCTGTCTCATATTTATGATTATAGCCTATTATTATTAATTATTATTATTATCAGCACTGTGGCCTTGATTAATGATTTTCTACTCATTGGCCCCTGAAGCTTCTCTAATGTCTCACATATTTCCCTCTGGTCTGTTTATAAAACACAATATATTGAAAGCAGTGGTAAATGCAAGAACTTTACTTATTGACATATTTTGCACTGATTAGTTATTATTCAGTTCTTACTATGTAGTAAACTTTTATTGGTAAATACGAAGATAAACATAGTTTGCCTTTTCTCATTAATATTTATACATTAATGTATTTAAAAAGAAATACATATTCCTGGCTGGTGTAGCTCGAGGGGTTGAGCACCAGCTTACAAACAGAAAGGTCACTAGTTTGATTCCTTGTCAGGGCACATACCTAGGTTGTAGGCCAGTTCCCTGGTTGGGGGCAGGCAAGAGGCAACTGATCAATGTTTTTCTTGCATATCGATGTTTCTCTCCCTCTCTTTCTCCCTCCCATCCCTTCTCTCTAAAAATAAATTAAAAGTAAATAAAAAAGAAATAAAAAGAAATACAAAATGCAGATAAGAGGTACACTACAAATGAAATGGCAAAGCAGAGAAGAGAGCATCTAAATTTGCCTCTGCAAGTCAGATAATTATTTAAGTTGAGTTTTGATAAGAGAAAAGCGTATCTCTAGGGAGTGAGAGTTTTGGGAAGGAGTAGGTGAAGGCAAAGGTGAAAGTAATTACTAAACAGTGTACACACATCAGAGTATAGATTTTTACAATGATCTTGTTACTGTTTAGAGGCCAATGATTCTGCTTTCCTTGCAAAATATGTTCTAAAACATTGAAATTGCCAGTACTTTATCTGAACATGAGCGGCAGAATTGAGGTGTACTTGCCATTGGCCACTGGACTGAATATATTGCAAAAAGAAATAATTTTCAGTACCAAAGAATGAAATGGCAAGCCAGTTTACTCAACGTGGATTCCAGCTGTGACTCTGATAATAATTTGCTCACACAGAAAAACTGGTCTTGAGTTATCAGAACATGCTTTTACATACAATATTAATATTGAAATTAAATGGTCTACCAAAGTAGATTTTAAAATATCATTAAAACTATTAATATATGCACCACAATATAGTCTACTCATTTTAAATAAATATAAATATATCAACATACTCAAATAAGAAAAAATATTTTTACAGAATGGATAATTTTTCTACTTACATTTCCAAGTTGAATACTTTTTTTGCTCTTAGTAAATGCATTTCTACATTTCAATGCTATCACCCCTCCAGTGTCTGCCCTGCTGGGAAGGGAGACAAATCAGTACAGCGATGTATGAACTTTGTTTTTCTAGTTATCTTTGTCCTCTGTATCATTGAATCTCCTTAACAGTTTATTTTCTGCTAGATTTCACTATTTGTGGGTATATTGTGATCAGTATTTACCCACTGGTTGTGACTGAAACATAGAGCAAGTTTCAAAGATTCACTTTAATAACCATTCTATGCTTCAGTTACTCTTAATATTAGAGTGATAGAAGTGTATGCATTTCTTTTTCCCATATGTAAGTTTCTAGTCTCTGATTCTTAGTGATTTATAGATGTGCCAAGCATATATATTTTAAAGGAAAAAAGAGCTGGCATTTAACATGATGCAATGGGCAACACTGCCACAAAATACAGAATTTAAATTAAAAAAAAAAGCCCATCTGGTAACTGCCAGTACCAACAGAAAGGAATCACAACAAGAACAGTACAAACTCTTCAAAAAGAAAAAAAATGTGGCAATTTAATTTGCGGGCTTGTGCTTACATTCTCATTATATTTTTCTTTGAAGTGATGGTAGCTCTAAGCAAAAATTTAAATGTTGGCTTAAGCAATATTTTTTCCTGTGGAATGTCTCTGACTGAGATCCAAATTTGAGCCCATTGTAATTTCCCTGCACGATGCAACATATGGAGTGGCAGATTTGTGCAGGATGGTGTTGTGCAGATGTAAGATGGTGATGATGCTACACTGTGAAGCTGAAGATAGCATCGAGGGGTGTTCAAAACTATCAGCTTCACTCCCTGTTTTTTTTTTAAGTAGAAATAAGTTCAATTTGAAAAAAAAAGTGCATGGAGGAAAATGACAGAACATGATATTGAAATATTTAATGGTCAAATGGATCCTGAAATCAAGTTAGGCCAAAAGAAGGATTGGACTAATAGCAGAAATCAGATTTGGTATGTATCAGAAAGGAGACAGGCCTTTTGAAAATGTAATTTGCAATATCTGATCTCATTGATAACTAGGCAGATTACAGACCTAAACATAGGGAAAATGTTGATGAATTAGTGGACAGTGAGGGAGAAATAAAAATAACAATAATTATAAAAGAGGAATTAAATTTTAATGAGAAGGTTCCATAGAACACCTTAAGTTCTGGAACTATGAGAAAAATTTATACACAGTCAGACCTCAGTTCTTGATTATCTCCCATCTCGAACAATTTGGTTCTCAAACACCCTTCCAGAATGAATCAGTTCGAGAGCCAAGGTTACACTGTAAAATCGTCTAAAAGCATATAATTAAGAATAAAGAGAAGACTGGGTAAAGAACAGGCAAAAAATAGGTTACTAGGTTATCTTTATAATAGGGAGACTGCCTTGGATGATTTTATGAAATTCTTAAGGGAAGGTCTGAGATTTATTGTTTGTAATGATTTTTAGAATACTTGTCTAATTACTCAAGTTACTTCACCAAAATTGGGTTGGATAGAATTTAGATTACTCACAAGGCAAAGGCTGAAGATTTTTTTTCTAACTTATTTATTCACTCATTCAATAAATATTAAGTTACAAACAGAAGCCAAGTATCAACATAATAATAATGACTATTTTAATAAGTTCAATGTCAAGGTTATATGTAAGGACATCCACTTTTTCTTTTTCACTATAAATAAACATTAAAATGCTATTGTTTTCTTTGAGAATGTCAAATAATAAGCTATGAATTCAAGTAAAATTTTATACTGTTAAAACCAGAGGAATGTTTTCTGGTATCTGTTTGTTTTGATCTCAACATGGGTTATTTTAAGAATACTTTAATATAAAAAGACTTGCATAAAAACTGCCTCAAAATTTAATATTAACTATTATCTTTAATTAGATGTATTAAGCACATACTTATTGAGGAAAAATTGCATAGAGTCTAAGATGCCAGTATTTTGATATAAAAAAGAGCCACAGGAATAAAGGAACAAAAGTAATTCTTCTAAGAAAATAAAATTAAAGCAATAGAGTAATTGTGTCAATTTTTTACCTTAAAATGAGAAAAAACACACATGTAAAGAAGTTTTATAAGTGTATGTTTTAATTTATAAAACAAATATAAACAAAGTACATACTACATGTATGTATAATATTGTGACACTATATCCTTCCCTGATTGTTTAGGTAAAAAGACTTTAGTACTTAAAGGTCTGTATAAGTGAATAATAACATTATTTTTAAAATTTAACATTGTATAATTTTTGTAAGTTAATTGTTAACGTAACTACATACTCTAAATATTTTGCTTACATTTTTTGAAAAAATAGCCAGGATATTTTTGAATGAACCCTTTTTTATTACTGTTATGCCATACATATATATGCTCCAATATTTAAATTTTTCTCTTAACCTATATTGCAGTCATCTAAATTCAAGAGCAATTCTTTCACTCAGAAACTATTTATTTAGCACAGTTATATGTTAGTCTTATTTTTAGACATAGTTATTAAAGACAAGAATAAAGCAAAATTTGTCCTTATAAATCTTACATGTTTTTATTTTATTTAATTTTTTTTAAATCTTAATTTGTATTTATTTTTATTTTTTAAAAAATTTAAATGAATATCTTGTATTTTTTTATTCTTCTGTTACAGTTGTCCCAATTTTCTTTCATTGCTCTCTCCTATCCTGCCCCCACCCCAGGCATCACCCTTCCGGTCCCACAGTCAATACCCACCTCATTGTCTTGGTTCATGGGTCCATTGCAATCAATGTTCCTTGGTTTGCCTTTTCCCCTTATTTTCCCTTGTCTGTCTCCTTCAATTGCTGTTAGTCTGTTCCTTGTTTCCATGCCTCTGGTTCTATTTTGCTCACTTCTTTGTTTTGTTTTTAGGTTCCTCTCATAGGTGAGATCATATGATATTTGTCTTTCACCATCAGGCTTATTTCACTTAGCATAACGCTCTCCAATTCTATCCATGTTGTGGAGGAAGGTTCTCCATGTTGTGAAGTTCCTTCTTTCTTTCTGCTGCATGTAATTCCATTGTGCACATGTACCACAGGTTTTTGTTTTGTTTTGTTTTGTTTTAATTGCTCTTCAAATATAGTTGTCTCCATTTTCTTCCCACTACTCCCCCGACCACATCAATCCCTACTCCCCACCTTTGATCCTACCCCCTTTGGTTTTGTTCGTGTGTCCTTTATACATGTTCCTGTAAACCATTTTCTTTTTCCCCTCTTACCCCTTCCCACCTCCCCTCTGGTTACTGTCAGTTTGTTCTTTATTTCAATGTCTCTGGTTATATTTTGCTTGCTTGTTTGTTTTGTTGATTAGGTTCCACTTATAGGTGAGATCATATGATATTTGTCTTTCATCACCTGGCTTATTTCACTTAGCATAATACTCTCCAGTGCCATCCATGTTGTCACAAAGGGTAGGAGCTCCTTCTTTCTGCTGTGTAGTACTCTATCATATAAATGTACCATAATTTTTGATCCATTTATTTACTGATGGACACTGAGGTTGCTTCTAGCACTTGGCTATTATAAATTGTGCTGCTATGAACATTAGGGTGCATAGGTTCTTTTGACTTGGTGTTTCAGGGTTCTTAGTGTATAATTCCAACAGTGAAATTGCTGGGTCAAAGGGCAGTTTCATTTTCAGTTTTCTGAGGAAATTCCATACCATTTTCTACAGTGTCTTCACCAGTCTGCATTCCCAGCAACAGGGCACTAGGGTTCCTTTTTCTCCACATCCTCTCCAACTCTTGTTTGTTGATTTGTTTATGATGGCTATTCTCACTGGTGCAAAGTGGTATCTCAGAGTGATTTTAATTTGCATTTCTCTGATGGCTAGTGATGCTGAGCATCTTTTCATATGTCTCTGGGCCCTTTGTATGTCCTCCTTGGAGATGTGTCTTTTTAGGACCTTTGCCCATTTTTTAATATGGTTGTTGCCTTCCTGGAGTGGAGTTGTATGAATTCTTTATATATTTTGGAGATCAAACCCTTTTCTGAGGTGTCATTGGCAAATGTTTTCCCATACCATTGCTTTTCTTTTCATTTTAATGCTGTTTTCTATAGCAGTGCAGAAGCTTTTTATTTTGATGTGATCTAATTTGTTTATTCTTTCTTTTATGTCCCTTGCTCTAGGGGACATATTGGTGAAAATGTTGCTATGTGGAATATGGGATTTCCCTGCCTATGTTCTGCTCTAGGACTTTTATGGTGTCACAACTTATATTTATATCTTTTATTCAGCTTAAATTTATTTTCGTTTATAATGTAAATTGATAATTGAGTTTTATGTTTTTAATTATCTTATTGTTGTTCAAGTACAGTTGTCTGCATTACCCCCCACCACTCTGCCTTATCCCAGCCATCCTCACCTCCCTCACGTGATTCCACCCACCTTGGTTTTGTCCATGTGTTTTTATACTTGTTCCTAAAATCTTTCCCCTCTTTCCCCGCATTATTCCCTCCTACCTCCCCTCTGGCAGTAACCAGAACGTTTCATTTTTTTGCATGTAGCTGCTCAGGTCTGCCAACACTATTTGCTGAAGAGGGTATTTTTACTCCATTTTATGCTTCTGCCCCCTTTGTCACATATTAATTGACCATAGAGATGTGGGCTTATTTCTGGGCTCCCTATTCTGTTCCAGAATAAACACATAGGTTGCTTTTATGTGTCTGTTCTTGTGCCAGCACCAGGCTGTTTGAATTACAGTGGACTTGTAATACAGTTTGATATCAGGTATGGTGATTCCTCCTACTTTGTTCTTCTTTCTCAAACTTGCAGCTGCTATTCGGGGTCTTTTATGGCTCCATATAAATTTTTGAAGTGTTTGTTCTATGTTTGTGTAAGATGCCATTGGTACTTTAATGAGGATTGCATTGAATCTATAAATTGCTTTGGGTAGTATGGACACTTTGATGATGTCAATTCTTCCAACTCATGAACATGGTCCATGCTTCCATTTATTTGTGTCTTCCTTAATTTTTTTTCTTCACTGTTGTATAGTTTTCTGAGTACAAGTCTTTTACCTCCTTGGTCAGGTTTACTCCTAGGTACTCTGTTTTTCTTGTTGCTTATCAAAAGAGATTTTTTTCATGATTTCTCTTTCTGATATTTTATTGTTAGTATACAAAAATGCCTTTGATTTTGGAGTATTGACTTTGTATCCCACTGTTTTGCCAAATGTATTTATTAATTAGGTGGAGCAGTTTTTTGGTGGAGTCTATAGGATTTTCCATGTACACTATCATGTCATCTGCAAACAATGACAGTTTTGCTTCCTCCTTTCCAATTTGTATGCCTTTTATATTTTTTTTTTGCTTGTATGATTGCTGTGGCTAAAAGTACCAGTTTTTTGATGAGAGAAAGCAAATAGATAAACAAATGTATAATATAATGCCAGATATTGACAAATTTATGAAACCATTAAAACAGGGTGAGGCATATAATGTGATGATAAGAGCTGAGGAAAGGAGGGACACTTTTAGATAAGAGGATCTTGGGGAGGTTTGCTGAGAAGGTGACACTTAAGCAGATATTGTAATAAAATACCAGTGGAGTACAACAACTGAGGGAATGGGAAGAGGTAGTAGAGGGCTTTCCAGATTAAGAGTCAGATTATGCTCAGAGTTTGACTTTTGTTGTGATTGTGATGGAAAGACAGTAACTTCTTTTGAGCACAGAGTGGAAAGATCTGATTTACACTTTTAAAAGCTCATCTCACAACCTATTTTAGTTTGTTCAGCAAGAATTGATAATGAATTGGCATAGAATGACAGCAATAAAATTGAGGAAAAATGTCCAGGTTTAGGATGTACATTGAAAGTAAAACCAAGAGAACACACTGTACAGGGCAAAGAGTGGAATTGGAGTGATTCCCATTTAATAGGCTGTGCAAACTGACAAACATTGGTGCCATTCACTAATAAAGAAAATGCTGGAAGCAGATAGGAAAAATAAAGAATGTGATGTTAATTAGAGTATATTAACCTCTGGGATGATTATTAGACTCTGTAGACTAAAGGCTCAGAGGTACCATTGGCAGGGCTAAAGATACAGATTTTGAAGCCCTGAAACCCATCATCTCTGCTCACTCCCAATTTCAGATGCACCTGCTGTGGTTAGTTCTCAATCTCCTCCTTCTCTCTCCTCTTTCCCTACTACCTCTAACACACACACACACACACACACACACACACACACACAACCTTTATAGTTTTCTTTCTTTTTCTTGTAGGACCCTGATTAATCCAGATTTTGGCACCTGGAATGGTTCTAGAGGACTAGAAATTTAAGTATTAGTTTTTGGAATTGGTCTTGAGGTTTCTGGAATTTCTTCTGTAATTTGATTATATTTAAAGCACTATGATTCAATTTCCAGTAGTAAAGAAAGCAATAATAATTCATGGTGAGTTATGGTAATAAAGAAATAAGTAATATTACAATTAGATGCTACTAATCAAGAGTAAGAAAGAAATTCTGGGTTCAGTTCTTGGCCAAGAACTGAGGCTTGGAGCAATGGGGGTCTGCAATGGACTAATTTTGGGTTGCTGCAGGATCAAAGGCAGTGAGCCCTCCTCTAGAATGGCAGTGAAGCTAAGGCCAGCCAGACCTTAGTGACCCTCAACACCTCAGTTTTGCTATATGCACTGAGAGAGGGGAGGATTCAATGGTTACTGAGGCTTGCTTGTCTCCAGAAGTCAATGATGGAGTAGGTCACCCAAATACCAGAGTTCCAAGGTTTAGTGTCCAGTGCCCAGGGCACCATATATTCCCTACCTCAGCCTCAATTTTACTTTGTTGTTATACTTAAAACTCCCTCTACCTTGCAAAAAAGATTTTGTTTTCTAACTGCTTCGTTTATTGAATGGATAATATCCTGGCAAGTATAACAGAAGAAAGTCACATGAAAGTCCCATTATCTAAAACCTAACTAGCTTTTTCTTTGTTCTGATCCTATATCACTAAGTATTTATTAATGTCTCTTAGTAAAAAGTAGCTATATATATTTAAAAGTATATATAAATACATATACATACAAATATGTAATTTACATATATAAATATATAATTAAACATAAACACATATATGTATTTGTGCATGTATGAGCTTAAAATATACTGAATGCAATCTAATATCCAAATGCAAAATGTTAAATTTTACAGTCAAGTTTAAGAGCAATGATGTTGGGAGTCAGGCAGACCTGCTTTTGAGTTACTACCTAGACATATCTCTGGGCCATTGTTTCCTTTTTTTACACTCTTGAAAAATGGAGGTAATGCCTTGGGGGGTTGTTGTGAAGATTAAGTGAAACAATGAAGGTAAAGCACTTGGCACAATGCCTGGCAAGTAGTAATTCCTCAAAAAATGATAGCTATTATTTTTGTAACAGAAACAAGCAAATATACTGGCCAAGGGGTAGTAGACTTACTTTAATTAAGTATCCAATTTAGTTAAAACATGTCATATAAAGAAAGAAATAACTAACAATTTTAAAAAATCCATTCTTCAAGAGTCAAATTTCTTTCTAGTACCTATATTTAAAAGGAATACACACACACACACACACACACACACACAAAAGGACTTATACAAAATGACTATCCATGTTTTGATGAACAGTGAGTTCACCATGTCTTGATTCGACCATCAATAAAAGCTAAGAACATGACATTAAGGCATAAAAAGAATAAGAAGGTTTTAGGTGACCATGTATATGATATCTTCAAACATTACTGTCAAATTAATTGTAAGGCTTTAAGGAAGAGGGGTCTTTTTCTCACACAGTCATTGTCAGAATTAAGAGTGAATTGGAAACCTGGCACATGGGATGCACTCACTAAACTGTTGTATTTATAAGGCTAAGATTATTATTTTTGGTTGATTGTAATGTTTAATTTATTGTTAGCAATGAAACAACACATTAACTATCTAAGTACACCAAGTACTATTCTGGTCACAGAAGTTCATTGGTCAAGAGCATTGACGATGTTTCTGTTGTCTTATAGGTTAACTTCTGCAAAGGATGAAAAAAAGCTTGAAAGAAACTTGAAAACACTATAAATATTTCATAACAACAAGATCAAAGGCACTTCTGGAGAGAACAAATAATGGGCGTGACTTGATTAGAGTGGAGGAAATCTATTAGGAAACAATGGATAGAAAAAAGTGTGGTTATGGTTGAATATTCACCAAGCCTTAAGAATTTCAGGGGATGTCTTAGTGTTCTTGGGGGTGATTTAGGTGATTAGTGCTCTTGGGGGTGATTAACTTGTTGCCTTATAGAACTTTATGGGACAACAGGGTTGTGTGACTATCCCCCTGTATCTTGTAATCAGAAATATTTTCACTTAGTTTATTCCCATTTCCCAGAATGTAGGTTCATGTTTCTTTGATCCTTAAAATAGAAACTCAGAGTTGTTCTCAGTGTAATAAGCTATTTAGGATTCCAAATTTAAAATACCAGATGTCCTCTATATTTTGAAATGTGCAGTAATTTTATTCATCTATAGTCATGTATAATTTGTCCTCCACATTAACAGGTCTGTGACTATCACCCAAATCTCTGTACCAAAAGCAATTTCTTTCTTTATTCATTTATGTTATTTTAAATGATTCAAGCATTGGGGTTTGAATAATTATGAAACAACATGATTTCAATTATTTTACATAGTAATCATAATAGCATTTTTACTTTATTATGCTTAAATAAGAGCACTATATTAATTCACAATAACACAGAAAAATCTAATAATCTAACATAAGTGGACCAGTAATATTTCTTTGAATGCTGAGTTTTTAGGTTTATTTATTGAAATCCCAAAACTTTGATCCATAAAGAAATGAACAAAATAAAGAAAAATGAAAGGGAACAATAGTATTGGGAAATATAACAGATTGTTTTGTTGAATAGGACAAAAAGGGTACCTAATTACCGTACCAAATAATTCTGATCTTTGTCACAAACTGTAACATTAGAAATCACAACAATCCCTAGTGTCAGCCTTCATCTGCACTTGACTTTACAATCATTATATTAGCATATTTTACATTTCTTTGATGAAAACTTTTGCATTTCTTCTCTCAAGTGACCTCTGCATTTTTTCAGTGAAGCAGAAATGATTATGAAAATTGAATCCCATTTGTTTCTTGTGAACTACACTTTTTTTTCTACCAGAGGGATAGTTTTGCATGAAGGGAATTTGGGGGTTCTTATTTTTTAGTTTTGTATTTAGTTGTAGGAGTTGCAACAGACTAATTTTTTACTGCATCTTCATTTGAAATTTGTAGCATCCAAACAACAAATGCTCTTCGGAGTTTAGCTTTTCTGTAATTCACTGGCTCTCTGTTGCCTCCAGCATTTACAGGACGCTGAGGGTAAGGCACTAAGAGCTCCAGTGTAGAGCTATTACATAGATTCATCATCAGGTCTTGACACTGGATTCCATGTGAGCAACCCCATTTGTGGACCTCTACATACTTACAAGTAATAAAGGAAGCTAAGCAGTTCTGTTTTTAAGTACTCAGCAAATTACTAAGCACTGCTCTCATTTAGGTACAATTAATTATCAATTCTAGTGACTGACATTACTTTGAATAAGAAGTTATATTTTATTTCACATGCATTAAGTAGATGACTACAGAATAAAGAACTCAGTAAAATGTTTTAAATATAGTCATCTTCTTGCAAACATTAAAAATCAATTCTGTAGTAGTGAGTAGAAATTAAACTGGTTTCTTTTCTACAGTGATCTAGATATTGGTTTTATAGGCATTGATTTTTGTAACCTTTAAACTGTCAAAATTTCTAACAAGTAATAAGTGTTACTTTCAAAATTCATTAAACAGGACTGGTTGTTTAAGAAATATTCCTTTGTTCATAATAACAAGTAAATAAAGCACAAAAAGAGCGTCAATCTACTTTTAATAAAAAATTTATTGGAAAATAAATACCAAATAGTTCTTTGGATAAAGACTTTTGTAGTTCCTTAAAGTACAGCCAATAAAATTGTGCCACTTAACTGTCCAAGTATGCATTTATAAATCTATATAGTTTAAATATTAATGTGAGTTATTATAAGGGAACATATACCTCAAATATACCATATAATCATAAAAGAGAGAATCCATAAGTATATATATACTATCTATAATTTCAAAAGAAAGGTACATTTTTGTAGTTGAGGGATGCCATCTGTAGCTATATAAACTGCATTTTATTTCATAATGGCAATAACAAAACACTTGTTTATAATTTAAAATACTAATGGCATCAAATATTAAAACACTAGGTAGAAAAATAATTTGCATCAAAATTATTCATTTAAAATTTTAAGGGTATATAGTTGAACTGAGTGAATATTAAAATAGTTTAAAGAAATACTCTTATTATTTTTAGCAAATTTTCCATATTCTCTTCTCTTTGAAATGAGCAGTTTTGACAGAAGTTCTACATCAAAAATGAAAATGGTATAAACAGACTCAAAAATAATATGTTCTTAAGGTTTAGGAGAGATGCCAGAAATATTTTACATGGAATTATATACAAATAATTGATAAAATGAAACTTTAAATATTTCTATAATTGATTGCAATATTCAGACTAAGCCAAAAAATATGTATATATGGTCTAATCAGTTAAATAATTATTTTTTGCCACCACATTTTAATTATTCAGAATTAGTAATTGAAAATTGTATTTCTACAGAAGTTAAATTTTCTTGAGTTGCTATTTGCTCCCAAGTGTGTACACACACACACAAATGTACACACACATAAATAACATATATGTTGTACTAAAGGTAGGACATGTGTATATGTAAGTGTGTGTTTTATGAGAATATATTGCATTTACATAATTTTACTAATGTTAGTATATCAAAGTGACTTGTGATCATAGAGGATCCATAACTTATAAAATAAAGAAATTAGGAGTGATTCCCAAATTCCACAAAACTGGTTGTAATTAAAACTGCAAGAAATAGAGAATATTAACACATTTTGCTCATATCCTAATGTCAGTGTGTAAGATATTGTGTCAATCTGTTTATAAAACTGATTTTGTTTTGCAACTCCCTATGGACATTTATTGTTATTTTTGTACCACTTTCTCTATACACGACTTTAACTGCGATAGGTATTACCAATAATTACATCCTTTGTTCCTAAGAAGATTTCAGTACAAGTTAAACTTAACTTACTGGCAGGAGCACATGCAAACACACACATACACATGACAACATGCATACGTGGTATGATTTTCCTAACCTCTTACTGTGTCCTCCCAGTGTAACATTGGAGACTCGTGGGCAGATAGATGAATGTTGCATTCTATAGGGGAGTTAAAAATAGAAAGAAATCCAGGTATGGTTTGATTTGAGGGCCTAACTCTTAGATAACAGGGATGCTCTCATTATGAAAAATAATTCAAAATTACTAATTTAAAATTACAAAATTTTGTAATCTAAATTTTGTAATTTAAAATTACAAAATTACTAATTTAAAATGACATACAATTGCATATGATATATACATATTATTTACTCTATATATTTGCCTACTCTGTATTGTTGTTGTCTTTATAATGTATCACGATAACCCCAATAATCAGAGGTTATTCCTGACCTTCCGGCTTCACCTGCCTGAATTGAATACATGGGCATTGTGAGGGAGGATTGGATGTGCTTTGGGTCATCAACAGCCACCTGCATTTGCAAGTTTTCAAATAGAACCTCTGTGCAACATTAAGAGACCTGGGACATTTGCACTAAATACTTCTGAACTGTCACCCAGATAATATTTCATAAACATAATTAGGTTAGAATACTAGGTTTTGTTTTCTTTTTAATCTCCAAGAATTATTTCATTGTATCTTTTCAGGCAAACAGAATTAAAGTTCCCCTCAATTTGCTCATGATTTTCATCATGTTTTTAATGTATTGTTCTCAAAAACTTTACTGAAAACATAATCCCTTACTGTTCTTTCTCAATGATTTTTTTCAGGTCAAAAGTGGAAATGGTGATTTTTTCTTTAATGTAGCCAAATCTTCACACAGGCCTTCACCAAGCGACTATAAATTTGAAATGTTATCTGAAACAAATCCTTTCCAATATGTAGGGGCAGGTCTGTGGGATATATTTATTAAAGTTTGAATGCGATTAAACTCTGCAAAGTTAAATGACAAGGTTAAGTGTCTAATTTTGCAGCCCTTTTATACCTGGTGAGTGTTAAAGCTTTCCTAATGATAGGATTAAATATGGTTTCTAGCTACAAACAGTTGCTTGTCGTTCCCTGTAGGTTAGCCTCTATATTCTGTGCTTATCACAAACAGAGAGGAAATAACTTTCTGGGCCTTTTGTGAGTCTTTGAAAATGCACAGACTTTAGGGAAATCATATTTTCTTGAAGGAAATGAGGCATGACCAATCACACAAAACGTGAGAAAATCCCTTGATAGATGACCTTTGCCACATGTAAAAGAAACTGTTCGGTGGCTGAGGTTTCATGGATTTCATGCATGGAAATCAGATTTTCTGGCCACCAGTGCTGTTCAGTAAATAAATAATCCATCATTGTGTCAAACAGTTGAAACATGGAGATACTGCCCTTGCTATCTGAATAGACGTTTAGAGACAGTAACGTGTAAACTGTTTGCATGTCAGCGGTTATGTATGGAGCGTTCCAGTTTCCCCTATGCAAAATAAAAACCACTTAGCTGTGGTGATTTTAATCTAATGGTGGGACATTCATTTGATTCTGCCTATACTTATGAATTTACCAGTGTGTGGTGAGGGCAACGGGCTGAGTCCCCGCATGGATTCTGTGGTGTGTAGGAGCATAGTGCTAAATCATTAGTAGGCATTTCTAGTAACAGTATTAAAAAGCCTATTATTATTTCATTAAAACCAATTAACAACAAACTTCTTAAGACATGTTGGTATGATTCTTCCTGAATTCAGTTTAATATTTATATTTTGAGCACTTTATAAGTGTTACTACAATAAAGTTGGTTAAAATGATGATCCTTGACATCTAAAGATTTTTATTTTAATTCATATTAAAATATCTACTTGAGGCTATGTTAATCAGTTATTGTTGTTGATTTAACTCTTTAGTTTTCCTTCTATTTTAATTCTACATTAACTTTGGCTTTAGCATTTATTCAGCTGTATATTAGAAAAATATCCTTGTATACACACACACAAATACAATTAATTTAGTACCTAGGTGTTTCCACTAATGAATCATTTCAGGTTGCTACTTTGGCTGTTTCTCCTAAACATGAAAAATCTAACTATTTCAACTGCATTTCTGGCATGAAATATATCTATGTTGCTTTTCAACGAACTCCTACACTTACCTTTGTTAAAGTACTTTCTTGCTAAAATCTCAAGTTTCTTCAGTCACAAAGGAGAATTTCTTTCCTCTCTTATCTCCTAGGTATTTGCAAATAATACCTCACTTACAATAGCCCTTTTTACTCTTTCAGAATACAGTAAGATTCTTTTGGTTTTTTTGCTCATTTCTTTCTTTTAAGTCTGTCTAGTGTTTTGTGAAAACCTTTATGAAATTACCTGCAAAATAGGTATAAAATAAGATATTTGGAAAAGCTCTCTGAAAATAAAAAAATCTGAAAAATAGGAAACAGTTATAACCTTTAGATGTAAAATATCTGTTTTCAAATTTTTATGTTTTACTAAAAAAGATAATGATATAATTGTGTTCTGACTGAATTTGATTTTATAAGAAATTCACTTTTAGAAACATTTTCAGAGATATCTGCATGATTAGATTTTACTAAAAGTAGAAGCTTAAGTTTTTAACAAACTATATTATGACAAATATTGTATTTTTTTTTAATTTGGTACCTGTTTAAACCCTAGAGTTTTTAGACATTTTTGGTTTAGGTTCTTAGTCACTTTAAAAAAAGGAACCTAAAGGCTACCAGATTATTATTGCACCTACCAAAAAAAGTTAATTGAAAGAAAAATAAACAAAATTGACTTGAATAATTTATAAGTAAAGAAACAAAAAAGCCAGCCCTATGTGTGTGTGTCTCCTTGCTTCTATTTTAAAACAAATTAATCATAAGATATTTTTTCAATTTATTAAAGCAAAATAAATAATTTGAGTATTTCTAAGAAAATATGTAAGTTCAGGACCGTCATTCATCAATAATATTTGTTCTACAATTAACAAAAATCAACATTTGTAGCTATTATTAAATTATGATATATTTTAAATCCATCATTTATATGCCACAGAAAGTATTCATGTCCAGAAGCACAGAATAAGTTGAAAATACTACCAGGGAGCATATCAATGGACATTTATTACTCTTAGACTAATCTAGGTTGAATATTATACTTTAGAATATTTCCCAGCTTACGGTTACTTCCCAAAGTTAAAACAGTTATATATAAATACCTATTTATATATGATACTAATATATAAAATATATAATACTAAAACAAATAATACTAAACTATGTCTTAATATATTTAAATGCCATTTTCCTTCCATTTTTATTGTATAACTATTCCATGCTAATTATTCAAATGTAGAAAAAGGAAAAAAAAAACATTAGCACTGTTAACAATTAGATCAAAGTTGTCCATACCCTTTTGGATGTTTTCAGCGGTTGTGATTAATACAAATAAAGGTAAGAAGAAACCAGTACTTTATGAAAACTATTCCATATCTTGTGTAATTTTTTCCACATAATAATATATGGTGAATATTGTGCCATATTCATAGATACAAATGTATGATGAAATTAGATGAACCATTCAAGATGCGATCAGAAAAGCAGAAGGTGCTCTAGGAAATTGGAGCAGAAAAAGATGTAAGAAATTGCAGTCTTAAGTGCTGCTCAATGGGAAGGGAGAATGAAAGAAAACTAGGAAGGCCACATTAAGCCAAGCTGGAAGTGAGAAGATTATAAAGAACTTGACTCTAAAAATATAACCAGAGCCCTGGCTGGTGTGGCTCAGTGAATTGAGTGCTGGTCTGTGAATCAAAATGTTGGTGGTTCAGTTACCAGTCAGGGGTTGTGGGCCTGGTTCATGGTTGAAGGTGCTAGAGGCAACCACACATTGATAATTCTCTCCCTCTCTTTATCCTTCCTTTCCCCTTTCTCTAAAAATAAATAAATAAAATCTAAAAAAATAAAATAAAAATATAACCAGAAACATGGAAATAAAGAACAAACTGCCAGTAACTAGAATAAACTGACAGTAACTGGGGGGAGGGGGGGTGAGGGGATAAGGGGGGAAGAAGGGAAAGGGTCATCAAGGAACATATGTAAAGGATCCATGGACAAAGCCAAAGGGAGAAAGGATTAAGGGTGGGAGGTGGGGGTGCGCGGGGCAGGGGAAAGCGGTGGTGGGAAAATGGAGACAACTGTGCTTGAACAATAATAAAAAAAAGAAAGTGACTCTAGTGATCGCAGTTATATTTCAGCATCCAAAAGAGGGGTTCAGGAGAGTGTGTGTAGGAGCACCCGAAGGCTGCCAGACCTTGGGTGCCTCGGCACTGAAGTGGGTGATCTTTAGGTGGGGCCTCCCAAGCCACTGGATGCTGTGGCAACTGCCTCTAGAAAATGAGGGTTTCCCCTGGTGCCTTCAACATCTAACTTCAAACATTTCTGGAAAGGGATTACAGGAATAAACTTCTGCTGTCTCCATTCAGATGGTGGAAGGCGCAGAGATGAAGTTGAGTTGACAAAGGACATTAAAAATAGTCATCATTGTCTTAATGGCTACAAACTATATCATTATTTATTTACAGAATTTTCTTATTTAATATAATTTTTGGAAACATTGATTTCAATTTTTCTATTTTAACTGTTTTATATATATATACATGCATATGTGATATGACTTAAAGTCTAAAAAATATTAATATAGAGAGAAGATAAATTAATTCTTCATGAAGTAAAAACCCAACCTTTAAAACAAATACATGAACTTAATTTTCTTTTGGGGGCTAGGGTCATGAATGTGAATCTGTAATAATTATCAAAATTCAATGCTTCATTATTTCATATGTTCAATTATCTGAAACTGGTTTAAGTCAATGTAGGCTGTGGAGAATAGTGTAAAATGTACTCAGAGATGAAAATGTAACAGTATGAAATGCTTCCTCTCTCTCATGGCCTTCAGGCTGATAGCTCCTAGCCTGGCTAATTAACTAAAGGAACTCAGCTTGAGGCTTCAGCAGTTCCCTTGTCAGTGAAGAGGTGGGGAAATATGCACAAAAATAATCACTTTTTCAAAATTCACAGGAGTCTCCATAACTGGACTCAGATAAGTGAGGGTTAATGGACCAACCAACGAGGAACAGAAAGGTTGAGAGCTCCCCCACTCTTCCTAGGTTCCCTTTGGATGACTACATACATGTCTATGGCCAGCACCCACCCTTGCCCTTCCCTTCCAATAAACGATGCCTGGTTTCCAGACTCTCTTAAAATGGATTGGAGAGCTAGTTCTCCCATCATCTCCAGCTAGGCTTTCTTGATCAGTAAATCTTTCTTTGCTCCAAACTCTGATCTTTAGAATATTGGCTTTTCTTTTGAAGCATTGGGCATAGAAATTGTGGGCCTGTGACAAAAATGCATTTTAAAATGAAGCTACTGTGATTCAGAAACTTATAATCAAGTGGGTGAGGTATGACACAGTGTTTGCCAATTAAAATAATAATAATAATTAAAAACTCAAGGCAGGTTATATGGCTAAATATATCATTTTTTAAAATTTCCAATAATGATATTTCAAGTACAAAAACATACCCAATACAGCAACAGTGGCTAAACATGATATTAGGCCAATGCACAGATTTCAGTTAAGTACATTAAAAATAAGGCAACGCGTCCCAATGAAGTTGCTTATGCTAACTAAGCCCCATAGCACCAAACCCAGACTTAATCACAGTTTTGACACTCCCAGAAATGGAATTTCAAAACGTTGATAAGGAATCGCCGATTAGCATGAGTTAGAGAATCTGCCTAATAGAAACCTGCCATCCCCTGAAGGAAAGCACAGTGATAACCCAATAACTGAGCCTTCTCATTACCAGTGCAACTGCCTTCTTCCCTCTCTCCTCGGCCTGAACAAGTCTTTCATCTGGCAGAGGTCCTAAGAGCTCCTTTCCGTCTCTAGATTTGGATACGGCCCCCTTCAGAAGACTTGCTCAAATAACTCACAAATTTTAGTAGGTACTAGTTTATCTTCTTAACAGTATTAATTTTATATTTTGATGAAAATTTCTCTCTATTTTACACAGAAAAACACCCATAGTAAGACACTTTGATGTAACATATCAAAGAGAATTTTTTCTTCTCATTTAAGGAAAAGAAAATAGAAATAATTTTTCTAAAACAGTTATTTACCATTTTTACTATTCAGAATCCTATTCTATGTATTTTAATAACTCTTAGTTTCTTAACATGTCCAAGTACATTTTGAAAGAATTACTTAGCAAGAAGCTTAGTCAGTGATACAAAAATGTTCATCTCACACATCTCAGAAAACTAGATGTTAGTGTGTAACAATGTTTAAATGAGAGAGAGACTGCTATGGATGTTCACTTAGAATCTGATATTTCAAATGCAATGTTGATGCCAACCCTGCAGTCACAAATGTCACTTTTTCTCCAAAGTTCACCTGCATTTGTAGGAGTTTCCTACTTAAAATGCAGTTTCCCTTTTGTTTCAGGTATATATATATAAATTATATAAATAATTTATATATATTTATTTATTATATAAATAATTATATAAATAAATTATATATATAATTTCATTTTATTTGCTTATTTTTCATTTAATCTACCGTATTTTTCCATTACCATTTAGTCTCCTTTAGTCTCCATTACCATGTATACCCTCCTCCCATCAGCAATCACCTCACTGTCGTCCATGAGTCCTTTCTCTTTTCTACTCAATCCCCCCACCCCTCACTACAGCCCCTACAAGCTGTCAGCCTGCTCTCCATCTATGAGTCTGTCCCCATTTTCCTTGTTTGTTCAGCTTGTTCATTAGATTCTACATTATGAGTGAGGTCATATGGTATTTGTCTTCTGACGGGCTTATTTCACTCAGCATCATGTTCTTCAGATCCTGCCACGCTGTCACATAGGGCAAACAAAAATTCAGGGGTATATGTATTTTTTAGAAAAGAGCCCATTTTCGCCCTTTGAAATAACAAAAAAAAAAAGAAAGAAAAAAACACAGACATCATTAGACTCTGACTATATAATCCTCAGTATGGGAAGCAATGTCTTCATTAAAAATAAATAATTAAGGAAGAGTGTGTATCCTATGCCCTGGAGAAATCCTGAGTGCGGTTTGATACCCAAGAAGAAAAGCCTTTGAAATGAACCTAATGTCACGTTATTGAAAATGTAGCTGTGCAGATTAACTTTTTTTCACTCTGCAATGGCTTACAAAGCTTCAAATGCCCAGAAATCTCCTAAACTGGACCATGTAGAGAATCTAAATAAGCTTGCATGGTTTTAAGCTCTCCAATTTTGAATGTTACCTTTGAAGTTTTGCCAGAACCTGACGGCAGAAAAGTTGCTTTTAAACTGAATTCATGACACTGGAATTAGCATTGGAGGTTCAGAATGCCTAATAATGATTTTGACCGTGCTAACCATAGACAGAGATCACATATGGTACCTCTGAATTAATAACACTCTTCAGATAAGGTGTGTAACATCCTGGCTTCAATATTTATTTATTTTTCATTTTTACACACTGGTCTTTGGACAGTGTCCAATTTAAAGAGCCAATTGCTTAATGGCATATGGCATTTGTCCATGGGTAACAGAGCATGGAAGAAGGATAGGAGAAAGAAGCTTATAAATGGTTGAATTATAAACATGCCAATATACCAATTCCTTTCCCTTTTTTTCTTCCTTATTGTCTTTTGGTTCGCTGATAAATCTTTAGTAAAATTCTGGACAGAACTCCAGTATGCGTTGTTTTTGTTTTTGTTTTTGTTTTTTTTTTTGCCAACTTCTAAATAAGATCAAATGTAATTCCAAAAATTTATCTGGACATTTACATAAGCTAATTGCTTCTCACAGCATGAGGTTAATTACAAAGACTTTTTAAATATTGACATATACACTTAATTTTAATGTGAAGATTTGTATTTCGTCACTCATTAAAAAGAAAAACCTATCATGTAGGTCTCCCTTCTCATTATAAATTTGATATAAATTTTCCACCCAAATTAAAAAATCCAGATCTCAAACATTAAAGATAGAGTCACATATGGGAAAACTTATTATTGTCTTTAAAAAAATCACTGCTGTTGTTAGTGTACAGGTCTGGCACCTGCCACAAAACTTAAAGGTGAAATGTTGCACCATAAAGTTAATGATTCAACCAACTAAAAATATTTTATCATTAATTCTATAAAACAAAAAACTTTATCAAGAGAGAGTGAAAAGGATACAATGAAATGAAAAGATAGTTCAAGTTGTCCATGTCCAGGACTCATGGACACAGACTGTGGAGGAGGGAGTGGAGGTGGAAGAGGGTACAGGGGGATAAATTATAATGGAAAAATAAAATAAAGTAAACTATTTACAAAAAAAAGAGAGTCCATGTTCATGGATTGAAAGAATCAGCATAAAGTGTCCATATTACCAAAACCAATATATAGATTTAACATAATCACTGTCAAAATTACAGTGACACTTTTTAAAGAAATAAAAGAAATAAAATCATATTTTATGGAACAACAAAAGACTCCAAGTAGACAAAGTAATTCTGAGAAAAAAGAATGAAGCCAAAGGTATCATACTCCCTGACTTCAAATTATACTACAAAGTGATGATAACCAAAACAGCATGGAACTGGAAGAAAAACAGACCCACAGACCTATGGAACAAAATTCAGATCTCAGAAATGTAACTACATACATATGAACAAATAATCTTTTAAAACAGAGTCAAAAACATACAACAAAGAAAAGAAAGCCTCTTTAATAAATGGTGCTGAGAAGGGTTGAAAGGCACATGCAAAAGAATGAAGCTAGACTACTGTGTGCCCCTATGCACAAAAATTAACTCAAAATGGATCCAAAAACCTGAAACAATAAATTACATAGAAGAAAATATAGGTACTAAACTTAAGGGCCTGGTCTTAGAAAAGAGCTTATGAATTTGACCCCAAAGGCAAGGGAGGTAAAGGCAAAAATAAGTTAATTGGGCTATACCAAAGTTGGTTGAAGCATTGTCCCAGTCTACTAAGTCGTGGGATTGATCCCTGGTCAGAGCACACAGGAGAATCAACCAATGAGTGCATGAATAAGTGGAACTATGTTTCTCTACGTTTCTCTCTTCCCTCTTCTTTCTTTTTCTAACATCAATAAATAAATATTTTAAATCAGATTATATTGTTTTACTTGACCTATATTATTTAATATTTGTATCTCCTTTTCCTATATTGAAATCTTTGTGCTACTAGCATTATTATGTTGGCTAATTCCTTTATATATATGCAAAATAATTCCAAGTTAACAATACTTACACTACTATTCATAATAATTCTATTAAATACAGGTTAGGATCTCTCTTTCCCTCACTCCCCCTAACTTATATCCTTATATCCTACAGATATGTAGTCAAAATGCATTGTTTTAAAAACACTTGAAATAATTGACTTATCTGTATGATTATCCACCATGCAATTATTATTTTGAGTAATACTTATTATTCACCATGCAAATATTATTTTGAATAAAAATTTTTAATGACTTATAAATTGAAGGAGAGGCATTTGCTCACATAATTAGAAAATGTAAGTTCAAGAGAATAGAGAGACAAAACACAGACTGCAAAAAAAAAAAAACACATTTGTAATAAAGAACTGTTACCCAAAATATACAGAGAACACTTAAAACTCAGCAATAAAAAAATGAACAACTCAAGTTAAAAATGGGTTAAACACACCTCTCCAAAGAAGTCCTACACATGAGAAATAGCCATATGAAAAGATGCTTTATATTATTTGTCATCAGAGAATTAAAATAACAATGAGGTATCACTAACCACTTACTAAAATGGCTGGAATCCAAAGCACTGGTGACAGCTAGTTGTGGTGAATTTGTGGAGCAACAGGAATTCTCATGCATTGCTGGTGGGAATACAAAGGAGTGCAGCCATTTTAAGAGACAGGTAGCTACTTATGAAACTAAACATACCCTTAAACCATATGATCCTGCAATGTTCTTGATACTTATTTTAAAAAGTTGAAAACTTGTGTCTAAACAAAAGCCTGCACACTGATATTTATAGCAGCTTTATTTGTAATTGTCAAAACTTGGAAACAACCATAATGTCCTTCAAGAAGTGAATGGATGAATAAACTTTGGAGCATCCAGATGAAGAATATTATTCAGTGCTAAAAGGAATTGAGCTATCAAGTCATTAAAAGACACAAGGGAACATTATACAGATATAAGAATGTTAAAGATCCGATCTGAAATGCCTACATAATATATGGTTCTAATGATATGCCATTCTGGAAAAGGCAGAACTAAGGAGACAAGAAAACATCAATGGTTTCCAGGTGTTGGGCATGGAAAAAGAGGAATACACAGGCAAAGCCCAGAGGACTTTTTGAACAATGACACTGTGCTGCCTGATACTGTAGTGGTTGGTACACACCATTATATATTTGTCCTAACCCACAGAATGTACAATACCAAGAGTGAACCTAAATATAAACATTGAGTAACAATGATGAGTCAACATAAATTTATCACTTGTCACAAAAGTGCCATTTTGATGTGAGATGTTATTTTCAGAGGCTGTCTGTGGGTAGAGGGTATATGGGAATTCTCTGTAATTTCTGTTTGATTTTTCTGTGAACCTAAGTATACTTTAAAGATAAAATGCTATTTTAAAAAAGTGCAAAAGTGCCCTGGCCAATGTGGTTCAGTTGGTTGGAGCATAAGCCCATTCCCAAAAGGTCGTGGGTTCGATTTCCCTTCAGGGCACACACCTAAGTTGTGGGTTTGATCCTAGGTCCAGGCATATTTGATCCTCAGTCTGGGTGTGTTTGGGAGGCAGACAATCAGTGTTTCTCTCTTTCCCTTCTTCTTTCCATTCTTCTCTTTCTGAAAGCAATGGAAAAAAAAGTCCTCAGGTGAGGATAAAAAAAAGTACAAAAGTAAGTTAGTGAGGCTAGACCTAAAGGGATCATTTCAATTACTTTAAAATATTCTTAACAAGGGCTTGACTTTACCCCATATCTCCTCTTGGCTTTCTGATGTGTTATGTACTTAATTTTTCATATGGTGGCCTCCCTTTTAATCTTCCCTTAGAATATTTTTAAACTGTAGTGCAGCTGTCTTATGTTCTCACAAAAATAGAGAATGTTAGAGAGACAGTCCCTTCTCATTTCTTCCTGTGAATTTGAGTTATCATCTGGAATTTTCTCTTATTTTTTTAAAATTATTGTTCAGTTACAGCTGTCTGGCCTTTTCCCCACTGCTCACCCCTAACCCATCCCCCCACTCCCACAGTCAGTCCTCCCATTTGTCCATACCCATGAGTCCTCTGTCCATGTTCCTTTTCTTGCCCCTTCCCCTTATTTCCCCCATTATCCCCCCCGCCCCGCCCCTTTGGTCACTGTCTCTTCTTTATTTTTCTTTCAAGCCTGAAGAACTTCCTTTAAAATTACTTTGAAAGCAGAGTGCTAGAATCAGATTCTTTTATTTTTTGTGTATCCAGGGATGTTTTTATTTAAGCTTCATTTTTGAAGGATACGTTTGCTGGATATGGAGGTTTTAGATGGTATTGTTTCCTCAGCACTTTGAATACTACACATTTCATTGTCTCCTGACATTTTTTCAGATGAGATGTTAGTCATTTAACATACAGGCACTGCTTATACGTTATTCCTTTTTCTTCTTGCTCTGCTGAGGACATTTTCTTTGTTTTACATGTTCAAGCCTTATTACATTATTTCTGGGTTTCAATCTCTTGTGTTCATTGTCTGTAATTGGGTGAGATTATTGAATAAGTAGATGAATACTTTTCATCAAATTGTAGAAGGTTTTAGTCATTTTTAAATAGTGTTTTCTTTTCCTTTCTTCCTCTCATTTCCTTTTAAAACTTAAATGACATTTATATTGGTATACCTGGATTTTTCTATAGATCTCTGAGGCTCTTTGCATTTTTTTCAATTTTTCTTTCTGCTTATTAGATAGTATAATATATATTTCTTTCTCCTGCCATTTTAAGTTTGCTACTGAGATTCTCCAGTGAAATATTCATTATATTACTGTACTCCTCAGTTCTAGATTACCATTTGTTTATTTTTAAATATTATACATATTCTGATTGAGAGTCTATTTTAGTTGATTTATTGTTGTCATACTTTATATAAATGTGTTAAAATTTTATATATTTCTAAAAAAATTTTTATATATTTCTTTGCATGTATTTATAGTAGGAAATCTGAAGTCTTAGTTTGTAAAATTCTACATCTGGGGATATTAAGGGATATTTTCTGTTTACTGGTTTTAACCTGATTACAGATCACAATTTCTAGTTTCTTTACATGTCTCATAAACTTTTTATTGAAAATCAAAAATTTCAGATAGTTTTTGTAGCCACTCTGGATCCTGATGGTGTTTTGAAGATTGTTGTTACCACTTCTTATTTTTTTTAAAATTGTGTGTTTCTGTGTTTCATAACTCCCCTGGGCTAAATATATAATCTACTTCTCCTGCAGTGTGGGGCACTGGAAACTGCTAAGCTTTTGTTTGTTTGTTTGTTTGTTTGTTTAGGTTTCATTTTGCTTTGGGTTTATTGTTGTGATTCTGTCCTAATTTGTAAATTGAGTTTGTCAGAAATTGACTATTCATCCAAAGATTAGTAGTCACTCAATGATTCAACCAAGATTGTATTTAAACTCCTGACACCAGTAAGACTGACATGCTGTGTGCATTGGTAGGGAAGAGCATCCAATGCTCGAGTCATTCATAAGTCTGTCTTGGTTTTTACTTCCTATTGATCCTTCTGAATCTCCTGTCTCTGTGCACAAGTACATTCTAAGACAGCAATTTGTAAATAGCTTAGGCCTTGTCAAATCTTCCTCCAGCTGGGCCCTTTTTTGTCTTTGGGCAGAGTAACAGCTAGGAATATGTTTCCCAAACCAGAAAGCAATAGCAAACTAGCAGAGCCAGCCACTGGCTATTCCTCACATGCTACTTTCAAAAGGTAATTTTATCATAAAATAATAGCAAATTTGTTAGTGACAAAGAAACTACTGGTTCTCATGACCTGCCTTGCGCTGGCAAAACTTCCATGCTGCCCAAGTTGGGAGAAGGGAAATGGGATAAGCCCCAGGCCAGAAGGACAAGATTCCCTTTTCCTCATGGCATAAAGTTCAACAATATTTCAAATATAAATGCTTCTCAGCTTGTTGTATTATTTTACAAAAAATTTCCAAAGTCCTGAAATGACTGTTTTGGTCATAGTGGTTTTATAGTCACTTTTCTTGAGAGTAACTCATTCAGCCAGAGTTGTGATCCCCCTGAATCTCATGAGCATAAGAAGCAAAGAGTAATCAGAAGCTCATAGGCAAGAGAAATAATAAAACATATGTGTTTATTTTTCAAACAGACAAAATATTCAAAATAAAATAATCCAATTACCTTGCCATTTGGGCGGTTTCCATGTGAAAATCTATATACTATACTTCTTATTAGTGTGTTTTTATAAATTCTAGGTCAGTCTATTTTTCCAAACCAATTCTATATTAAGCAATTCACTATGCTGCTTTTATCAGTCCTTGTTCAGCTCCTCAATATCAAATCATTTGATTTATTTACTTACTAAAATTTTACTGTCTTTTGAATGAGTGTTATATGTTGTTCTATGATGTTAGGCAACAATAGTGACAAAGATGCAGACTTTGTATTCAGGGAACTCATAATCTAAAAGGGTAGTTAAATCTATCAAACACATGGAACAGTAGCTGACAGCATAGAATGCACATTATATGCCTTTCAATACTTCCAGTGAAAAAAGTTTACTTCCGTTGCCACTACCTCTCCTTCCCAATATGTTTTCAGGTGAGCAGCACCTGTTGGTTTTCTATGTGTGTAGACAGAAGCTTGAACACCTGTAAAGTTTTAGAAAGTTGTATTAATTAATTTTTTGGAAGTCAACATCTTTTCTTCCTTCCTTTTCTTCCTTCTTTCCCAGGGCTTTAATCTTCAACTAAAAGCTTATTAAGAGGTTTGATATTAAAAACTATTTCCAGTTGAGTATCTTTGCTTAAACTAGGGAGAGAAAAATAAAGGGCTTCCCACAAAGGGAAGTATGTATTGTCCTCTAGCTACAAATCTAGAAAGCTGGCATTAACCTAAGAAATAATTGACACTTTTTCTTTACTAAAAAATAGAACTACTTCACATGAGCCTTCATATCCTCATGCCTAGTTAAATTATCTATTTATAACAAATATTGTGGCATAAAAAACAAAAAATAGGGTACTGTGAGGCACAAAGTCAGGAGCCTGTTGTCAGGCTGAAATTGAAGATATTAAGTTTTGATATCTAGAGTTCAATATTTCAAAAACTTTTCTCAGCTATATGGCTGTAAATAAATCCAGAATTATGAAAGGTGTAAGGTAGGAACTGAAAATTCTCCATAAAAAGGATGAAAAGAACTATCCAACCAGCCGGGTACTCTTGTTTAATTCTGTAAAGAGGACAAAGCACAAGTACCTTTCAGCCACCAACAGAGACATAGAGGAGTTTGAATAACTCCTATACTCCCTGAAATCCATTCACCTGATGAAAGCATCTGCTCTTCCAATCTTAAATGTGCTTCCCATTACTCTCTCTTCATTAACATTTTGATTATATATTTTTCTAATATATCCATCACAAATTGCTTTCTTTAAAGTGGTCTGGATATAAGAAGAATGAAAAAAACACACAGACCCACTATTTGCAATATTCCTTCTCAGAGTACAACCTTTAACTTCAGGACCCCTATATACATATATTTTAAGAAAACAAATATTTGAAAACAAGCAACCTCAGTTTCCAGTTACCAGAAGTATAAATATTTGACATCTTAACTCTCTTTTAAAATAATTAGATAGTAATGTGGATTGTGAGGAATAACTGAAATAAATACACAAATAAACAAGTAAATGCCCAGATTAAATATATAGATTCTACACACACCCCCTCTTCCCACACAAACACAGAGCTGTATTCATTCATTGAATGCGCCCATTTTCTATTCTCCTTTAATTAACCTCATGATGATATTAATGCACTTCAGCCTTGCCACACACACAAAATTTTACCCTTGGTAGTTATAACTGGTGGTCAGTATGCTTTAAAGTAAAGAAAAAATTAAACATTTTATTTCTTAGCATATGTTCACCTCTACTGTTGAGATTAATTTATAAGTGGAAATTCAAAAATATATTTTGGGTTTAGGCAGCAAAATTGATAATATTTCAAAGTTGTCATTCTACATTTAAAATTAAATCAGAAAACATAATAATTTGACCAGTGAAAATGATAGTGTCTTTAAAATGCCTTATATTCCTGGAAACTTTCTAATATAAAACCGTACCTCCAATATTACTCCTTTATTGTTGGGGTTTTACATGATATTATGCCCTACTGGATACAAAATTAAAAACCACTTCTAATTTTTAAAGTAACTATAAGTGTTTAAAACAATTTAACTAAAATTTCTTATGGGTTTTGGAGAAGTTTTACATTATACATATAACACAGTAAACAGTTGTAAAGAAAACAAGAAGAAAAAGTCCTCACTTTATTTATTTTTTTTAAGATTTTATTTATTTATCTTTAGAGGGGAAGGAGAGAGGAAGAGAAACATCAATGTATGGTTGCCTTTCGTGCCTCCCCTGCTGGGAGTTGGCCTGCAGGGAACTGGCCTGCAACCCAGGCATGTGCCCTGACTGGGAATCGAACCACGATCGATCCTCTGGTTCGCAGGCCGGCGCTCAATCCACTG
Source organism: Sturnira hondurensis (assembly GCF_014824575.4). Lineage (NCBI taxonomy): Eukaryota > Metazoa > Chordata > Mammalia > Chiroptera > Phyllostomidae > Sturnira > Sturnira hondurensis. Next base: position 1,673,668 of record NW_028098001.1, on the reverse strand, counting down.
AGCTACACCAGCCAGGGCTAAAACTCCTCACTTTAAACATTGTTGTTCAAATCTTATCTTGAACCTGCCACCGATGGAACTTTCCTATGTCATCACCTATTAAATGATTCTATCTCATCCTCTTAGACGTAACATTCGTCAGTCCTCTTTTATTTAGTGCTTTCCCTTTGGAAATATGTGCACTGGTTATTGAGATTATACATAATTTGTGTTGGATGATGACTTTCCCAATAAAGTTTTTATATTTGCTTAATCAGGTTATCCCACACCCAAGAGCCCTATATGTGTTCTGAATGCTGTGGTTATGAAATTTGACATTAGATTTATTGTTTATGAGCCACAAATATCTCCATATACTTGTTCCTGGGTTCTTATGGGAAGTTTATATAAAACATTACAGGAAATGATACTATCATCATTGTCCCAGTATTGTAGAAAGCTCATTTTGGACTTACCTGCTGAGTTAGAAATATCTGTGCTTTAACAAATGTCTTTCCTGCCATCCAAATGGTCACAGCTGCTATGGTAACAAATGCAATCCATCCTCAATACCCATCTCTCTTAATATCAAAAGAGTAATATCTGAACAAAGAAAAAATGAGTAAAATAACACACATCTTGATTATATTCTTAGAATGAGTTCTACTTGCTATAACTTGAGTTTATAATGGAATGGGAGAAAATCAAAATTAGTCCTTACTACAGATTTTTCCTCTATATTAGAATTGTGCTGAATTTCTGAAAATTTCATCTCTGGTTTAGTAGGGCATTTTAAGCTAAAATAATTGAATTTGGCTTTAAGAAGTACCACTAACATCTGTTAAGCAAACTGGAAGTTTAGCAAATTTTCTATCTGGTCTATGATTTATTATGTAACCTTGAAGTTCTTAAATATCACTTCAATTTTTCTTTCTTTACAATTCGACCTTTCAATTGCATTGTCATATGTGTTTCCTGCTCGCTCAAAGGGAGGTGATCTAGATTAATGAGTTTGAACTCCACAGATTAAAGCTCTATAAGTAGCTTTTTTTTTCAGTTGGTATTATTTCACTGTTTCAATTTTCTGAAATCACTTGGGACTCATACAAACCTAGAGGGATGACAAACAATAAGATTAAGCTAGAACGGCCACGATGTAAATTCTCACATAACCTTCAGAAATATATGAGCTTCAATTTTGTTAGGATTAAGCCAAAGATGAGCTGACTGCTGCCAAGGCAGAAAAACAATTTGTTCTTTAAAGGAAAATTCAAAGCTCTATTCCTAAGGCTTGCCCTCTAACTAAAATTATGCCCAGGAGATAGACGGAAGCCAGAGATACATCCCACAGAAGCACAGAATGTTTACTAAAATATAATCAAAGGAAGTCAGACTGTTAGTTTGCCAGAGCACTGAGACAGCATGAGTCTAGGAGGGTGTGTTATCATGATGGTAACAGTCATCCACAGAATATGGATCAGTTAACATTGAACATGTGCCCTCAAAATGTAGGCAGAATGTTTGAGGGAATAAAATGAATAAATTCTACAATAACATTACACATTATTGAACATATATATTTTATAATATATATATTTGAAATAAAACTCAAGACTGAGGGTATCATCATGTGTATTCAAATCTTCCAGGTGTTGAAACCTTTTTCTTCTAGAATAGTAGTAGTAGAAAAATAAGAAGAAGAAGAAACAACTAATAGCATCATCCCAAATAATTGCAACCATTTGTATAATGCAATTAGGAATGGAGAAAAGCATGCACCTTTAAAGACATAGAATTAGTGAGCAGTAATATTTGTTATATGTTTACTGCACTACCAGCACATACCAAGTGCTTTACATACATTGTCTCATTTCAACCTCATAGCAGTGAAGTACAGAAACATACATTTCTTAAAAATGTGTAATGTTATTGAAATTCAATCAAAGAGATATTTGACTACCTTTTTATCACAACACTGAACAATACAACTTTTTGTATTACAGTACAACAATTTATCTTCATTATGATTATATGTTAGAAATGTTAAAGAATTAACTCATAAGAATGGTTTAGCAAATATCTGAATGGAGACCATTTAAAATATAAGCTCTTAACCATCCTATGATCTGATCAAGCAAATGCTCATTACAATAAAAATACATTACAAATTATTTGGCCAACAATCTCAAGATAAGAATGAAAGAAAGATGCTGCCCAGAGTCTCGATCATAATTGAGCATTTTTATGCCCTTGGGGTATACATATTATTAAAATAAAATCATAAACATATGGTTTATAATATACTACATACTTCAGATTTCAATGAATCTGCAGCTTGGGGAAAAGCAAAGTATACAAAAAGAAGTGAAAATAAAATAACAGATTCAATACTTAAGTAATGGTAAAACTGTAATAAAAGCACTTTAAAGAGAAATTGTAGATGTAATTCCCCATTAAATGACAAATAAATTGAATATTATCCATGAACTGAAGAGACTCCATCAAGTAAATTTGACAATGAAAGAATTTACATTAGAGAGAGTAGAATGTACAATATTTGAAAAAAGAGAGCAATATTACTAAGGCAGGAAACATCCCATATGACAATATGTAACACAATAAAAATACAATAGAGTACATTTATTTTTGTTTAGTCCATGGGTTGTTTTGAACTGGTCAAAAAATACCCATAAATGGCTAACATTATTTTACAAAGGTACTTTTGTCTCAAAAAAATGTACAGAGAAAAATATAGGGGTGGGCCAAAGTAGGTTTACTGTGCTATTGTGACATTCTTCAATTTAATAAAGATATTATAATAATCATAACCTGCATGTCTTTTTCCAAATATAAACCTACTTTTGCCCATCTCTGTAAGTGTTAGAGAGTGTGTTGTAATCATAGGCTTTATACAGCCTCAGAAAGAGAGAAAATTCAGTGAATTTGATCCCCAGTTTCTACTGTAAACATATGATCTGTTAACACAAATTCAAAAATATAAATACCTATGCAGTATAATGATGAACAATTCCTCTTGAAACAAACAACACACACAAAACAAAACAAAATAAGTTTTGATGCTGGAATGAAATTAACTGTCAGGCAAATAGAGGAATTTTCTAAACTACCAAAAGTAATATATGAAAGCATTTCATCATGGAGGAAAGAGGCATGAGTCGTTTTCAAGTGATAGAATTACTTTAAGTAAGGCATAATGCATTGGTAATATAACCTGCTAAAGTTAATAACACTAATAAAATTCATTAAGCAAAACCTATTGAGCCTCATTTCTTGCCTAACAACAAGATAGATTTCAGAAGCATATGGATTGATATTGAAGATCCCTTTCCTGAAGTAGTTTATAATTTAATGATAGAATACACATACATTGCCTAGAAACAGAGGGTTATTAGAACAATGAGAATATTCTGTATACCAGCATTATGATGGATGTGTTACTTAACATGAACAGTAAACCATAATGTAAATTACGGACTTTCAGTGACTACGATGCATCAAGTCAGATTTGAAAACTGTTCTAATACTCATAATAGTAGATATTGGTTGATTTGGAGATGACTTTTGAACTTCACCTAAAATTGACATACAGGTTTAATATAGTTCCTAACAACATTCTGGGTCTGGGTATATTTTTTCTAGATATAAACAATATTATCCTAAATTTTATATGGAAAGGCAAAAAAACTAGAATAGTTAAAGAAATTTTGAAAGAGAAAAATAAAGTGGGAGGAATCAGTATACTTGATTACAATTCAATATATAGCTATTTTAATAAAAAGTCTTTTAGTTAAGTAAATTTTTTTTTGAGCTGAAGCTTGTTTAGTTTCTCATCAATACAAAAATTGTTTCTTTAACTTTTAAGAGCAATACATGACATGACATTTATTATGCATGAATTATAAGAGTTAATTTTTTCCTATCCAGTTTCCTTTTATTAGTCACTGCCAATGCTTTTCTAAACAGAAAGTAAACTCATATTTTAAAAGATATGAAGTTAAGTATACAACCTCAGAATGACCACCATAACCAAATCAACAAAAAACAAGTGTTGGAGAGGTTGTGGAGAAAAGGGAACCCTACTGCACTGTTGGTGGGAATGCAGACTGGTGCAGCCACTGTGGAAAACAATGTGAAATTTCCTCAGAAAAATAAAAACAGAACTGTCTTTTGACCTGACAATTTCACTATTGGAATTTAACCCTAAAAATTCTGAAACACCTATTCAAATGAACATGTGCACCTCAATGTTCACAACAGCACAATCTACAATAGCCAAGTGCTGGAAGCAACCTAAGCGCCCATCTGTAAATGAGTGGATAGAAAAATGATGGTACATTTCCACAATGGAATTCTATGCAGCAGAAAGAAAGAAGGAGCCCCAACCCTTTGCAGCAGCATGGATGGAACTGGGGAGCATTATGTTAAGTGAAATGAGCCGGGTGATAAAAGACAAATACCATATGATCTCACCTTTAACTGGAACCCAATCAACAAAACAAACAAGCAAGCAAAATATAACCAGGAACATTGAAATAAAGAACAAACTAGCAGTAGCCAGATAGGGAAAGGATAACGGGGGAAAATGGAGGAAAGGTTGTCAAGGGACATGTATAAAGGACCCATGGACAAAGCCAAAGGGAGATAGGATTGTGGGTGGGAGGCTGGGATGTGTGGGACGGTGGGAGGAGTAGTGGTGGGGAAACAGAGACAACTGTACTTTAACAACAACAACAGTAAAGTATATATATACTTCATATATATAATTATATGAAGATAAGTATGTGTTTAAATCATCCACGTATAGGGATGGACTAAGAGGCCATAGGATAAGTGCTTTGACAGACCCTTCAACTGTAATACAAATGGACTGCCCCTAAACATAACGGCAAAACTTCACCTCTCTGGAGTTTACAACAGTTAAAAAAGCAAAACAAGAAAGGGCTCTTTATAAAAGCATGAACACAGTTTTTAAAAACCTTCACACTTTCTTCTGCAGAAAACATAAATTATATACTTTGCAACCAGCTGTAATTGTACGCAGAGGCAGATGGTCCAATTTACTCTATAGTACTATTGTACATATTGTTTGATGCACAAATTACTTATAATTTCTCGTAGTGCGTCTTTGCAGTTTGGTATTTTTAAGCAGCACTCCAGTGGCTTAAAAAGTTGTAGACTTTCAGAGAGCCTGTTCTGAAAGGCTTTACCATTGCTGAGTGTGCTTTTTCACATCATGATTTACAATAGTCTGCTTCATGTGTTCAAAAGAGTAAACAGATTTCACAGAAGAAATGCACAGATTTCACAAAAGAACTTAGAAAAATGTTGATGACTGTTATATTCTGATTCTTAAAGTTCAATCTTTCAGCCACATCCATTGCAGAAGTGTATCTGCACCTCAAAAATCTGCCATCATCACAATTAGGAAAAGAAATTTATACGTTTAGAGAGCATTGTGTTTGGGTCAAGTATATTGGGAAAAATGAACATAGAATTAGTAAAAGAAAACTTTTAGTTTTCTCAAACCAAAGAGGAAAAGCAAGCGCCCAGATTACAATCAAAAGCTCACTTTTCCCACCGTGAAACTGCAAGGAGACTGAAAGAAACATGTTTTTCAAGTATGTGAATTTGTATTTTCCTAGATGTCATTGTGTTGAATCAAAAGGAGGGAAAGGAATAAATCTCTTTTCTCTCATTTAGTTCCTTGTGGTTGCAAGGCAATGCCCCAGGATGACTTCACGTGCTAGTGTGAATCCTGTGTTTCCTGGCTTTACAGGCCCTTGACCAGCCTGCATACTGCCCTTGTTACAAAGTACCACCATCCAGACTCAATTACTGCTAATGGTGTTGGGTTCCACTTTGCTGATACTACAGCTTTTCTATTAGTCATGTGTCACTTAATAATGGGGATACATTCTGAGAAATGCACTGTTAGGTGACTTTGTCATTATATGAACATCATACAGTGTACTTACAGAAACTTATATGGCATAGCCTATTACACATCTAGGCTATACGGTGTAGCCTATTGCTCCTAGGCTACAAATCAGTATAGCATGTTACTATACTGAATGCTATAGGCAATTGTAATACAGTGGTTGTAATTTTTTATGTATCTAAACATATGTAAACATAGAAAAAGTACAGTAAAAACATGGTAAAACACTCAAATAATGTACACCTGTATAAGGCACTTGCCATGAATAAAGCTTGCAGGACTAGTTATTCTGGGTGATCAGTGAGTGAGTGGTGAGTGAATGTGGAGGCCTAGGACATTATGATGTACTACTGTAGACTTTATAACCATTGTACATTAGGTTACATTAAGGGTATGAAAATAATTTCTTTCTTTAATGATAACTTAACCTTAGCTTAATGTAAACTTTTTATTTCATAAACTTCAAAATTTTTAAACATTTGACTCTTGTAATAACACAGCTTAAAACATGAACACATTGTACAACTATACAAAAATATTTTAGCTTTATTCTTTATGCTTCTTTTTAACTTTAAAATTATTTATTTATCATTACTTTTTACTTTGAAAACGTTTTGGTTAAAAAGCAAGACTCAAACACACATAAGCCTAGGCTTAGTTGGGTTCCGGATCCTCAGTATCACTGCCTCCCACTCTATATCATGTCCCACCACAGGGTCTTCAGGACCAGTAAGAGGCATGGCGATGTCATCTCCTGTGGTAACAATGCCTTCTTCTGGAACACCTGCTGCAGGACCTGCCTGAAGCTCTTCTTGAGGAGGTGTCACTCTGCAGAAATATCCATGGTGGTTTGCTTGTTTACTTGTATTTTCTTAAAATCATAGATTTGCTTGTAAGCAGATAGTTTGCCATGAGCATTCCTGTGTTAATAAAAACTTTTCAGTATCAGGTCCACATTTTCAAACATGTTAAGGAGCCTGTTGAAGTGTGGTAAAGCTCCTGCTAACCCATTCAATGTGAATTTTCTCAGGGGAGCCTTCTCTTTCTTTCCCTGCAGTTTTCTTTTTCTGCCCCCTCTTCAGTCTGCATTCTTATTCCAGTTCCAACAACTTTGTATTAATCAATTCCTCAGGAACCACTTCTAAGGGCACCTCAATGCCATCCTCATCCACACCGAGGTTAAAGTTGTTTGCCATCTCTAACACAGTCTCAAGTTTTGCAACCCCTTCATCCCTGGAAAATTCTTGTAGTTATGGGCAATGATGACACTAGCCAGCAGTTTTCAACCTTTTTTCATCTCATGGCACATATAAACTAATTACTAAAATTTCGCAGCACACCAAAAAATATAATTTTTGGCCAGTCTGACAAAAATAGATATAATTTTGATTCATTCACAGGTGATGACTATTATTATCTTGGCTGTTGTTATTTTTTATTTGTCAAACTAAGGAAAAAAAGATCAGTGCCCCTTTCTAAAGAGATATTGCATGTCTTAAAAATTCTTGCAGCATACCTGTTCAAAATTGCTGTATTAGGCAATAGCAATATTTTAGCTCCACTATAATCTTATAAAACTACCATTTTCTATGAGGTCCACCATTGACCAAAATATTATAATGTGGTGCATGACTGTATGCCCTCAAATTTTTGTATCCTAATTGTTTTCCATGATGATGGTTACAAATTATATGCCAAAACCCAATTGTAAAAGTTCTATAAACTAATAATGAGTGAACTCTAAGTGATTTCCCTTGGTCTTTAAGGCTCAGTAAATTTTTCTTTGAAAATCTGGATAAGCTTAAATAAAGATTAATTCATTACAATGCTGTAGACCCCGGCACTAACCTTGCCCTTATGTTCTAACCACTATTTCATTCTACTTTACATTTTGTGCATTCAAAAGACACTTTCTTTAGACACCATCATTACCTTTATCTTTGCTCCACTGTAGGAGGTTTTTAATAGCATTGAACAGGAACAGAAGTATAGAACAATTTGACATAGCTATTTTCCAGTATATAGATATTGTGACTGGTTTAACCTTTTGTATCAGATTTCAATGATATTTTACAAACCATTTTATGACTCATCGATTCCTTTTTCTAGTACACACATTTCTCTAAACCTTAGATCCACAGATTGAGTTTTAGGCATGGCTTCTCAATTTGAATACACAATGTCATTTCAAACTCATTTAAACCTACAAACTCTCTCCTTCCCCAGATCACTCATCCTCCTAACTTTAACAGATCAGGGAGTACAACTACCGAACATCTAGTTTCCTAAGTGAAAAAATTGGACATCACCCTGTACTAGTTTGCCAGGCTTGCCAAAACAAGTACCACAGACTAGGTGGCTTAAACAAAATTTGGGAAGATATAATAAATTAAAGGTCAAGGTGTTGGCAGGGTTAGTTTTATCTGAGGTTCCTTTCCATGGCTTATGAGTGACTTCTTTTTTCTGGTGTCTTCATAACATCTTCCTTCTCTACCTATGTCCATATTTCCTCTTCTGATAAGGACACTGGTCATAATGGATTAGGACCTACCCTCATGACCTCGTTAAAGACCCTCTCCCCCAAACACACTCATATTTTGAAGTAATAGTGTTAAGGTTTCAATATAAATTTGATATAACAATGTCTCAATCTCTCTTTCATTCATAATCCTCCATTTTCAGTCAGTAACCAGGCTCTGTTGATTCTACTACCAAATACATCTCTAATATGCCTACTTTTCCCCATAACACCGTGTTAACCTATTGCATGACAGCACTAGATCTCTGCAAACACTGAGATCTCTGCAAAACTCCTAGTCTTTCTCCACTCCAATAACACCTCTGTGTGACACCTAGAATAATCTTTGTGAAATCCAGACCTCATTAAATTACAATAGTACCTGTAGCAAGTAGTGTCAGGAGCTCAGAGTCTCCAGGTATCAGAAGAGCACATTGAAAAAGAGGCCAAAAATGAAAAAGTTAAGCCTTCAGTCACTTACTTCCATGGTAGAATCAAGAGTCTAAAACACTGACTTCCCTGTTCCATTCCCCCAGGGAAGCATGCACCACCTGAGGGATCAGGTACATTAGGGCAGATGTAAGTTGATATCTCTTGAGAATTCTCACCAAAAATCTCCAACAGTTTTATAGTCACTGATGCTGGAGGGAGAATAAGAGGATGGCTGGAAGTGGAAAAGCACTGGATACTGAATCACAGTGGAAGACCGTGTTTTCATGGTTTCCCCTTCCTCTCCTCTCTTCTATAAAGAAGGCTGAGCAGAAGTATCTGAAGAAGACCTCTGCTCGAAGCCTCCAGATAGAGAGTGAGAAATAAGGTGCCTAGACTAAAGATGCAAATGTTCCTAAGAGTACAACTGGCCTCCGGAGCCTGACCCATTGACTGAAACTTCCATGAGAAAGTTGCAAAGCTCTAGCCATAAAACCAAGGCTAGTATGTATGTGTGTATGTGTGTGTATGTTGTGTGCATGTTAGAGGAATGGAGGACAGCTTTACCTCATGAGGCCTGAAAGGTAAAGCCTTTGTAATTGCCTATTGTCGAGCCTAAAAAATATACTTTAACTTTTGTTGATTTGATATAATAATAGCATGTATATTGTGTGGGTTTTGTATAAAACAAAAACCCACACAATATATTTTATATGTTGATATAAAATAGCATGTATATTGTGCGGTTTTGTATTAAATGCACTACTAGAGGACCCGAGATAGCAGAGGAAGAACTGGAAGCTGCACAAACCCCTACTAGGACAAAACTGGAATTGCAACTAGATCATAGAAAAAGGATACTGAATAACCAACTGAACACTAACTGGAGAGAAGGCTTACAACCATGCACAGACAGAAGAACATACATCACCACAATTAGACTGGTAAGGAGTGTGGAGGTGGCGTGAGAAGGCTGGCTGGGCTCTCACAAGTGGCACCTGAAGTTCCAGAGGGGTATTTCAGCAGTCAAGGTGTTCCCCTACATAAGTATGGGGTCTAAACTACAACACGAATCTCCAGACTACAGCACTAGATCCAGGAAAGGGACCCAAATAACACACGGCTGTGCAAAGCAGCAGGGTTTTTGTCTACCAGGAAGAGATGCCTATAGAAACAAAGAGCCTCTGAAAAGGCCTGTACACAGATTTTCCTTTGCAGCCACCTCACCTGGGCTCCAGCAGAGGGAGGGCATAGTGAACTGGAGATCATGTGACAAGAGACTGCCGTTGTTCTGAGTCACATCTTATACTACAGAAGCCGTCTTTCCCAGACAGAGCACTCCTTTGTAAATGGCGTCAGCCTGAGGGGAAGTCATACCCACCCACAGGAACTACTCTGTCCCACCCTATATTACTGGAAACCTGTTGCTAAGTACAGCTGAAGGTTGTTATTGCAGTGATTAAATTTAATAACTAAGGTGTATCACTGGGTTCTCTGAGAGTTTAGCTGACCCTCCTCCAAGCCTGGTACTGGTAAAAGATGGCTGTGGTGTACAGCTTGGTTCTTTCTGCACACACCCAGTCCCAGGAGAGGGAGCCACAAGCAGTGAATCACTGATAGCTCTAGACAGGTTCCCCAGGGCCAGTCACAGGCAGTGTTTAAATTAGGTCCACAGTAGAGTCTTTGCAGGTCTACCTAATACATAGAAATAAATACAAAATATTAGCTAAAATGGAAAGACATAAAAACAAACACCAAGTGAAAGAACAAGAGAATTTTCTAGTAGAAGAACTACATGAAGTGGAGGCAAGCAATTTATCAGATAAAGAGCTTAGAGTAATGATTATAAGGATACTCAAAAGCATGAAAAAACATAGAAACCATTTTAAAAAGACCAGTTAGAAATAAAGAATGCGATATCTGACATAAACTGTAGGTTAGATGTAGCAGAGGATCAAATAAGTGATTTGGTAGACAAGGTAGAAAAAACACCCAGGCAGAGGATTAAAAAGGAAAAAAGAACTTTTAAAAAATGAGGAGAGCTTAGGCCCTGGCTGGTGTAGCTCAGTGGATTGAGTGCGGGCCTGCGAAGCAGACGATCGCGGTTCGATTCCCAGTCAGGGCACATGCTTGGGTTGCAGGCCAGTTTCCGGCAGGGGTCAGTTCCCTGCAGGGGTCAGTTCCCTGCAGGGGATGCACCAGAAGCAACCATACATTGATGTTTCCTTCCTCTCTCCTTCCCTTCCCCTCTAAAGATAAATAAATAAAATATTAAAAAAAAAATGAGGAGAGCTTAGAAACCTTTGGGACAACATGAAGCACAACAACAACCACATCATGGGAATACAAAAATGAGAAGAGAGCGAGAATATATTTGAAGAAATAATGACCATAAACTTCCCTAATCTGGTCAATAAATTCCCTAATTCTGGTCCAGGAACCTCAGAGAACCCCCAAAAAGTTAGATCCAAAGAGGTCTACACCAAGACACATCGTAATTAAAATGGAAACAAAAACAAGGAGAGAATCCTAAAAGCCAAAAAACACAGGTAGCTATATACAAGGGCACACTAATTAGAATGTCATCTGCTTTCTCAACAGAAACATTTCAGGCCAGAAAGGAGAGGTATAAAATATTGAATGTGATGAAAAACAAGGACCTACAACCTAGGCCACTTTATGCAGTGACATTATCACTTGAAATCAAAGGAGAAATAAGCAGCTTCCCAGACAAGAAAAAGCTAAAGGAGTTTGTTAACACCAAATCAAGTACTGCATAAATGTTAAAAGGGTTGCTTAAGAAGAAGAAAAGGAGAAAAAAAACATAGGGAAATAATCTAACAATAAAGTGGCACTAAATGCATATCTATCAATAATCACCTTTAATGTAAATGGTATAAATGCTCCAACCAGAAGACATGGATAGTTGAATGGATATGAAAACAAATCCCATATATATGCCACCTCCAAGAGACCCACCTCAGATTGAAATATACACAGATTAAAACTAAAGGGAAGGAAACAAATATTTCATGCAAATGGAAAAGAAAAGAAAGTTGTGATAGCAATACGTATATCCAACAAAATAGATTTTAAAACCAAGGCTATAGTCAGAGACAAAGAAAGACACTACATAAGGAGAAAGGGGATGATCCAACAAGAGGATATAACCTTAGTAAACATTTATACACCCAACATAGGAACACCTAAATTTGTAAAGCAAATCTTTATGGACATAAAGGGAGTGATCAACAGAAGTACAGGCCTAGAAAAGGATTAGAAATACAGTCATAGTTGGGGATCTAGAAAAAAAAAGGATATGAAAGATCAATGAATCCAGGAGTTAGTTCCTGGGAAAGATAAAAAAGACTGACAATCTTTTAACCAGGCTCATCGAGAAAAAAAATAGAGGACTCATAATATCAGAAATGAAAGAGGAGAAGTAACAACTGACAACAAAAAAATATAAAAATTCTAAGAAAATATTAGGAGCAACAATATGCCAACAAACTGGACAATGTAGAAGAAATAGATGAATTCCTAGAAACATACAATCTTCCAAAACTAAATCAGAAAGAATCAAAGAATCTGAATAGACCGATTACCCGTAGTGAAATTTAAGCAACAAAAGTCCTGGACTGAATGGCTTTACAGGTGAATTTTACCAAACATCCTGAAAAGAACTATCACCTTCCTTTAAATTATTCCAAAAAATTCAAGAGAAGGGAAGGCTTCTAGGCTCTTTTAACCAGGCCAGCATTATCCTAATTCCAAAACCAGATTAAGACACTACCAAAAAAAAAAAAGAAAGAAAGAAAGAAGAGAAAATTATAGGCCAATATCCCTGATAAACATAGATGCTATAATCCTCAACAAAATATTAGCAAACCAAAAGTGGCAATGCATCAAAAATACCATATACTGTGACCAAATGGGATTTTTTCGGAGAATGTAAGGTTGGTACAACATTCACAAGTCAATAAACCACATAAAGTGAAGGATAAAAACCACATGATTATATCAATAGATGCAGAAAAAGCATTTGATAAAATCCAGCACCCATTTGCGACAAAAATTCTCAGCAAAGTGAGATTAGAGGGAACATACCTCAACTTAATAAAGGCCATATATGACAAGCCCACCATCAGCATCATACTCAATAGGCAAAAACTACAAGTGTTCCCCTTAATATCAGGAACAAGACAGAAATGTCTGTTTTGACCTCTCGTATTTTACATAGTCCTAGCCACAGCAATCAGACAAGAAGAAGAAACAAAAGACACACAAATTGGAAAGGAAAAAATAAAAGGCATAGAAATAAATTTTTTATTTGCAGATGATGATACTGTACATAGAAAACCCTACAGATTCCATGAAGAAACAGCAAAGTAGCAGGATACAAAATTAATATTCAGAAATCAATTGTATTTTTATATGACAATAATGAACTAACAGAAAGTGAAATTAAGAAAACAATCCCATTCACAATTGCTTCAAAAAGAATAAAATACCCAGGAATAAACCTAAACTAGAATGTAAAAGACCTGTATTCAGGAAATTATAAGACACTGAAGAAAGAAGTTTAAGAAAATAAAAATAAGTGGACATAAATTATTTTAATGGATAGGAATAATTAAACTCATTAAAATGTTCATACTACCCAAAGCAATCTGTAGACTCAACACAATTCCTATCAAGGTTCCAATAATGTATTTCACAAAACACAAACAAATATTTCAAAAATTAATATGGAACCACAAAAGGCCCAGCATAGCAACAGCATTAAATTATACTAAGCAGACGTATTTTCCTATCTTAAAAATAAAAGATGTAAAAAATTTATCTTTTCTCCCCAAAAAAGTAAAAACAGGGTTATCTAGCATCAATCTGTGACTTGAATCAAAATATGTAACAAAGGGGAGGAGGGAGGGAAATAACCTGGGAAAGAAGGGAACAGGAAGTAAGTGAACATGAACGAGGGACCCATGGACAGAGCCAAGGGGAGGTGGGGTTGAGGGTGGGAGGTGGGGGTGGGTGGAGNATCTTAAAAATAAAAGATGTAAAAAATTTATCTTTTCTCCCCAAAAAAGTAAAAACAGGGTTATCTAGCATCAATCTGTGACTTGAATCAAAATATGTAACAAAGGGGAGGAGGGAGGGAAATAACCTGGGAAAGAAGGGAACGGGAAGTAAGTGAACATGAATGAGGGACCCATGGACAGAGCCAAGGGGAGGTGGGGTTGAGGGTGGGAGGTGGGGGTGGGTGGGGTGTAGGAAAGTGGTGGTGGGAGAATGGAGGCAACTGCATTGGAACCTCAATTTAAAAAAGTAAAAATAATATGTTAATATACCAAATATAAATCATAAAGTGACCCTAACAATTACACTGCCTATCACTGGGTTAAAATGTTCTGGACAACAAATGAGAAAACAATAAGATAAATTTTATTCTTAGAGGTGAGATAAGTTCAAGACTTGAATGAATATTTAGAGAGATTATTCTATTTCTTGAGTTTTGATCATCGTTTTCTTATCTTTTATCTATAGCTTTCTAATTACAGTGTGGCTTTCTATTAAGGAGAAAAAAATAATCTTCCTTAGTAAACTCTCTGAGTAATAATTTTACTTTGTGAGAGAGAAATCTTAAACACTACAATAAATGGATACTGTAATAATATTTCCCCTTGAAACTTCTTACCCTGTACAATTAGAGAAAAAAAGAATGGGATCATTATCACTAATGCAGGCCAACATTTATCTGAGATTGTTTGTAAATACACATTGGCAGATCCCTAGGTTTGAGATTAATCTAAGATTTAGTAAAATCTGGGACCCTGAATGGTATATGCTTTATGTCATTGGTAATGGCTGGGTTTTATTAACCTAATATTATGATTGAAAATGTATGTAAGATTCTGCCTAACTTTTAAAATATATCTTTAAATTTTTTTATTTATTTACTTTTTTTAGAGAGAGAGGGAAGGGAGGGAGAAAGAGAGGGAGAGAAACATCCATGTGAGGTTGCCTCTTATGTGGCCCCCACTGGGGATCTGGCCTGCAACCCAGGCATGTAACCTGACTGGGAATCAAACTGAGACCCTTTGGTTTGCAGTCCACACTCAATCCACTGAGCTACACCAGGCAGGGCAGATTCTGCCTAATTTTTATAGAGAAGTTGTTTTGTATGCTTTAAGAGCAAACATTAGAATATTTTGCTTTAAAGTCATAACTTGAATTAATGAGTTTTTAACTTTACTCCTAAAAATAAATTTCAAAGACAAGCTATATTTCACTATGGACAATCTTTAAAATTAGCTAGTACAATCACTCTCATTTAAGCATATCAGAAGCCCTTAGTCTATCGGCATGCATACCCTCTCTATTGTCTATTTATCACCATCAGTTAACAATCCCACCATGTTTTTTCCCACTTCTTTTCATGTGAAAATTTGCAGGAAAGACTCTTGTGTTCCACTCATGCTCACATTGTTGTGCTTGTGAAAGTGGTCTTTCTGCTTAAATGCCGGGCTAAGTGGTCAAAGAACCTGGTTAAAAGCATAAGCAGGTAATGACAGAATAAAAGATAAAATATTGAATCCTGAGACTCAATTTGTAATGAATCTATACCCCACATGCCAAAATCGTTTGGCCACCCATAGTTTAAGGGACCCAAGGGAATACTTCAAAGAGATAGATACAAGGGAGGATGAGTCTTTGAACTAGGAGTTTCTTTTTGAGTGGAAACACGGTTGCCAAAAAACCACAGATGTTCACCACATGAACAGGTGAAAAAATACTCCTCTTTCAAATACACTTATCAAAGTCTTTTCTGCCTTTCTGTAATTTCATTTTAAATAGGCCTTATTTTTCAGCTGTTCTCTGCTTAAAAACCCTAATAAGTAAAGACAGATTGTATGACTTCATTAACAATGGTGAGCCTGAATCTCAAGGCCTTTTCTGAGCCTTTTTCCTCAGCATATGTAATTTCCTAATTGCTGTTCTCTAAAGCAAGAACTGCAATTAGAAAAATGTTATCTGAGGACACAATTCAACTGAACATTATTTGGCATTTCAATTTGTTTTCTAGCATTGAATCATTGTAATGGAACTGCTACTTGAAAACATTTTTTTTGTCAGAACCACCTGCAATGGAGTTTATGGTTAATCCACATGTATGGATTTCCTTTCTCAAATCTTCATTGGACCACAAGTACACTCATTACTGCCCAGGTGAAGTGGAAATGCCCTTATTAGCAATTATGCAAGAAGGCAGAACAGTAGTTCAGTTATTTACTTGTCAGCAGGCTGGTAGAATTAATAAGATGGTCTGTGGAAGATTAAAGATGACCACAGATTCTTTGCAACTTTTTCTGAAATGTGGGTTTTTTTTACTCTTCCCTTGAATCTGAGCTGTCCCCAGTGAATCTTGGGGCCAATACAATATTACAGGAGTGTTTAGGGACTTATAAGGCTAAGTTTTAAGATTTGCTGCTTAAAGCTCCATTTGGGCCTCTTGGCACACTTACTGAACAAAATCACTTGCCAGCTTGTGGGGAGGTACATGCAGAATCTTTTTAAATTTTTTTAAAATTTATTTATTTTAACTGTTGTTCAAGTACAGTTTTCTGCCTTTTACTCCCATCCCAGCTCACCACCCTCAGTGCTCCCCACCTCCCTCCCATTTCCAACCCCCTTAGTTGTTGTCCATATGTCCTTTATACTTGTTCCTGTAAACCCTTCCCGTTTTCCCCTGAAATTCTCAGAGAGGCTCATGTGAAGTGCTGAAGCACCCAGATGACCCCTCAGAAGCAACACTGACATGCCACCTATGTGAGGGGGGCCACCTCAGAGGTAAATCCTCCAGCCTCATTTGATCCATTCCAGCTCAGGGTACATCAAGTGGAAAACCCATTCCTGTTGAATCCAGCAAAAACTGCAGATTCATGAGCAAAATTAAGATTGCTGTTATTTTAAGTTGCTAAATGTTGATGTAAGTAATAATGTAGCAATAAGTGACCAGAACAATGGCCAAGGGTTAAATGAAACTACACAGGGGAAGGGTGGGGGGGGGGAGATTTTAATTTTTCTTTTACTTATTTAATTCATTATTATTTTTATTTTTATTATCTGCACATTTTAGTTTTTACTTGATGTCCTTGTACCAGTATTAATGAATGTTCTATGAGTAGTCTGTTAAACTTGACATTTTTTTCTAAATTGCTTGCACTGATTTTCATGCCTTGAAGTGCACACTCCAATAGTTTCCTATCAGAAGTTCCTTTACAGAATCTCCCCTGTTCTGATCATTAGTATTGGGAACTAAGAATATATATTAATCTTGCTAAAACAATACCACTACATAGGCTAGCAAATGCTCGGAAAAGGAGAAAATGATGATGATAAAGGATGTTGCTAATGCAGTGAAAGAATGCTAGTTCCCTAAAACTCTCTTTCCCTACCCCAGCAGCTGACAATATCAACCTGGTTACTCAGAATCAAAGGCAGGATTGTCATAGTTGAGTCCTCTATTTCACTCAGAAATTGGTATCCATTTCCCCAGGGGTTCTATGTACATCAGAGCTCATACCTGTTCACTCCTCTTTATCTATTGCAACCCCTGTGGGATATCTTCTTCCTGCATAACTACAATAATGGAATTTCCTAATTCCCTGTTTCTTCTATGTAACACATTACAGATGAGAAGAGTGATCCTTTTAAAGGGAAAGTTACACCTGTGTATATTACTGAAAAGTACACAATGAAAACCCTATAGGTCTTCACCAGACTTGCTCTTCAAACATTCTGACCAGTTATCTCTGTTTTGATGACAGCTTTTGGTCACTCACGCACTACAGGCCTCCTTTTCCCAGGATATTCAAGGTGCAGGTTCCTCTTGCTTCCTAGAAATCAGTCCTCAACCCAAGTAACCCCGACCACTGAACAATCCAGGGTTATTCTCCTCCTCAAATCTCACTCGACATTGGTTTCTCTATAAAACTAACCACAGCTGAAATCACTCTGATGATCTATTTATGGGTTGCTTATTGTATGCCCTCCCACCTTACCCAGTAGGCGAATTCTCTCAGACTAGGGGACAGGTTTTTTGCTGTCTCAGAGCTGAGAAATACCCTATTTTAGTGATAGTTCTCAAATCACAACATTCACTCTTTTTAAAAAAAATAAAATTTGCATTAGTTTTTGTTAGATGAACAAATAAATAATTATTGTATTCCTTTCTATAATTTGCTTATCAAGGAAATTGCAACCATGAAATAAGCCTAATGCCAAAAATTCTCATTTAAATCTTGAGGAAACATAATTATAAGAAATCTTTACTTTCCTTTGTAGATTGAAGAGATACACTAAATATATATACATATATACATACATGTATACATACACATATATACACATATATGTGCATGTATATATATTTAATTTTACTAAGTTTATATTAGGCAAAGGTAAAAACACAAAATGAAACAGTCTCTTCACTTTAGACTGACTAATTAATTTGATGTTGCTTTTGTTGTTGTTTTTCAAATAGAAAAAGTCTAAATAGGTCTTTTTTAAAATGACTTCATAAGAAGTAAATGGCATCACCAAGAAGAGAGGAAAACAAATCTTACAGATGAGAAATTATGTCAGTCTTTTTTTTTGCAGCAGCTGTAACCATTTGAAAAGTGAAATAATTTCGCAATATAACCAAATCAGTTCTGCGAAGAAATATAAAATGTGTATCCAATATTTCTCATTTAATTAAAGTTAAAAATTGTGGAACATCAAATAAACCTTTTGAGGGAGTTTAGAACATCAAAATGAGAAAACATCACGTGAGAATGAGAGGTCACATTCCCGAAAGCAGTGGTGCGTGCCGCATTTCGGCGCCGCAGGACGGGGTGAGTGTCTACCAGGTATCATCTACAGAGGTTTCACATTCATGTGTGACTTTGTTCTAAACACTTACTTTTTATTTCCAATAATGTTTGGAAATTGTCAACTGAATTTGACTCTGAACTTTTTTTTAAACTACTCTGATTAGAAGAATCTCTGCTATTAATATATACGTATCTTTTTTATAGAGCTCTGAAGTAGAGAATTCATTAAAATAGTGTTATTTCCATCTGGCGTCTTTTAAATGTGTAGCAATTAGGAACTGGTAAAACATAGATTTAGTAAGCCTCCACATTTTTTCATCCCCCCTGAAAAGCGTAAGTAAGTACATCAAGCAGCTTGAGAAAAAGTTTCAGCAGAGGTTTACAACATGTGTAGTTACTGTTAGAAAATTATTTCAGTAAATGTGTTTATTGAATTTCCTTTTTTAGATTAAATTGAGAAATGATTCCATCTTTAAAAAAACAAATCAGGCTATTACTAACAGTAAGGCTAAAACAAAATCATAGTTATAGCTAACAATCATTAAATACCATGAGTCATGTACTACTAAATCCTTTTCAATCATTAATTTCAATAATTAGATCCATTAATTTAATCTTCGTAATGATTTGGCAGGGTATAAACTACTTTTATACCCAGACAGTGGTGCTAAGATATGTTAAACAACTTTCCTTACCCAGGTCAAACAGCGATGCCATCGGCCAGACTCCTGAGCACCGGGGAGGCTGTGCTGCCTCCCCATGGAAGTTTCAGGTCCTCAGAAGTGCATGTCTGTCCACCACAGCACATTAGGAGATAATGATGCTCAGAGTTTAGCAAGCATGTTCGAGTACCACCTCTGCAACATGCTATTTTTTATCATTTTGGAGTTCCCTAATTTTTTGAACTCTATTTTTCCTTCTTCAGCAAAAAAAAAAAAAATTGTTTTCCCCTGGTCTCAAGAGATGCTATAAGAATGAAATATACTTACCTAATGAGATCTGTCCAGTATTGTGGTTGACATAATTTTATTGATTAGTAAATACTAATTTCCATTTATTACTTTTTAATATGAGCAGGACTACATATAGAAATCTGAGTGTGTGTCAGTCATCACATGCTATTTGAAAGAGTAGGAAGGCCAATAAATACTGTTTATTAAATTAAGGCTGATTTCCTAAATAATTTGAATGTTCCTCTGACTGGGGTGAGAAACTGTCTCTAACAAGTTTACCTCAGAGGTTTCACTCTGGGATATTCACAGACAGTTGAGAAATGTTTAATTTATATTTGGAACTGAGTTCAAGGTTACAATAAATTATGATGGATAGCAGTTCTGGGTGAGTGATATTCAGGACATTCTGTGAGATGTGCAGGCTTTACCAGATGGAATTGTGAATTCTTTAGAACATTTTGATGGTATTAATATGCCCTGCAAATATCTCCTTCCACTTTGTGTTTCTTCATGGTCACACCAGTTCACGTTTAATTAACTAGTAATTTTGATGCTATACTGGACAATATGAATAATACATGGCTTTTGGATAGCATTAGCTTCTTCCAGGATTTTCAAGTTTACCTCAACAGTATTTAACCAGTTGCAATTTTATAAGTATCATTTTCTCCCTTTATTCAACTTATTTAGTCACTTGTATATTTGACAGTGTAGTTTTACAATTAGTCACCTTTTTCTTAAGTTCATAGTATATTTACTATTTTATTATTTTATGTTTCTCAAATACTTTTTTATTAAACATTTATTTGTTTTTATCTAATGCTTTTTTCATCTCTCCATCCATTTATTTTGGCCATCTCTTTCTATTATTTTATTTAAATGTGTAGGTCTATGATTTTAAATATTTACTTAGAAAATAAAGGTGTTTGCAGCACAGGTCTTCACTAGAGAGCTTCTTTAATTTTGCTTATATGTAACGACACATAGTGTTTTTGATATATTTCAGTCCAGGCAGTATAAAACTGAGGTGTGTGTTTTCACTCTGCTAACAGGAATTTTTTTTAAAAAGAAATTTGTGTGTTTCAGTCTTTGAATTTTTGGTAAATTCATGATGGTTAGAATTTTATTATTATTACTATTACTATTATTATTATTATTCATTTATTTTTTAAAGATTTTATTTACTTATTTTTAGACAGAGGGGAAGGGAAGGAGAAAGGGAGAGAAGGAAATATCAATGCGTGGTTGCCTCTCGCATACCCCCTACAAGGGACCTGGCCCACAACCCAGGCATGTGCTCTTACTAGGAATCAAACAAGTGACACTGTGGCTCACTCAATCCACTGAGCTATACCACCCAGGGTATAGCATTTTTTAAGTAGACTTTACTTTTGCCCTAACTGGGTGGCTTAGTTGGTTAGAGCATCCTTCCATATACCAGTAGTCCCCAACCTTTTTGGCACCCTGGACCAGTATAACGGAAGAATGGGGCAGGGGATGGGTTGAGGAGTATGGGTTGGGGAAGAAAAGACAAGAGGCATAGCTCAGGCGAGCTTTGCTTGCTGCCTATTCCTAACAGGCTGATAGTTGGAGACCCCTGTCCTTCACCAAAAAGGTTGTGTGTTTCATTCCCAGTCAGGGTATTTACCTAAACAGTGGGTTCAGTCAAGGTGCATACAGAAGGCAACTGATTGATGTTTTTCTCTCATATTGCTGCTCTTCTCCCCATCCCCCCTCCCTTCCTCTCTCTAAAATCAATGAACGCATCCTGGGTGAGGATTAAAAAATAGACTTTAGTTTTTACAGCAATTTTAGGTTTTCAGCAAAACTGAGAAAAGGTATAGACTAGATTTTCCACATGGCCCTCTACCCACACATGCACAGCCCCTTAACCAATATCCTCCACCAGAATGTACATTTGTTACAATCAGTGAACCTATATTGACACACCATTATCAGTCAAAGACCAGCATTTACATTAAAATTCATATAAACTAACTTGTAATTTCCCTACATTATTGCCAGAGAATATAGTATATACTATTTCTATTTAATAGCATTTCTAATAGTATGAAGAATTGTCAGGTATATTTTCATGTTTCATGGGCACAGGAAGTGAAAGTACATTATTTATGTTTAGGGCATAAAATATATTTGACAGTGTGTGTATGTGTGTGTGTGTGTAAAAAGTAACCCAGTCTGGTACTAGCATAAAAATAGACACATACTTGTAGATCAATGAAATAGAATAGATAACCTAGAAATAAACCCATGTCTCTATGGTCAATTAATACTTGACAAATGGAGCATGAGCACACAATGGAGTAAAAGCTGTCTCTTCAATAAACTGTTGGGAGAACTGGACTGGCACATGCCAAAAAAAAGAAAGCAAAGAAAAAAAGAAACCAGACCAGCTAACACCATACACCAGAATAAACTGAAAATGAATAAAATTCTTAAATGTAAGTCCTGGTACCATAAAAACCCTAGAGAAAACATAGGCAATAGAATTTCAGATATCTCACATAGCAAGATTTCTGCTGATATATCTAGAGCAAGGGAAATAAAGAGAAAAAATAAACAAATGGGACTACATCAAATTCAAAAGCTTCTGCATGACTAAAGAAACCATCATCAAAATGTAAAGGGAACCGACTGTAAAGGGAGACATACTCACCAACAATACATCAGGCAAAGGTTCAATCCACAAAGTATATAAAGAACTCATGAGACTAAACAATGGGAAGACAAACAACCCAATTAAAAATGGCTATCATTAATCAACAAACAATAAGTTTTGGAAAGATGTGGAGAAAAGACAATCCTAGTGCACTGTTGGTGGGCATGTAGACTGGTGCAGCCACTGCGTAAAATAGTATGGGTTCCTTAAAAAATTAAAAATGGCACTGCCTTTTGATCCAGTGATTCCACTGCTGCCTTTTGATCCAGCGATTCTATTAATTGATATACACTAAGAACCCCAAAACACCAATTCAAAAAACTTATGCAGCCCTGTGTTCATAGTAGCACTACTTTTAATAGCCAAGATTTGGAAACAGCCTAAGTGCTGAGCAGTAGATGAGTGGATCAAAAAACTGTGGTATATTTACACAATGGAATACTACACAGCAGAAAAAAGAAGGAATTCCTGCCTTTCGTGATAGCATGGATGGAACTGAAGACTATTATACTAAGTGAAATAATCCAGTCAGTGACAGATGAATAGCATATGGTCTCACTTATAAGAAAATACAATAATGAACAAAATAGAACCAAAGGCATGGAATTGCAGAACAGACTGACAGCTGTAAGAGGGAAGGGTGGAGGCAGGTAATGGTGAGAAGAAGGGGAAGGGACTTGTCACAGAGTATACATGCACATGGGCAAAGGTGTAGGAATTGACTATGGAAGTGGGGGGCAGGCTACGTGGAGCGGGGCAAAAGGAGGAAAATAGCATAAACAATAAAACATTAAAACAAAAAAGTTTGCAAATGAGACAAAGAGGATTTTATGTCTCCTCTATACATAACCATATTCCAAATGTTATTATTATTCTTAATATATTTACTTATATTATGTATATAGCTTATGTACACATAAGCTATAATAGACTGAGTTTAAGTTTCCTACAATTGTTTTATTTATCCCAATTGTTTTATATTTTTGAAAATATTTGTAATATGAATTCTGATTGATATATAAAACTTTCTAATAATTCCTCATTGTGACCTTAACGGCTTATAAATTATCATTATACACTTCTCTTTGCTTCATTTTATACTTCCTATATTAAATTTGACCTGTTATTACTGATATCATAATTGATTTCATTTGCATTTACCAGATAGATTTTATTGTTGTTAACTTTGAAGTAATTGCATAGCACATAGAAGGGGTTGGAATTTCTATTTTTGATCAATTATGATAGTATTTACTTTTTTAAGACAATTAAATCTCACTTATAAATACTGATATATTAAATGCTTTTGTGCTTAGAACATTTTGTATATTACAATATTTGCCCCTGGGGCTTGTTTTTATTATTTGGGTTAGTAATTCCCAGGCTCCTGTTCCTACAGGGTCCTGTTCCTATTTGGGTCAACTTTTCAGGTTCCTCCTTTGGTGCGGTGAATATCATTGCATTGTACAGTCATTCCTTACACTTTGGGTTAGTGATTATTCCTCCTCATTGCATTGTACAGTCATTCCTTACACTTTGGGTTAGTGATTATTCCTCCTTTCACTGACGATGACTTGTTCTTGTCATTCATTTATCATTTGCTATTTTAATTATTCATTGGTTTACAGGGTTATAGCTAAGAATTGGGTAGAAATACCTCTACAAGACTGCTTTTTAATGGCAGTTATATTGCTCACTTTAATACATGTTATGTAGTTTTATCTTGGTTCCAACCGAATCACTGTCTCCTGATGAGTGGTACAGAATGCAGCTTTGCCGAGGAGGTGGCCATTCCCAGTGACTGCTGTCATGACTACAGAAGAAACAACAAACAGTGAACTGACAAAAATATACATTAATTAACAAAATCACTTACAAGATAGTTGATATGTAAAGGAACATAAAGGAAGGCCATGGCATTCAGGAAAAATGATAAAAATTGTAGGCAATGAGTGTTTAATGCTTGACTAATCTGTGTCTCTTAACGCTACTGCTTATAGGCCATTTTCATTAGAGCGAGGGTGTTTTTTTTTTAAGAGTGTTTTTTAATATTTTATTTATTTATCTTTTTAGAGGGGAAGGGAAGGAGAGAGGAAAGAAACATCAATATATGGTTGCTTCTCATGCATCCTCTGCAGGGAACTGGCCCCTGCCTGGGAACTGGCCTGCAACCCAGGCATGTGCCCTGACTGGGAATTGAACCGTGATCATCTGGTTCACAGGCCAGTGCTCAATCCACTGAGCTATACCAGCCAGGGCCTAGAGAGGGTTTTTTTCCCCTCAGAAAGCTGTAAGTTATCTGGACTCTTCCCTTTCTTAATATTTGTTATAAAAATTTTGAAAACGTAGAAATAGAACCCTATAAAGAACACTGTTATCTATATTACCATCACTCTCTTCAAATTGTATCAATATTGAGGAACCCAGCTTCACATACAATAGGAGAAAATATGAGGGAATAAACTTGACAAACAAAGTATGGAGCTATACACTGAAAACTATAAATTATCAATGAAAGAAGTAAGTCGGACTGCTCTGCATTTTAATTAACTTTGTAACTGTTACTGAAATACTTTCCTATGCCTTGGCTGCCTTATTTGTAAAATTGAATATTGATGACATTGTTCTTACCAGTGTGTGTGGGTACTGTTGGAAATGCTATTAATATTTAAATCAATATAACTTCTGGGAAAACATTCACAAGACAATAACAGCCAATATTCAAGAACAAAAGAAACTAAACTTGTATTTCTTTAATTAGTACTACAACAAGGGTTATAAAAATACCCATGGCATACCACTCAAGTGGGTGTGTTCCAGCCCACTGCCCATAGACACTGGTAACTTGCGTGCTCATTGCCTCATCTCCTCCCACTACTATACGCCTTTGCAGGCCTCCCGCAAAACTGTTGTGCAAGTTTGTTCTTGGTTATTAGTCAATTAACCTTTCTGTAGAGAAGATGAAAATTTTTCAGGGATGATTAATCTTACTCCTCTGTACATATTATCAAGGATATTTTGCTTGTTATTATTATTTTTCAAATTCTCATTTTAAATGTATTATTAAACCTTCTTTTTTCCAAATGACAAGAGCAAAGCTGGATGATCATTTAACAATGAAGCACCACCAGCTGGCACGCCAGCCTGGTGAAAGTTACCATGTGTTCCCACTTTATCTTAACATAAACCTTAAATATGAAAATGCGAAAAATACATTAAGTTTCTGAATGTCTTTGGATATGAACCATAGAAAATAGCAACATTTTAATGCTATAACCAATCATCAAGGATTTGGGTTGGGAAATGAAGGACGCCAAGAGAAACTGATATAAATTAATTAGCTTAGCTCACTTATGTGACTTTCATTATCACTGTCCTCTGAAAGTGGTCATGCCACACTTAAAATTTGAATGCATGCTTATTAAAGTAAAAAAAGATTAGTTCAATGATAAAGATACAGAAACAATGAAAAACTGCCCAGCTGCTAATGCGTAGTGTGCATTAAAAAGCATATTTTGGTCCTTTTTATGGTGTGCCACACCTTTATTGCTTATCTTAGGACAATTCTGTTTTATATGGACCAGTGAATAGTGTTTTTTTTCTTTTCATTAATTCTAAAGTGTTGGTTCCCTTATTAACTTATAAATTACTTCACTGAGTCACTTCTTCTCACATACTCAGGAAATTTTTTTTAAATTTTAGCTTTGACACTTTAAATCTTTAAGTGCTTCACTTACAGAATAAAAATATCCTATACTATAAAAATGCAATAAAATGTTTAGATAAGTTTTAGAAAATAATAAAATGAAATGAAATATATTAGACTCTATCAAGAATAATAAAAGCTCGTTTTTTGCATTATTTCGTATTTTCAGTCATAGAATGAAGAGAGTTTTTTTGTGTGTGCTAAAGAGGAATTATAGCCACCACTTTGCTGGGAAGATTAAATAATGTAAGATCTTTGGAAAATGTGACGTGCAAGGCAGAGAAAGGTTAATGTTCTGATCATTACTCCCCCCCTTTTATTCCCTCCCTTCAGTAAACTGGAACTGTCCTCTTAGCTTTGACTTAGGAAAGTGACCCCTTTCCATGGCTGTTTCAGATTTATGTGACCTCTGCACTGCTCTGAGAAGTAAAAAAAAAAAAAAACGGTCTCGTCACTTCATACGTAAGGCCATCCTCACTCTCATTTCCCTCTCCTGTTTTGTTTCTCCAAGCCATTGGAAACCTGGGTAGCAAAGCGCAAAGCAGAAACAGGTGCTCCCTTCATCCTCCCTGCCCTTTGGAGGGAGGTTACGCTGCCTTTGAGGGTCCTCTGATGACAGGGTCGTGAGCAAACAAGCACAGTTTTCACACCCAGCTGGCTCTTGGCACATAACTTTATAATATTTTATTTGATGGTCATAATTAGAAAGAAATAGGAAATATTCTAGTATCGTGTGATAGCCTCTAGCTGAGAAGGAAGGTAAGAGGGCAGAAGACAATCTGGACTGGAATCATAAAAGAACACAAAACTGAAGGCTTCTATGGGCAGTTTGACCTCGGACAGGTGCTCTGAATGGTATGGGACACTGACTACCGTAAGTGTATAATTTAAATTTTCAGCACTCTTTAGTAATTTAAATTATTCTTTGGGTATTTCAAATGCTTTAGAATTTGTTTCTGAAAGATGAGACCATAAAAGTAGGTAATTTTATCATGCTAAATACCTTTAAGATGGAATTATTTTTAAACATTCACTTTTAAGTTGTTTGAAATTCAGAGCATCCTTTTTTCCCAAAGAAGTTTATAAAATCTGACATTTTTAACCATTTCTAAAGGCCTATCTAGGGCCCTGTCACTAAATTTTTGGCTTCCTCATTCCAAGCACCACTTGACAATTTTTCTTTCACAAGTTCCCTGCGTGTAATCTGGTCCTGCCTAGGTTAGATCCAGCATTCATGTCTCAGTTTTTCTTGTTGTTGTTGGTTGTTTTTCCCTTGTACTTTTCCAAAACAACTGAACTTGGAAATTTAGTTCTCATGACTGAGTCTATGCTTTGCTCTTTTTGCTAAGCCACTGTTGTGATAACATTGCTCCAACTACTCTAAGACTTTTAATACTAGCTCTCTAAATTCTGCCTTACCACCAACCTTTTCCAATAATAACACTGACAATTATATAACACTGCTCTGAGTCATAATCATTACTACATGTTCTGAGGCTGGGACAGTTAAGAAACTAAAGCACAGAGTAATTAAATGATATTTCCAAAAATCACAGAACTGAGCATTAAGAAGAACTGGAATTTGAAGTAGTCAAGGTCTCCAATCTATGGGGGAGACCACTCTGTGAATTGCCCAGTTCCCCTTGATTCATCATGTAACTTACTTCTAAACTCTTCATTTCCAAACCTCTTTGTTCATAGTTCCACTGGAATATCTATCTATCTATTATCTTTTCCAGAACCCCCTGACCTTCCTATAGCTATGCTATCACTGTATATATGAGAGGCAAGTCAATTTACTTATTTTCAATTTGGTTTATGAACAGTTCTGTGAAATATATATATATATATATATATATATATATATATATATATATATATATATATTCCCTTGTGTTCAGTGAATTTCCTAGTGATAGAAGTTGGGAAGGAAAAGATGCCAGAGAGCAAATTGTCAGAAACAATATTTTCTTTCTTGAGTAGTACTACTGATACAATAAGACCACAGGATAGTTATACTCCACTTTTTTTTTAAATTCAATGTCAAAGTCCATATTTTTAATAATATCCAAAAGGGCTTATGAAAGATGTTGATTTTAATAAGTAAGATCATTAGGCAAGTATGGGATTAGTTATAAATTGCTTGAATTTCTCACTTGTTTAGAGATGGCTCCGTGTAACAGAGTAGAAAACAGTGGACTAAAATGTTCTTTCTACTTGGGGAAGTAAAGGGATGATTCAGAGTCAGGTGAGTCTTATAAGTATAGTTATATTAATTGACCAAGGTGAATTAGTATACTTAGTACACAGGTTAGTACACTTATACCTGTTTTGCAGGTCCAAACAGGTATAAGTGTACTCACAATTGAGTTAATTTTAGGGATCACTCATTATATCAATTATTCATTTTAAGTATACAAGATCTCAGACCCTTTCTAGGCCCTTCATGATCACAAATCATGATCACAAATCATGTTTAGAATAATCACAATTTATTTAAATACAGATACTATATCACTATTTTACATATTGACATAACTGAATTCAGAGAGGAGTGATACTCTTTTTAGAAATTATATACTTAGTGGTGGTTAGTTTGAGATTCAAATCTGCAAATACTTTCCTCCTAAGGCAATGCCCATTTCTCTAAGCCAGAGAATACCCTGTGGTCTGTGCTGACATGAGCCGAAATTGAGAGAGATGTTGATGGGCCTAAAGAATTAGACAGGGATCCGATTATGGAGTAAAAATAACACATAACAAAATTCTTCCAGTTTTATAGAGGAAGATTAGAAAAGATACAGCTGGTTATTGGGATATTGAAATAACCCAATCCATGGGTGGCTCAATAACAACTAGAGTGCTGTTGAAGAAAGAGAGAAGTGTCGGAAAGTAAAATCCAGAGGATTTAATGATCAGTCTGTCTTGCTGATTTTAATTCCCCAATTTGAGAATTAGGGAATTGTTTGGCTGTTGCAGGGGAAGAAGGGTAGGTGTAGAAAATGAGTTCAGGGTAGAGACTTTTTCATTAGAAATGATAGGTTTGGAGTGAAAGTAAGAAGGAGAGAGCATGATAGGTAAAGAGATAGCTGATAGATCAGATATAGATAGATGATAGACAGATGATAGAACAGTGAAAGAGAGAGTGAGCTTGAGATGTAAAGATTTCACCCTACTTCTTGACCTCTGGTTACGGAGCCCGGTCACCAATATCCGTCCCACAGAAGCAGCTAAGGTAAAGTGGCCAGGCTAAAGTGTACATGTCCTATCCTGTTCTGACCTGTACCCCTTGCAAACCTGCTGATCTTTTGACACCAGCAGACAAAATAGACTTAAGTAACTCATTAACTGACTACAAGATGAATACAGCTATACAATGCAATGATCTCATTCTGAATTTTTTCTATGAACACAAAGAATAGCAGTCACCATTTATTTAATGTTTATCATCTTCAAACAGAATATTACAAGATTCTAACATATTATCTTATTGATTCCTATAAGACCCCATGAGGTCAGTTATATTATTATTCTTGCTTTTTAATAAGAAATTGAAGCTTAAACAAGTGTAAGTCAGTACCCCAAACCAGAAATAAGTAGAGCTATTCCTCAAATCCAGCTGTTTGATTTCAAAGCCCAGGTGTTTAATATTATCCTAAAGTGCTTCTACAAATTCTTCCTGAATCCAGTTGGATAATGCAAGATCACATCTACATCATCTATATTATGATCAAATTCAAACTTTGCAGAATTTCAGAACTTTTATGTAGGGCTTGTGCTAGAAGGTTAGCTTAGCTTTCTTTCCCATTACTCTCTGAGACATGTCAATGCTGTAACTCTAAATGCATTCCAAATTCCACCAATCCCTGCTCTGCTCTTGAGCAGACCGTGTTCTTTCACACGCCCTTGTCTTCGTTCAGGCGAAATATGGAGGTCTTCACATCCAACACCACTTGTTTTAAATGCCATCTCCTTGATGGAGAATTTCCCACCCTTTCCCTACAAAGATTGTTTGATTCTACTTCTTGCAGCTATAGCATTTTGTATAAAACTTTATCATATTCACTTCATTTTTTAAGATTTTATTTATTTATTTATTTTTAGAGAGAGGGGAAGAGAAAGAGAAAGAGAGGGAATGAAACATCAATGTGTGGTTGCCTTTTGTGCCCTCCTACTGGGGACCTGGCCTGCAACCCAGGCATGTGCCCTGACCGGTAATCAAACCAGTGACACTTTGGTTCACAGGCCCACACTCAATCCACTGAGCTACCTCAGCCAGGGCAATATTCACTTCATTTTCATTTGTGTTTTCGTGTCCAAATCTTTCTCATGCACCTCAGGAATCTTCATTTTATTCATTTCTGTGCTCTCTTCAGGCACAGTGTCAGTCATTATGTTGTCACTGAACCACAATTGAAGAAGAAAAAGTTAAAGATGTTCTATTTGCTAAGAAATTGTGGGATGTATTTCTAATCTCTCTCCATTCATCTCTGAAATGGCAGTTACGCCCACCTCGTGTGTGTGTGCAGAGGGTGAAACACACTGGCGGAAGCAGCTTCTGGAGCAGGCTGGAACAGGGCTCTGGAAGTGCAGTGAAAGGAAAGGTGTTCATACTGCTATCCTGCTTTTCATCAGTTGATTTTTGTTATTACACGTATGGTGAAGGACTATCTTAGTTTTCTTGAATTAATTTTGTAATAGAAGATTAAAATGGCTTGAAAGTACTTGAGTATTTTGAGGGGAAGGATTACTATAGATAGAGGAGAAATAGATGAGAGTATAGATAGGAGAGATCAGAAGTAGAGTGGGATTACTTTTGCCTTCTATTTAAAATAATGCAGTCACTGTCAAAAATAAAGAATAACAACTTCAAAGATTTTGCAGTGCTCCCTCCGATTCTGACATACTTTGACAAACATTATGTTCTTAATTATTTGCCAGAGAGTAAAGCATTAAGCACTGCTTTGGCATCAAATATTGAAGATAATAAAAAAGGAAGAAGGAAATTAACATTTAAAGTGCATTTAAATAGCATATAAGTCCCTTCTTTAGGGGGAAAACGTAGGACATACACACACACACATACTCTCAATGTTTTAAATTACTAAATAATTCAAGACAACAAAAACTAAATAATATAAATTATACAAAAATGATTGTAGATAAATTATGCAGTCATAATGCCATTAAAGAGGAAATGGAATTAACATAAATTGAGAAAAAATTGGTTTGCAAGAGCAATGCTAAAAAGTGAGACATGTTACAAAATACTAACTGTATTTGGAATATTTGTTTTATCTATTCAGACCAAGAAAATTTGCATGAATCAGAGATGTTTTTATAACTTAATAGATTGAAAGGCAAAAGGAGAATGTCAGGATGAGGCCAAGTTAGTCCTACAATGTGGTAGGTGTGGTTAGGCTAGTTGCAGCCCATGGGTGCGACTAGAGTGCCACTGACTGATCAGACTACCCGAAATATATACCTGCTTTCCTGTTTGAAAAGTTTATAATGAAACATGATCAGCCTATGCACATTCTGCTTGCAAGTTATCACTTAATTCTTCTCCATGAATATGTAACAAGTTCATATTTAGCTAGTTAATACCTTACGGCCAAAGTAAACGAAATAAAATATAGGAAGTAGAATCTTCCTTTAAAAAATCTGTAGAGTGAGTTGTCGCATAAAGGAGCTACATAAAAGTAGTAGAATTAGGATGTAGGATGTAGTAACAGGGCCCTGAAGGTTGTTTGTGATCAATATCAATAAAGATTAATCTCCTACCCATAAGATGTGTTGGTACCCCCTGAAACAAGCATAAATGGTCAGTCTTGGTGAAAGCTGACCAGTTCTTAAAAATGATGGTAAAATTCACATAAATTATCCTGTGAGCAGTTTCAGTGGGGCCTTGCAAGTGATTCTAAATGATCCTCAAGGGATACACACACACATATACACACATATACATATGCACATACATATATAATATATAAGAATATATACATCTATATATCTATATAGGAATATATAGATAAATATATCTATATAGGTACATATATATCTATATATGTCTGTATCTATATGGATATATACATACATGTATGCATGCATTATATATCTTGTATAATATAAGATTTCTTATCTTATACCTTATCTTACATACAATATATATATATTGTGTGTATATATATATATCTATTGAACAAAATGGACTAAGTTTTTTAAGTTCAAAGCTTATGCTAACAAAGCTATTAAATCTGTGATGATGAAAAAGGTGTAGGCAAAATATCTGAACAATTATTTTTTCATTATTACTTTAAAATTATTCTGTCAACACTAAGAAAGTTCAAATGATTCCAAGAAGTGAGTTACTGACCTATTATATTTCCTAGAAAACTAGGATATTTCTTCATGAGCTTGAAACAAACATCTTTTCCTTTAGTTTTGAGCGGTGTTAAACATTTCCCCTTAGGAATTTTAACACCAGTAGAACATTATTTTTAAATTAACTTTTTCATTAAATGCTTGTTTCCCTTGAAAAGAGAGCAGCTGTTAATGCTGGCAGACTCCCCCCTCAAACTATGAGTGCAAATCAGAAACAATTTGTTTTGTGAATAATCTACAGTCTGACAATTTGTCTACAAATATGTCACTGCCTGTTTACCTCAGTATGTGTCAGTTGGATTTAGCCCCTTATTTTCAGAGAAAAGAGTAAGGAAATCTTGACAGCATCCCTGCCTGCAGGCCTGGCACTAAAGCCTCTCCCTCAATGTCCTGTTGCCACTGAGAACCACAGGGAAGGAGAAGCCGCACACTGTGCAGTGCCGGCTTCCCAGGACCAGGCCAGCTACAAAATGAGAGAACTGGGCTCTCACTGGGAGAGTCGAGAGCTGTTCACACACAGGAAGATCTGTCTGTACAGCACTTTGATTAAGTCTAGGAAGAACCTTAATAGACTGCCATTTACTAGAAAGGAACCTTTTACAGACAAGTGTTGGGGGCATGGGGTTTGATATATTTCTTCTGCCAGCTCCCTCTATACCGAACAGCTGATGCTTGCATTAAAAGAAGATCAAATAAAAGGCTTATTCAGCATTTACCAGATTTCCAGGAAGGAAAAAAAACAAATGTCAGCTTTAGCTACTTATATATAAATATATCCTTCTATATGTCAGCTTATATCACCCTGTGGGATGTATGATTCACCCTGTGTACTTAGTATTGTAATGAGCAAAGCTCCTTCCCATCATTAGGCACAGTTTTCTCCTTTGACATAGGCACTTGCACTATATTCACAAAATTGACCTGAGCAGGCAAACTCAAGAACTTCATTAGATTGTTTCTATGGTTTGTGGGTTACTCAGAAAGGTCCTAACGTTATTTTGTGACACATGATAAATGTTCCCTTTCATAGAATTCAGCAGCAGCATTAGTGTTATGATAACTAAATTAGTAATCTCTATTCCTTTTCCAAATATTTGGGTTTTTTTATGTTATTTTTTTTCAAAACCAAGATGTAGGAAGGAAGTGGTAAACTCAATACATAGGTAATTTAAAGTGCCAAACATGTATCCATTTGCTACATGAATATATATTACAGATGCTTATTTATTAATGGCTCCAGGTGTGTTTGGAAAATAAATTTCAAGATCAAAAGTAGTCCAAAGATACTTATCTCAAGCCCCAATTATGCAAGAAGCTAAAACCTGAGCAAAAATGCAAATGCTACTTATTTTACACTGAGACCATTTAAATATATGTTATGTAAATAGGGACAGGGGCTCAAGAAGTCAGTACTACTTTTTCTTTAAAATGTACTTGCAAAACTTCAAGTGTTACATTACACACAGAATTCTTCATGAGAAATAAGTCTTGCCTACCTACCTGGACTGGTTTCTGTTCAAATCCCATTGGAGTAGGAAAATAATAATGTAGAGAGACCCAAATTTGGTGGAGCATAGAGTATTCTATTATCCCAATGTAAAACAAAATGTGCTGTATAGAGACAGTAAAAACTTCTTTATTTCCTATACGCTATAAAATATCTATTGAAGATATAAGATACCGATAGATAAATAATTACAAATTAAATGAGATTATAAGACAACATTTGAACAAAAATTATTTCCTCTCAATTTTTCTGTGGTAGAAAAAAAGAATTGCATAAAGTAACTAAAATACATAGTAAACTTTCTGAAAAATTAAGCACAGTGTGAGGTAAAGAGAAACATAAAACTCCATATATGAGAGAGAGGCCAGAGACAGGTGGATAAAGATGACGTGGGTTGAATAAACCCATTATTTTTTGCTTTCAACTACAAAGAGAAAAAATAATTTTCAGAGTCATAAACTTACACAGAAAAAGAAAACAGAGAGATAAAACAGCAACTAACTTTTCTGAACCTGGAATGACAATAGATGTGGTGACTGACAGAAAATACAAGACAGCTGAATTCTCAACTCCCTGGGGAAAGTGAAATGACAGTTTATACAACAGAACCACAGAAAGATGGGGAGATAGGTAGCACTGGATGCTTCTTCAAGTGGGAAAAGAGGCAGAGAGAGAACAGGAGAATTGTATGAAAGATTGTTGAAGAAGCAGTCACAAGCCCCCTCATCTCCCCATTACAGGTCTGTGAATGCTGCACTGCAGATCAAATGACTGGCCCTGCGGTGAATGACTTGTGACTCTGCTGTTGTGAATGCTGCTTCAGAAAGACAGGTGTCAGGGATTTCCTTAGCTTACCCAAGGCCATTTTATTCAAGGTCTCACTTCTACTCTGGGTGGCCCATTCTAAACTAATCCATGCAGGCTGATAATGGTTTATTTAAGCCAAAGTAAGGATAATTCTGAAGGGCTGCTCTAGTTCCAGAGCTCTCTGTGGAGACAGTTGAGTATTCATTGGGACCATATCCCAGCTCAGCTTTTCCCTCTGCGCAAATATGATTTCTTTCCCTCCTCTCTGTAGATACAGAAACAAAGGGATTGCCTGAATAAACCTCTTGCACAATAATTCAATTTCAGAACTTCTTTTCCAAAAACCTGACCTGCAATAATGGTCCTTCCTAATCCCCCAAGAAGACTGATGACATATTCTTATCAGTCTGTAAAGCAAAGAGTCTTTCCTACAAAGGGGAACACTAGGGAGAGTTCAGGACAGGAATTCCATACTTAAAGAAGCCAAATAAATGTATGTTTACATGCCAGGCAGAGATGCAAACCTTTGTCCTTCACACCCCTCTAGGGTACTTAGATAAAGCCTTCATTGTAGAATCTGAGTAGCCTAAGAGGAAAGACATATATACACCTACATTTGGGTAAAATGATACAACCAGTTGACCTTACAGTAAAACCTACAGTGAGACCCATGACAGCAAAGAGCTTATAAAAAGCTGTTCTGATGATTTAGAAAAAAATCTGAGATAAACATTTAAACTCATTAACATGAACAATAAATATCAAGATATATATATTTCTTTAAAATGTAGAGAAGTCTAATACAGTTAAAAGATTAGGTAAATTGTAATTATTTACATTTTCAGAATATAAAAAGAGAAAGTATTATATGTATAAAAGAAGACCAGGATGCTATAAGAAAGAATAAAGTGTTCCTAGAAATGAAGGTGACATTAGTTTGAAAAACTGAAATGAGGTAGAGAAGACTTGAGGCCACCTCTCTGAAAATATATTAAAAAGGCAAAGATAGGGAAAATAAGATAAATTATAAGAAATATGGAAAATTACTCCAGAAGGTCCAACATACTAATTCATGAAGTTCTCAAAAAAATAGAACTGTGGAAAAAACAGACAGAGGAAATCACCAATAAAATATTCAAGAAAAATCTTGTTTCCATATTAGAAGAAACAATAAAGTATCTTGCAAAATATGTGAAAATGGACCCAAGCCAACTATCTCATTATAAAAGAACAAAATAATTCTACAAAAAAATAATACACTATCCTAAAAATGGGCTGCAGTAGAATGTACAAAGGGGTCTTTGAACTCTCAGAGCCACCTTGGAAACTGACATAGTGGGGCAATGGAAACCTTAATGTCAGTAAGATACAATTGGCAAAATTCAGCTAGACAAAGACTGGTTCCTTCAATAAATCAATGCTAGGGTGATGGGGATAGCAAGACAATTGTTGAAAACAATTTCAATTTCTAGATATTGAAATCTAGATCGTGTAAGTCTTCTTTGCTTGGATCTTTATTCTCACAAGCCAACTTAAAAAGTAGAGATAACTGGGGAAGACTAAACGTGATCTATTAATTAAATATATGAAGCATATTTAACTTATTGATTGTGTCACTGTTATTGTGGTTCTGATTTAAAAATAGCTCTTATCTACAATAGTATAGCTATTTACAGAAATATTTACAGTCAACATCCTATTTTGGGGAATTTGCTTTAAATTTTTCCTGTCTTTTCCTTCCTCTCTTGACAAAAAAGTGCGAAGTAGTGTGAGTAGATGAAACGAGTTCGGCTGAAAGTGGATGGGCTCGAAAGCTGAGTGATGGGCAGAGAGAGCTCAGGCTATCGGCTGTGGGCGACTTTGCTCGCAAATCCCCTTGTGTGCCACAGATGAGAGTAAACATGCCTAAGACATGCTCTGGCTGGTGTGGCTCGGTGGATTGAGCGCAGGCCTGCGAACCACACGATCGCGGTTCAAATCCCAGTCAGGGCACATGCCTGGGTTGCAGGCCAGTTCCCAGCAGGGGACTCAGGAGGGGCAACCATACACTGATATTCCTCTCCTTTTCTCCTTCCCTTCTCCTCTAAAGATAAATAAATAAAATCTTAAAAAAAAACCATGACTGAGACATGATGTGATCTACTTGGGGAGGAGAGGTGACCAGTTTCCCAGAGGAAAAAGGCCTTGAGCAGTGGCCAGTTTCTCAGGGGAAAGTGATGTTGAGCCCCTTCCTCCAAGGGCTTTTATTGGGTTGTAATACACAGGAATACGGGGTGGCAAGGATCAAACAGTAATTAACATTTCAAAAAATCTAAGGGCTTAGTCTGAGTCAGAGTCTGTTAGGAACAGAGTTTTAAGGTTTCCTGCTCGAACCCTTAATATATGAATGAAAGCACTCTTAGCAGAGCAGATTTCACAGGTTTTTCAGGAATTCTTTGTGATGCCAGATTTTCCCCCAGGACACGCTCTAGCAAGGCAAGGAGCTGCACCCCTCCCCATCAGGTATTCAGGCTTAAGGGGATTAGAGCCAGGAAGCCCTTCTCCTAGAGTACATGGGGACTTGGGCTTTGTCAAAGCCAGGGGGCGAGAATCAATTATACCCTCTTTGTCACAGCCCCCCCGAGTCCTTCCATGATGGCCTCCCAAGTGGTCATGTCTGGCCTGGGTTGCCCCTCCTCTTAGGGGTCTTACTCATCAAGGACTTCTGACTATGCTTTGCGGGCAGGGAGGAAACTGAGGCAGCAATTGCTACCAGAGACAAGCTTTGTCTCCTGTGGCTCGCATTCCAGCGGTCACTGATTCCTCCTTAGACACAGGGGGTAGAGTTACAATTCCTAGAACCAGGCAGAGCAGTCCACAACAATCATCCTTCCCTTTCTTATGTCCTGAAAATACCTAAAACAAACTTTCCTTTTAAAATCTGAAGAGATGCTCAGCTAAATATTTAAGTGAAAAAACATACAATACCAGCATTTTTAGAAATACAAGATCTCAAAAACTTTACCTCACATGTTTTCCTGAAAGTGATTGGAGAAGCTGGGACTTTAAGATGAGAAAATAAAGCAAAAAAATATAGAATACTTGGGGTAGAAAATATAGAGAAAGCAACAAAGAAGGGACATAGAATCCTTTATGGTGATTATATCACTTTGTACTTCCCGTCACTATTTAGACCAACAAAAAAACACACATGCACATATGCACACACACAGATACCTACTTTCCCATTGACCTCCTAAAAATGTGATATCAGATTTTACTTAATCTTTTGGCTCCTGCTAATTGAATTGAGGCAAAAAGTAGGATGGACTCAACAACACTATTTTGTGGTGTCTAGAAAACAGATTTTTAGGAAATCACAAAGCTCTCGTGGGTTCTAGGAAATGTTCTTCCACATGTAGACTGCACTGTTTCTTACATGCAAGAAGCACAGGTATGGACATCCTTCAAAATGTTAAGAAAAGAGCCTATGTAATCCCCCGTGGTAACACTCTTGAATATAGGAATTTAATATTATTAGGTGTGTCTTGACAACCCTCCTGCATTATTAAGGAGCAAAAAATCAGCATTAGATTAAGCCATGTCACACACAAATGTTAAAGTATTTCTGTGTTTTATAGTGATTTCCATTAAATAATTATTTTTCTAATTTCCAACTA
Source organism: Sturnira hondurensis (assembly GCF_014824575.4). Classification (NCBI taxonomy): domain Eukaryota; kingdom Metazoa; phylum Chordata; class Mammalia; order Chiroptera; family Phyllostomidae; genus Sturnira; species Sturnira hondurensis. The sequence goes on along the minus strand of NW_028098001.1, from coordinate 1,635,209 downwards.
TGTTGTGGTGTGCTAAATTCAAAACCACATTCTTGGTGTTGAGTTTTGTAATTTCCCTTATCAGATTCATTGGAAAATATGGTCCCCATTCCATGGGTTCTCTTTTTATTTTGTTGATGACTTTTTAGTTTGATATAGTCCCATTTGTTTATGTTTTCTTTTGCTTTCCTTGCTTGGGGAGTTACATTTGATAAAATATTGTTATAAGCAATGCTTGAGACTTTACTGCCTATGTTTTCTTCCAGGATTTTAAGGTTTGGGGTCTAATATTTAAATCTCCAATCTATTTTGAATTTATTCTTGTGCATGTTATAAAAAGGTGGACTAGTTTTACTTTTCTGCAGGTATCTGTCCAATTTTCCCAACACAATTTATTGAATGAACTATCTTTAGTCTGTTGTATGTGCTTGCTTCCTCTGTTGAATATTAATTGACTATAAACAAACAATCCAATTAAAAATGGGCAAAGGACCTGAATAAACACTTTTCCAAAGAAGACATACAGATGGACAATAGAAATATGAAAAGATGCTCAACATCACTAATTCATTAGAGAAATGCAAATTAAAACCACAATGAGGTATCACTTCATACCAGTCAGAATGGCCGTTATTAATAAATCAACAAACAAAAATGCTGGTGAGGATGTGAAGAAAGGGGAACCCTTTTGCACTGTTGATGGGAATGCAGACTGGCATAGCCACTGTGGAAAGCAGTGTAGAGCTACCTCAAAAATTAAAAATGGATCTGCCTTTTGACCCAGAGATCTCACTTCTGGTAATATATTCAAAGGAACACAAAACACTAATTTGAAAGAACATAAGCACACCTATGTCAATTGAAGCATTATTTATAATCACGAGATGTGGAAGTAGCTCAAGTGTCTATTAGCAGATGAGTGGATAAAACAACTATGGGGCATTCATACAATGGAATGCTATTCAGCTGTAAAAAAAGAAGAAAATTTTACCATTTGTGACAGCATGAATGGACCTGTAGAGCATTATGCTAAGTGAAATAAGCCAGTCAGAAAAAAGACAAATACCATATGATTTTACTAATATGTAGAATCTAATGAACAAACTGAACTAACAAGCAAAATAGAGACAGATTCATAGACAAAAAGCAGAATGACAGCTATTGGCAGGGGGAGCTTGGGGGAGGTGGAAAGATAAAGGAAAAAGAACTCATGGACATGAACAACAGTGTAGTAACGTGCAGGGAGGATGGAACATTAGAGGGTTAAATGGTAGTAAAAAATACATTAAAATTTTTTCAAAATAAAAATAAGATGTAGCTTAAAACTTTAAAATTTTTTCTATTTTTAAAAATATTTTATTATTTATTTTTAAAGAGAGGGGAAGGAAGAGAGAAAACAAGGCAGACAAACTTCAATGTGAGAGAGAAACAAGACTGGTTGCCTCTCACTCACCCCCAACTAGGGACCTAGCTTGCAACCCAGGCATGTGCTCTCACTGGGAATTGAACTGGTAATCTTTCAGTTTGCAGGCTTGTACTTGATCCACTGAGCCATACCAGCCAGGGTCTTCCTGTCTGCATTTTAAAGTGTTTTTTACTTGAGAACTTTTAACAGTGCTATAAACTGTTTATCAGGTATTATATTTGCCAAACTTCTAATACACAAGAAATGGATGTCACTTTTGTGATTTATATAGAGAGTAAATTTACTGAAAGAAATAGTGGGGATGTCATTGAATTGCTACAAACCCATAGAACAACTCAGGAAAATGGGCAGAAGAAGGCTACATGTCTGAAACTGCCTTTGAAATCACACCCTAGATCTTTCGCAGAGAGGCCATTTGTCTCAGGTTCAATGGACAGCAGCCATGAACCTGCCCCTGTCCAATGGTGCTCCTCTAGTATGGCTGCTACTGGTCCTAGTTGTTCCTGCAAACTCTGCTGTCTTAGAATTCTAGGTATCATATGGAACCCCTGTAGTCCGATTACTCATTGAGGACCCTGATATTTGTGCTTTAATTAAAAATGAGAGTGACCAATAGGCCAAGTGTTAATTGCACACCTATACCCTGGCTGCAAAAATGTTTGATAAAGCCACCCACCCAGACTGGTAAGAAAGACATGCTATGAATTCAGGGAAAGATTGCAGGTATTGGCCCCCCTGAAATATACTGATGTGTCCTATGGGCATTTTGCAGCTAATGTTGTGTATAAGTATGTATCTGTATTTTTTTACTTTTAAAATTCAGTATCATGTATGTAAGTAATGATTTAGGTTTATTAGTGCCAATTTCTCAATAAAGTAAAAATAATTTTAAACAAAATATATTCTAAGGCCTTCATGTATATTTTATATTAGGTAGTTAAGTGTATGTGTCAGAAGTTGAGTAGAAAAAATAAGATGATGCTTTTCTAGTCTGTAACACATGCATGCTTACCTAACATCGCAAATGTTCTCTCATTCATTGGTAAGAGCGTTTACTTTACATCTTTGGAGATGTGAACATACACAAAATTTCAAAAGAGACATATTATAGCATGTGTATACAATTAAATAGTACATCGACTAACTCCCTTAAAATTATATACTGCATCAAACTCTACCAACAGGATGACCTAAATTTAGGACAATTGACATCTGGTTCTAGACTGTCCCCTACAGAAACAGCTTACTTAGGTAACAAACACATACCTTCATGAAAATTCATAAGAAACATATAAATGAGAGTTTCAACTCTCAAAAGTCCTAAAATATTAGACATTTTCAAAAAGCTGTCAGAATACCAAAGAAATATATGTCCATAAAGGTTCAAAAAATCAGATGAAGATTTTACATTGAGGAGTACTGAAGCTACTTCAGAATCTACCCTCCAATTTGTCAACTCCATGCAAAGGAACTCTGGCCTCGTTCCTTGCAACAGGCATCATAAAGGGGCTTTCAAATTTTCTCTCTCCTTCTTCTGTGGCTTAAGTCACACCTGGTGGTCACGGCACCTAACATGTGCATTGCTGTGCTTAAGCCTAAATATACAATGTTGTAGTCACAATACAGATATTTATTAATACTCCATGCAGAAAAAGTTTTATAGTATAATACATTACAGTGATATAAATAGTAATTCATCAAAGACAAAATATGATTTTTATTATTCTAAGAAAATAATAGAACATATTTTAGAAATATCAATTGACATAAAAATAAAATTAAAGGCTTGAAATACACACTATTTTAGAAATTCTTAAAATAATAGCAAAATTATATTGAAGTCTATAAAAATTACTTTAAAACTTTTAGTACTTAATTTGTTATGCTGGACCTAAATTTATTTTAGGTTACTGAATCATGTAAATTGCAGTTCACTTTTTAGTTTCTGATTTCTATTAGTCTGTAAAAGGATTTTACATTTGCATTTAAATAGGAAGGAAATGTGATAAAGATTTCAATTAAAAGCCTGTCTGAGTTAATTCTTTTTTAATAGGAACAGTAAATATTTTTCAGTTGATGTAGCTCCTACCACAAGATGAGTTCACTGTTGTTTTTTCATCTGGTTGTCAGTTGGTGTTCAATAAAGAATGCTCTACTGCCAGCTCCTGCTATTTAAGAAGCATTCCTCATTTCTTTATTGATTTTTGAGGAACCAAAACAAATTTCTAAAGAGTACCTAAAAAACTTGATGACAGAAGTTCACTGCATTAGTACAAGAGATACATAACATGTATATGTGTGTACATAAATATGGATATTTATATGCATGATAATATGTGTGTTCAGGTGAGTGTATATACATAGACCTATATGCACCTAGAATACGTTTTCATTTCAAAGTCATTGCTGAGAAATTTGATGGTAAGAAAAAAGAAAAAATATATCTAATTTTGAAAGTTTGGCTAAGTCTTCAGAGTCTCGTTTTCTTTATAGAAATAGGTTGTGTTCTCTCAAAAAAATCCTTTAATTTGTCTTCATATGTATTTATTACCTCTTCAAGTAGAGGGAGGTTTTGTAATGATAATACCAATCGTAGTCTGATGTCCCTTAAACTTTTTTGCTTCTGAAGCTAAGTCTTCGAAATTTGGTGATTTACCAGTATCTGTTGTTTGGTTTTAGGCTTGTCCTCAGATTCTAAACAAAATCATTTAATTATATGGAATTTATTTGAAATAATTTATCTTAAAATAATTTATACATATTTACCTTGTTCCAGCATGTTTACTTTTTATTTTGCTTTAGATATACCTATGATTATCTAACTTGTACTATTTTTGTTCACTTAGTTTCTAAGAAAATAGCTTGCTTTCTCTTTGAAAACCCTAAAAACAGGATTGGACACTCTTTTCTAGCAGGAAAAGAATACAAGAATTTTCATAAAGAATTGAGGCATTTTATCAGTGTACTCTGGTTTCTTGCTAGCAGAACACCGCATCTGTGAGTGAATGGATTGAGCCTCCTGTGATGCCATCCAGGAGACAGCATCTTGACAGTTGTATTTTTTCATTCTCAGGTGTCTAGTTAAGGAAAACACAGGGGTCCAATTCAACCTTTAAAAATGTTATCTTTTGACTAGAAAGATTACTGCTTTGAGATGCAATGGGATTTTCCACAGCAAATTTAACAGAGGATTATGCTTTTCACTACTCTCTGAAAAGAGTGGGGTGAATGGATGGTGTAAATAGAAGATATTTTTTAGAGAAAATTTCTGTATAAGTTACAATTTATCTCTCTTGTTTCTACCAAAAATTTGTAAGGAAAGAAGGGGGCAGTTTAATTAGAGAAAGGTGCACATTATCTTCAGAAATTGCTCCTTATCCCCCCAAAAATATTTAGAGAATTTCAAGTGTTAAGGTAAATTATATTTAATCTCAATTTATTTTCAGCTGTTGCATTAAATTTGTTGTTATTATTAGAATCTATTTTCCCCACAGTATGTCTGTATTTTTAGGCAGTCTATAAATTGCCTGCTTCATGGTTGATTTTTTCCCAGCCATATTTAACCACTGATCACAGTGGAATTGATTAGTGACTGAAGCAATTCAAATCAGATAAGATGGCTGAGCTCACCAAACAAATGTTGCCGTGGTCTAGTAATTGTGTTCATAACACTACAACCTAACCCATTGCAGTAAGTTAGAAGTGTTGGGAACACAAACTCTAAGAACTACCGATAATACAGTTTAAAGTATGCATAAATAGTACTTAAAATGTATTACAGATAAATCTACACTCACATTTTGTCATAGACCTCATAAATACAAAATGCTTTGTTTATCTGATTTAATGCATTTTCTATCACTGCATGTGTGAAAGCTCTGCAACAACATGTTTAGCAAGAACCAATGACACTTCAGATAAATAGCCAATAAACCAACAAGCATTTCTGACTCTGCTTTTAGAGAAAATCATTCATTTAAATGAATGTATTCAAATGATTGTTTGGATAATAGTTAAAAATGAGAAATTATTAATTAAAGTTTATAGTTATTCAGAACATTTGCCACTTACATTTTTTGGACTTGCAGTTTTATAATTATTTTTAAAGTATTCATTTTTCTCAAAAATAATAGTAATTTTTCAAATTGTAATAAAACTACCTGGTTATTTCCTATTAATTATTAGCTGTTGAGTATGGCTGGGTCGCTTTTAACCTATATAAAACAGAACAAAATTTTAATTCCTCTATTCTAATTTTTAAGCCAGCAACTGCAGGAGTGAATCTGCAACTAGAATGTCCAACTATTTGGGAATTCTGTTGGGCTGTCACAAACATACCTCATTTTTTTCACAATTAGCATTAGTGATGCATCTTATGCCTCACTCAGCACTTTGAAATAAGCCAGGCGGTGAAAGGCAAATACCATATGATTTCACCTTTAACAGGAACCTAAACAACAAAACAAACAAGCAAGCAAAATATCACCAAAGACACTGAAATAGAGAACAGGCAGACGGGGTCTAGAAGGGAGAGAGGAGGGAATTTCAGGGGAAAAGGGGAAGGATTTACAGGAACAAGTGTAAAGGACACATGGACAAAAACTAAGGCGGGTGTGGGGGGAAAATGGGAGGGAGGTGGGGAGCACTGGGGGGGGTGGGCTGGGATGGGAGTAAAAGACAGAAAACTGTACTTGAACAATAATTAAATAAAAAAATGGAAAAAAATTAAAATAAAATAAATAATTAAAAAAAGAGAGAGAGCTGCTGCTCCTATTGGTGTCAGTAGTAAATGACTTGTGGCAAGTTACAGACCTCTTCAAGTTTAGTCAGAAAATTCTACCTGGCTGGTATAGATCAGTGAATTCATGGATCTGCAAGCCAAAGGATTGAACCAAAGGATCACGGTTTGATTCCCAGTCAGGGCCAGGCCAGTTCTCAGCAGGGGACACACAAGAGGCAACCATACATTGATATTTCTCTCCCTCTCTCCCTCCCTTCCCCACTAAAAATAAATAAACAAGATCTTTTAAAAAAAGAAAACTCCATGTTTATTTTTACATACTTAAGAAAATAAATATTCAGTCTAAACCTTATTACTTTTTATTTTCTTATCTTAGTCTTTGCTTATAAAAAATGAAAAGTCTTTTATGAAGAGAGTCAAAGAGTGTTATGGTAAATGTGAAACATCTTTAGGAACAGTATTTTAGTAAATGCCTTCTTTTGGAACTTGCATTTCTCTTTACTAAAAATTACTTCTTCTTTACATCCTCCATTGAGAGTATAGGTTTTGTCTACATTACCGTGAGATAATATACATTTGAAATGACATTTTTAAGAGACAGATCTTCCATTAAGAATAAATCTTTTATTTTTATGGTTTTTTTCTGAATTTCAACTTGCTAATATTTGTTCAGGCAGAGACTGCTGATGTTAAGCACGGATTAATGGAAGTATAAAAATAAAACTATTCCTTTCAGTAGACTTTTATTTGTAGTATCTGAATACTTATTCATAGAACAAACTTTTGTTACCCAGAGAAGACTCATAATGAAATGCTGTCTCACTGGTAGAGGGAGACATTGTCAAACCTTGTTAGAATTTGTAGCCTAGGAAAAAAAAGTAGAAAGTATTGCTAAAATTTTGTTCAAATTTTAGAAATCAACTGTATTTATTTATTTTCATTTAATTCTTGTTCAAGTACAGTTTTCTGTCTTATATTCATTCCCAGCCCTGCCCTCCCCCAGTGCTCCGCACCTCCCTCCCATTTCCACCCCCACCTTAGTTATTGTCCATGTGTCCATATTGTCTTTATTCTTGTTCATGTGTATCCTTCCCCTTTCCCCCTGTGATTCTCTCCACTCTCCCCTCTGGTCCCTGTCAGCCTGTTCTGTATTTGGGTGTCTTTGGTCACATTTTGCTTGCTTGTTTGTTTTGTTGTTTAGATTCTTGTTAAAGGTGAGATCATATGGTATTTGATGATCATATGGTATTTGAGATCATATGGTATTTGTCTTTCACTGCCTGGCTTATTTCACTCAGCATAATGCTTTCCAGTTCCATCCATGCTGTTGCAAAAGGTAGGAGCTCCTTCTTTCTTTCTGCTGCATAGAATTCCATTGAGTAAATGTACCAAAGCTTTTTGGTCCAGTCATTTACTGATGGGCATCTAGGTTGCTTCCAACTCTTGGCTATCATAAATTGTGCTGCTATGAACATTGGGGTGCATAGGTTCTTTTGGATTGGTGTTTCAGGGTTCTTAGGATATACTCCTAACAGTGGAATTGCTGGGTCAAAAGGCACATTCATTTTTAGTTTTCTTAGAAAATTCCGTATTGTTTTCCATAGTGATTGTACCAGTCTGCAATCCCACCAACAGTGAACTAGGGTCCGCTTTTCCCCACATCCTCTCCAACACTTGTTGTTTGTTGCTTTGTTTATAATGACCATTGTGACTGGTGTAAAGTGGTATCTCATTGTAGTTTTAATTTTCATCTCTCTGATAGAATGTGATATTGAGCATCTTTTCATGTGTCTCTGGATCCTCTGTATGTCCTCCTTGGAGAAGTGTCAGTTCAAGTTTAATGTTATGTACACACACATATACATACATTCAAAATTAGCGTTGGCACTGAGCCCAATGGGAAGGCTTAGTGACATAATTCTTAAACACTGTTCTATTTTCAAAATTATTTTAAAAAAACACACTTCATTAGAGTTTTCTAGATTTCAAATAATCTGCTTTGTAATTCAGAAGTTACTCAAATCCAGACAGCTGATGTTGTCTCCTACTTATGCAAGATGAAAGTTAAGTCTAGGAAGTTGATGTGCATATATCCAAAGTATGATGTGAATTAGTGGTGATTTCAAATTCAGGGTTTCCAGCTTCTAAGTTGTTACTTTATCTATAAATAAGTAAAGATTATTTTACAAAATTCATTACAATCTGTAACAATTTATTTGTATAAAATTGATATTTATGAATATACATATATAGGTACCTAAACATATTTAGGCATATTACATATTTCATATTAACCATTTGAGGAAAAGGTAACAATTAAGTGACTAATAAAATGCAATAAAGGAATGTAAAAATATGAAAATCGAAACCTACATAATTTAGACCAATATGTTTACCGTGACTTCATTGTATTATAATGAAAATTTCAAAATTTTGTCAGCAGACAGTAGAAGATACTGGTCTTCAGACTTTCAGTGGGATCTGTGGCTAACCTTTAAGTGGCATTAGTTTGTTGATGGTAATTCATATGGCTTAATTCTGTTCAATGTATCTCAAAATGTATATATTTAAAATCTCTATAACGTATTAATGTAGTTTGAAACTACAGATGTCTTTAAAAATAAGATTATTGGATAGTATGTGCTTTTACAGCTTTGAAAGTAGAGTTACTCATAGGCGTGTGTCTCTGGGAATAACGTAGAAGTATCACACAGGACTATTGATCAACCTCACTTTTATATAGCAATCAATATTTTAACTGATGGGGAAGAAGCTATCTATAATGCTTAGAAACAAAACCCAACAAGGATACAGTCAGTGGAAATTGTTCAAAGTTATGTTTCATGACTGTCACCTTCTTCGAAGCACAGTGTAATATTTTTGTTTGTTTCACTTAAAAGCAACTGTGCTTATTTCCACTAAATCAAACAGAAATATAGAATCATGATAAATATTGGGAAGCTACAGATTTAAGACAATGACTGAGTTTGGATTAGCAAGCAGTTTAACATTCATAGCAGTTAAGAAGCTTGAAAATAAGTTTTTTTGAATGCTACTCAATTTGCACCTGAAACTGACAGCTAGGAGAGAATCATAGAAAAATAAATTGAAAACTACTATGTTGAGTTATTCTGTAATAAAAATTATAAGTATCTAGTGAGAATAGTAAAAGCCAAAGTGAAATATGAAATATGTCTTCTATGTGTTTGAAAATGACTACAATTTACTCACTTAAGATCTATATGTTGTCTTGACTGAAACCAATATTGCTTGCTTATAGAAATGATAGCCTTTTCATAGTTTATTATAAAAATTATGAATATAGTTTTCTGTACCATATGTCTGTGGGTCTCTATATGTCATAAAATACAAGAAAATAATGCTCTCTTAAAATATAGATTTCTAAATAAAACAATAAAATGTAAAAATATTAATTTTGTTAAGAAATGATTTAAATTTTTTTGCATACATGTTATATATACAGTTTCATAAATATACAAAATTATGAAAGGTAATTATCTTGAAACTCTCTTCTTTTTCTATTCTAAATTTCTATATTTGAATGTATACTACTCAAAGTTATAGAATTAATCTGCATCTCGAATACATGAGTACTTAATAATAATGTAGCTATTAACACACACTATAGTATTAACTGGTACAGAATGAAAAGTGAAGCATGAGGAAATCTAATAATTAAAATAAAATTTTAATGTTGCCATGTGCTCCCTGAAGATCACCCTGCACACCTATTGAGAAGTGCAAAACCACCTACTCTGGGACACCTGGTCCTACAGCAAGAGTGTGCAACTCTCCGAATGTCAGTGTATAACTCAGAGGGCATCGGAGTCAGCACCAAAGCAGTCCACTCTGGGGAAGAATATCCTAAAGTGGTATCAGGCCTCTGAAAAGGAGAGTAAACTCTCCTTCATCTTTTTAAGAAGGAACAGTTATTAAATTGACTGTTTAGGTAAACGCACTGAGTACATCAGTGTTCTGTAAATGTAGCCTGTGTCCTTTATGTCAGTCCTCACTTTTGATGGTAAACAGCCCTCTTATTGATGGTAAACACCCCTCTTATTGGAACAGTCACATTTTAATTATTAGCATAAAAAAGTAACAAGTCCATTTGGGCTTGTTATACTATATAATACTGGGCTTGTTTATATTATATAATAAAGATAACTATATGAGCATAATTCCTTCAATATATATAAGAGCTGTCAGTTGAAAAGCAAACATTTTCTATTGTATATTTTTATACAATAGAATAAAGCATATCTAAAGAATATTATCTAAAGAATATTTCCCCATTTTTTGATACATTTTGTGGTGCTGGCCAAGGTTTAAGTCCCTAACGGTTAGGGCACCCTTAAGATAAATTCCCACTTAAAATAAACAAGATTAGAAAGTCATTTCAGATTTCCACTGAGTAGCTTAGGGCATATTTTGTGTGTGTCCTAAGCCACCTGTCCCTAACCTTTTTGACACCAGGTGCCAGTTTCGTGAAACTGGCAGTTTTTCCATGGACTAGGGTTGAGAGGATGGTTGAGGGGATGGTTGAGGGATGATGCAAGCACATACCCTCAAGCACACCTCTTGCTGTGCCCCTGGGGTTCCTAACAGGGCAGAACCAGTACCCGCCCAGGGCTCAGAAACTGGGGATCCCTGTCCTAAGCAGTGGTTTCTGAACTTTAATACATTCTGATCCAGGATTCTGCTTTTCTACTAAGATCTCACATGATATAACTGTGGTTGGTCCATGAATCACAATTTGAGCAGCAAGATCCTGTCTGAGAAATAATTGATGAAATCCAAAGATCCATGTTTACCAGCAGCGGTTGTGTCTGTTCAGTGCAGTGTTACACAGACAGGTTGCATGCTGTGGTGGAATTATTTTATCCAGTAAAGGTGAAAATAATAGATTTTTTAAAAAGATTACAATCTTATCATAGAATTGGAAAAAATAATGAAATGTGAAACCCCATCTCAGAAAAATCTTATTGGAAATTGGTGAAATTAATAATGGGAAAAATCAAGAGGAATGATATGATTTTAATGAGAACACATTGTAGTATAATATAACTGTGACTTTTATGTTTGTTTTTGGTTCCTTTGAATCAACAAAATTGTTAAAAATGATCTGAAAACTTTCAAAACAATGAGTGTATAATGTATCAAGAAAAGGCACGGCCTGGCTGCTGTGGCTTTAGTGGACTTAGTGCAAGGCGGCCAATCAAGGGGCCACGGGTTCCATTCCCAGTTAGGACATATGCCTGGGAGGCAGGCCACATCCCCAGCCTGGAGGCACCCAAGATGTCTTGCTCCCTCTCTTTCTCCTTCCTTTCCCTTCCCTCTAAAAATAAATAAAGAAAACATTTTTAAAAAGAAAAAGACATTTTCAGCAACTTAGAGCACAAGGAGTCTTGCATTGGCCTAGATGGTGGCCAAGGGTTGGGAGAGAGGGGTGTTTACACTGCGTGCGCCCAAAACTAGAAAGATGAATGGATAGGGGCCCAGCGCACCAAAAGCTAAAAAGACAATTGGATAGGGGGAAAAGCCCTCCTCTCCCTCTTCCTATCCCCATAAGAATCTCAGGCTTCAGCAGAAGACTGAGATGACCCTTGAGATGGGAGTCCATCAATCTTCCAGGCTGTGCGGCACATGAATAAAACCTCTTACCTTTTGCACCAGCACCTGCCTCATGAATTTGGCTTTGATTGTGCCGGGCAGCCGAACCTCCCTTATTCTGGGTTACAGTTAAACCAAACGTGTAATAGCTTTTCTCCTCCAATTTCTGTCTGAGGTGCTGAGGGCAGACCATGGCAGGAGTTAGGCAGTAAAAGGGGGCTCAAGGGTTTTGTACTGCCATTTGCTTTTGCTGGTAACAAAAATAGACATGAGAGGAACACACACTTAAGATTATAGCAAATAAACAGTAAGAAAATAGTTATTGGGGAATTCACAGACATGTTTGTTCAGCAGGATGAGTGTGAATTGTTTTTTTTGTTTATTTTTTACTCAATATTTAAACTAGTAGATTTTATTTTTAAAAAATCCAAATTTCCCGTTTCTCTTGAAAAATCTAATAACACCAGAACTTAATTTCCACATTGCCAGAGGTGTCAAGATCTGAGTAACAGGTGTTCTTTTTACAAAGGACATAAACTGTCCAAATCAACACAATTTCCACCACTGTTTTTCATTCTTTGAACGTCACAATGAGTGTTGGTTGCCATTTAATGCTATCCTCATTCTGCTGCTCTTCTTATAGTATGGAAATATTAGCTGTGCATATGTATCTGTCAAAAGAGGAAAGACAAAAGACAGGCCCAAAGACTGCATATTTTAAAAAATGAGAACAAACATATTTTGTTGTGGTCCATGTTATTCCTTTACATTAAATGCAGGTGTAGGATAAGCATTTTAATTTGTAACCTAGTCTAAGGCAAGTATATATTTTTGTTTTTTATGCCTTTCTGAGACATTTCTCAAAATTTCTTTGCTCTCAAACTAAGGATTTTCCCCGATGGTGATTCATAGTATCTGTGCCAGCTAAATATTTAGGAAGGCATATTCTAAGCTTTCTAAAAACAATATATAAATACACAATTACTGCATGTTAAAAATTTGAAACAGGCCTTAGAAATTACTATGTCTTTACTGAGTCATATCATTCAGTCTTAAGAATTAGGTATACGATTGTTTCACCCTTTTAATGATGTGAAACTAAGGATCCAAAAAAAAAGTAGTAAGCTCAAGGTCGATATACTTATTACCTAAGGTGACTGGTACCAGTATTGTGGTTGATGCCCCTTTCCATTTTCTTGAACTCTGGACTGTACTGCCTTCATAATTTAAGAGGCTAAGTTGTTCCCTCAAGTTCCAACAAATAAAAATATTCTCAAAACTAATGTGCTTGGTATCAATATGCTAAAATTAATGTGTTAACATCCTTCTCTTCAAATTTAGGCACCAATGTATTTACTATCTTCCAAGCTGTAGTTTCCTTGTTACCTTGAGGAGGCCAGCCAGGATCATTCCTGCAGTTTTGAAGCTATGGTCTGCCTTTGAACCTCAATGATAGTTTCCCCCTGCTTTTGAGACCCTTACTATATGGCATTGATGTCATTTTCACAATAACTTTGTCTTCCTTCAGACAATTTTATGAGTAATTTCCTTGAGAACTTATTTTTATGACTAGCTGTGCCTTTCACAGTGTCTTGAAGAGTACTGAATTTAACAGAATATTGAATCTGCTTAACAGTCGTGGTTGATGTTGAGGGAGTACGTGAAGTCCCTGAAGGCTACTCAGTAGAGTGAAAAATTGAAAACCTTGCATGTTAGCTAGTGGTAAGAGTACTCTCATTTGAAACTTGGCAGGAACTGAAATCTCCTTGTTGGTTTTGCTTTGTTTGCTACATATCTTTCTTAATGAGAAATAAAATTGCCCAAACTACTTCACGTACTATGGGCTGAATGGCTTTGATAGGACTATATAATCTTCTAAGGATAAAATTCTAAGGCTTGAGCTCAGTAGTGCAATGAGAAGAAGAACTGTCTGGTTATTGGCATAGTTTCCAGCAGAGCTCACTCATGTTCGCTTCACAAGCAGGCGGTGAGTGTCTGTGGATTTTAAAATTCAGTCGCATATCATTCTTTGATAAGTGTTGGAATACACCACTCAGCCTGCAGTATTTTATAAAGTATTTTGTCAGCATATTAGTTAGCATCAGTCTTCAAATAGCAAGAAAACAAATGAAAGTTTCTAGTGCAAGTCTTAAACTTCAGCCATAGTAGCAAAAATTTTGGGTCATTTATCTCCATGTGAAACATTTACATTGCCCTGCAGCACAGAAATCACATCTAAATGCAACTGCAAAAGCTCTTTAGCAAAAGTAAAGTGAAACAATCCATTGCTGGGGTCGGGGTAGGAGAAGACACTGTTTGAATTATCCTCTCATCTCCGGGTCATAACCAGACTTGAAGTTTGGGCTGCAGAATGTGTGCGCAGCATGGTTTTTTGCTATGATCTCTAGTGAGTTTTTGAACACTTGTAATCTGTCCATGGGAATCTTTTCCTGAGGCTCAGTATTAAGAACACTTCATAAAGGAAAATAGTTGCAAGGTAGTGTCACTCTTATTTGACTCACTCCTAAACAGTTGGTATTGTAGCCCATAGGAGTCTACCTTCCAGAGAGCAGGCTTTCAGGTTTTGCTTTTGTAATCTGAGTTTAGATCCCTCAGGCACTCAGCATGTTGGCAATCCCCTATAAGAGGGTATCAGCAGGGGGCAAACTGAAGTAAAGCGGATTGTGTCTAACAGAGGCCCCTTAAATAAGTTGTTCAATTGATGGGAGAGGTAGGAAGCCTTCCTAGGGTGATGAATTTGAAGGACTTAAACTAGTTGTGCAGTTTTAAATGATTCTTGTCTCCTATTATTTTCCTGAAGAATACTCAAAAAATTCGTTCTGGAAAAAGAAGTGTTTTTAAAGGTTTAAACATTTGCCATCTTGTGTTATAAAATAATTTACCTAAAATTAAGGTAATAAGGTAATTAAGATTCTCAAAATTAAGTCTAAAGTGTACAGGAGAATATCTAGCAGTGCCTGTTCTCTCCTGTTAATTTCCCGGGTCCCACCATGGCAATTCTTATTCTGTAGTTTCTTAGCTAGAGCCTAGCAGATTGAATTTGTAACCAGTATTTCAGGTATTCATGATGCAGATAATTCAAGCTTGAGGGTTAATAAAAGGAGACTCAAAGAAAGGATAGGAATGTGCTCTCTAATTGAGCCGTCCCCCTATTTATCTACACAGACAATGTTTGGTAGGAAGCTGGAGCCAATAGTGCTTTAACTAGAGAACCAGAAGGATGTCAGCTAAGTAGAAAATGAAACAACCAAAGCTCCCTGGTTGGAAGTTTCCCTAGAAAGTAGACTTCAAAGTATAGAAGGAAAAATTACTCAAGTTCCTGCCCATGTTCCTGTCCATGATTGGTTTCAAACAATCTCTTTTCAAGTAAGTATACAATTTTTTCTACTCTCTTCAATAAATGATCTATCAAAGAGATTTTTAATTATACTTAAAAATTGTGTAAATGTATTTTAATTTAAAAAACTGACTTAAGTCTAAATCATGCTTATAATTAGAACTAGTGGAAAATCATACACAATGTTTAATACATTTTTTTCTATTTACACTTCTGATTCTGTCTAAGATTCTTAGACATTGCAGTGTTCTCACAGAAAATAAATTATAAATAGTACATAATTCACTGGTTTGCTTTTAAAAGGAAATGCCTTTAAAAATCATACTGTATACATCTTATAGACTTCCACATTTTTAGATTATTTAAAATTTTGGACTTTAGTAACTGATATTTGTCTACTCATAACTCCATTGATGATGTCTTTGTGTCACTCCTTATTGCGTTAACACTTCATCTGCTTACCCTGTACTAAACATGGGCTCTTCATGCTTGAAACTGACTGTGGGGGCTACTTTTCTCACAAGTCCCCCCATCCACCATGGCTGAAAGTAAACACTATCAAGACATAATCTGCTTGGGGAGGAGAGGTGGCCAATCCCTCAAAAGGGAAGGGCCTTGAACAGTGGCCAGTTTCTCAGGGAGAAAGGGCCAGGAGCAGTGGCCAGATTCTCAGAGGAAAAAGGCCTTGAGCCCCTTCCTCCAGGGGCTTTTATTGGGTTGTACTACATAGGAATACAGGGCGGCAAGGGTCAAACAATAAATAACACTTCAAAGAAATCTGAGGGCTTACACTGAGTCAGTGTCTGTCAGGAAGGGGTTTTTGCAGAAACTTTAGGGTTTCCTGCTCAGACCCTTAACATATAAATGAAAGCACTCTTAGCAGATCAGGTTTCACAGGTTTTTGAGGAAGTCTTTGTGATGCCAGATTTTTCCCCAGGACACGCTCTAGCAAGGCAAGGAGCTGCACCCCTCCCCATCAGGTATTCAGGCTTAAGGGGATTAGAGCCAGGAAGTGCTTCTCCCAGAGGACAGAGGGACTCAGGCTATGTCACATAACTGGGGGGCAAGAGTCCATTGCTTGCTCTTTGTCACAGCCCCACCCTGAGTCCTTCCATGATGGCCTCCCAAGTGGTTGAGTCTGGCTTAGGTTCCTACTCTCTGTGAAGAGACTTACCTGTCATGGACTTCCGACCATGCTTTGGGGGCAGGGAGGAAACTGAGGCAGCATTTGCTACCAGAGACAAGCTTTGTCTCTTGTGGCTCTCATTCCAGAGGTCACTTGCTCCTCCTTAGCCATGGCAGGTAGAGTTACAGTTCCTAAAACCAGGCAGAGCTGTCCACAACAACTGACAACATCTCGGAGACAGTCCCACCTTTCTATGTGTCTACTAATTATAACTCTAATCTAAATGCTGAACTGTAGGTTGAGAATAAAATATACCTTTTTAAAATACAAAAATATTCAATGACTTTTGGGGAGAGATCAATATTTTAAACACTTAGGTGATTTATTTGTTTAATTTATTTTTGCTAATGCTATGATTAAAGTTTAAAGAAATATAAGAGATGGGGAGGTCGAACAATTGATTCAGTTAATAGATATGATGTTTTGGATGTGTTGGTTTGGCTAGGCTGTAGTGCCTTGTTATTCCATCACACAGTATTTGGGTGTTGCTGAAAAGGGATTTTTTACAGATTCAATTACAATCTCNTAATTCAAGCTTGAGGGTTAATAAAAGGAGACTCAAAGAAAGGATAGGAATGTGCTCTCTAATTGAGCCGTCCCCCTATTTATCTACACAGACAATGTTTGGTAGGAAGCTGGAGCCAATAGTGCTTTAACTAGAGAACCAGAAGGATGTCAGCTAAGTAGAAAATGAAACAACCAAAGCTCCCTGGTTGGAAGTTTCCCTAGAAAGTAGACTTCAAAGTATAGAAGGAAAAATTACTCAAGTTCCTGCCCATGTTCCTGTCCATGATTGGTTTCAAACAATCTCTTTTCAAGTAAGTATACAATTTTTTCTACTCTCTTCAATAAATGATCTATCAAAGAGATTTTTAATTATACTTAAAAATTGTGTAAATGTATTTTAATTTAAAAAACTGACTTAAGTCTAAATCATGCTTATAATTAGAACTAGTGGAAAATCATACACAATATTTAATACATTTTTTTCTAGACTTTACACTTCTGATTCTGTCTAAAATTCTTAGACATTGCAGTGTTCTCACAGAAAATAAATTATAAATAGTACATAATACATTGGTTTGCTTTTAAAAGGAAATGCCTTTAAAAATCATACTGTATACATCTTATAGACTTCCAAATTTTTAGATTATTTAAAATTTTGGACTTCAGTAACTGATATTTGTCTACTCATAATTCCATTGATGATGTCTTTGTGTCACTCCTTATTGCGTTAACACTTCGTCTGCTTACCCTGTACTAAACACGGGCTCTTCATGCTTGAAACTGACTGTGGGGGCTACTTTTCTCACAAGTCCCCCCATCCACCATGGCTGAAAGTAAACACTATCAAGACATAATCTGCTTGGGGAGGAGAGGTGGCCAATCCCTCAAAAGGGAAGGGCCTTGAACAGTGGCCAGTTTCTCAGGGAGAAAGGGCCAGGAGCAGTGGCCAGATTCTCAGAGGAAAAAGGCCTTGAGCCCCTTCCTTCAGGGGCTTTTATTGGGTTGTACTACATAGGAATACAGGGCGGCAAGGATCAAACAATAAATAACACTTCAAAGAAATCTGAGGGCTTACACTGAGTCAGTGTCTGTCAGGAAGGGGGTTTTGCAGAAACTTTAGGGTTTCCTGCTCAGACCCTTAACATATAAATGAAAGCACTCTTAGCAGATCAGGTTTCACAGGTTTTTGAGGAAGTCTTTGTGATGCCAGATTTTTCCCCAGGACACGCTCTAGCAAGG
This sequence comes from Sturnira hondurensis, assembly GCF_014824575.4. NCBI lineage: Eukaryota > Metazoa > Chordata > Mammalia > Chiroptera > Phyllostomidae > Sturnira > Sturnira hondurensis. Next base: position 1,617,142 of record NW_028098001.1, on the reverse strand, counting down.
CAAGGAGCTGCACCCCTCCCCATTGGGTATTCGGGTTTAAGGGGATTAGAGCCAGGAAGTGCTTCTCCCAGAGGACAGAGGGACTCAGGCTGTGTCACATAGCTGGGGGGCAAGAGTCCATTGCTTGCTCTTTGTCACAGCCCCACCCTGAGTCCTTCCATGATGGCCTCTCAAGTGGTTGAGTCTGGCTTAGGTTCCTCCTCTCTGTGAAGAGACTTACCTGTCATGGACTTCCGACCATGCTTTGGGGGAAGGGAGGAAACTGAGGCAGCATTTGCTACCAGAAACAAGCTTTGTCTCTTGTGGCTCTCATTCCAGAGGTCACTCGCTCCTCCTTAGCCATGGGGGGTAGAGTTACAGTTCCTGAAACCAGGCAGAGCGTCCACAACAACTGACAACATCTCGGAGACAGTCCCACCTTTCTATGTGTCTACTAATTATAACTCTAATCTAAATGCTGAACTGTAGGTTGAGAATAAAATATACCTTTTTAAAATACAAAAATATTCAATGACTTTGGGGGAGAGATCAGTATTTTAAACACTTAGGTGATTTATTTGTTTAATTTATTTTTGCTAATGCTATGATTGAAGTTTAAAGAAATGTAAGAGATGGGGAGGTCGAACAATTGATTCAGTTAATAGGTATGATGTTTTGGATGTGTTGGTTTGGCTAGGCTGTAGTGCCTTGTTATTCCATCACACAGTATTTGGGTGTTGCTGAAAAGGGATTTTTTGCAGATTCAATTACAATCTCTAATTGGTTTACTTTACTTGAAGAAAATTATTTTAGATATTCTTGGTGGGTTTGCCTTAATCCGTTAAAATCAGGGCTTGAAAGCTGGACTGTGACTTTCTTAAGAAAAAAAGAACAAATTCCACATTCCACGTAGATGATGGCTCTGATCTCTGTTGGTAGAATGGTGTATAATTTATGATCTTCCTTTCTGACTACCTGCTCCATCGATTTTGAGTTTGCTTAGCTAGTTAGTCCCCATAAGCACATAGAGTATTACTTTGTAAGAAATCTCAGAATATAAACCTTAATATAAGAAATAAATCAATAAATCATAATATAAATACCAAGTATCTCTGTCTCTTTGTGTGTAAATGTGTGCAGGTAGGAAATTATTCATGAGACTAGGAGAAAAACTTCTAACAAAATTTTCAGTACTATTAAACAATATAAAGTAACTTTAGGAACAACATGTCAAGATAAACACTTAAAAACAGGGCTGCTTACATGTATTTTAAAATTTTTATTATTTTAAAATATATTTTATTGATTATGCCATTACAATTGTCCCATTCCCCCCTTTATTCCCCTCCTCTCTGCAGATCCCCTCCTCCCATCCCCCTTTAGTTCATGTCCATGTGTCACAAGTTCTTTAGCTTCTACATTTCCCATATTATTCTTGCCCTCCCTCATCTATTTTCTACCTACCATCTGTGCTACTTATTCTCTGTACCTTCTCCCCCCTTTTCCTCCTCCCACTCCCCTGTTGCTACCCTCCTTGTGATCTCTATTTCTGTAGCTCCACTCCTGTTTTATGTGTCCCCTTAGTTTGCTTTTGTTTTGGGTGTGGTTGTTAATAACTGTGAGTTTGCTGTCCTTTCACTGTTCATATTTTTTATCTTCTTTTTCTTAGATAAGTCCCTTTAACATTTCATATAATAAGGGCTTGGTAATGATGGACTCCTTTAACTTGACCTTATCTGAGAGGCGCTTTATCTACATTTCCATTCTAAATGAGAGCTTTGCTGGATAGAGCAACCTTGGATGTAGGTCCTTGCCTTTCATGACTTGGAATACTTCTTTCCAGCTTCTTCTTGCCTGTAAGGTCTCTTTTGAGAAATCTGCTGACAGTCTGATGGGAACTCCTTTGTAGGTGACTGTCCCCTTATCTCTTGCTGCTTCTAGAATTCTCTCCTTCATTTTAATCTTGGCTAATGTAATTATGATGTGCCTTGGTATGTTCCTCCTTGGGTCCAACTTCTTTGTGACTCTCTGAGCTTCCTGGATTTCCTGGAAGTCTATTTCCTTTGCCAGATTGGGGAAGTTCTCCTTTATTATTTGTTCAAATAAGTTTTCCATTTGTTGTTCTTCCTCTCCCCTTTTGGTACCCCTATAATTTGGATGTTGGAATGTTTAAAGATGTCTTTGAGGTTCCTAAGCCTCTCCTCATTTTCAGGAATTTCTGTTTCTTCATTCTTTTCTGTTTGGTAATTTCTTTCTTCCTTCTGGTCCACTCCATTGATTTGAGTTCCAGATTTGTTTCCATCACTATTGGTCTCCTGTGCATTTTGCCTCATTTCACTTAGGTTAGTGTGCGTTTTTTCATCTAATTTGTGACTAAAATCAACCAGTTCAGTAAACATCCTGATCACCAGTATTTTGAACTGTGCATCTGATAGGTTGGCTATCCTTGGTAGCTTAGAAGTATTGACTCTGGGGCTTTGAGCTGTTCTTCTGCTTGAGCCACAATATTTTGGTCTGTTTGCATCTGTCACTTATGAGGGGTGGAGGCTTGTGTGTTCTCCAGAGCAGGTCAGCGCAGTCGCTGGGTTGTGACTGGGAGTGGGATCAGAGAGAGAGAAATGGCATTTGTTCCACACTTTCTTGGATTTCTGTCCCCTCTGGTGCTTCCGACAAGCAAACTGGGCTTTTCTGGTGCTGGTTCCAGGGTGGGTGGGCTTGTGTACGTTCTAGGACCCCGTGGGTCTCCGCAATGAACTCTTCTGTGAGGCTGGGAGCCTCTCCCAGCACCTCAACCCCCAAAAGTTTTTCCAATTGGAGCTTTTAGGCTTTATTTCCTGTTGTTGGGGCCCTGGGTTGCGCAGTCTGTCTCGTTGACTGTTTTTAAACCTGCCCAGTTTCTCTGTGCACGAATGTCTGTGGTCAGCCAGCTGCCTTGCGAGCCTTACTGGGTTTTTGTCCCATGACGGCCCAGGTCGCTGATCACCACCTCCTCCTGATGGGACCCCCTCTCCACCTGCCGCCTACTCTGCCCCTCTTACTGGTCTGGATGAATGGTTTGTTGTTGTTGGTCTTCTGTACAGTTCAATTTTCTGTCTGTTTTGTTTGTATTTTTGTTTCTAAATCTTTGCTGTCCTTAAATTTGGTTGTGCGAGGAGGTATAGTATTTCCACCTACACCTTCATCTTGCCCAGAAGTCCTACTTACATGTATTTTAATTCATTTGTTAATTTACATTATTACTTTTTTAATCATGGTAATTCTATGGTAAAGTCTTTATTGAGATAGTGCATTGTTTTGATTCACTACAACTATAACTGAATAGAATGTTTAATTAATTGTTAAAAAACTGGAAAAGTCCTAGGTTCTTCTATTAAAATGATGGTGGCAGTAGCATGTATGGTAAGGTTCATCTATAAAGATTAATTTCTGTTTCTGATTGAACCACAATTAATAATATTGCCTGTAAAAATATACTTTTGATAGTGATATTATTCAGGAGCTGCTTTTTGGAAAAACAAAACTGTAATGGTTAATATGTTTAAAAGTGTGAATGCCACTACAATGATCCTTGTATATATAAGACCAATACCTCAGCTCTATATTCTTGCTGATGGTATCTTGATACAAACCCTGGCTGGAAGGATCCATTTGTTGTGCCTGCGAGGGACAAATTTACATGGACTACAGAGTCCTGTGGAGAAAAAGGACACATGGCCACTTTCTGAGAGAGAGGGCCCTGACCCCTGCCTGGATAGGCTTTTATTGCTTTTCTGGGTACATTACATCCAGTATGGTCCTCATTTGCTATGCACAGGTTTGCTGTAGGTGATTACCTTTTACAGATAACAAAGGAAAGAATGTTGCTAATTACTTTAAAGAGAAGAATGTTGCAGATCAAGGGGAAAAGTGGTTGAACTGGTTACACTCCATACTTGGGAGGTTTAGCATAGACTTTAGGAAGTTGAAGATAATGCAGTAAACATTTTCTGCCTCAGTCCAGGGTGAAGGAGTTTTAGCAAAAGCAAGTCTCATAGCAGCCTAGGTACAATGCAGGCCTGATTCCACACGGGAGAACTTATCTGTGGGTGTGGCTCCTGTGTGCCAGACATCGCTCCCCACTGGCCTTTTTGAGTGGGGGGCTGAGCTACGTTCCCTCACCACGAGGGATGGCTCCTTAGAGTATCTCTTCACGTGAAGCGACTGATAATATTTGTTTAACCTAAAGTAATTTACTAACAAATATATTATTGCATTACATAGACTAACTACATTTTCCTCTCTTATACCTCAAATATATTTTTACTGTATCACTTCCAGAAACTAAGAAATATCATTATATACACAAACTTTTACTGTTCAGGTCTTCCTGATTTTTTTGTATTTATATAAAAGTAATATTGTCACACAATACGCACATTAGAAAAAGGAGAAAGTTTGCCAGTGATAAATGGTTCTGTATCTCATTCTCAAGACATAAAACTCTATACTTCCTAGTAACACCTAAATTAGACATATATATCATTTAATACTGATGTGCTATCAAAGTACAAAGATCACACAAGATTAGAGATAATCTCTTCCTACTATAACGTGACATCCAAATAGTTTCAGTACTGTAACAATCATTTCGAATGAAAGTGTTGCTGCAACACAAGCTCAGCAAAAGAAGTTTGACTTGCTGGCTGCAATGTTGCTACACAATAAAACTGAGTTAGTTTATTTAATGACATAAAAGTGTGATATTTGCTTGGTAGCTAACATTGGATAAATGCTTTATGACAAATTAAGAACAAGTCAAATGCTTGTAGTTCCATAAAGTAAGGAAGTTGTTAAACACATATAAACACATATACCCACACATGCCTATCTATGAAGTAAAGTATGGCAAGGGGGAGCGTATATGAATGATACAGGAACCAAAGAATCATCCTGAAAGACCTCCCAGTGGTCAAACTTGGAATAATATGGGCAAACGAAATAAATAAGGAGAGTATTAAATTATTACCCAAAGAGTCAAAGACACACCCATGGTCCACACTGATATAAATAATATTTAAATAAATGCACCCATGAGAGAGAAGGGACACATCTTTCTTCCAGAAGAATTCCAAATAATAAATGAAGAAGGAACAAAGGAAATAGAAACCAGCACTACAATAGCACAGTAAAAGCTGCTGTAGACAAACTAGTAAACTTTAAGCATGTATCAGAAGGGAAAATGGTAACTTTACACAAAGAAGCTTAGCAGATACTACTACCTTAACCAAATGATCAAAGGCAACATCTTCAGTAAGTCATGTTACTCCCATGTACCCGGTGGTATAATGCAATGAAAAGATCACTTTGTCTTCTTGAAATTTTTTCTACAAATCTGTAATCCTAGTTTAAGCATGTGAAGACAGACAAATTCCGATTGAGGGAGATTTTATAATTTGATTTATACTGTTTACACTGGTAAAGTCAAAAAAAAAACAGAGACTGGAGAACTTGTACAAATTGGAGGAGATGCCCCTTACTGGGGACCTGGTTCACAACCCAGGCATGTGCCCTGACTGGAAATCAAACTGACAACACTTTGCTTCACAGGGTGGCACTCAGTCCACTGAGTTACGTTAACCAGGGCAATAATATTAATTCTTAACTGCATGACTTGTTCACAGTTTATGTTGATGTCCTTACAAATTACCAGAATCTGTCTCTTTTCTCATTTATGTTTGCATTCATTTCCAAAGTCATATATACTAAGATTTTAATAAAAAAATAGACATAATAACATCTGTTCAAACTAACTGAAGGGCTATTATTTTTCTGTTGCTTACAAATTAATATAAATTACAAAATTAAAAACGACATATCAACTATAGTAGAACAATATCTCTCAAATGTATTCCAGGAAAACACATGTTTCTTTGAATTTGTTAAGTGTTAAGAGACAAAAAAGGACAATTTTTCTGATCTAATAGGATTGGGAATGCTGGGCCCAACAGATTTTAATGGCCTTCTTTACTGAGCAATCGCTCTGAGCACTTTTAGCAGAGTGATATTCATCATGAAGTTCTGAAAAGAAAAATCTAAACACTAGTTCTGAAACTTTCTTACTGACAGAACTCTCAAACTCTCATTGGGTTAATGTGAAAGAAAATCCTTTGAAACTACTATATTGGTTATCAAATAAAGGCTATATTTAAAAAGTTAATGTATATTGCAAAAGATTACTAATTGTAAAAAATAAGTATCATTGAAAATAACCTGTCATCATTGGAATATCCAACATGAATTTATTATTTCAATTTATTAACAAAGTTATTATTATTCTCAACACATATATTTTTCTGTCAGGTTTCTCTCTATGGTTTTCCTTTAGTACAGCCAATCATGAGTATGGTGTGGAGCAACCAACCCCCCCCCCCAAAAAAAAAGGTATTTGTATTATCTCTTGGTCACGATTAAATTATGCTTTCCTTGACCTTTTAGCTTTGGAATTCCTATTATACTTTCTCTACCAGCCAGGGCGCATCTGCTCCATTCCTACTACCCCACCAACCTTCATCCATGGTAAGACAAAACAAACAAAAAAAATGCATCCTGTTTACCCTAACAATTGGCATTAGGATAAGGAACAAGGTTAATACTAAATTTAGCTAGTTCTTTCAGTGCTCTAAATATTTTTATTCCATAAATTAGATAGAAAAATATTCTTAGAAAAGTAACAAAGTGTTCCAGTTCTGGAAGTGGAAGGATTTCCATCCAGTTCCAGATGGATGAAGCTCACTCCATCCTGTTATCCCAACGAATAAAATTAAACCCTGGACATATTGCATGAAGCATCTATCTTAAGACATTAAGAGATAAGTTTGTTAGCAGGCAGACCAGAAAATGAAAGCAGAATTTGAAGTATGGATCAGAGCTGCATTGCAACCCATCAGTCGATAATGGCCAGGGTACACAATGGGGGTCCCATAATACTATAATGGAGTTGAAAAATTCCTGTAGCCTAGTGACATCAAAGCCATAAAACTGTTTGTGGTGCCAACATGTCATTCGCATGTTTCTGGTAATGCTGATGTAAAGCCAGTCACATAAAAATAAAGCATATGCAATTTTACACAGCACACAATACTTGATAATAAATTACTATATAATGGGTTTATATATTTACTACACTTTTAATTCTTATTTTAGAATGTACTTTTTCCATTTATTAAGAGAGAGTTGACTGAAAGAGAGTATGCGGTGTTCTGCTGGCATCAGCCTCGTACATTTTGTTTTTACCATGTCTCCTGATTTCATCACTTTCTATTGTGCTTGATTTTATTTACAAAGATGGAAAAGTCAGTGATGATTACTGCTTGCCAATCAAGCCTGTCCCATTCCACTATAGCTATGATCTTTAAGAACATGGACAAAGTGATGGAAGGTGTAAAGAATCTGCTTCGTTGAAGGCAATAAGACTAACAAAAATTCAAAAAGGGCCCATATCAGACTGGAAAAAACTTCTAATGACCTGGATTGAAGACCAAACACAGAAGCATATTCTTCTTAGCATCATGATGATCACAGCCCAAATCGAAAGCTTGTCTGCACTGCTGAAAGAAGACTTGCCCTTCCTTCAATGTTGTATTCATGTAAGCTCCAAGGGGGTTAAATGAATCAAAATTCGTTTAAGAAGGGAGACCTGGCAAAACCCCTAGTGGAGGTTCCTGAGGAATTGACTAGTGAGGAATCGTTGCAGCTGAAACAGAAATGCAGAGTCAAAGAACAAACAAGAGGAAAGGAAATTTCAGGGAGAAAAAAACACACAAAGAACCTTCCAAAAAATTCAGAGTGAAGGGCTTAGCATAAGCTTTCGCAGGCCCTAGCAAACTACTTAAAATGTCTGAAAACATGAATCAAAACATTTTTATCAATAAAAAGGAATATTCATGATTCATCAGCTACTTATAAGCAAAGCTATGAATAATAAAACACAAAAACAAGCAAACCATGATGGACATATGGAGGGTAAATGGAGGCAGTCTGGCTTCCTCACTAAGCCAGAGGAAAGCAGTGTTTGGTAACATTGATTGGGCCTGATAAGTAGTGTTTTCATAGCCTTGAGAATGAGTCCAATAAACATTCCCATAGTATGAAGTGGGTTCACCTGCACAGAATAATGCTACGATACATAATTTTTTGACTTGAGGTCGGCTTTGTTCATCTCTAGTACTTAAGCCAGAAGAGGCTTCTGACTAGAGAGACACACAGTGTGCGTGGCTCGCCCATCCATGAATAAAGGTGTGCCAAGTGTCCCCGTGGCTGCACCCATTTTCTTCAGTCTGCCTTAATCTAGAGTGGACCTGCCAGACCTGGACCAGCTGCAATATAGCATATTTCTGAAAAGAGCAACACCTCCACAAGAAGCTCCTCAGACAGGTCCTGCAGCAGCTCTTCCAGAAGAAGGCATTGCTACCACAGGGGATGACATCGCATGCCTATTATTGCCCCTGAAGACCCTCTAGTGGGACATGGTGTAGAGTGGGAGGCAGTGATATGGGTGATTCTGACCCTAACTAAGCCTAGGCTAATGAGCGTGTTGGTGTCTTAGTTATAACTAAAAAAATTCAAAAAGCAAAAAGCAAAATAAAATAAAAACTTTAAAATATGGAAAAATTTTATGAATAAGGACATAAATAAAAATATATTTGTATAGCTGTTTTAAGTGTTACTACAAAAAGTTAAAAGGTTAAAAATGTAGAAGTTTATAAAGTAATAAGTTACATTAAGCTAAATTAATTTATTGTTGAAAAATAAAAATAAAAGTATGCATTTAGTGCAGTGTCCAGTGTTTGTCAAATCTACAGTAGGGTACAGTATCGCTCAAGGCCTTAATATTCACTCACCACTTTCTCACCCAGAACAACCAGTCCTGCTAGCTCCATTCACAGTAAGTGCTCTATACAGTTGTACTATTATTTGTCCCTTACACTGTATTTTTACTGTACCTTTTCTATGTTTAGATACACCAATCCTTACCATTGTGTTACAACTACAGTATTCATTACGGTAACATACGTACATGATTGTAGTCAAGGAGTACAAGTCTAGACTACACAGCCTGGGTGTGTAGGAGGCTATACCATCTAGATGTGTGTCAGTACATAAATGATGGTTGTGTCGGTACATAAATGATGGTTGCCCAACAATAAATTCACCTAATGATGCATTTTGCAGTATGTATCCCCATCATTAGGTGCTTCATGATTGTAGCAACAAATCAGTGTTGTTATCGTTGCTTTTCTATCCTCTGCCATTACCCAGTCTATACTCAAAGGCAATCTGAAATACAGAAGTGGACCCTAAATAAGAACAAAAACCATCCCAAAGTATCGCTCTCTGTTTTGAAGAGTAGAAGAGAGAGCCCTAAAAGTCCAATAGAGTGAAGGAAATCCTGTGGGACTTTCCACGTATTTCATTTCTTCTGACCCATTCCTTAAGTAATCTCACTGGGAGGCAGTCAGCACCAGGAACCAGGCACCAAAACTCTGATGGGAAATCTTATTCCCCTTAGGTACAGTTGTGACATAAGATATTGGGTTAAATTCCATTGCTGCTTTTTTTTCTCTGTCTTTCTATTTCTTCATTTCATATGCAGCCACATTGGTGAGAAATGAGCCATAGAATGAAGAATCCAAGGCCCCAGCTTTCTGGCCAGAGGACTGAAAAGAGATGTCAGAAATATTGCAAAGTGGTGAAAACTCAAGAGAACAATCTTGTAAAGTAGTGCAAAACCTCCCGAATTTAGTTCAGGGCTTTACATGCATGCACGTATCTCTCCCTAAGTAGTACTCAGGCCTTTAGAAGAACTGAGCCACATGGTAACCCACAACATAAGACTGCAATCAATCGTTAATTGGCAAATTAGATTGATCTGAATAGCTCTATAAACATCTTGTAAGCTCAAGTGACATCAGAACCACACACGATAGAAGAAAAGAGAGAACTTTCATGCTGAATTTAATTTGATAGATTCCCTGTCATAAAAACATTAATTTTATAATTTAAACATGGACTCTGAGTCTCATAACTATACCAAAATGTCTGTCACATAATTTAAAATTTGAGGCATAAAAAGAACAAGGATAATTTCAGTTATCAGGAAAATAAGACCAAAGTAACAACAGTGTCAAAACTATCAACTAAGTCTGACTTGAAAGCTGCTGTTATAACCTAGAAATAAGAGTGAATTTTTGGAAAAAATGTAAGCTAGAAAATTTCATCAAAGATACAGATAGTATAAATATTGATATAAAGAGTGAATCATAATGTAAATTATCATGGACTTTGGGTGGCAATGACGTTATCACTATAACAAATGCACTGGCTTATTCAGGGATGTTCATTGTGAGGACAGCTGTGTGTGGTGATGGAGGGAATATGTGGTCATTGACTATCCTTTCTGCTCAGTTATGCTGTGAACTTAAAAGTGCTCAAAAACAGTCTATTGATAAATATAGTGAGAAACTATTACATACATATTACAGTGTCTATAATTTAAAAGTCTGGCCATTCAAAATATTGGTCCAGATATGGAGGCAATGGAACTCTTATCATGCTCTTCATGGGAATGTTCGACTAAATAAGTACTTTCAAAAACAGTTTAAAAACTTCTTAAAAAGTTAAACAAAAACCCACTCTTGATCCAGACCTACTACTCCTAGATATTTACAGAAGAGAGATGAAAGCACGTGTTGTAAAAAGACTTGTTCAAAAGTGGTCAAAATAGCCTTAATTTTCACAGTCAAGAATTGGAAACAGCTCAAATGCTCACCATCATTAGATCAATGTATAAACAAACTGTGCTATGTCCATACCATATAATGGAATTCGCTACTCAGGAGTAGCAAACAAATATTAATATATACAATAGCATCAATTGCACTGAATAAACAAAGCAGGAAAAAAGTACATACTGTACAACTGCATTTAGACAAAATTCTAGAAAAAGCAAACTACGGCAGAAAGCATCATAGAAATTGCCATAATGTGAAAAAGTAATCAGTGGTTGAACCGGACAGGTGTAATAAAGGGGTTGGAGAGAAGTATTACAAAAAGACACTTTCAGGTGGTGTTGAGATATTAATTATATTGACTGGAGTGATGGTTTTATGATTTGTATGTGTATGAAAACTTACAAAATTGTACATAATAAGTAAGTTCACTTCATTGTAAATCAGTCATCCTCAATAAAGCTATGGAAAAAAGATACGGAACTGATTTGTTTAAGAAATCAATCCTTTCTTGAGTTCAGTGTCAACAGCTACACAAAACCAACCTGCTAATGAAGTCTAGAACACATTTTCTGACATCCAGTTCAGCAAGTCAAGCACTTGAGAAGATAATCCTATAATTTCAGGTAAAGTAATGCATAATGGGAAAATGATGAACTCTAATTTCTGTCCAAAACATTGTCAGTAATGTTACCTAGTCAAAAAGCAAAAGCTTTCGATTGTAGAGGTTGACTGTTTTGGGGACTTTTATTCTTAACTGTATACTGAAATCATTGTTTTATGCTATTTTCCCCACAGTGGGCCTTAATAAAACAAACATTTTTGGTACTTTAATATAGTTCCATGTGCTTTTTATAGACAGGCTGGTTTCTGTAGGGCTTGTAACATGTAGAGGACATCACGTTCAGAGAGAAATATGATAATGATTCCATTCCAGAGAGATGTTCTGGTCAAGCACAAGCTTAAGTTTTATAGGTTCTTTTGACCTTCTCAATAATAATAGCTAGCACTTAGTTAGTGTTTAGTATGTGTAATATAGTACCTTATTATATAGTCCCTACAAACTCTTGTGGTCTGTGCTATATATACCATCACCTTGAAAATGAGGACATAGATCAAAAAGGCTGGGAGCATGGTTAAGGGAGTAAGTGAGAAACAAAATTCCCAACTCAGGTGTGTCTCACTGCAGAACTAAGTTTTGTCTTTCTATACTTTGTGTGTCTTTCTTAATCCCAGAAAAAAAAACAGGCATTAGAAATAAAAGGAAATTTTTTTAGAAAATCATTATGATTTTAAAATAGTAGATGATTTGGATGATGATCCTCTAGTCACATGATTTATTTTATCCAATCACAATGTATCCCTGTATACCTATTATGTAAGCACAGCGTGATTTCATAGGTTTACACTATCTGATTGATTCTATACAATTTTGGAGATAATAAAGCTTTAGTCAAAGTCACTACAACCTTTACAATAATTTGTGTCTTAGCTAGTTCCTTCTCAGTTCCATGATTAAAACAATGTAATAATTTGGGTATAAAAAAATAAAGAGTTGTGAACATCAGCTACTATTTTTAGGGCAATAATAAGTAATAACCTTAATAGGCCCCATCACCTCTGAATGACGAGGGCAGCTTTCCCCGTCAGTACCTGAGAACTTTCTGTTCTATCAGTATACATTTCTCTATTTTCTGTCTCTATGTTCATATTTCCCACTGTGTATGTTTTTTCTCTTTCTTTCTACCTCCCTACTTCGCTGTGACAGAAATGAGGCACTAATCTGTAATACAACTCTACTCAACCATTTCCAGGAAATGTAAATTAACATCCTTGACTTTTTCCTTCATCTTTCCACTTACTATTGGATTTGCAAACCCCAGTACCCAGTGTGCTCCTGTCCACAGTGCAACAGGAGTCTTGCAGTTGTCCTCATGCTTTTGGTCCTTTCCACATATGGTCCGACCACATAAACCTCACTGCCCCTTACCTTCTTGCCCACTTCTACCTCTCAGACAGGCTCTCTGGTCTATCTCATGTTATTGTTTCCCCTTGCACAGTAGAGCTTTGAGATATTCTACCTCTTTCTCTATTCTGCCTTTAATTTTTATTTCCCTCGCCTGTTTCGTTAGCCTTTACCATATGTCTTATTTTCTTTTATTATCATTTCCAAAATTAATTATCATTAATTTTAATATAACAGGATTCTCAGAAACATGTATAAGGGACACATGGACAAAACCAAAGGGGAATAGAATCAAAGGGAAGAATGTGGGGATTACTGAGGTGGGGGAAGTTATGGGAGGAAAATGGAGACAACTTTACTTGAACAACAATAAAAAGGTGTGAACAAATAAAAATATATTTCATTAAATACTAAAAATTAGTTTTGTTAAAAATTGCATTTCTTATTCTTTATTTTTTGTCAAGCCCTATTTTGTATTTCTATTCTTTATTTAATATTAGTTGATTCTAAATTTTAGTGTTTTCCTCCAAAAATTATTTTAAAAAATCCTAATTAGTTCATAGATTTATTTCTCTATTTGTGTGGAATATAGATCATGAATCATAGAATTCCCTACCCCATACTGATTATCTATTATAATCAAAGTTCCTACAATTTTATTTATTTTTTTATCCTCACCAAGAACTCTTTTTTCATTACTTTTTAGAGAGAGAGGGAGGAAGAGAGTGAAAAATCGATAAGAGAGACAAGTATCAGTTAGTTACTTTCCATACCCACCCAGACTAGGGATCATATGTGTCCTGACCAGGAATTGAACCCGTGACATTTTGGCCAAAGGATAACTGAGCCACACTAGTCAGGACAGTTTCTCCAATTGTAAAGAAACTATTTTGTTAAACCTTAAATTCTTTCTGTAAAAATCTGCAGCCATTCTTTCTCTTAATGTATTGTAATTTTGAATTCCTATATAGATACATATTTTTATAAGCACAAAAATTATATGAAAGGATGTATTTAAAAAGAATTTGTTGAAGAGTAATTTTCAATGTCTGTGTGTGTGGGTGTGTATATACTTGTGTGTGTGTGTGAGCATTTATATACTTTGTTATCAGATATCCAACAAAACATATGGTGATGAGCATAAAACTTTTGTTTAAAACAACTAATCATTGCACAGAATATAAAGCTTGTGTCATAGATTATATCATATATTCATAACTTTAAAGATGTATATTTTATGAATAATTATTTTCACTGGAATTGTCTTTTTTTTGGTTTCAATTTTATTTAACTCTACTCAAAATCCAAGTTTTAGCTACCTAATAAGCATTTATTTCAATATACATTAGTTAATTTTGGCTCAGATGAAATAAAAAGATGCAGGCTTTTAAATCATCTACTTTGTAGTTGTGAGTTGGTGGTAAAGGGTAGGTAGGCAGAATAATAGCCTTAGAGAAAATCTAAAGATCTGTACTCTCGATTTCAAAGCTCCTAGATCTTATGGCCTTAAGCAAGACATTTATTCTATTCACTTTTATTTACTCATATTTAGGATGAGGGTAATGGTGACCATGTTATAGAATGGTGGTCCTCAGACTTTGATGTATGGAAAAAAAAGATCCAATATAACTCGCTAAAAACAAATCGAAACAGAAGGTTGATTCCCTTGGTGCATTCCTCAACTTCTCCAAAATTTTCCCTCAGCAATCCTTGTTGAAACACCTTAGGTGACTCTCACAGAGATTGAATTTGACTTCAAAGAACATTTTAAACTGTTATATGCAGTTAACAAATAAATAAAATAACAACACATAATAGCTACTTGTAAAGAAATTATGTAACCAGGTTGTAGACTAGGTAGTTTTTGGAAATACACTAAAATAATGAATCAAGAAAATTCTAAAGGTATAGTCCACAACACTTAGTATAGAGAGTTAAAAGGAAAAAAAGAATCTCATCATTTAAAATATGGATATACACAGAACAAGTACTAGATAAGGCATTAAAATATATATCTGTATTTTTGTTTTTATTTTATTTTTTAAGATCGTGGGGTTTTTTTAGAGAGAGAGGAGAAGGGAAGGAGAATGAGAGGGAGAGACACACTGATGTGGGAGAGAAACATCGGTAAGTTGGCACTTGCACATGTCCCAGCTGGGAAGGGAATGAATCCCTGACCCAGGCATGTGTTGTGACTGGGAATTGAACCAGTGATCTTTCCCTTTCCAGCATGACACCCAACTAACTGAGATTCACCAGTCAGAAAAAATTCTAAAACTTTGATATAAAAGGTTTAATCTTGAAATTAAAGCTAGATTTAGGGCTACAGGATTGCTTGCTATAAGTGACTTATTAATTTGGTTATGCAGTTAACTACTGGTTATTTTTGATAAATCAATCAATTTTTACAAATATTAACCAAATTAATTTAGTTGTTTGCTGATATAGCCTTAATTATCTTAACTTTCTTCCTTAGTTTTTACCAAGGGGAAGATTGAATCTTAATCATAGAAATCATGTTAGAATAGAGAAAGTAGAAAAGAGAAGGTGTCTTTAGTTCATCTGACTTCGCTGATACATGCATTTAGGCATTGACATATAATGGGTTAAAAATATAAGCATCACTAGATTCACTGCAGCATTATTTACCATTGCCAAAACATGGAAGCAGTCCAAGTGTCCATTAATAGATGAATGGATAAAACGACTATGAGACATGTATATAATGGAATACTACTCAGCCATAAAAAGAAGAAAACTTTACCCTTTGCAACAACATGCATGGGCCTAGAGAACATTATGCTAAGTGAAATAAGTCAGTCAGAGAAGGACAACTGCCAAGTGGTTTCACCCATATGTGGAATCTAATGAACTAACAAGCAAAACAGAGACAGCCTAATAGCTAGAGAGGAGAATGATAGCTAGTAAGGGAGGAGGTTAGCAGGTGGAGGGATTGAGCAAAAAAGAAAAAGGACTCATGGACATGGACAACAGTGTGGTGTTTGCAGAGTGGAGGGAGATATGAGTGATAACTGGTAATGGAAAAAAACGACTAAATTCACAAAGCCACAAAAATAAAAGTAATGATGTGTTACCTGAAAAAAAGAAGAGATAGTAATTACAAACAACAACGTTCATCACAGTGTTGCTATCACAAAAATTTGGCATTTTATATTCGGCTGAAACGGCAGCACCACTTCAGGGATAGGAGTAACTACATCTTAGGAAGTATTGTGACTGCTACAACCAGAGTAGGTACCCGAGTGTCTAATTATTCCACTTACAATAGGTAATATGGTTTTATTTGGGGTCGCCAATGACAGTTTAGCATGAAATTGTCTAGTTATTGGTATAGATGAACATAAAAAATAGTTCTACTTTGGTGCCACAAATTTTAACATTAAAGAAATTTTCTCTTAAATTATAAAGAAAGTTTCTAGAACAAAATCTTCTATGAGGCCCTACTACATGTGTAACATTCTTTTTGTTCTCAGTGTTAAAATATATGCTGAGAGAAACACAAGTTACCAAAGCGACAGAAAAGACCAATCTCCATATTTTGTTTCTACACATAAATTTTACTTTTCAGGCGTGGTGGGACTTTTCAAATAGCACTGCTTTCATCAGCTTTGGATGGGTGGTGATGTGAACATTTGGGAACCTCAGCGATAGCACCAAATTTCCTAAGGCCATCTATGCTGATATATAATAAATTCAAGAATATTGCTGAGGCCATTTTACATACAGTTCATATTTTCCTTTTCAGTTTTCAAAGGAGGGTATTGTTAAGCCTCATAAAGTAGGATTAAGCAGGCACAGAAATGGGAAGTCCTTTCTATCACCAGGTAGCATAACTGTCCCTTTTGACAGTGCAGAATTTGGGAGGAAAATCTTATTAAGTAGCTTTTGCTTAAACCACTAAACCAGCTAGCCTCAGTTTTCAGTTACAGTGTGAAATTTAAAAATATAAACAGCCCTGGCTGGTGTAGCTCAGTGGATTGAGTGCGGGCCTGCGAACCAAAGGATCACAATTTGATTCCCAGTCAGGGCACATGCCTGGGTTGCTGGCCAGTTCGCAGTAGGGGATGCACGAGAGGCAAACATACATTGACATTTCTCTCCTTCCGTTTCCCTCTAAAAGATAAATAAATGAAATCTTTTAAAAAATTAAACATAAACACATAAAAATGTTATCTGTACCATGACCTCTATGATCATTGAGATCTTTGGATAAAGTTTTCTGTATTCTCAGTAGTTTTATGATTTTTGAGTCAAAGTAGGAGTTAATAACAGAAGACCAGGCGTACGTTGTAGCTATAGGAGAGAGTATGACAATATTCAGTCTTGATCGTCTTGATAAGGCCTAAAATTAGTGTGGAAAATTATCAAAGTCATTTTATATTATTACTGATTTTTGGTACTTTTGAAAAAGAGGCAGTTTCAGTGTCAACTAAAAATGAACTACATAGAGTGAGGGTAGGGTGGGGTGATGGGGTAGGGTGGGGTTATGTTAGACCCATTTGGGAATGAAGTAACTGGAATTGCAGGTGTGCCTTGTCTAGGTGTCTTTCAAAAACATTTTAGTTGAAAATGTTAGAGACACCTCTCATGTGATACTTTTACTTTATTTATTTAAATAAATGTACCCCTAATAGCTACTGATACTACATTTTAATGGCATTCATTTTATTAATACATATTTGGAAAATCATTCTCCATGCATGTTACAAATATATTGGAAGGAATAAGGAATTTGGAGGATCTTGTAGTAACTGTGGTGGCCATAGATTAAAAGTCTCTGCTCCACATTTTCATCAAAGAAAGATTTTGCAAAATCAAACTACTTTGAAGTGTTCACTTGTCACGAGTTGTCCTCCAAGGGGACACCTAAAAATGTGTTTACTATGCAGAAATAAAATCATCCAATTGGAAGACCTTATTAAATAATGGTTGTGTGATGTTATTCAGTTGAGGTAGAATTTTGGAGATAAATATGGTGCTCTGCATTGTGAATGGATGAAAGAGTGAGGAATAACTGAAAACTGGGAGTATGAGTGAGGAAAGGCTAACTATTACAGAGTAGGTGATGGGAAATCTAATGGATTTGAAGAATAAAAGCACAATTTTAGAAGGAATGATTAAGGTAAAATTTGTGCTGAACTATTGTGGACAGTTTTATAAGTTCTCTGATATTCCTCTCAAATCTTGTGTATTGCTTATAGTTTTTTTAGTAGGAGGAATTTATTTTAGTAGAAATTTTTTAAATTTCTAATACAAATAAACATAAATAAATTTCTAATATAAATAAATAAATATTTAAATATAAATATATGGTTTAGAAAGAGTAGAAAAAAGCATTCTTTGAGATAAGTCCAGAAATGACACCTGATTGTGTGAAGGCTATTTTTATACCCTTTAACTACTTGCTTATAAGAGTGAAGACAGTGGTTGATATTTATAGATAGCACTATAGGCTATAATCTATAACTCTCATGGATCTTTTTACTCTTCTAGCAATGGAATGGGTCAAGTGAGAGCAACAATTTCAAAGACTTTGAGATTACAAATGAATGTAAAAGATTTCCTTTTTTGAAGAGTATGTATGGAAATTCAATATTTTTATTTCGATAATGATAAAAATAGTAATGTAACATGGTCAATATTTATGAGTTTTAATTTAAGGTAAAAGCCTCTGTTGTAATATACAATGTGAGAAAATGGTATCTGATATAAATAAAATATACATATACACACTCATAAATCTAATACTATCTAGATAAGAGTACACCATTTGCAGACACACTTGACTATGGTGGGCATACATCTTTCCTGTTGTAAGCTTATTTTTTAAAATAAAACATGTCATCTAAAAAGGAAAAACAATTTTTATAGGTACAGTCCTACATTAGATTATATAAGTTGTGACATTCACTCAAGGACAGATTTTCTTTTGACATGTTGTCAAGTGAGATTGTAAAGATAAAGAGAAAGGCTTATCTTTACCAAAAAGATTTTACCTCACTAGAAATGTGGATGGATTCTAGAGGTAAATATAAAGAGGCTCTTAGACTGAAAACCATTTACCAGTATGAACAGAGGGAAATTAGAAGTCCTAAAGTTTCCTTTTAATAATCCTGATGGAAATTATTGGCAAAAGGGTAAAATGGGTTTCTCATTTTTTGATGAACTTTTGTCCCTTGGTCAGTGGTTCTTAAGCAATAGTGTGCATCAAGAAGAGCAAGGAGAGCCCTGGCTGGGTGGCTCAGAGGGTCGGAGCATCGTCCCAT
Source organism: Sturnira hondurensis (assembly GCF_014824575.4). Taxonomy (NCBI): domain Eukaryota; kingdom Metazoa; phylum Chordata; class Mammalia; order Chiroptera; family Phyllostomidae; genus Sturnira; species Sturnira hondurensis. Next base: position 1,598,144 of record NW_028098001.1, on the reverse strand, counting down.
GCACTAAAATGTTCCTGGTTGAATCCTAGTCAGGGCACCTAGGTTGTGGGTTGTATCCTTGGTAGTTGGGGCATGTAGGAGGAGGCAACCAATCACTGTTTCTCTCTCATGTTGATCTCTCTCCCTCTTTCTCTCTCTCTCAAAAATCAATAAACATATCCTTAGGTGAGGATTTAAAAAGGAAAATGAATACCTAAGAGAGTTAAAAATGAAATGGCTAAACTTCCAAACCAGAGACTGATCCAGAGGATCTTTTGTAAGCAGGCACACGGTTGGCAGATGGACTAAAAAAAGAGAGAAGGAAGGAAGGAAGGGAGGAAGACCACCACTGTAGGCTTCTAAGGTGAACACAATATGCCATTTTCCTACAGAAACTTTGATTCTACCTAAGCCTGAAGCAATAGTCCCTCAGAGGAACAAGCTAGCTAATTCTTTAATCAAAAGCAAAACAGAGTAGAGATAAAAAATTAAATCTTAGGCCCATATGGTTAATTAATATATGGCAAAAGAGCCAAGAACATACAATGGAGTAAAGACAATCTATTCAATAAATGGTGGTGGGAAAATTGGACAGATACAAGCAAAAACAAAAAAGAAAATCATGCCACCATATACAAAAATAAACTCAAAATGGATTAAAGGCTTAAATGTAGGACTTAACATCATAAAACTCCCAGAAAACTAGCAATAAAATCTCTGACATTTTTCTTAGCAATGCTTTTTCTGATATATCTCCATGGGCAGAGAATACAAAAGAAAAACAAACGGGACTACATCAAACTAAAAAGTATTTGCACAGCAAAGAAAACCACCAACAAAACAAAAGGACAACGTACTGAATGGAAGAACATATTCACTGATGATATATCCAATAAGGGGTTAACATCCAAAATTTATAGAGAACTCATACCACTCAACACCAAAAAACCCCCAAAACACCCTGTTAAAAAGTGGGCAGAGGACCTGAACAGACATTTCTCCAGAGAGGAAATACAGATGGCCAATAGACATGAAAAAATGTTCAACATCAATAATTATTGGAGAAATGCAAATTAAAACCACAATGAGATATAACTTCACATCAGTCAGAATGGCTATCATCAATAAATCAATAAACAACTATTGGGGTAGTTGTGGAGAAGAGGGAGCACAGTTAGTGGGAATGCAGACCAGTGTAGCCACTGTGGAAAATAGTATAGAGGTGTCTCAAAAACTTAAAAATGGAACTGCTTACGACCCATGGATTCCAATTCTGGGAATATATGCTAAGAATGCCAAAACCCCAAGTTGAAAGAATATATGCACTCCTATGTTCATAGCAGTGTTACATACAATAGCCAAGACTTAGACCGAGTGCCCATCAATAGATGAGTAGATAAAAAAGCATTGGTACATTTATGCAATGGAATACTACTCAACTGTAAAAAGAAGGAAATCTTATCATTTGTAACAGCATAAATGGATCTAGAGGGTATTAAGCTCTGTGAAATAAGTCAGTCTGAAAGACAAATACCATATGATTTCACTTTTATGTGGAATCTAAAGAACAAAGTATACAAACAAAACAGAAAGGGACTCATAGATCCAGAGAAAAGATCGATGGTTGCCAGAGGAGAGGGGGTTGGAAGGCTGGGTAGAAAAGGTAAAGGGAATAAGAAATACAAATACGAACCAGTCCCAGGGATATAGAGTGCAGCCTAGGGAATATAGTCCATTATATTGTAGTAACTACATATAGTGTCAGGTGGACACTTGAAATATTTCAGGCTCACTTTGTAAATATATGATTGTCTAACGACTATGCTATACACATGAAAATGATATAGGATAATACTGAATGTAAACTGTCATTGAAAAATAAAATTTAAAAGTGAAATGTTGCAGAAACTTTGTTTGTTTGTTTGTTTTTAAGACCCCTAACCACATAGAACGTTGAACTTAAGATACTTTTTGAAATAAAACATCATTCAGATGGTGCTTCGGGACCTAGCAGCAGAAGATACGTCCCTCCTCTCTTCCCCACTCTTAATCTAGATTGGAATGTTAAATATGTGACATACTGGAAGATACTCGTTTTCCAGTATTTCTGCTGGAAGTCACATTCATGAACTTATAGAGGGAGCAAAACAAAAGCAAATATTTCACCCCCAAGTACACATTTTATGACTGTCTATGTCACATCAACCTACAGATGTCTCTGTTCCAAGGGGGGAAGGGTGGCGAATCCTGACTTTAGCCTTTAGTCACACTACTACAGGGTTCTTGAGCGCAGTGTCCACTGTGCCATCTCATCTCAGCACACAGTCATGGTCATCTTGTTCTAGAAGAAGCAACAGATTGTACAGAAAAGAGCACAAGCTATAAAAACAGAAGATCAAATATTGAGTCCCATACATTTATCTTTTCTTCATTAGTCTTATAAATACCCCTCAACAACTCTGAGCTTTACTTCTCTCACTTAGGAACAGTAGTTGAAATGCATTCCCTACTTACTGATGGAATTATAAAAACATGATTACATAAAATAAGCAAATATATATATATACACAATTTTGTGTGAAAAATAAAATAACATGGGCTAATAAGTGTGGACTACTGTTTTCATGCTTTTAATTTAATAACTTTTATTAAATTAAATATTAAATTGCCTCCATGTTTAGTTACCATAAAAAGGAAACCATCTAATAGCCACTCCTATTAGTTAGTTAAATTAGACTTCTCATCTGTCCTTTGTGCTTCCATAGCTTTATACTAGCCCAGAGGGCCTATCTACAGGATGTTTCCTAGCTCCATCCTTGTTTATGGCTTCATTCTTCATGACTTTTTATTTACTTTATTACACTAATTTTCTACAGCAACATATGAAATTGGTACAAGCCATAATGCACGTGAAGAATCTGAGATCCAGAAAAGTTGCGTGAGCACATAGTGATAACAAAGGTTAAAGAAAACGTTCGCAGAATCCCAATCAAGTGTTTCCCCCTCTAAACATTAACGTTTTTATTTTGGAATTGAGATTTCCCTGATTTATACTTTATCATTTCAGAAATCAGATTCTTTGAAAACTATGTATGTTCACAAGAGTAAAAAAGATGTACACAGTGCTTTTCAGTGTAAAAAGATTTCCAAAATCTTTTACATGCTTATGAGTTTGTGTTTACTTTCATACAAATTATGTTCAAATTTTAAACACACCATTTTAGAAAGATTCTTCCATGTACTCTAAATTTGTATGTATCATTTATAAAGATTTACATTTTGAAATATGCTAGAAATTCATTTAGAAAATCTTAGTACTTCTAGACAATATCAATAGTCTTTTTTAATCCATCATTAATAATTTCCTTATAATGAGGCTAACCTGGCCCAACAAACAATGCCCAACTGCTACGGGAGATTTGGCCTCAGTCTACTGATCACTCATTCTTCCAGACGGAACGTTCCAAGTGCAGTACCCGCCCTCATCTCCAGGTGATACAGTCCCAGATCCCCTGTGGATGCTTGAAATGGTTGATAGTACTGGGCCCTCCATGCACTATGTTGTGTTTTTCTATACATGCATAACTACAATAAAGTTTAATTTATGAACTGGCTCAGTAAGAGATTAACAACAGTAACTAATTAAAATAGAATAATTATTATAATACTATATTTAACACTACAATACTATATACTATAATGAAATACTATTTACAGTAGTATTATATACTATATACTATATTATACTATACTATACACTATTGTATACTATGGTATTATACTATTATGTAATTATACTATATTATACTATAGTATTGTATTATACTATATTATAATCATACTATATAATTATATTATAATGCCATAGCATACGATAGTATTATATACTATCATACTATATACTGCAATACTTAATACTGTAATAAAAGTTATGTGAATCTGGTCTTTTTTCTCTCCAAACATCTTGTGTCACTGTACACACATTGTGGATATGCTGGACAAAGGGATGATTCGGATCCCAGGCTGGGTGAAACAAAATGACACACGTTTTAACCTGCTACTCAGAAAGGTGTACACGCTGAAACTTATGAATTGTTTGTTTCTGGAATTTTCTATTTGTTCTTTTTAGACCACGTTTGACCATGTGTCACTAAACCTGTGTTACATGATGTGTAACTGCAAATATGGGCTACTGTGCCTCTTCTATACCAGCTACAAGGCTCACTACCTGGGATAAAATAATGACAAAGTCCAAGTTCATATTAAAATAAACTTACAAAACCAAGGAAAGTATAGACAAATAAATGGACAATTTCATACAGTGCAAAAGGAATAAGTAATGGTAAGTAAGTAGGTAAGTAAAGGGCACTTAGTGAAACACACAGAATGAGCGCTGCTAAGGCAATCCTGGGGGGCAGGGCATTCTTCCCCCACGTTGAAAGAAATATTTGAGCTAGTATCTAGACAATGAATAACACAAAGCAGGGAGAGGAAAACATCTCCTCATCTCCTCTCAGAAGAGAGGAGTACATAGAGGAGGTGCACAGGTAAGAAGGAGAGAGAGAGGGCACGACTTGTTCTTGGAAACGGCGAGTTGTTTACACAAGAGCAGGAGTTGCAAGGTAAGGATGCGGGAAAGTTAACTGCGGAGGTGGGATGGGACCCCGTCACTGGATGACTGGTGGGCTAAGTGAGGAGTTTGGAATTCACTTAAAAAGAGTAAAAGGTATCAGGGTTTACAGGAACAAATATAAAGAACACATGGACAAAAACAAGGGGGGCGTGGGCTGGGATGGGAGTAAAAGACAAAAAACTGTACTTGAACAACAACTAAAATATAAAAAGAGAAACTGTACTGCAATAAAAACAAAGAATACTATTACAAACTGAACCGTGTCCCACCAAAATTCGTATGTCAAAACCCTAATCCCCAATGTTAATGTTAAAGTTTCAACACATAAATTTGAGAGTGGGAAAAACTCAGACCACAGCAGAGGAACGTGGTCATGCAGAACCTCCTCCACTGAAATGTTCTTTTTGCTCGAGTGCCCGGGTTCACATCTCTGAGTAAACGGAGCACTGCAAGCCTCTTGTGCACCTCCGCGATTTGTAAAGTTCATAGTAGGACATTATAGATTTCTTTCACTGAGGATATTTGTTTCTACTTGATAGTTTATTTAGCTTTCTGTGCTTTAATTTTCTCTACAAGTCTGCATAAGTCTTTAAGTTACTAAATCTACTGTGCACTTCCTTTAAGAAACTTGAATACAAATAGTGGTAATTGTAGGTGAAGGTGTCCCTTACTGCTTCGTGTTTACAATGATCCTTTACACACATTTGCCACTGCCCTCTTTCTAACAACTGCAGAGTAGGTGTGTGTTTCATCACCAACAGAGTTTGACAGAGAACAAGGAAACTGGTGGGTGAGACTCTGATGGCACCCTGCTAGTGCAGTAAAATCGCCTTTCAGGTTTTTCTACCCAGCACAAGTTACAGGCTATGGGTGCCCAGGAGCTCCTGCCCTGGTAACCTGAGATTCTCTGAATTCTCCTGACTTGCCAATCTCAGGCCATTGGTGTATCCTTGTGCCCTGCCTCCTCTTATGGATCCAAAATTTGTTGATATATAAGTCTGTTCAGCTTTTTCTTCGTTAGGATGGAGTGGTGACTTCCAAATGTGGAATTGGAAACCAGAAGTCCTTTAATGAATGTTTTATTCTGGAATAGTTACTAATTTTTTTGCAGAGTTTTAAAGTGTTTACAAACTTTAATATCTAGGAATCTACCATAAGAAATTAATATAAAATGTAGGGAAAAATGTACAAAAGCTATTCATTTACTAATTCATCCTTTCATATGATCAGATACAGGTCTAAGATGCAAAGATAATTGAATTGATACCTCTATTCATCATGAACTCACCAAATCAGGAACACAGGTATGCTGTTCATTCTATGCTCTGTTTCTTTAAGGAAAAACAATAAGCCTTCCCAAAATTGAGCTGCCTACAGTGGCTCATTATAGTCATTGGGAGCCCTCCCTCACATTTTCCAGAACTTGTTTCATTCTTGGTCCCTAACCACCTGATTCTAAACTCTTGTATGTGCATAAAAAGGCAGTTGAGGGTGGAATTATTTCTTGAGGATCTTGCAGAATATTAACCACATGTATATTTTGTTTTGTACAAAGTAGTGATAGTGTAATTATTATCACCTTTCAGTGCAGAAATCTCATAAATGATTACAGTGAAAATGGTATATAAAATATTTTAATGACCACATATAGATGAATTAAAATAAATTAATCCTCAGTGTAAAAAAAAAAATATATATATATATATATGATCACAAGAATCACCCTCATTATCCTTAAAAATATTTTGGTCCAAGGACCATAGATTTACAACTTTTTACTAGATAGTTTTAAACAGGTGAATGTTTTAAAGGTGAATGTTTTTGCACTACACCTTTGTACCTTGCCACCCACTTGCTCCTCTTCCCTGTATAACGCGGCTGCGTCATCTTACGTGGGTGAAGTGTGACCAAATAGAATTGAGTGAGGAAAGAGGTGAAGTGACATGAAGCATGACATTTAAAAATACATGTCACGCTCCTTTTCATATTGAATACTTAACATTAATACACATTGCAAGCGACTCGATGCAAATATCTTGTTACAAAACAGACAAAAGTAAGGGACTTTCTTATATTCTCTGAAGTTTTGTGGAAGTTTGAAAAATTACTATTCAGAAAAACCAGACACAAGCACGTAGCTCTATACTAAGATTCAACTTCTGACAACTTGAATATATATCCCTTACCCAACTAATCTACAGTTTGGCCCCTTAATTCTTACCCTATCTTGCATATTTATTTACTTTTTCTCGGCTCTATTCCCACCCTTTTTTTTAAATTTCAGGAGATAAGGAGTCAATTTAACTGAATGAAGGCAGAAAAACAGATGAAGTAACAGGAAAGAGTGCCAATGGGTATTAGGATATGTTTCTAATGTTTTGGTCTGACTGGGAAAAGATTTCTGTAGCTATTTTCGAAGGAATATTTACAAAACTGCTTTTCAACAACTAAGTATGTTAGTGCATGAATTTAGTAAGTCAAAGCGTGGCTAACTGTTCCTATCTCAACTGTCAGATTATTTCTAAACTAGCTACCTGGTTCACTTCATGAAATCCTATCTTCCATTCCCTATTTCCAAAATGATTTGGCTTCTTATGAAAAAGACTTGGTCTTTATACATTTTTATGCATTATCTCCATCTCATGAGCATTTTAAAGGCCTAATCACAATTTTGGAGTTACATAATTATAACTTCAATTTACCCTGGATTTATCATAAAAAGTTTGTGTGATACATGAGTGATAGGTCATAGAGCAATTCTGATAAAGCTGCATCAATGAAAAACCTAGACTTGGAAGAATTGTCCTCCATTGATCATATAATCTAGGCACTTAATAAAAGGATTCAACAAGTACAGCAGGTACCAAGGGTATGTCTTTGAAGGAACATTTGTGATTAGATGTTTAAATTTGTCTTTGCTTGTTAACACCCAGACTCACTTCCTCAAAGCCATAAATCAAGTCCTCAAATGCCCTTCAAAATATTAGATGAAAGGCATAAAAGCAATACTTTAGGAACTTCCCATTGCCATCCACAGTTAGACAGTAAAATGTAGGATTTCTGGCCACAGGAACTTTTGATTTTGTGGGTTTCAGATCAAACCCACTGCTTTCTGCTTTGTGTTTGGACACCATTCAAACCAAACCTTTGAGGCTTTCAGATTTTATAGAGCACCAGGTAAAGTATCAAAGAATAAAAAAATAATCAGTGCAAATCAGATTGGTATTTTATTTTAAAGGCATATACACCGACATAGTATTAGGGCAAAATGTGAACCTGCTTGTTGCTAACTACCCATGAAAACAGAATTATTTTCTTTCAAAAGTAATATTTAATATGTGCCAAGATCTATGCTTGATACAAAGAAATTTACAATGAGATAAAGTTTATCTGTTTCTATAAAAAGCAAAGTGATTAACTGATTAATTTTTGTTCTCCAAATTTTATGGATTGAATGAATTTTTCTTAGGTTTAAAAATGTACAATTTGACAACAAATATTATAATTTAAAATGCATAAATTACAACTAAAACTTTGCTTCATTTTGTTCATTTATCTCAATTTATTCATTATCAGGGCCCATGCACTAGATGAATGCAAATTTTTGAATAAATTTATGTTAAAGTAATATACATTGGGCTTTTTAAAATGACATCTTATTATTTCAATATGTAATCAAATTAAATTACTTTATTTCCAAATAAATCACCTTCTCTAGAAATTATGCACATGTAAGTACAGCTTTCACTTATTTTTCTATGAGATAGCAAACTATTTTAATCTAACCTGTCTATATTCAATGTTTATAATAATTTCATTGCGGTTAACTCTATCTTGTACCAGCTCTAAGACAAACTAGATTTTCAGACAAAAGTGCTTAAAAATCCAGTAATATTCACTGCAGAAAACCCTACATGTGCAGAGTAATTCCACAGTTTGGGGAAAATAATTAATATAAACAGATACAGGATTATTTAAAATAAAATAACTAAGTTACATTTAATTACACGACTTTTGTTATATATTTGCCTTATGACACTACCAATCCCTTTTTTTAAACAGGCACATAAAATATGTATTCAGCACACACTTTGTTACAAGATTGTTCAGAGGTGTATTATGCATTTTGTTTGCCTTAGTGGGCATTAGACATATATAAACAAGATACAAAGCTAGTTTATTACCATAGGAGAGAAGACACTATATGGATTTCGGGGTCAGAGGCAAAATGGTTTATTTAGTGCAAACACAACTGCAACAATGTTGTCAGCATTATGTTCACAATGCTTCTGCCTGTCACACAGGTTCCATAAACACAGCTCTGTGTGTTTGGTGAATGCTTGCATATGCAGAGGGTCGTGCTAATGGAGAGCTTGCTAGATTCACAACTTTTATAATTAACCAAAAGATGCCTGATTTTTGTCTGGAGAGAGATGTTGCCTCATCCCTCATGATTGCTCACTACAAATGCAACCTAAGAAACAGTCCAATTGCCAGCATTCAGAGACTTCATTTTTTGAAATACCAGGCAAGACTTCTAAGGGCCCATGGTCAAGCACTATTCCAACAGATGGTTCAAGAAAGAGCATACATGTTTGAAACTTACAGATAGAAACAGCAACAACAAAAACATTTAAAAATGATGAAGATTTACAAACAAATCAAATAAAATGCATAGAAAAATGCATGAAAAATACCATAAAGATGAAGCCAATGCATAAATTAAAGAGCAGAATTGCTGAATGTAAAAGTTTTAAACTAGAAGATGTAAGAACCTATTCAGAACAAAGCAATGAGGAAAGGCACGTACTTCTTCTGTGGTTTATGTGTTGTCACTTTGTTTTGTTTTCTTATCACTTTCCAGGTTGTAAAATAAGGGATTAAAACATGAGGCTCTGATGTCAAATTGGTGTCATCCCAGGGCCACCCTATAAGAGCTGTGTGATTTTGAAAATATTGTTTAGGCAGAGCCTCAGCCTTCTCATTTTTTATATGGTGATAACTATCTCACAGGCTTTTTTGAGAATTAAATATTTTAGCAACTAAACAGTTCAGGTTGTGGTATGTGTTTATTAAATGTTAGGTATCTTAGGTACTGCTTCCTTTGTCTTATCATGTCTGAAATGCACAGGGCAGCTTCACTAATTGATTAATCTCTTTAATCCTCCCAGTCCAAGAGTTTTAATCTTGGACTTGACCAAAGCACTTTTTGTCTTCTCATTGAATAACTTCACCCACCCATGACTACTAGCCACTTTACAATGAAGATATCTTTATATTCATATTCAGCTTTGTTATCGTTTTCTCTAGTGAACTACAGATCATTTGGAAAATTTGACTCATGTGAAACACAGGCAGATTGACAGCCTCATCATTGTATCTAGTCCAGTCTTTTTCCTGATTTCTCATTGCAGTAAATGTTTTCACTCCTCAGCCACTTATTTTAAAGTTGAGGAAACAGAAGACTTTAACCCAAACACTTCCTCCCCCAAACTTTTCATGTACAATCAGCAACTAAGCATAATTAATTCCATCTTCTAAATATTTCTCAAATACTCTCTTTTACATTCTTTTGTACATAATTTCTCAGCTTCATTACACCAACAGTATACTTTTATAACATTGGCCTTCAGGGTAAGTTCAAACTATCTCGATTGCTAAAACAATTGTTCCAAATCCAAATGCATAATTCTACCTGAAATATGTACTCTGTATGTTAAGTTTCTCCTAAATCACCATCAAGTAACTATATAAAATTTACAGGAAAAGCACTCCAACAGTAACTTCTCAGGGAACAGAGGCCTACTCCTTCAACCACACATCTGGTGCCACATCTCATAAGAGCAGAAACGCATTTCTCAGGGACATATGAAAGGGCATAACTTTCTCAGATCTTATTTTATCATATTATGAGTAGTGGTATAATTTTATGTATCTCTCACCAGATGAGTTTTCAATGCCACGATCAGTAATTGACAGGTTGTAAGCAAGAACTGTGCATGTATTACCTCATTTAGTCATCATGAACTCCTATGCAGTAGATAATATTATGAGAATTTCACAGATAAGTACACTGAGAGGCACAACAGAAGTTAAATAACTTGCTGAACATCCCTTAGATAAACAGTAGTGAAGTCAACATTCCAACTAAATATAAGACAAAGTAGTTCCAGAGGTAGTTTTCTTAACACCTATACTATACTCTCTCCTTAGGACATCAAGAGTCATTTCTCTGTTTCTGTAGCTTTACTGTCTAGTACAATACAAGAGCAGTAATAGACATATTGTAAATATGCACTGGATCTTGATTAATTAATAAATGAATAAGTGATAAGTGAAGAATAAATGAATATTTAATAGAGTATTTTTACTTTGATATAGTGGATTTGCATTGAAAATAAGATTTGGCCAGAACCCAAGCAAGTGTCTGCACTTAAAATATTAATAAAAACCATACTGGAGTAAAAATATTCATAACAGAAAAAATATATATAATATTTTTAAATTTGGGAGTATTGTTGTCTAGATTATAAAGATTTTTGCTGAGTTTTGAATAAAGGCATTATACTTTGCTTTATACTCAAAGATAGAGTTGAAACATAGCCATACTCAGATGTGTCTGTGAAATTCTCTTTGCTCTTCATCAACCACATTTTTGGCAGTTTTAGAAATAGGGGCATGAGAAGCTTAACAAAACACACCATCAGATTCCTCATCTATAAAATGAGGACAATGGGCTATGCAGTCTCAAAGGTCCCCTCTAGCTCCATCGTTTAGAATCTTCTGACTTAATTTATAGCATATGTTTTACTAGTGCACAGCATGTTTTCTTTTAGTTCCAGATTAATTTCTTTCTTTCTCTAAATCTATAGACTAATCCTAACTGCCATGCCTAATTTATAGGCCAATTTGTATGGCGAATAAATCCATTGAGGATCCATTGAGGACACTGCAAAGAATCCGCAATTTGAAGAATTCACAATTTGGGGGGCCCTCCATGCCTGGACTGAAACAGCTTCTAAGAACCTTAAGCACCTGGGGAAGTCATCCAAAGAAAAGCCGTCCGCTGTGCTTTGGTCTCTCTGCTGAAACACTGCCTGCCATTTGCTTGGGGAGAGCCCAGCCTGCTAGACCCATGCCTAGGGCTAGCATTCCCCATTATTCCTGCCCCAGAAATGCCACCAGCATGTTTCTCAAGTATAAGTGCAGGAAAGTTTCATTTCAGTGGAGTGTAGAAAGAAACTGAGGTCACATGATATTACATGAATTAGGGCAAGTCAACATTGTGTTTCAGAGGTGAATAAAGGAGAAAATTCAAAAATACTAAAAGAGCAGTATTTCAAAAACATATGTGCAGAACTGTATGGTTTTTAAAATGCTTCTCAGATAGTTTTTCTTTCATATTTTAATACGTCCTCTGAGAATATTCATAATTACTTTTATTTTATAAATTTAAAAGAATTGTTAGATATTTAATAGGAGCCCCAAATTAGTGAATATGGGGTTTGGACTCAAACTTCAACCTCTTTTACAAATTCTTAGCTTCCCATGACTGCACCTCATCCTAAGAGTGAGGGTGATAAATTACTTACCCCCAATGCATATTTGACTCTCTAAAATAATTTATACACATATATGGAAAGTAAACAATTTTATTTCTGGAATAAAAAATAATTTGCATGGATTATCATTTAATTGAAAATTTTATATAGCTTATTTGTATTAGGACACAATTATTTTTATAAAATATCAAATTTTATATTCTTATCTCTATCAGCGAAAACAATTAAGAATATGATTGAGCACTGATGGTAGATACTAATCAAGCATTATTTGATTTGTACAAAAATAATATTTAAGGTGTCTTTAAAAACATAAAGCAAGCCTTTCCACCTGAACTCTGTCAGGACCAACTCATTTTTGATGCCTTCCTTTGTGAGAAACCACTGCCTTACCTGGTCTCCTCTGTTGGGAACTGCCCTGCCTGCTTTCAGGAGTTGTAACTGCCCCCCATGGCTAAGACTGAGTGAGCGACCTCCAGAATATGGGCCACAGGAGACAAAGCTTATCTCTGGCAGCAGCACTGCTTCTGCTTCTTCCCCTTCCCCCAAAGCATGATCGATGTCCATGGCAGGTATGACCCCTCAGACACAATCACTTGGGAGGCCATCATGGAAGGACTCTAGGGGCTGTGACAAAGAGGGAGCAATGGACCCTCATCCACACCCCCCAATCCCCCCACCCCTGCTATTGTGACGTAGCCCAAGTCTCCATTTCCGTCTGGGAGAAGCACTGCCCGGCTCTAATCCACTTAAGCCTAAAAACTTATGATGGAAGGTAGTGCAGCCCTGTGCTGGAAAGGGCAGGTATCAGGGTAAATCAGGCATAAGAAAGAACATGTGAAAATCCTGTGAAGCCTGCTTTGTTTAGAATGCTCTCATTTAAATGATAAGGGTCCAAGCAAGAAGTTTGTTCCTCAAAGTTTTATGGCTCGTTAGCTATCTGACCCTGGCTGAGAATAAGCCCTCATAGTTCTTGAAATGACATCTATTGTTTGATCCTTACCTGTATTCTTGTGCAAAGGAACCCAGTAAAAGCCCCTTGGGCAGGGGGCTCTTGCCCCTTCCCCTTTGAGGGATCAGCCACCTTTCTCCCCAAGCAGATCAGGTATTGGTAGTATTGATTTTCATCTGTGGCAGATGGGGGGACCTTGCGAGGAAAGTTGCCCCCACACTCCTCCTTTTGTTTACTAACAATATGTCAAATAACTAAAGATAGTATTTCCTAGACTTCCTGGGCACGTGAGCTATAAGCAGCAGTTGTTGGCTGGCTCCAAATGAACTTTACTCAGTGTGGGAGGGTCAATGGAATGTATATTCTGCCCTTTGCCCTTTTATCTTCATCCTGGATAAAGGGGGAGATGGTGCTGGTTGGTGCAAACTTGGAACTTTCTTCATACTATGAAGAAAAGTATAAAACATAGTTTCTAATAAAGATGCTGAGAAAAGAAGGAAGGAAGGACGTTACTATCAAGATGCATGCTGGAGCCACTGCAACAGCCCCGGCCTGCCTTGGTCTGGTCTTGTTTACATGGTACATATTTAATTGTGATGCTATTTTTCCAGTTCTCAGTTCGATATAGCTGAATACAACACCTGATATACATTGACACTGAATCAATCATTTTATTCACAGAAAATGACGGGACTGATTGGCTGAAGTCTGATTTCTGTCCATTTAGATATATATGAAAATCTAGGCCAATCTGGGCCCACATCAAAAGACCATATAGATGTTATTAAAAGGGGGAAATCCAGGTCATGTTAACAAGGGAAAAATTGGCCCTGGTCAGGTAGCCCAGTTGATTAGAGCAGCATCCTGATGCTCCAGGGTGGAGGGTTTGATCTCTGGTCATGGCACATGTACGAGTCAGCTAATGAATGCACAACTAAGTGGAACAGGAAATCGATGTTTCTCTCCCACCTTTCCCCTCTCTCTCTAAAAACCAATCAATAATTGCTTCACAAAGGAAAAAGAAATAATGAGTGATGGGTAGTCCTTCACAAATGTCCACTCTAATATCCATGTACCATAGTTTGTTTAATTATTCCTTCATTTGAGAATATCTAGACTGTTTCTACCCTATTATTATGCAATGTCTTAACTACTTGATAGATAAATTGTTGTAAGAGTATTTTTTCTTTTTAGTAGATTACTGAGAATTAATGTTAAAAATTGTATCACATTTTCTTTTAACCCTTCATATAATTTGCTAAATTGATTTTTATACCATTTTTTCAACCCCGATTTCTGTCCCATGTGTAACGATGCTCTTTGAAAGTATAGTTACCATCACTGTCATTAATGTCCATCATCATATAGATTTTGCTTAATAGCATATATAAAATTATCTTATGTATCCACTTCAGTTTCTTTTATTTAAATAAGTAGGTCCTGGCTGGTGTAGCTCAGTGGATTGAGCATGGGCCTGAGAACCAGATGATCGTGGTTCAATTCCCAGTCAGGGCACATGCCTGGGTTGCAGGCCAGTTCCCAGAGCAGGGGACTCATGAGAGGCAATCATACATTGATATTTCTCTCCCTTTCTCCTTTCCTTCCCCTCTAAAGATAAATAAATGAATAATCTTAAAAATAAAAAAATCATTAAATAAGTAGTTTTAGCTTTTAAATACTTGCACTTTACATGTAAATCACAAAGTATTTTATACAAATTTCAAAAGTGTAAAGTATGATTTAAACAAATGTAAATTAAAATGTCTGACTGTGGTTCTCAACCTTGACTGCATACATCAGAACCACCAAGGGCTTTCTTTCTCCAGCTTTAGTGAAGTGTAATTGATAAATTAAATTACAAATATTTAAGGTATATGACATCATGGTTTTGTAAATATATAAATATGCATATATAGTGAAATGATTAGCACAGTCAAGTTAATTAACACATCATTACTTCACATAGTTACTGTAACAGGGTGCAGTCAAAAGGGGGGCCCTAAAAAGAATTTGGAATGGGGTCCAGAGCTCAGGGTGTCCTGGAAATATTAAGATGTCTCACCCACCCCGCAGGTGTTAGTTGGGGGAAGGGACAAATGGAGTAGGGCGATTGAGAGTTGTTTTGCATAGCAACAGTTTTGCGGCTAACCTCTGGAATGGTCAATTAACATATCTATAACTTGAACCGGTTTCATAGATATGTTAAATAGCTGTGGCCATGCTTTGAGCCAGGGAGAAGGGAGTGACTTCCACCCAAGACATAACTGGGGGCTGGTCCCCTGAATTACAGTGCCTGTGTGAGAGCTTGGAGTTAATTGGCTCCACTCCATGGGGGCCATACCTGCCCAGACTAATGATGGCAGCCTGGTAAACTTGTGATAATACAGACATACTGGCAGGTATAACTGATTGTGGGAGGAGTCAGAAATGGGGCTGCAAAGGAAGATTGGTGCAGGGATTTAAACCCAGATGCGGCCGCCATTGGGGAGAGAGCCATGTGGCTTTAGCAGAGTGCGGACCCTCTGTTGCCCAGGTGAGAGGGAGAGCCACGTGGTTTTGGAAGAGTGCAGACCTCTGCAACCAGGTGAAAGGGAAAACCGTGCACTTTGCCAGAATGTGGACCTCTGCAGCCAGGTGAAGAAGAAAGCCACACGTTCTTGGTCAGAGTGCTGACTCCCCCAGCTTTGGTAGAAGAGTCCCATGCAGCTTTGGGGCACTCCCTTTGGCCACGTGGCCTGGAAAGCAGGAGAGACTTTGACTGGAACTTGGTACAAAGAACTCTTGCCAGTGGAAGGTGCCACATGACTTTGGATTAATTGGAGATCTTGCCTGGACGGGCGACATAGCTGATGATGCCATCGGCCTGGAAAAAGGGACGTGTGCTTCTTTTCCGGAGATACGGTACCCAAATTAGGGCAGGGGGAGAAGGAAGCGCTGCGGGTATCTGTGGTTATCCTAAAGTACTTTGATATTTTTATGGGGACACTGGGTCACTACTTTAAATCTGTACAGCTTTAAATAAACCTTTCCTTTCCTTTTCACAAATCTCTGGCATTGAGAGACGTCTTTCCAATTGGCAGCAGACAGAAGAGCCCAGTAGGTATTAGTATACCATCCTTGGGAGGGGCCCCTGTTGTTCTGTAGCAGTTTTTTGGCATCCCTTGGTGAGCCAAGTGTTGCCCTCCCCCCACTCCCCGCCCCTTGGACCTCTGTTCGGTAACATTACCACATTTTGTGTGTGTGTGATGAGCACATTTAACATTTACTCCCAGCAAATCTCACGAATACAACACTAACTGGGGTCCCCATGCTGTACACTAGATCCACAGAACTTACTGACCTTGTACCTGAAAGCACCCTGTTTCCCACACCTCCAGTTCCTTGACAACCACCACGCTACTCTCGCTTCCATCTTTTTTAGTTTGCATGTACGAGTGAAATCAAATAGTATTTCTCTGTCTATTTCACTTAGTTAGCATAATGCCCTCCAGTTTCATCCATGTTGTTGAAAATGGCAGGATTTCCATCTCTTATTTTTTGCCGAATACTATTTCGTTGCATATGTATACACTACATTTTTGTTATCCATTCATGCATAAAGGGGAATAGCCTGTTTTCCCATCTATGCCATCATCGTGATTCACGTCTTGGCTGTCATCGCGACGAATGCTGCGTAAGCACGGACGTGCAGAGAGTTTGGAGACAAACATTTCGTGTCCTTAACATATACACCCAGAAGTATGACTTGTGGGTCATATGATAGCTCTACTTTAAGTTTAACTATATTTCTTTTTTATGAACACGTTATGCCATTAATTTTTCTGAGAATTGTATTGTCTAAGAATTATTTTTATCTTTTTCATATGTGCCAAATATTTTTCTGCTTCAAGTGTATTTAAATTTTCTTTTATAATATCTTCAGTTGCAAGATTTCAAATTTTAGAATAAACCAAGCTTGTAAAGCATTTTTTTCTGATTTCTTTCATTGCTTTTAATTTTCTTATACTAAATCTTTTTTATTAGTCTTTAAAAATAGTATCTTGTTGATCAACTGTTTGGGCAGTTAATCTTTATTTTTCACTTTTATCAATTTCTTTTCTAAATTTATTTGATTAATGATATTTTCCAACATGTTTAGCAAAACTCATTAATATTTAATATTTTTATTTTCTAAAATAAATTTAAGAATATAAATTCCCCTCGAAGTTCTTATTTATCATCATTAAACTTTATAATCATGCTGCTATTAAACATAATTAATTTTAGTAGTTTATAAAATATTTTATATTCACTATTCATAAATCCATTTTTGTGTTCCAAATCTATAGATTTAAGAACATCTATTTTGCCCTGGCTGGTATAGCTCAGTGAATTGAGCACGGGCCTACGAACCAGATTATCGCGGTTTGATTCCCAGTCAGGGCACATGCCTGGGTTGCAGGCCAGTTCCCAGCAAGGGACCCACGAGAAGCAACAATACATTGATATTTTTCTCCCTTTCTCCTTCCCTCTAAAGAAAAATAAATAAAATCTTTAAAAAAAAGAACGTCTATTTTTTTCTGATTCTTTTTAATTGATGTGATTGGGGTGACCTTGGTCAATAAAATTATATAGGTTTCAGGTGGAACATGTTCCTTATTGAATTGGTAATGTCATACTGCCGTCAAGGAATGTTTCTCTGTGTGGAGTTGATACTTTATAATTTGATGAAACTGTCCTCCAACCTTGAATCAATATACTTTTGTAAATGCTACATGTGTTTCTGAAAAGTTTGTGGGGAGAAACATCAACAAGACAGCAAAACGGGAGTTTCCTAACTCTTCCTTCTTCCTAAGAGATCGGCACAGGCTAAAGAGCTACACCAGAATCAATTATCTCTGAGAGAGAAGAAGGAAGGGAGGGAGGGAGAGAGGGAAAAAGAGAAGAGAAGAAAGGAAAATGGTTGATACTCTCCTCCACAATGAGCAACTGAGAAACACTCATGAAACACGTAGGAAAAGTGGAGACACCGTTTCATCACAAGCCACAGCCCTGGCCCAGAACCCGCCATATAATCTAGAAGGAGCCCTCAATTCCCAGTTTTTCCCTGGGGAGCAAAGAGAATGGACGGCACACTCAATGCACCAACTGTTACTGATACTACTTGAAGGACTGACCCCTACCTCACCTACTTCTGGCAGCTGCCACTGCCGACTTCCAGTAGTCCCTGGGACCACCGGGAACAAAGAGGCCTGTTTAAATCAGCGGAAGGACACGCAGGTCTGGCAGCAAGAGCCGCTGCTCAGCATGGAGCCAGAGCACCGCACAGTAAGGCCAGGCTTCCTGCTTCTCCTCGGAAGGGCTGGACTGCACATTTAACTCTCCTACCTTTGGCTGCTGACTGGGTCCTGTGGGACCTTCACACCTTTCTGGTGAGGCCAGAGTAAGTTAAGAACGTTGCCACCCACAGCAGGTTTGTGATAGATGGTGGGAACAGCTGAAGGGTGAGGTCAAACTGGGTGCTGTCAGTGGGGTCCCCTCTGCCGCTTTCCCCTTTCAGGGAAAATATTTAAGATAGGACTCTATGTTTTATGCGAGGAGTTAGACTGACTTCCAGCTGCTGCCTGAGGGTCTGGCTTCTGATTAGCAGGTGTCCGGGTGGGCCTAGTATTTACTAGCGCCTCTGGGTTTACAGTGAACATAGGGCACTTTCGTTGACTCTACAGGGCTCTCCTGGGACTCCCTTCATGGGTAAGCCCCTGCAGTAAAGCCCAGCCTCCCACTTTCTCCTGGAAGGGTTAAACCACACCTCTCGTGCCCCAACTTTGTCAAACATGTCCCCAGGGTGGCTTCTTCTAACCAGCTTGTCCCTGGGAATATGGGAGCTGAGAAGCAGGAATCACTGGTCTTCTGGAAATTTGAAATGGCAGGTGGGTACTTACTCCAGATATGGGAACAAGCCTCTAGCCCTCTTACTGATCTCTTCGAGGGGATGGGGCCTGGCAGTCACTTGTCTTCTGGGAGTGACAGCAAAGCAAGGGTGGGGGAGTGAGTGTGTTCTGAAGGAGAGTGTTCTCCCCAGCACAGTGCAGAGTGGGTGGGCAATAAACTCCAGCTCCCAGGTTCTCCCTTAGGAGGGAAAGAATTGGACACACATCTAGCAGTTGCTGCTCTGGGGACTGGATTCTAGCTTGCCTGTCTTAGGAATTGAAGCGGCTTCCCACACCCTGGTCTCGGGTGGTAACTATATGAGGAGATGGTTGTGTGAATTAGGTTGACTACAGTGATCAGCTACAGCTACACAGCTACACAGCTCTGTGTATGTATATGAAAACATCACACTGTACACCTTAAATATATACTCGTGTGTGTGTGTATATATTTAAGTGAAAAGAAAAAACTTTGGGGGAGCAGAACAGTGATAGATATTTCTATTAGAACAGTTCGTAAACTATTCAATACGTTGCTCAAACCTTCCAAAACTTTAACTGTTTTACCTGTTATATCTGTTATTTTCAGGATTTATTATAATGTCCATTTTTACTAGTTTTTTTAAAAATAATTTTTTTTTTTTAGAAACCACAGAACATACCCTTTTAGATAGCATCTTTTTACAGGAGACGGTGGAGGACAGAATTTTTTTTTTAATGTTGTAACCTTACTCCTCTTTCAAAACTCTGCTGACATAATAGCTCACAAGTAACATCTTTAATGCTGTCTGTAACTTACCAAAATCTCATCAATGTTACTAAAGCCCTCAATGCTTCTTTTTAAAGACTTCTCAGTCTTTTAAAAGAAGATCTCCCTTTTTGGCATACTTTGTTTATTGGTTTAAGGACTAGCAAGATGTACTTTAATAGTGTGTATGGCTCATGCAAAACTGATTAGAAAAGTGTGTCCTTCTAAACAAATATACATAAAATTTGCCCTGGCTAGTGTAGCTCAGTGGATTGAACTCGGGCCTGTGAACCACACAATCGCGGTTCGATTCCCAGTCAGGGCACATGCCTGGGTTGCAGGCCAGTTCCCAGCAGGGGACTCACGAGAGGCAACCATACATTGATATTTCTCTCCTTCCCTTCCCATCTAAAGATAAATAAATAAAACTTAAATATATATATATATATATATATATATATGTATATATACATAAAATTTAATGTTAGTATACCAAATTACAAACTCAATGATTTGTCTTAAGTTTACCCCTAATATCTATTATAAAATGAGAGCGTTTACTTGGTTTCTCTAGTTTTCAAATGAATTATATATTTATTTTAATCAATCAGACTCATGGACTGATAGTCTTAATGTCAAGAACAGGGGAGCTTTAGGATTGAGTCAACTTGCAATTTATTGCGTTTACTATGCCATTGGTTTCTGAGAGACTGGAACACTGATGTTCATCCTTCTTGACATCTCAGCCTGGTATAAGTCTGCATGGGACTGAATTCTAATTAGGCAGTTTCTTGAAAGATAACAAAGAGTGATTAGGTTATAACCTTAAGTTTAATAATCATCTTTTCTTAGTATACTCTTAATCATCTTGATTGGATTTGGGGATATTCTACATCTTTACTTTAGGATGACAGAGTTCTAAGAGGGCATCTCCCAAATATTACCTATTTTTCTATCTTTTCTTGCCAGTAGTTGCTTTGTTGAAATGTAAGGGCCACATCTTTCAATTCATTCTCAAAATTCTCACTTGCTGATAGAGTTTAAACTTTTTCCTGTTTTTGAGATGCTAAAAATAAGAACCATTTGCAATGTTTCCTGACCTATAACTGGCCTTTGAGATTATAAATAGAGCTACACTAAAATATATGCTTTTGATATGGTTTTGGTTTATAAATTAAAAAATGTTAAGGTGCTACTGATTAAATAAGAGTAAAAAGTATTTATAGACACATTTTAAGTTTTAAATGATAAAAATAGTGACTCCCTTATTCATGAGTTTATATCTAACATTCTATGAATCTGTATTTGCAATTGTATAATTGTAGAATCCTAAAAAATAGGCCTGTAAGTCTTAAAGATCTTTTAATATTTCATGTAGGCTAAGTCATTTTCTTCTCATATTATTTTACAGATGAGGAACTAAGTGACAGAGAAATTTAATGACTTTCCTAGGTCACAGAACTAGTAAAGAATGAAGCAAGGATTCAATCTGACCCGCCTTGCACCAAGCCCTCTAGGCTGTATTGGGAACTCTGGCAACATGTACTAAATAACGATAAATTAAACTATGTGTATTACCCACAAAAGAGGATGGGAAACTTCTCATATGGCTATAAGAATCCAAGGGGAAGAGATATAACATTGTCTTGGAAGTGGTTGTAGAAGTGATCATATTCTCAAAAAATATCTTCCAAGATATTATACTAAGTGAAATAAGTGAGACAGAGAAAGACAAATACCACGTGACTTCACTTACATATGGAATCTAAAGAACAAAATAAAGGAACAAGAAATAGAAACACGCTCATAGATACAGAGATCAGGTTGATGTTTGTCAGAGGGAGGTTGGGGGATTGAAGGTGGAGGGATTAAGAAGTCCAAATCTGCAGTCACCAGGTCGTCCTGGGGATGTACAGCATAGGTAAAATAGCCTATAACACTGTAGTAACTATGGACCGTGCCCGGGGAGTACCAGAAATCCTGGGGGAGTAACTTTATAAAGTATATGACTGTCTAGTCACTATGCTGTACAGAAAACACAAAAGAAAATTTTGTGTTTTTTGCTGACACACAGCACAAAATAATATTGAATGTAAACTGTAATGAAAAAAAAAGTAATTTGAAATGAAAAATATTTCCTAAGAAATTCAGTTAAAACATGGTTAGTATTTTACTTTATTAAAGATTTTATTTATCTTTAGAGGGGAAGGGAAGGAGAGAGGGAGAGAAATATCAATGTATGGTCGCCTCTCGTGTGTCCCCTGCTGGGAACTGGCCTGTGACCCAGGCATGTACCCTGACTGGGAATCGAACTGTGATGCTCTGGTTCACAGGCCTGTGCTCAATCCACTGAGCCAACCCAGCCAGGGCCGTGGTTAGTATTTTAAAAAATACCTATTTTAAAATAAAATGAAATTAGTTTTGTATGGCAACATAAAATATAAAATGCCTAGTGAATTAAATAAAATATAGAGAATTCAACATTTACATTATGTTTCTTGGAAGTAAAAAGAAGCAGACAAATAATTGGATATTATATGTATATGCCTAATAACATGATATTTTCTGTATTAATTCATTGGATCAGTTAAAAATAGAGAGTATAAACTGTAGACAAGATCACATGAAATTACATAAAATACTGAGAATAGGTCATTATTCATTGAGTACTGTGCCAGTCATGGAGTTATTGATGAGGCTTCCAACTATAAACTTGATGATATAAAATAAAACATACACCAAATAGAACTGATTAAGCAGTGTTCATAACATTACATTTAACATTGCAGGATGCCCTTTAATACTTTCTTTAAAATTAGTTTTATTAACACAGAGTTGCAAATACAACTGTTTAATCCCAGATTGTTGGGGATTGGTCACAATGTTTGAGGAACACTAGTTTTAAACTTACAGCAGCTGAATTATATAGGCACCATGATTTACTTTTATTAAGTAATAGGTAGAATACCTGTGCAGGCTAAAGCACAAACATAAGGGGACATTATGGAATGACAAATTTGTAACAAATGACAACTTCATCTATATACATTTCATGTTATGTTTCTATGATATTCCAAAATTATCAAAATGAGTTTTAAAGGGCCCATGCTTGTATTTCAGCATTTGCTATTAAAAATACATTTTTTCAAAATATCAAGTAATATACTGTAAGATAGATACTAATATTTGCTTTTATCTAGAAATATTTAAATTATGAAACATTTTAGTACAATATTAAAGTTACAACTACTTTAGTACAAATGGTATGGGAATAAATTAAAATATTAATACATTTGTAGATATTACACTTAGGAGTAGTACATAAAATATAAAATTTATATACACAAATCTACTTGATGTGTTGAGAGATAGTTAATTGTGTTCTTTGACTTTAAATTTAATCCTCCCCCCAGGTGGGGAGAGGTTGGAATAGTTTATAAGGTTTCTTGGGGAGCCAGTGTTGATAGTTAACATAATAGGATTGGCAGCTATTTTAAGTTAAAATCAGTTCTTTAATCCTCTATCTACTACAGGTAGAATTAATTCATTAGTAACCTCGCAACAAATTTCAGTGAAAGTAGGTCTGCTGTGACTGTTAAATTGTAGTCGAAATTAGCAAACGTTCAAGTGGTCTCTTCAAGAAAACTGTGCAGAGTGTCATTTAGCACATTAACACAGTCCCCCAAATGTGGTTCAGAAGTGACTTTTTCCATCTTCATTTCACCATTGTGTGGCTCATTTGAAGCAGCTAGTATGTCTGAAGCAGTTTATAAATGTGGCTGAAGGAACTATTCAACACAGCTCGTTAACTAGCAATTTTGCCTCAAGACCATCTTGAGGATTTGATTCCTCATGGTTTGTTCTTTTGATCAATGTATATATACACACACATACACAGTATATATATATATACACTGTATATGTGTATAGTATAAGTTTTATATATATATTACAAGTTATAAATATACTTTCTGAGTGTGGGTGGTTTCTTGATGAGTCAACTGAGAGTATTAATTCAGTGATTTAGCTAACAATGACAGTTTAGATGCTTAATGTTTTATTTTCATTGTTCATATCTTTCCTCTGTCCCTGGAGCTCATAAGGTGAAATGGTTAAGTAATTTGGGTGGTAGTCTTTGCTGTATAGTTGGCTTGCTCCACCTGAGTAAATACCAAACAATACAGACTCTTAAAGTGTTATTCCAGTTGGCTGCAATAAGGGTCTCATCCTCTTTCTCCATCTGTTACTGATGGCTGTTTGTTTTTTTTTTATGAAGAATAAGAGATTAACTGGCATTAACCCTCTTTATCCCCTATTCTAACTTTTACTTACACTTTCATTATTAAATCTTCCATTGGTTAATTTAAAAGTTACATATATATAACTTGCTATTTCTTTACATATCAAAATCAAATCTTATGTGTGGTTAGCCCATTGGGTAAGATGAAAATGTCATTCTTATTTTTCTATTTTTGTTGACTTTTTATCTTCCAATATTTCTTTTATATCATGACTTTTGTATTTTAATGCTAGTAAAATTTCTGTTTATTATAATTCTGAGAAAACATTTACTTCTGAAAATATAAATTTTCTATGAAATGTCAAAGAAATAAAAACTAATAATGTTCAGTATATTATGATTAAAATTTTCTGATTGTCTTGGCATAAACTCTAGCTATGAGGAAGCTTCCCATTCTTTGCCTTGCCATCTCTAAGGTGTCTGAGGAGAGCTAGGTCCATGACTCTGGGCTTAGCAGCTCCTACAGATGGAAGCTCCCAGCTGAGTGCTTGACTCAGAATTCCTCAGCTCAGAGTGAATTCTACTGTAATCAGCAACTGTCTTAGACAGCTGCGTTAGCAGGTAGAGTAGGTTGAAGCCAGAGCCTGCTGTAACCACGAAGGAAGCTCATCTGCCTTGTGCCTATAATGTGCCCATTGGACACATTGTGCCCGTGAGAAATTGAGAAAATGCCTGGACTTGTCCTCTATAGTACATATCTTGACACAAGTTTTTACTTAATGTATAGTTTCTAACCAGTCAATTACACCATTAGTCCAATCCCCCATTTCTATCCACATATTCTACATGTTAGAAAAAGATTATATATATGAAGAATATTTCTACCTGTTTCATGGTGTAATTAAATATTATGAATTTTTACCAGTTTTCCAGTTTTGATTCTCCTCTATCCATTCCCTTATATATTCCTTTATACACTTAACATTCTAACTGAATTTTCTTCAATTTTTAAATCCTTACCCAATGATATGCTTTTATTGATATGAAAGAGAGAGGAAAGGGGAATGGGATGGAGAGGAGGAGGGGGGAGGGATAGAGTAAGGAGAGAGAGACAGACAGACAGACAGACAGACATTGATGTGAGAGAAACATTGGCCAGTTGCCAGACCTGGGTTTGAACCCACAACTTAGGTATGCACTCTGACCAGGAATCGAATCCCTAGCCTTTTGGTGTATGGGATGACACTACAACCAACTGAGCAACCTGGCCAGGGCCATTTACTTCATTTTTGATGGCCAATATATTTTTTTTATTTATGGGTAGTATAGTTCTTATTTATATCCAAAGCACAGTTGTTATAATTCACACATATTAACTCATTTAATCATCATGACAACCCTCAGAGGTAGATCCAATTATTGTCTGTTATAAAAAAGATGAAACTGAGGCACCTAGAGGTGAGCCTACTTGACGAAGATCACAGGACTAGTAAGAAGTACAGCAGGCAGCAGAGCGGTGAAGCTGAGGCCTCAGTCACTCCAGCGCTTCATCTCTCATACTCATATAATTATCAGGTTTGTTATGGGTACTTGGCTTTATCCTTTAAAATAGTCTTCTCTTTTTCTATTTTCTTATTCCCACTTAGAAAAATAAATGGAAGGTAATTCTTGAATTTTGAACAATTAAAAAAGCCTTTATACTTGATAATTTTACAGTGTTGATATTTAGGTAGAGTCAGTGTTTGGTGGGCAATGAAACCATCTATTCACTTCTGTAAACATTCAGTGTAACTGATGAAGCCTGAGGTCAGTTTGACTTTCATACTTTTATAGAATAAGCTGATTTCATCCCTCTCAATGTGTTTGTAGCTTCTAATTTTCTCTGATGTTATAAAATCTCACAGGCCACATGTCAGAATGGAGATGTTTTCATGTATTTTACTTAACTCTTAGATCTGAACACATGTATAAATTTAATTCATAATATTTTTCTTCTATTGTATATTTTATCATTGTTCTTCCAGGTTTCTGCTTAACTTTATTTTTTAAACTCTTATTCATTATTTTTGAGACCCATACTTAATTTTTGTTTGTCTAGAAACATTTGTTGTTCTTTATGTTTTCATTTTGAGTAACTATAGAAATATTAATTACAATTAATATTGTAGAGGTTTTGCTTCCTTTGAAATAAGTGTCTTTTCTTCTTTACACTTCTTGATTCTTTACACTATTAAATTACTTCAAATTCCAAGTTATTCTTATGCAAATGGTGAATTTAGGACTAGAATTAAAAGAGGTAGCTAGTGTATATGGCATTATGTTTCCACAACAGGCCTCTTTCTCCATTTTGGAAGGTTGACTTAAGTGAACTGAGTATTGCGAAGGTCTTCCTGACCAAGATTCACTTTCATATATAATGATGAGAAAAAACTGGACATTCTGGATTTCATACCAATTAAAAATATCTTTGCTATTTGAACCCAACAGCCATATCAGGTACCTAACCCCTTCCCAGATTTGTGATTTTTTTTTGGAATAGAGACTATAAACATCCCTGATCCTTGTGGACATGAGCGAATACGGAGCAACATAACAGCCTGCCATATTGTAATATTTGAGGGGCAGATATGTAGGAGATTCTCACCTTTGTGAATGTGTCTTTTAACCATCTGACCCCGGTTATCGGTCGACTCAGAGACTATTGCTTTCTCCATGCTGGGAGGCGCTCTGCCATTCTGCATTCTAATGAGCGTGCCCTGGTCGGTGTCTCCCCCCCNCCCCCCCCCCGTCTTGCTCATCCTTTCATAAAACGCATCTGATACTGAAAGAGAAATTGCTGCCCTCTCATTCTCAGAGCAGTAATAGATTGATATCATTTAAATTAGATTTTGGGAGGTGATGTAGCTAAAAAAAATATGTTAAGCTTTCGATATTGAATTGGAAGCTCTAATTAAGTGCTTTTAATTATGGATGACTATTTAGCTGGGGGAATTTGAGGTTCATGGGAAGATGACTAAATTTGTATCAAATTCACTTAAAAGTATAAGCTTCACTTGTCTTCACTTGATCCCCAACTGCTTGTCCCACTCATTTCTCTCTTTTTGTGACAAAAATGGATAAAGAAAAGTCTAATTCATAGACTCCCATGTCTCCTCTCTCACTGTTACTTGAAATTACTCTAAGTAGGTCTTTCTCCCCACACACTACTGAAGCTATTCTAAGGTTGTAAAGACCTGCAGAGTACAAAACCTGGTGGTTATTCATAGCACTAGTATATTACTTATCATCAATTTTTGACCCAGTTCTGCTCAAAACATGTTTCTACTACTCTTCTGATATACCTCCTAACTCAAAGGTAGATTTTTCTGGCTTTCTAAAATAGAGTCTGAGTCTCTTTTGTGACATTCAACTAACATTTTTAGCTTCATCCCTTCCTCTTTCCCTTCAGCTCCACAACAGAGCAAACTGGTAAGAAAGCTTGGTCGGGTGATCCCTCTTTTGGTGAAGGCAGGAGATTTAAATCATACAAGGCCTTGGCTATGCAAAGGAACCCTCACAACAACCCTGCCCTTAACCACAGTAAAAACCCCAAGTCAGTCTCCCTTGCTTGCTTTCTCACACCATTTTGGACCAACTTGGGAGGACCACTCTGCTTACCCCAGAAAGCCTTATGTGAGTAATAAACATTTTCATGCATTGGTATGTGTGTGACATTATCAGTCTCCATATTTGAACCGAATTTCTCAACAGTTTAGCCTTTAGGGCTCAGTGAAAGGAAGTATTTTTTTAATTTTAACCTACCCTCATTCCTGCAGTGATTTTATCTAGTTTCATAGCTTCACATACTCTATTTTCTGACAGTTCCCCCGTGTATTACCTATATCAGTCCTGCCCTTTAATCTCCAACATCTATATTAATTACCTACTTGATGTTTCTCCTTAGATGTCTAATAGATACCGGGAGCCTGACATTCAATACTGAACTATACTTATCTTCTTCAAACCTTTCCTCTCAGAGTTTTTCCATCTATTTATTGACTTAGTCTAAAAATCTTGGAATCATTCTTGACTTCTTTTCTTTACAAATACAGTGTTTTGGCAAAAGTAGCTTTACAGTTGTTCATATGGAAAATAATACAGTAATTAATAAATAAGAATATGAGAATAAACTCTTGTGTTTTACATAGTCACAACTGTAAACCTACTTTTGCCCCACCCTGTATATATGGAAATCTTATCTGCTCCACCATCTAAATATATACAAAATCTTGCAAACTTAATCTGCTATCACTACCAGAACTGTTGGGCAAGCTTATATTTTCAAACTGGAATTAGTGAAACTACTTGCAAAGTGCTATTTTTTTCCAGCCTATGCTACATACTCCTTGGACTCTTCTAAACACAGCAGCCAAAGTGATCTTATTAAAATGTAAATTAGATCATACCACTTCTCTGCTCAGTTCCAACTGGCTTTCTGATTCACCAAGAGTAAAAAAGAAATTCCTTTAAATTGCATACAGAAATCAATATAATCTGGCATCCATTATTCTCTGTCTTTATCTCTTACTACTCTCTCACTAACTTTCTGTACATCAGCCACAGTAGCCATCTTTCTGTGCCTTAAACGCAGTAGACACATTTCTCTAACAGGCTTTTGCCCTTGCAGTTTTCTTTGTCTAGAAAGAAATCCCTCTGTGTATCTTCATTGCTCAGTCACTTGTGTGCTTCAGGGCGTTACTCAACTCTCTTTCACTGAAGTCTTTTTCCTCAACAGTATTCTCTGTCCTTTTTACTTTTCTCTACTGCACTTATGAAATCAACAGCTAATATATTGTTTTATATGTTGTTCCATAGTTTAACTCCCATTATGACAATATAAGCTTCATGAAAGCTTGGATTTTTCTGTTGTTTTCATTGCTAGAACAGTATTTAACACAAAATATGTGTTAAATAAGCACTTGCTGAAATATTCATTTTTAAATGAATAGGTTTAACATAATATTGCATTGATAAGTTTATTTCTAGGAGAATTCCTTACTTTTCACTTTATAATCTGATTAGTATAATGGACAATCCTTAATTAATTGACTTGTCTTCTCCATTTCTGTAATGGGGATAACAATAAATCATGTTACCAGGCTTGATGATAAGAAATATAGCCTGTATGACTTATCTAACCCATGGTGAGATATATAGGCTGTTATGTTTCAATCAAGTCCTGGAGTAGCTGTGTACATGAAATATTCTCTGTGTGTATGTGTTGTATGTGTGTGCCTTTCTCTTACTTTTCCCACCATTTAAAAATATTTCCTTAAGAGCAAAGATTAATAAGTGAACAATATTTATTAAAGTAGCTATTGTGAATAACTCTTATTTCCTCTCTCCAGGAGGCTAAGCAGTGGATTAACTTAGCCTGAGTTATAAATCAGGACCTGAGGCTGAGAGAGAAAACTTCATCACAAAGATTGTAGAAGGTACAAAGGGTATGGAATGAGTATGGGACGAGAACGAAGACTTAAGTGTTCATTTGAAGCCCACTAAGCAAAATGAAAACAGTACCACGGTTTAGTGACCAAACATAGAGATGAAACTGAATATGTATAGCAGGCTTATTAGAACGAAGTAACAAAAAGATAACCCTAGCAAGTCAAGGGGAGTTGATATATCAGTAGAAGAGCCTGGAGTAAACTTCATTGATTATGGTTGACTTTTTGTGCATGCAAGTGGAAGATATTCTGACATCAAGGAGATTAAAATCTAATGGAATAAAGGACAGCAACATATGTTTAAAAATATACAAAAAGAAACATGTATAAAAATTAAATTACACAGAATTTTAAGTCCTAATAGTTCCAGTACAAAGTCAAAGCACATATAGAACAGAATTTTCAAAACCTAAATGAATATAAGAAACAACTAGATAAAAATATAGATTTTTGAGAATACAGTGCACTTTAGTCATTTCACCACCATGGTTTAATATTATGTTTTTTTGTTTTTAAATGAAATGAAAGAAGTCACAGAGAAGAATTATCTTTAGTGACTAAAAACTGAATATTATAAAACTGAAAAGTATGAAAACAACTAATTATTGATAATGATTTTTTTACCAAGGGACATTATTACATGGGGCTTGCTTAACCCTGGATGATCTGTCCAGATTTTATGGTATTAATATTTTTATATTTAAATTGTAAAATATATGAAAGAAATAATTTGTTTTAATTTAGAACAAGTCAGGTTTGATACTAATGGTTTATTGTACTTAAAAAAAATCTCTTGGAAAGACATGCTGGATTTACACTTTAATATGTTAGGCTGTTCCTATCCAAAGTAACCAAACATTTTCTTCTAAGAAACCCAAATTTAAATGTATTAATGGTTGGGCTCTTAAACATATTACTTATTTTTTAATTACTTATTTATTTTTAGATAGAGGGGAAGGGAGGGAGAAAGAGAGGGAGAAAAATATCAATGTGTGGCTGCCTCTCCTGTGCCCTGGGACCTGGCCTGCAACCCACACATGTGCCCTAGACTGGGAATAGATCCGGTGACCCTTTGGTTCTCAGTCTGGAGCTTGACCCACTGAGCCACACCGACCAGGGTGCATATTACTTAATATTTTTCACTAATATTTACTGATTCTTTCAAGAGTCAGTAAATGAGACCTTGCTGGTAAAGTCTCATTTCTGTACTGCTAAGATTAGATATATCTGGCATTACCACTTTAGTTTGGTCATTTAAATATCTCCAAAGTTCAAGTTTTACATTTTAATTTATTCTTAGGCCTGTGACAGTACAACTAAAACTTTAAGACTTTGCTCACTGGAATTATTTAGCCTTGATTTTAATAAGCCTGGGCAAATTGGCAGCTTTAAATAACACAATCAAAGCAGTATTTTTCAAGATTTTTATATGTACTCTCATGATTATAAATGTTATGAACAATGGGATGTGATTGTTCATAGAGAAAGAAAGTGTTCTCATATAGATTACAATGCATCTATTCTTTCCAAGTTAAAAAATAAAACAAAATTTCACAATAGCTTTGAAATGTTTTTTTTAAATAGCCCATAAAAAAAGTATAAAATGAGTCAATCACATTAAAAGTTGACTAAAATTTTCTTATTTTATTATTATCTCTGAATTTATTTATGGAAAAGAAAAGTACCCAAAGATTGTAAACCAGAGTATCAGAAGTTAATGTCTATAATTGCACAGAACTAAATATCTTCTCTCACAGAATTTATTTGTATTTCTATGGTTTCATATTTATAAGAGTGGCAGTATCATTTGATATCAAGTGGCCATGTCAAGTGTCCCTTAAAGATATTTTCTTTTTGCTGAAGAATAGAGAGTCACAATAACCAATAAAAGCCAACTTTTCTAAGAAGCCTCTAGGCTGTGTGGCCATAAACATAGCCCTTGAAACCCTTCAACTACTTCTTATCTCCTTGATTTCCTATGAATTTTTCTCAGATACAGTCTTAGGAACCCATTGCTTTTCTTAGAAAACAGTTCACTTAATTTGAATAGGAACCTATAGAAATATGTTCTCTGCACAGGGCATTTCTACCTACCTGCTCTTACCGAAAAATAAGGATGAAAACAACACGAGAATGCCCAGACTGAGTTTTCCCAGCATGAGTAGTCATCAGGTAGGTACCATATGAGGTAAACTTCATAATAATTAAACAAAAATTACTCCAGTTCACAGATTGGCCAAAAATTGATATGTTTAAATTAAAGTAATAATGTAACCAAGCACTTAATGTTTCTGAAGAAGAAAAAAGTCTGCCTAAGAATTACACAATCTAAAGGAAATATAAACTATTTGAACATCAATTAATCTAACCACTGAATGCAACACATTTATTGTGCACAGATATTATATATCTTTATAACAACAATTTTTGCTTTTTATGGATATATGGTAACAACAAGGTGGAGATAGATAAACTACTTGACTTTAAATGTTACTGAGAGAAACTTTTAAAGTGGTATGCAGTGGCTTTTTTGTTTGTTTTCAGAAGTAACCATGATTGATCACAGTACTGACAAACAACTTCCTGAGTACTACATCTTGGCAAGATCTATTAAGTTTATAACACTGAGCAAGTTATTTAAATACCTTTAAAAATGATAATCATGTTTGCTACTCAGCTAACTTATAGCATTGCAAAAGTTTGCTAATAAAATCATAGCACTCTTCTAGTGTACAAAATATTGTATTTTGGCTAATATATTATTTCCAAAGCTGAAAAGAGTCCTATATTTTATTTTGCAAGGTCAATAACATTCTGGTTTCTGGAAGACATTTTACCCATAAATATTAAATAAGCTCATTCAAATAACCCTTATGTAACTGCTAATTCTCCTTTGAGTAGTGATTCTCTGACACATATGCACCTGTGCTTCATTTGAAGCAAATGCTATCAGTGACCAGTAAATTTTCTCAGCTTTGACCACTATCTTCTCTTGCAGTACCCTGGAAAACTTCTTCATATACTCCTTTTTCTTTTTTCCCTTTCTCCCTCAATCCCTCCCTCCTTCTCATACCCTGTCTTAGATTGCCTTATCCTGCTGTGTCTGTCCATATCTGTGTTTCTATCTCTCTACCTTTTTGTATTTATTGAAATATTAGTAAGTTCCCTGTTTAAGGTGCTATTCCACATCAGTGAATAAGACAAAGTCACTCCCTTTATGTTGGTAGAATATTGAGATCCTAATAAGGCACACAAATACATAAATGATAGTAAATTTGCACCTATAAGGGAATTCTGTGAATTAAATAAAGTAGGGCAGGTTGATAAAGAGTATTGCTGGCAAATAATGCAGGATAGAAGTGATTGTTTTTATGAACATCTTTAGGGGATTTTTCTATTACGAGGTGATATTAGACTTGAATGACAGAAATCAATGATATAAACAAAGAGAAACATGACCACAGTAAGAGTAGACAGCTTTCCATGGATCAAGCAAAATTGTATTGGCTAAAGTACGGGCTCCCCAGATGACAGCTGAGGTTGATGTGGAGGGCAGATGCCATATTGGGTAGAAAGCTCCTGGCCTCTGCCAGTGCTACGCAGTTATTCTAAGTGTATTGGAAAGGTAGCGGAGAACCATTCAGAGTTTCAGAGGACAACTCACGGACCATTCTGATAGTTATCAAAAGGTTCTAAGAGTAGACGTAGAAGTCCTCTTCTACTCTAATTTGTTTACGACAAACTGCCGGACACTATTGACAGTATTTCTACATCCCGTATTGCTATCCTCCTATGTTCTTGTGCAGACAGCTTCCCTCTCCCCTCATTTGCACTTGTTACAACATTTCTCTGCCTGCTACCCAAAGCCTTCTCCTGCTAAAGACACTCCAGAACCCGTGGAAGAATTAGGAAAGGCCTAGCCTTTTCTTTATTTCCATCATGTGTTTTGTCCTTTGGTTCTGCAGGTATCATTGTTATCATGAACTTAACAAGCCTCAAAATAAGCATAGTGTCCTATGTACACCCCTTTCTTTCAGGAGCCAGCATAGAGTCTTCCATTCTCCATTTATTTGGACGTTTTTATCAGAATCTTCTGATTTTTTAGCTAAACCAAGCAAGCAAGCAAACATAAAGCACATTAGCATATTCACTAGTGCAGATACACATCAGTGTTTGGTACTAGGCTCCATCAGGCCAATGACCACTCAGGCCCAGCTGAGACAAACATTTTACAAAGCCATTTATAGAAAATTTGCATTCATTAGACTAAGAGGAATGATATAATTTCTATCCTTAAAGAGACTGAAAAATATATGTACTAAACTGGTTTGATTTTATCTGTATTAATGTAAAAACTTGTTTTTTAAATGAAAACTTCTGATCATTAAAGGAATATGGATTCATTTTGGAAATTATAAAATATGTGTAAGCATAAAACAATTAAACACTAATAATCCTACCACTCAAAATGAATGGCTGTTAACATTTTTAAGTACTGATGTGTGTTTGTGGATGTGTGTGCCTGTATTAAGTTGTTATGTATTTGTACCATTTTAGAAATTCACTTTTCCTTTAATTCATCTTATTGTTTTTACAACATAAATATCTTTCAGTAATTTGAACTTATAATCTATATCATGGTTTAGTGTTATATATTAGGCACATTTATATTTGTTTTGCTGCAGATGTAACAGTTTTGTGCTCTTTTATTCTCTGTTCAGATTTTGTTTATATAAACTTAATTCTAACTTGATATAATCACCAATATCAATATCATTATCTCAAATAAAAGTTATATAATGATTATTTTGGGTATTTGAATGAAGTTTTACATTACATGAAAATAATATGTATTTCTCTTTGTGTTTTATTGGGTACATTAAGTATTTCTAGTTCTTTTAGTATACAAAATTCCAATTTAGGAATTTAGAATTTAATTAATCTCTCAATTATTTGAAGTATATTCACTGTGTACTTATTTTTTTGTAAAAAAAACACAAGTGTATGGCATATGTTATGAGACGTTTTAAATTTTAAGATAACTTTTTAAATTTATTCTTAATTTTTTCTTCTCTACATAAAAGTCAGGTTTTCTAGCCCTGGCTGGTGTGGCTCAGTGAATTGAGTGCCAGCCTCAAAGGGTTGCTGGTTCGATTCCCAGTCAGGGCACATGCCTGGGTTGCAGGCCAGGTCCTCAGTGGTGGGGGCACTGGAGAAGCAGCTGCACATTGGTGTTTTGCTCCCTCTCCCCCCTTCCCTTCTGTAAAAATAAATAAATAAAGTCTTTAAAGAAATGAGGTTGTCTATATTTAGAAGCCTTGTTTCACAAGACTCCATATTTCGGCATTCTTGTTTTTAGAGTTTGAAATAGGCCAGCTCGTTTTCCCTTTTGTGGGTACTACCTTTTTGTTTCACTGAAAACTATTTATAGAGACAATTATTTAAATCCTTTAAAAGTGTAACATAAACAAAGGCATGTCTGCGTTTAGTATCTTTTAATTAATTTTGACTGATCTTCTGTGAACTTTTTCTATATGTAAATTTAAGCCTCTAGCACAGGAGGATTTTAAAAATTATTATTAATCTATGACTGTGCAGCCAGTTAGCTGTGTTCCCTCCTTCTGGGTTGACTCATCTTAATCAGTATTTCATTCCCTCCCACCTCAGATTTCTGTGATAGTTTCTTAAGATTATTATATATTTTATTAATTTCATATTACTAATGTCTAATCTGATGATCTCATGTCCCTTGTGGTTTTTATTTAAGCAGTTATATAATCCTACACAGGCTTTTCAATTTCCTAATCAGAATGTCATTAATCTTGCATAGCTTTTATTGAATTGTGTTGAGAATTTGATTGAGACATTTTCTAAAAGTTGTTTATTATGTGACACTTCATAGTTTCTTTCAGAGTTGTTTCCTCTGTTAACAATAAAGAATTTTTCACATAGTTTATGAGTTCTTTCAAAGATGCTTATTTTATTTTTATCTCCTGGTACTCATATTTGAAATAGATACTTTATATTTTTCAGATTCAGACAAAGGAAGAGGAAAAATATTAGAATTTCTATGCTTTCCTTATCTGCTTCATTCATCTGGTGACTTGAGGAGGAAGGTAAGTTGGTGAAAGTTCAGTGTAACTTAAACAGAAAGTTTGTCCTTCTCTCCCAGATTTCCCTGCATTGTATTTAGCGTGGCCTTCTTGCTTTGGGAGGTGACTGTTTCTCCTGTTTATAGGGCATAGTGGTCATCCTTAAAAAGCAGTCTTAGCAGTGCCTTTACTTTTTTGCCTGTTATGGTTGTCTCTGAAATTATAAACCAGGAGTAACTGCAAGTTTAGAATCTAAAGAGTTCAGTCTCTTGTATCTGACTCTCTTGCTGGAGTTGCTGAGGATGTTGCTTTGGACTTTTGATTTGATGCACCAGTGCCTTGCGTCTTCATGCCTCTAAGTGAAGGGATGCTAAGTCCACTTCACTTGTTCCTCATGGTTCTGTTCCTCCCCACAGGGTAGGGAGGCATTAGTGCGTGTCTACAATGTTCTGCATATTATAGGATCATTCTGTATGCAGCCAAAGTAAAATCCTTGAACATACTAAATTGTCGTGTCCCTACTTTCTCAGTTGTAATAACTCACACCACACGCATACAGGCACACAGACGCAGTGAACATTGGAATAGGAATTGAAAGGATTTTTTTACTGCTCCTTAACCTAGAAGAAATCATTTTTATTCAAAAGTAAAAGAACTTCAAAACCCACTTCATATTCCTTGGTCCTTGTGTACATCTGTCATGTTTATCAACAAATGTAAAGTTTATCTTTTAAAGTGTAATTAGATTATGTTTTTTGAAAACATTAAGTGCAACATGTTCTTTGTAGGTATACAGGGGTGGGGTGAACGCTGCAGCAATGGGCAGGCCGATCGTGTGTCTTCCAGGAATATGATCCCTAACTGGAGATAAGACACACAAACAACAGCCACCTGAGACACAAAGTGTAAAACCTTCTAGGTAATACTGACAAGTACAAACCTGTTCAAAGGAAGGAAGAGCATTTGTTGGACTGATTTTTTCAGACTAGGCAGTAGCATTTTAACTGGGCCTTCAAGGAGGGATCTGGTTTCAGTAGATTTGAGTGACCGCGAATCCAGGGGAGGAGAAAAGAGGGGAATTCGAAATGTGAGAAGAGAGCTGGGACGATTTGTTGGATGGCTGTATAGTCCGCTTGCTAGGAATGCTCCTCATGATTTCTGATAGAACTCATACATGCTGCCAACACTTTAGTTGGTTACTACTTTTTAGAGCATATTGTATCTTTGAATACAAAGATACAATATGCTCTTTCCTTGACTCATTCTTCTATAGTGAGTTAAGAATGGAATCACACAATTTCAGCAACTTGAATGGAAAGTTTTGGAGATTTCACCATACATTGCTTTTATTGAAAACATTTCCTAAGTGTTTCATGAAAGGATTTGATCAAACAGGAAAGAGTAAGTTGGTCTCAGTGAATATTGTCAGTGTCACTTAAATTTTCACTCTACACAAAATTGGGTGGCAACATAATCTAAGAATCAGAATAACTTTAATTCACCAAAATTATTTTTCTCGTTTGTACTGATAGCTTATTTCCACAGCATTGTGTATTGAAAAATAAAATATCCTATTAAGTGAAAGTCAAATGATGTGGAAATCCATCAGGCAGCATAGGCTTCTGACAGTACTTTTTTTAATATTTAATTTTCTCTACTGCCAACAAAGTTCAGAAAAACTGAAAGCAAAGAAAAACACTTTATTCAAAAAGATTATATTAGGCACTCTGTTTTTGTCTCACTTTTGGATAATCATGGTATTGTGACATATTGAAAATGATCTAGGGAAAAATTTGGAATCACTGAGTTTTATTCAGTATTAGAATATTTTCAGCACTTGACTGAAAGAGATATAGCCTCATTATGCATATTCAAGTATATGCTTTCTTCAAAATACAGCATTTACACTTGAAAGAGTAATTCTGAGAAGGCTTAATTTCTCCCATTTGATTTTCATATGTATTTTATGATCATTTTAGTCTGAAACAAAATCCTTTGTTCAGAAAAGATTTGTGATTATATTCTTGCATGCCTAAAGTAACATTAAAGTCTTTGAACTTAAAATCAGATATAAATATATGTCCAAATATGGGCTTAAATAATGGCAAATTATATAGCCCTAGGTAGTTACTTAAATTTACTCGACTTCAAATTCATTTGACTTCAGTTTTCTTATGTGTAAGTGAAAATGTAATAACAACCTTTTTGAAACATTGTAGAGACTAATTGAGGTATAGTGAACAGAGTTTCCAGAAAACATTAGAAGGTTAAATATGGTAACAGTTATTATTATGCATATCTCACTGTGTGTAATTTTACAATTGTAGTATTGTGTGTATTTATATATATATGTGTGTATGTACATATGTGTATTGTATATAAATACATACACACACATATTTGTTTGGAGAAATGGCCTTGGATTCCAATGAACTCATTAAGTGTGGATAACTTTCTCTCCTACTGTGAGGACTCTGTTGAGCTGACAGGAAAACAACAGCGAGAGTAAAACTATATAATATGCTGGGCAGCAAAAATAAAAATATCTAGGTGTATACCAGATAGCTTGAGTAAATCTTTATGGTAGAAGTGAATATATTTGGATTGACGTAATACACAGATAATCAAGGAAATTTTCATAAAACTGCTACTAATTAGAAGTTAATGTTTATTTAGAATTCATATATCAGGCAGTATGCAAATATGCTTTATTAATTATGTCAAACTTATTTCAATTCCAAAGAAGATTCCATATGTATTTTTACTTTTCAATGAGGAGACTAAAGGTTAGAATATTACCCAATTTTTTCCTAAGTTCACACTAAGATAAGATAGAGTTCAACCTGAAATCAAAGATATGTGTGTAATATACTTTAGCATGCATAATTTTATGTATATGATTTGTACATAGTATATTTGTGCATATGTATACACACTAGATATAGTACATATTACTGTGTATGTGTGTATAATTAATTAATTTAATGCGTTCACTTGACATTGTTATGTTAGTGAATTTTAGACTACTTACATCGTGTACACTAAACTTCCTCTGTAGTCCTTTCACTATGTTTAGTTTAATAATGAGTATTTACATCATTTCAGTTGCGTTTAGTTCATTTCAGAGTGCATTTGTATATTATGATCATATTTCTTCTGTTATTCGAATATTTTCTTTTTATCGCATGTTTTGAAATTTGCATATCTTTCATATTTTTCGAAATGTGCTTCTTCCAGACATTCTATGGAGCATCCTTTTTTTCCACGGAGACCTCAGTCCTCTACCCCTCAGTTCTCCCGCCCCACTCTGCTCTGTCCCCGGATTCTACTCCAAAGCTGCCCTGTTTCCTTCTCTGGGTTAAATCCACCGTTTGGTAGTGTTAGGCTGTTTCTGTTTTGGCATATGCTCATGTCACTTAAAACACTTCAAGAACTGCCACAGTGGAGTAAATTAGCAAAAAATTTTGTAACCCCCCACATTTCTTAAGTAGCTTAAATATTCCTTTATACTTAATTGATTTGTTGGGTTACATAAAATTCTAGGTGGAAAAGTATTTCCCCTTAAAATACTGAAGTAATTTACCCATTATTCTAGCCTTTCAGATTTTTATTAGAACTCCAGTACTATTGTGATTGTTAATCCTTTATATATTAACTAGCATTTTGGAAAACTTAGTGTTTTTTTTAACCTCGGGTATTAAACATTTTATGATGATGTACCTAGTTGGATTAGTTTTTATTGATTGTACTATTCCCTAGACATATGCCTTTTAATTTTGTGAAATTTTCTTTTATTAATTCCTTGATAATGTTCTTCACTATTTATTTATTTTTAATATTCAGAACACTTTTTAACATGGCATTGAACTTCCTGGATTGAGACTAATATTTTAACATATCCCTCTCTCTTTTTCACCGTACCCTTTTTTTTCTCGTTCCACATTTAGAACACTGTAAATTTCTTTTTAAATTATTTTAAATGTAGCAATTATATTTTATTTAAAAGCACTTTCTTGTTCTTCATTGTCCACTTTTGTAAAATATGTTGTTATTATATGTGTGGAATATCTTCTTTTCAGGTTGTTAATGAATTTTGTTGTTTTTTTGTTGTTGTTATTTAGTAATTCTCCTGGTACATTTTTCCATTTTTCTTCTGTGGCTCCTTCTGTGTTGTTTTCTCTTTAAACACCAAGTTTAAAGAGAAAATTCTAAAAGTTTTATAAAGAAAGAGAGAGACAAAGAGACAGAGGAAAAGGGAGAAGTCTTGTTTTATTGCAGTGGCCTACTAATTGATTCCTCTGTCTACCAAACATTGGCCAATTTCTGTTCTTGGTACCTTCCACTTCTCATTAAAAACTCTCATTTTTATTTCAGATTTCTGTTATATGTGGTCTCTTCTGTAACATCTGTTATTTTATTAAATTGATTTGAGAGAGCCAGAGAGAGGGAGGGGAGAGTGAGAGAGAGACATCAGTTTGTTGTTCCACTTATTTATGCATTCAGTGGTTGATCCTTGTATGTGCCTTGACTAGGAATTGAACCCGGAATTTTGGCATACCAGGTAGCATTCTAACCAGCTGAGCTACCTGGCCAGGGCCACATCTTCTATTCTTATGTATCTTTCAGTATAACCCACTGTGCTTTCCCTATTTGTGAGATTATTCAATATCTCTGATCACGGATTACATCAATTGCTATAACCAGGCCGTATTGTTGACATACTCTCTTTCATATACTTATTCCCATTTTATTGTGCTTAGTCTACCATCTTGAATTAGAAATTTGAATTGCTATTACTAGGTTGGAAAATGGGGCAAGTTGGGTGGCAGGTATGAACACACTACTGAGGCTCAAGGACAGATAATCTGCATGGTTGCCTGGACTGCAGATCACAACGACCTTCTTCCTGGAGGAGTGGGGCTCCTTCAAGTACAGTGACCTGTAGGGCTTGGCCAAGAGACTGGATTTCTGGGCTAATTTGAGGGCAGACAAGTTGTTAAAAGCCTTGAAAGACCACCTAAAACAGGAAAAGGAAAGGGGTGTCGGGATGAAAGTCAAACTTTTGCATCCTCTTGTGATGAGAGAAAGAAACAGATCTGTAGCCAGGAACAAGCTGGGATAGAGTGGGCTAACCATGTTACCAATGCAAGAAGGCAGCACAGCACTGTCCTCAGGAATCTGGTCTCAGCGGGGTGATTTGGGGGTAAAAACAAGTGATCCCACTGAGTTCCAGAATCAGGAAAGACAAGAAAACCAGCCTCTCAGAACGGCTGTAGAAGTTCCGTTTCCAGCAGATAAGAACCAAGGAGGTGAGAATGCAGTGTCCTCAGGGGAAAAGTGAAATAAATGA
This sequence comes from Sturnira hondurensis, assembly GCF_014824575.4. Taxonomy (NCBI): domain Eukaryota; kingdom Metazoa; phylum Chordata; class Mammalia; order Chiroptera; family Phyllostomidae; genus Sturnira; species Sturnira hondurensis. Next base: position 1,557,193 of record NW_028098001.1, on the reverse strand, counting down.
AGATTCACAGTATCTTTAGAAAGAAAGAAGTCCTACACAGATGGGTTTTCCAAATCTGGAAAAAAAAGAACTGCAAGCACTACTTCAAACTTTAAGAAACTTCATAAGGCTCATTTTAAGAAAATAGCATCCATTGATCAATATATCGAGAAAAAGAAGAAACATTTTGAACAACACAGTTCACTTAATGAACTGAAGAATCAGCCTGTCACTGAGGGAATTGTGACAACTCCAATTTGTCTCCGAGGAAGACTCACTGTGGTTTGTACCCCCTCAAGCCAGGGGCATTTGCCAGGTGGGTCTAGGGTGCTGCAGGTAGGAGCGCCTTGTGTGAAGGGGCCAGGGAAACGCTTCATTCCCTTAGCAACTGAAATGGATGTCAGGTTTTTAGCCCTACTAAAATAATGGGTATAAGCATTTAACTACCGGGACTTCAGCCAGGAAGTCTCCACATGTGACCATATTTGGGAGTACACCGAAAAGTCAGGTTGGGCTTCGGACAAACCAGTTAAAGACCCCAAAGTGGGGTTCTGTGCAGTTATCCCCCTTTCAAGCTGACAGCTGAAGCAGCACAGGCTCTAGTCTCCCATCACAGGAAACCAGTGTGATCTCAAAGCAAGTTTGCTTCATGCTCTCAACTCTGAGCCCCACAAAAGCAAACTGAAACCACGGGGACAATGTGAAGGAAATAAATCTCTGAATAAGCATGTAAACAGTGGCAGCTTTCACAGGAAAACTCGCAACAACTTTGTCTCCAGGCCAGGGAGGGGCCTTGGAAGAAACACAGGCATGAACAAAAGAAGGAGAAAATAAAGGTTTGGGGAACTTGAAGGAGCCCCATTATGGCTGCAGACGAACATCCTGTAACATCCTGTAAATATTTCTTTATTATGAACTGTTTTGGAAATATTTTCATACTATCCTTTGTATTTTGGTAAAAAGACCTTTTTTCTACTCTTTACTTGGTCCCTAATGTGTAGTGTCAGTGGATTCTTCACATGCTATGATCTCTGAAAAGATGTTATTACCTTAAAGCTCACAGATTCTTCAATATGCTTTTAACCTCTTAAGTCCTTGTACAACTCAGTTTTCTAATGAGACCCCTCCTATAGATTCTTGACCTAGATTTTTAATGTCAAGTTCTCTCTGCTGCTTCTAATGTTAACAGCATTACAGTCCTTTCTAGGCAATAGTGTTTACCTTACAATAACTAGTTATACCACAGACTTTAGTAGGAATTAAACAATAAGTTCCGAATATAATAAACTGGAAAAGACCATCTATTTATCTCCTAGAGAATCCATTTTTTATCCTCACCCGAAAATACGTTCATTGATTTTTAAAGAAAGAGGAAAGGAGAGACAGGAAAAAAAGCATCGATGTGAGAGAGAAACACCAGTTTGGTTGCCTGCTGCATGCACCCGGACTGGGCATCAAACTCACAACCTAGGTTTATGCCTGACCAGAAATTAAACCCACAACATTTTGTTGTGTGGGACAATGCTCCAACCAACTGAGCAACCCAACCAGGAGAAAAATCTAGTTATCTTAATGAGACTATGGGCCATATAGTTTGTTTCTGGCATCAATACTTCACCTATGTGAAGTGTTTTGTTCAAGCTCATATGCACCTATGTTCAGATCACTTCATGTAATTGCCCTCTGTCAGTCAATATATTCTTAAAAATCAAAACTCTATAACTCATTGTCACCTTGCTTATTTAAAAATATACAGGGCCATACTGAAATGTGAGGGTTGTTTTTTTTTAACGATTACTGTGCTGTCAAATTTAAAGCTCATTTGATTTATGAAAAAGACTATGGTGTTCGTTTTATCTAAGTGGAGCTTCCAAGTTGTGCACTGCTTAAGATTTCATAAAATTTTTATCATGGGGACAAATATGAGGCAAGTTGATTTCTCAGTACCTTGATTTCCTCACAGACAAAATCCTGGTGAGATCCAGAATTCAGAGGAGTCTGGTATAATGAGAGGTAGGACAGGTCCTGGAGAGTTATGAAAGCAGGTGGACGAAGCGAATGTCAGTTCAAGGAAAAAGCAACACCTCTGGTCCTCACACCCTGCCAGCATGCAGAGGAAAGGGAACTTTTTTTTTCCAGTAAAAAAAACTAAATGAACAAAAAGAATAACCTGAAAAAGAAGACATTCTACACATGAAACAATAACAAGGACACTTTTTTAAATTAACATTAACAGAACAAAAAATGCTCTAAAGTAAAATATAACGGCTACATTTAAAATGGTATAAGATAAATTTAAGCGGTAAAATTTGTGACATATCATTTCAGCTTAATTACTAGTGTCATTTCTCATATCGGTAGTCAGGGATCTCCAGAGAAACAGAATCTAGAATATGATACCTCTTCATCTCTGTCTCTGTATTTATACTTTTGTGTATAGCTATAGCTGTATCTATCTATCTATCTATCTCTCTCTCATCTATCCATCCATCCATCCATCCATCCATCCATCCATCCATCCAGACAAGGGAAATTTAAAGAATTGGTCCATGTGATTATAGAGGCTGGCGATTTTAAAATTTGTAGGGAACACTGGTAAACTAGAAATTGATTCAGGAGTTGATGGTATGGTGTTGAGGCCAAATTTCTTCTTTTCTTCTTCCCTGAAAACTGCACTGTTTGCTCTTGAAGCCTTCAGTTCATTGGATCTGGCTCACTAGAATAATCCAAGACAATCTCCTTTACTTAGGAGTTGTGGGTATGAACTGCATCTACAAAATACCTTCACAATAACGCCTAGGTTAATGCTTGATTAAATAGCTGAGTATAGCAGCCTAGCCAGAGCGACATGAAATTAACTATTGCACTCTCCTTGCCACTTTTGGTCTAATGATGTCAAAGACTGAAGGGCAAGCTTCCTGATTTAAGAAACATAAGCTAGTTTTAGGAGGAGAATAAATTGGGTTATCTAATATTTACCCCATGAAATCTTAGTGTAAGCAAAGGTGATTACTACAAATTAAATTTAGGCTCCAGGGAAGGACATAGAAAACTGAGCATTCATTTATGTTTTGCTAAAGATTATTCTGATCAGAAGAGTTCAGAGTGATGACATAGAGCCGAGGTACTAGACTGTTTTAGGTCACTCCAGAAGTCTCCAGCACTTTACAGAGAATAGACTCTTCCCGCACCCCCTAATAGTCCAATGATCTTTTTTTAAAAAGTAGAAAACAAAAAACAAACAGAAACTAAGTTCTCAGGAAACTCTACAGTCACTCCCTTCTTGATAGACAGTGCTCTAAACTTTCCCAAACAATGCTGTCCTCTTTCTAGAGATATCACATAGGTAGTCTCCAAGCTCATGCTTAGTTTATACACATGTAGGTCATTGGAGTCAAAGCTTCTGAATCCTATCAACCCCCGAAATAGTTGTGTATAAATAAAGCTGAAAGAGACGCCCTGGCTGGTGTAACTCAGTGAACTGAGTACCAGCCTGTGAACCAAAGGATCGCTGGTTCCATTCCCAGTCAGAGCACATGCCTGGGTTTTGGGCCAGGTCCACAGTTGGGGGTGTGTGAGAGATAACCACACATCGATGTTCCTCTCCCTCCCTTTCTCTTTCCCTTCCCCCTCTCTAAAATATAAATAAATAAAATCTTAAAAAAAAATAAAGCTGGCAAAAGGCACAGGTTGCAGTTCTAGCATTTCATTCACAATGTTAAAAGATCTTTAATGTAAATACTCTGTCAACACAGAAATAAAGTCACAAGATTCTTATGCAATATTTACGAAGTAAACCAACCTCTTAAATTAAACATTGCTTAAATAAAGGTACTTACCGTTGTATTATTATTATTATTAAATGGGTTTGATTTTAAACCTTGAAGGATATAATATTATAACATAAGATTTTCATTTTAGCTATAAACTAATTTCTACAATTTATTTTATATTCATATTCAAAATGTGTATTTAATATGCAAATTTGGAAAACCAATGATATTGTAAGTTATTTTCAGTTATATTGAATTTATATCATAATAATTCATTTTCAAATGAAATTATGAGTGATACCTGGGCTGTTGATGTCTTACGGTTTATAAACATTTTTGTTTTGGCATTTTATAAACGTTACAAAAGATGTATTCAACGTAAGATACATTTTCCCATCTCTTAGCTGAAATGGATGTTGTCATTGTTGAACCTCCATGATTCAGTCTCAAGATTAGCTAATTCCCTCAATGGGCACTAAATACATAATCAGACTTGCTTCTCTGCTTCACCTTGAGGGATAACTATTTTTTCCAGGCTAGAAAGAGAAAATGATGGTTTCATTTTTTTCCTTTGAGCTCTGAAGAGACTCCTTCATCATGTAGGGTCCTATCATGTGTAGGCCCTAAAAGTGGAGTTTTTTCCAATTCAGTCACACCTGCCTGTGTACCTGTGAGAATTGGGAGGAGGGATATCTGGGAGGACCTTGTTACTGGAATGTGCACCCAATGGACACTCCTTCCCAGTCTTACCTTTGGTTTTATTTTTTTAATGCCTACTATATAGAAAACAACAATTTTTAATGTCTTCTGTTCAAAAGCACTCTCCTAGGACATTTATTTACATTATCTTTTAAAATTTCAATGATAAACTTAATGGCTATAATTTATCTTCATTTTAAAGGTAAGTTTAATTAAGGTAAGGTATGCTCCTGTATGTACCTAATTGGTAGACCCAAAATACATGCCTGCTGTGTCATTGTACTGAATACTTCCCAGCGCTAGTGTTTGTCTGCTGTGTAGGAAGAATCGGTACTTGCAATCATCTAGGATGGGATGCCTCAATTTATTGATTGACATCAGCCTACTTTCAAAAGTTTTTTCAAAGAGAGACCATTTATTTTTATCTTAATAATGTTCACTCTTTATGAAAATAGAATTACTTCCAGAGGAGCAGTAGTGTGGCCTTGACTGTAAAAGTAGGACATGTTTACCCTCTAGCTTTGCAACTTTTGTTCATCATAACTGGCCTAACTTCCGCTCTTCACTTTTCTTGATCAATAATAATTTCCAAGTTAAAAGGGATTTCTTAGTTGGTAGTTGAACAGATGTCACAACAATAATTCTAACTAGTGCCTGACTAATCTACTCACCATATCTTGTCACATACGATGCACACCCATGTCTCTGTGCACATTATACATGGGATTATTATAACCATAGTATGTAATACCCAGGTATGATCCACATCCTTACTTTTCCCTCAGATATTTGGGCAAAAAAGCATGTGTTGTACATTCACACGTACCCAACCTTGTATCTGCTCCTTTGCATCTGCCCATTTTTCAAATTCCCAGCCCTCTGTAATTTTACTTCACCTATTTTTGCCAAAGTATGTTTGGCACATATATTAGCACATTAGCCTTCATTGACATCCATGTATTAAATATATAAGCAAGTAGCTTATATATTTATATATACGGTATCATTATAAGGTACTATGTGTATAAAAATAAATAAATATTTTTATTTCCCCCACTAGTTCTCCAATATTAAGTTGTTATTCCATGTAATAATATATTGTAGCAAAAAGAGAAAAATATTCATTTTTATAAATATTTTCATGTGATTACCAGTATTTCCCATAATCTTTGAAACTAAGTTGATGTCTTAATTTGTCTCAAATTAAATTGATTTAACCAGTTTCAGCCCATGGATTTAGAGCACAGACAATGCAAGAGCATTAAGCAACAATGTGCTTTCATCACCACTCCATCCCCAGGTCCCAGCAACGTTAGAGGCTTCGTGTCACTGATGGCATAGTTAGGAGATAAATGAAGTCCACTGCACCTTCATCTTACTGGAAAAAACAATAAATGTTTATAGGATTAAACTAATGATATTTTGTGACTAATTTTTTTACAGTTGGGTGGCCTACCTCATATTATACACTAATATGTTCTCCAAATATTTGGCAATGCTTCCCTCCTTCCAGTAATAGCTTGACTGTAAACTGTTCTGTTCATAGATAATTTTAATTATATGGTTTTCTTTTTTTAAAAAAAGATATATATTTTTTTTAGAGAGAGGGGAAGGGAGGGAGAGAAAGCGGGAAAGAAACAACAGTGTGTGGTTGCCTCTCACGTGGCCCACACTGGGGCCCTGGCCTGCAACCCAGGCGTGTGCCCTGACTGGGAATCGAACTGGCAGCCCTTTGGTTTGCAGCCTGCGCTCAATCCACTGAGCTATACCAGCCAGGGCCATATAATGGTTTTCTTTAAAAGATGGGTTTGCTAGATAATTTTTAAATGTCTTGATAAGCTTGACTCTATATCAATATAGAAATTGTAAACATTCTAGAATTTAAGTTTTCGGATATATGTTTATAATAATTTTATGACATGAATAGCAAAGCAATTAGACAAACAGAACTCACCTCATACACATACAAATTTCATGCAATTATCCTATTTATACCTTTTTATGTACATTTCCCCACTTATATTCATAACAGAAAGGATATGGTAGAGGTTACAAATCCGTGCAATATAATAAAAGAGTACAGTATATTGCATCCAGGGTTACTTTATGAAAACATGGGGACTGTTGTAGTAGCTTCATCTTCTAATATGTGCTATTACTATTATTTTTCACCATATAAGTAACCTCTAATTACTGCATGTGGAATATGCCTTGATAGCATACAGTAGATTTAATTTCTTATATCAGTAAATATATAATATGTTAAAGGCAAAGGACAATTACATATACTCCAAATTCCCCTAGGTCTGGTGCACCAATGCTCTGCAAAATGCCTAACCCACTCCTAAGTGTTCCAGGAATATAGAGGCCACATTGTAAAAATACTTTTTACAGAATACACAGGTACACAGAATTGGATTGCCTGAGTTTTATTCCAGCTCTGCTGCCTCGATTCAGGCTCTTCATCTGTAAACTGAGAGTATTAACAAGATCAACCACATGTCATTATTACAATACTAAGTGTGTTAAAAAGTTGGTAAAATGCATCAAACAATGCCTGGCTCGTAACAAACACTATCATTTTTTTACTTAATAAAACATAAATACTTACATTTTCATATGGCCATGATGGACGATGAAAGTTCTTCTTCCAAAAGTTAACAAATGAATGAGTCTCTGACAATCTGTAATATTTATATTAGCCAAAATGTGCTCCTTTAGTCACAAGGAAAGGGATTTAATTTTTTTAAAGCTCCTGTCTCAACATAAAATCAAAACACATCCTACTTTCAGGGGTGGCTTTGCATAGTTCTTTGTGCTGGTGGAGAACTTCCCATGTTCTTGCCACAATGCCCACATTAGGCAGTACCCTTCCACAGCCTAAATTTTTGGCATTACTTACCGAAGGTGGAGCCCTAATGTGACCCATTGTTATCAGCCTTGTCACCTTCTTGGTTTCTTGTCCCTACCACCAGTTCTAGTCTGACATTAGGCACCATAATTCTTGCATTAATTTTTGTTTGCATTTGTTTGTTGATTGGTTCACATGGTTCTGCTAGCTCTTACCATCGTAAATCAACTTTCCCCCCTAAACCATGATATTTAGCCTTCCTTTTCTTTTCTGAACTTTTCTGTTATAGCCCTTTGTCACTACTCTAGGCTTTTAGTAATAGACACTGTTATATGCAAATTGCGAGTGAAAGGAGTCCACAGAAACTGAGAGCAACTTGATGGTATATTTATTGGCCAANTGTGAAACCAAGTAGTGCTTGGAGTGTGTATGTGTGTGTGTGTGTGTATCCATCTTTTCATTTCATATCCCAATATAGTGTTGCTGTGCAAGAAGACCCTATTGCTTTCCATTCCGTCTCTGATAGTGGGTCACTCTGAGAAGCAGCTCGTTCTACAGTCTCAATGCACTAGTGCCTTTCTTTCCTCCTGATTCCCAGTCTGTGTTGTTTGAAAGAAAGCAGGGCTGACCTAGCACTTGCTTTCAACTATAATGTGTGTAAACTGTGAACATCTGACTAAAGTAAGTGACAGAAAAATTAACAAAGGCATATATTAACATAATTAATTTATAATGTGTATTCAGAGATACCCATATCATAGCGTAATTTAGAAGTTAGTAAAAATTTAGCACAGGACCTCAAAGTATGAATATAAATAGCAGCCAATAAAATCTCTAATGCATTGAAATCATAAAATGTGGGTTTGCATGGATACAAATTAATGTTTACCTGTCAATATTGAGATGAAAATATTGTTTACATGGGTCACAACATTCAAAAAACAAAATTAACAAAGAGGGGAAGCCAAACAGAGATAAACATAGATTTTCTAGGAGGAAACACATACATATTCATAAATGCACATTTTTCACACACACCTATCCCAATACACTTACATAACCGTATTATATATCACGTAGGTATTGCTTGCAAATATCTATTAGAATCTTTGTAATTTTGAGCTTCTTAAAATCATGACAGGAGCCCTCACCAGACGGCTCAGTTGCTGCCAGCATCATCCTGTGCACCAAAGGGCTGCAGAGTTCAATCCCCAGTAAGGGCATGGGTGAGAGGCAACCAATCACTGTTTCTCTCTCACATTGGTGCTTCTGTGACTCTGTCCCTTTGTTTCTCCCCACCACTTTCTTCTCTCTCTCAAATCAACAATAAAAAATATACTTGGGTGAGGATTAAAACAAACAATCACACTACCTCAGATTTCAAAGCCTGGGAGGTTTGCCATGAATTCTGATGAGGCCATGAAGTATGACATATTAGAATATGCGATTTGTATTGCTATGGATATGCACAGCAATTAATGGCTCTGAAATCTCGGCTTCTCTGATTGTGAGTCACGGTTAAAACCCACTGAGTACAAAATCTCTTCTCCTACCTCCCGACCATTGACCTTACCTTTAGGTTTTCTTCCACACCTCTTGGCTGCACTCTCTAGCCTCAGGATTCACTTAGGAGGAATCTCCCAAACCAGGAAGAATTGTTGCCACTCTGGGAAACAAATCAAATTGAGGATATAGCAGGAAATTTACTTTATTTGTACTATCACAATTTAATCTTCAGCTGTAATAGTTTACTTGCTAATTCTACTTGACTAAATTCTTGCAAAACTCTTTAATCTGTAACGATATATCAATGCCCACAAGCAGTACTATGGTTAATGGTCTGTTATCATTTCCATTACAAAGTCCCTATTGTATGAGTAACATGAAAACCAAGAACCTGTGACTTTCCTAGCTAAGGGCACATTTCAATGGTCTTGTAAATTACAGTATTAGCCAGAGCATTTTCGGTGGATGGTATTTTCATGCAATTTAAGAAACAACATTTAAAGGGGCAATGAGAAATCAAATCTCTATCTTAAAAATCAAATAAATATCTGTTGGTAAAATTTCTCCAGTGTTCTATGGTTTCTTGAGCATGTTAAACATAGATTAACATTAATAAGTAGTTTCACATCATTATTGCAGTACTGATTTTTGTCTTTGGCATCTGGCTTTGATTAAATGCAAAATAAATGTATAAATGGGGAATTTTTATAGTTGTGTTTTACTCAAATTTTTTAACAACTTACTATATGTGGAGAGAAGGCATGAATGAGAAATATTAACATATATTCTACGAAAGACAGTTTTGTAATGTAAACATTGGAAGGGGCAGATAATTATAATTGTAATGTGGTTGAAATGAATAAATGTGACCATAATATTCTTTTCAGTGAATAAATTATACAGCTGAGTGTTTCATTATGATGTTTATCCTTGCCTTGCTTGGTGGAGAAGAATGTAGTACCAATAGTTCTAGTCTGTTCTTGACTAAGCTTCTGTGATGTCTGTGGGAATGATAGCTCTTAAGAGAATAATCTTCCCTTAATAAAATTGGGATGTCCCACAGTGGACAAGCAAAAGGAAAAACAATGCAAATTCAGAAAATACCATGTTAAAATTTTTATTTAAAATAAGTGGCAGAAAGAAATACAGCAACTGCGCCATTAATCCTACCTAACATGTAAGCTAATGGGACATGGAAAATGCAATGTGTCTATCTTTTGAAGATAAATTTTGTCATTACACAACTCTAGGATAATACAGACCAGAGATTGCTAGGGCTCCTACTTCATCAGAACGATGGCACTGTCCAGGCTTCCCTTCCTTCCTGGTTTCTCCCACTCAGTGTGTCTGTGAGGACCCACGAAGGGAAATATCCACAGCACTTCACTAGCTCGTGCCGAATTGGATACTAAATGCAAACCTTCTGTGAATGAGTCATTTTGAATAATGTGTTTTATGATTTTTTTCTAGTTCTTAAAGGCGCTTAAAAAATCATAACCATTTTTGTCATCTAGTTTTGAAATTTATTGTATACCTTCTTGACTGTATAAAGAGAGCACACTGAAAAGCATTTAAACTGTCATTGATGATCTAGTCAGAATTTAAATTATTTTAATGTGATCTACTACAGCAGTGCCCCCAGGGCATATCTAGTTATGTAAGGCTGTTTGCTATTATGTTAAGTGTCCTCCCACTCTGTTGTATCTGTAGTTCTCATGTTCTTGTTTTGTAGATTTTTTTTTGTACTTTCCTCTGATCCCTGGCTTTAGGCTGGCATGTTTTACTGAGCTCACTAAACTGTTAGTCTGTGTTTCAATTGAATTTACTTAATTCAATTTAGTTTTATTTATCTTACATTTTTTAAATCTTATTTTATTTTGCTTCTGTTCTACTGGCAATCCAGAAAAAGCTGTTAAGAATTCACATGAAACAATTTTCCATACTTATGAATGAGAACCTGAGTGCATTTATTGCTTGAGCATTATCTCATATATTGTGTGACATGAATTTTATGATGCTTCAAAACGATTTTATAATGCTTCAAAACTTTTCTCGTCCTTTCATACTTTGTATATCTATATGATATATTTGGAAAATTACTGATTGCTTGGTAGGGGAGCTGTTATAATATAGAAGGCCACTTTTAAACTATATTTATACTAAAATACTAATAGAACCTTACGAAGATAAAATTCTATTACATAAAATCTAAAAGAGCTGTTTTGAGGTACTGTGTGCATTTTAGAAGACAGTAGGTATCTACCAAAACTCCCCTATTTCATGAATTAAAAAATAATTACTTGGATGCAAAACTCCAATATATAAGGTAATACTTATATCTAGTATATAACCCAATATATAAGGTAATACTTAATATATGTTAGTCTATCCAATTATGTTCATACCACATTCATGTCCAATGATAAAAATAATGCCACCTGACATGTGTTGCAGCTCTACTGTGTGTCAAGCACTGTGCTGAGTAATTACTTAGTAAATCCTTCTAATACCCACAACAAGCCCTAGAAAGTTGATACATCCATTCTTTTAAAGATGAAGACACCAAAGCATTAGCAAATATAAAACCCTCCCCATGATTCCACAGGAAATAAATTGGAAATCAGAATTCTAGCCCAGCTGATCCAGAAACAGAGCCCCTAACTCATTATGTATTGTTCAGTAGGAGACAAAACACATATTTAGTGGAACAAGCCACAATTATTATGTCTGTATAGAAACAGAAAAACACCACACAAAAATTCCCGTACTTTATGATTGCATTTCTTTGAAATATAGTTTGCAAAGTAATTCCTAAGAGGCATAGAGAAAATGACAAGTAGAAGGATTATAGGTTTTTCCTTTTTTCTATTTTATATATTTTTGTTCTTTCTTGTTGCTTTAATAACACTAAACATGAGGTCTACATTCTTAAATGTTTAGGTTAACAATACAATATTGTTAATTATAGGCAAAGTATTGTACAGCAGATCCCTAGAACTTAGTCATCTTGCAGAACAGAAATATTATAGCCATTGGATAGAAACTCACCACTGCCCCCTGTAGCCAGATACCATTGCATTCTCTGCTTCTGTGCATTTGACTATTTTAGAGTTTTCATATAAGTGGAATTATGCAGTGTTGTCCTTATGATTGGCTTATGTTTTATAGTGAGTACATATTGGTTGATAATAAATGTAAGTGTATATTTAGACATATTTAAACATATAGTACACTTAAGAAAAATGAGAGGAAAATAAGCAGAAAATTTATAAATACAAACCAAGGACAAATAATTGGATTTTTCAGCAATATGGCTAATGCACAAAAGACATACCCAAATGTTTATGATATACCTTAAGGGGGTTTATTCCTTGCTAGCTCATTGGATTCAGAAGCCCAGTGTGTTAGAGATTGACTTGTGTTCAGTACCTAATATCTTATGTCCTTATGATAATAAGATTAGGTAGACCTTTCTCCTTTACCTCTCCTAGGTGATGTTAAGTGAATACAATTAGTTAATTGCTTTAGTTTCAGTCTTGATTCATTTTTGGAAACACTAGCTAGATGAATGACTCATTCTCATTCATTCTCTGTCTCTCCCTCTCTCTCTTGCTCTCTCTCCTTCCTCACCCTCTCACCCTGCTTCCCTCCAAATCTACAATCTTGAGATTTAAGGAAAAGGACCAGTATGATTTGCCCTCACACAGTTTTTCTTTGGCTAGAGAAATAATGACAATTTTACTCAAACCATAATGGGAAGTCAGAGAATATTAAAAATATGAAGGGGAATCTGCATATACTCTCCCTCTCATGCTCAAAACCAAACATTATTTTATACTGTGAATGGTTCATGGAAATGTCTGGCCACAGGATGGTTTTTTTGAGGATCTCCTTTGACGAGATTATCAGTATCCAACTAGTTGAATCAATTCCTCTCAGAGGAAGTTTTAGGAGCACAACTATTAATATAGCATGTGTTAATTGCTTCATTATTCTAATAGGCAAGATATATTCATTTTTACTACAGTAAAAAAAGCAGTAGCCATGCTTTATTTTGAAATTGGTATTTAATGTCACAATAATACCTAGTGGCCATTTGTGGATCATTGTCTGTGTCAAGCACTGTGTTGAGTGATTTATATATGTCAATCTTCAAACCAATTCTGAATACTCAGATAAAGAACTTTCCTATAGTCAGGAGAAACTTCTCTGTGCTTTTAACCATGGTCCATTTCTATTTTGTACTGCCTCAATCCTTTTATCACACAATCAACCAGTAGCTTCAACCAAAAAAAACATTTTTCAGTTGTTTATTAAATTATAGCTATCTTCCCATATTCCACACTTACACTTAACCTTGCTTTACAGGAGAAGTAACCGTCTTGGTAGAAGGAGGAAGCTCAACCATCAAATCCTCATTCTGTTGTTGAAAAACTCAAAACCATTAAACTAGATATAAGATAGAAAATATTTGGAAGGGTATTCATTCATTTTCCTCCTTCTCCTTATAACAGATAAAGGTTCCCCCTATGAGGAGGTTACCAGATAAAGAGTTAGAAAAAAATACCAACTATGTACTTAAGGGCTTTCTGAGAGGGGGTTTCAAGTACCTCCTTGTCCAAGGAGGGTTCCACAAAAATGAAGAAAAGGCGACCTGAGATAAGGTGTGGAAATGCTCTGAGAGAGGCTGTCTCGCCCTGGCCTGAGCCGAAAAGGTGAGGAAGTGCCAGAGAGGAGATGGTCATGCGGGCTGCCTGGGGTGAAAAAGCATCTAATGTAGATCAAAGACATGATGTTCAGAAGCAAATAAATGTGGAGGTTCCTAATTTTATCCTTTTAGTTGACTTCATAACTACCCTAGTCTGTGGTTCTATAAGAGCCAACAGATCTCTTAGTTTGGTATGTAATTTAGTCATAGTTCATAAGTCTTATTACCTTTTTTCATTGAAATGATAAACACTCCATATCTATCACACAGGAAAGCACAAAACTGGCTACCTTATCTTAAAAAAAAAGAACTAATGAGATAAATCACAGTGTAGTGTAGCAAGCAATATCATACTGATCCTGAAATACTTGTATTTCTTATTTCTAATAGCCTGCATTCTGGTAGTTATGAGGTGGCCCCAAGCTATTCCTCTTGTAACACAACTGCCTGCCTGTCTTAGGCAATTAGGAAAGAGGATCCAAAACACAGAGTCTCTGAAGAATAGGTGGCACACTTAAAAATTTGTTTTTATGGCTTCTTTTAATTTTTTTGAGATAAGAGTAAAGAACAGCCAATATGAGCTGCAGTGTCTTGTTTGTTTAGAAGTGAGAAATAGACAGAAGCAGCAAAGCCAGGTTAGAAAGCAAACGTGTCCCTGTTTACGTCCTGGTGAGGCAGGCCAAAGTTCCCTGCTAACTAAACAGGCTGGTCTAGTGAGCACTAAATTCTGTTTTTTCATGCTTTGCACCAGAGGCCTTGGTTATATAGGTCCTCTTTCTCATCTAGGAAAAAGGGCAAATGGATTCAAGTGTGCCCATGCCTTTGGGAAGGCACGTATCCTCTTGTTTGGGAACTAACTCTAGTTCTAGATACCTACTGCGTCGACTTTTGATATGCAGTCAGTTTTCTTGAGAGGAAAATCTGTAGTACAGAGGAGTAACAACAGCATTGAGGCCTACTTTTCATGTTTTTACCAGAAATCTCTGGATACCGAATGGCAGGTGGGGGGAGAAGGGCTCGCTAGAAATAGGTCACAGTACCCTTCCACAACCCTTACAGTTTTCTATGCCTGAGGATCCTGCTTACTAAGCAACCTCAAAGGCAGGGATAACTGGCCAGAAACCTGGAAAAAACGGCCTTTTTATGAGAGAGAGGAGCAATCTCAACACAGCATACCTAGTCACTTCACCTGAACCAATGAGGAGGAAAAAAACCACAGTTCAGTTGTTTTGCTTCGAAGATTTTTTTCCTGCAAACAAACTCTTAAACGTTCTCCTAGGCAGTTCATTTTGTTTAATTATCTAGTTCCATTACAAAGTGTGATGACTTTGCTTAAAATTACACATAAATATTACCTTCAGAAGGGTTATTTACCATGCTCATGGAAGAGTTTGCTTTGTACATTTTATTATATTCATAGAGAATGATGTACGCTTCTTTGAGTTTAATTTAGACTGAAGAAGTAGATAAAAGGGGAATACGACAAAACCCACAGGATAGCATTAACAAAATGAGGCAGAATAATGCTGCCAGAGAAATGCAAATCTTTCAAAGTCCATTAGCACCGTTAATAGGGAAGTAGCAGGGAAAGCAAGGATTGCCTGATTGGGGTAAACAGAGTGCCGCTCCCTCAGCTCCCAGGCCACCCCTTTGAGGAGCTATTCTTAGATTTCACAGACTCAGAATGATACAGGGTGCAGCCCAGGGGGGGGGGGGGCAGAAAAGATTGGAATGGTGTCCAGAACTCAAAGTGTACAGGAATATTGGAGGAAATATTAAGATATCCTCACCCCCCCACCAGGTGTCAGTTGGGGGAAGGGGCGAATGGAGGAGGGCCATTGAGAGCTGTTTTGCATAGCAACAGTTTTGCAGCTAACCTCTGGAATGGTCATTTAACATATCTATAACCTTTAACTGGTTTCATAGATATGTTAAATAGCTGTGGCCAAGTTTTGGGCCAGGGAGAAGTGAGTGGCTGCTACCCAGGATGGAATTGGGGGCTGCTTCTCTGAGAGAGTGTCTGTGTGAGAGCCATGTGGCTTTAGCGGAGTGAGGACCCCCTCTTGGCCAGGTGAGGGGGAGAGGCACGCTGTTTTGGAAAGATGTAGACCCCTGTAGCCATTAGGAGGGAGAGCCACGCGGTTTCATCAGAGTGCAGACCCCCTCTTGGCCAGGTGAAAGGGAAGCCCACGCAGCTTTGCCAGAATGGAGATCCCTGCGGCTAGGTGAAGAAGAAAGACACGCGCTTATGGGTGGAGTGCGGCTTTGGTAGAAGAGGCCCACGTGGCTTTGGGGTGCTCCCTTTGGCTGAATGGCCTGGAAACCAGGAGATACTTTGACTGGAACTTGGTACAAAGAACTCTTGCCAGTGAAAGGTGCCGCATGACTTTGAATTAGTTGGAGATCCTGCCTAGACAGACGACACAGTTCATGTGTCAGCGACCTGAAAAAACGGACATGTGCTCTTTTCCTGATTTACGGTACCTGGAGTTGGGACAGTGGGAGAAGGGAGCTGTGTGTGTGTGTGTGTGTGTAGGTGTATACCCTTAAAGACTTAAATATTTTAAGGAAGGCATTAGGCCTGAATAGCATTAAATAAACATTTTGTTTCCTTTTCACAAATCTCTGGCATTGAGAGATGTCTTTCCAATTGGCGGTGGACAGAAGAGCCCAATAGATATTAGTATAGTGTCCTTGGGAGGGGCCCGTTTTCTGAAGCAGTTTTGGCCCACCGAGGGATGTCAAAAACTGCTACAGAAAACAGGGGCCCCTCCCAAGGACGATATACCCTTAAAGACTTTAAAATATTAAAGTCTTTAAGGGTATACACCTACACACACACACACACACACACAGCGCTCCCTTCTCCCACTGTCCCAACCCCGGGTACCGTAAATCAGGAAAAGAGCACACGTCCATTTTTCAGGTTGCTGGCACTGTGAGCTGTGTCGCCTGCCTGTCCAGGCAGGATCTCCAATTAATCCAAAGTCATGCGGCACCTTCCACTGGCAAGAGTTCTTTGTACCAAGTTCCAGTCAAAGTCTCTCCTGGTTTCCAGGCCACTCGGCCAAAGGGAGCACGCCAAAGCCACGTGGGCCTCTTCTACCAAAGTCGCACTCCACCCAAAGCGCGTCTTTCTTCTTCACCTGGCCGAAGGGATCTCCATTCTGGCAAAGCTGCGTGGTCTTCCCTTTCACCTGGCCAGGAGGGAGTCTGCACCCTGCTGAGACCCATGTGGCTCTTTCTCTCCTAATGGCTACAGAGGGTCCTCACTCTGCTGAAACCTCGTGTCTCTCTCGCAGGCACTCTCTCAGAGAAGCAGCCCCAGTTCCAGCCTGGTTTGCTGCCACTCACTTCTCCCTGGCCCAAAACTTGGCCACAGCTATTTAACATATCTATGAAACCAGTTAAAGGTTATAGATATGTTAAATGACCATTCCAGAGGTTAGCTGCAAAACTGTTGCTATGCAAAACAGCTCTCAATGGCCCTCCTCCATTCGTCCCTTCCCCCAACTGACACCTGGTTGGGGGGGTGAGGATATCTTAATATTTCCTCCAATATTCCTGTACACTTTAAGTTCTGGACACCATTCCAAATCTTTTCTGGGCCCCCCCTTTGGCTGCACCCTGTATCACCCCCTCGGACCCTTGTTCGGTAACAAGAAAAGTGTCATAGATCTTTATTAAATAAAATTAATGTATGTCTTGTACCAGGTAAAAGACAGTCAAAATCTTTCTTCTCTGAGTGATCATTGCCCTGTGTGTCACCTGTGGCCTTGCTTTGCTGCACGTTGTTTGGTTGGAGGAACAGATCACTAAGAAATTAACACTTAATTGGGTTCTTCTTGTTTTGAGGGAACTCTGCATTCCACTAGTGATGTTACAAAGGAAATTGACATCTAAGTATTACAGAACTCTTAACAGAAAACAAACGGTATAAATAATGTTTTGAACAGCTCACCGTGTCACAGGTAAAATCTCTGGTTTAATAATCTCTGGTAAAATATGAGGAAATATTTTATCGCTCCTGGAGTTTTCATACTGGAGCAATTATTTGGGAAATTTGATGTCAATGGGAAAAGGCAATGAGTTATTCTTGTCAAGAACAAAATAAAAGTAATATCTTGGTTCACTTTATGATTTATGTAAATACAGGAATGTAAATAGATACATAAAAACACACCTGGACCTTTTCAGTTTAATAAGATTCTGTTCGTTAAATACAGCTGTCCTATTTATTTGCCTGAGTATCAAGTGCACCAAACATGTCAAATAGCCAAATTGTAAAACAAACAAACAAAGAACAGTGTAACAATGAAAAATTTTAAAAATAATGAGAAGGAGGCATCATCACCCTAAGTTCACCACCATTTAGGTGGGGGCAGAAAGCACATGTGCAGGAAGTAAGGTTCAGCACTATTGCGTCTCTTTTTTTTTTTTTTTTTTTGCGTCTCTTCACTGAAACAGAAACCCAGTACATGTGTGCTACTGGGGTAATGAAGCAGACTCCTCAAGCGCAGCTTACAAACTTCCTAACCTTCCTCCTCATTGAGAGGGAGTGATTTCCTAAGCAACTTTGACAATGAAAGCAAACTGGTTCAGTAAGAATTTGGTCAACTGGATCTGTTTTATATGTTTGTTTGTTTCTTTTTTTTTTTTCCAGTAGACTATTAGCACATTTAGGTAAGGTTATTCTATTACCTGATTAAGTGTTTGAGCTCTATTGCTCTAAAGACAACTATTACTCTGTTCTCGCATTGCAGATTATGTTTGCAAAAGTATGTATGTAGCTGTTCTTAGAATCTTGTGGCAAAAATGAACAATCGTGCTAATGCTGTTAGCACACACTTATGCAAAAGCAGA
Organism: Sturnira hondurensis; assembly: GCF_014824575.4. Classification (NCBI taxonomy): domain Eukaryota; kingdom Metazoa; phylum Chordata; class Mammalia; order Chiroptera; family Phyllostomidae; genus Sturnira; species Sturnira hondurensis. Next base: position 1,538,814 of record NW_028098001.1, on the reverse strand, counting down.
GAATCTGTTTCCTTTTACTATGTTGCCAATCTGTTTCCTTCTACTATGTTTTCCTTCTACTATGTTGTCTCATGAGCTGTACCTGAGACAGTGAGCTGCTCCTGGAGGAGCCCCAGGTAAAATTGCCTCCAAAATAGCATTTATATGTGGAAGCTTAGTAATACCAAGTAAATTTTACTCTTTTCAAAACCTATTCATCTATCTTTCTTTTACACTAAATTGTAAGTAGTTGATAACTAGCTAAAGCTGTTTCTCAAACTGGGTTTGCCAAACAATATTATCAGGTATTAACCTAAGTCAAATTTCCATAGTCTGATAAGCTTGAGAAAAGCTACTAACTGTCCTTTTGGAGAACCATGATGTTCATTAGCAAATATAGGCATTGAACAGTCCTGCCATAAAGAAATTTTTTTTAATCTTCATTCAGCCCAGTGTTTTCCAAATATGATTCATTTTGCAGCATTTTTGTTTTCAAGCTTGTTATCCTTAGGAATATACATTGAAGGAATATAGTTAGGAAAGTCTGGAATCAAGACTAACCCTTCCTTGGGACCGAAGGTGGACATGGAACACGGCCTGTTGTGGAGAAGAGTGAAGTGAGGGTGAGAAGAGAAAGTGGCAGGAAGGTCCTCTCTTTGTCACTGCCAAACGGTTTCACCCCAGGGGTGACCAAAAGGCCTTTGTTGCTCACTCCTATTGTGGCCCAGAAAGCTACCATTTAATCATGGTAGAGAGTCCTGTCAAGATACAGAAATGTCTGGTGACCTACATAGTAGAATTTTTTTTTAAGTTATGAGAATCAAGAAAGGCATTCACAAAGTTTTAAACAGCACCATTCTCATTAACAGTAGGCTGTTGGAGAGGGTATAAGTATAGGCAAATGGGAAAAACTTTTGAATTTGAGATGTACAGAACTGTTTGAGTACTTACTTTGATTTTTTTATATCTGTTTTATTTGTCCCTTTGTGTTGGTGTTGAATTAGTAAACAAATAAAAAGTAAACCAGTATATAATGCATGGTAAAAAAAAGTCTCATGTTACACGTTTTAGCTCTGAACTCCACTTTCTCCTGGATAAAAATATTACATACGGAACTGGAGAATAGAGCAAATGCTATAAAAAATGATATAGAAAACTTGATTACAGAATTAAAAGATTAGAATGAGAAATTATTTACACACACAATTTATAAAGTTAAAATGAACTTTCTTTTTTTCTTAGAAAAGACTATTTAGTTTTCCTTTGGAGGAGATTTAGGTTCCCAGGGAAACTGAGAGGGAAGTACAGATTTCCCATCAGCCACCCCCACGCACAGCCTTCTCCATTGTCTACATCACTTATATGACAGAACACTTGTAAAGGACGAACCTACACTGACAAGTCATGATTACCCAAAGTCCATAGTTTCCATCCCAGTTCAACTCTTGGTGTTGTACATTCTGAGGGTTTGGAGAAACATACAATGGCATGTATCTATTACTATAATAGGACACAGAATCCTACTACTGCCCTAGAAATTCTCTTTGCTCTATTCATATCTCTCCCATCAGCCATGGGAAAACACTGACTTTTTTTTACGCTCTTTATAGTTTTGTCTTTTTGATTATGTCATATAGTTAGAATCATACATTAAGTAGCCTTTTCAAATTGGCCTCTTTAACTTAATAATGTGTATCGAAGTGTTCCTCCATGCCTTTTCATGGCTTGATAGCTTATTTCCTTTCAGCACTCAATTAAAATTTTTATTGTCTGGGTGGACCATAGCTTACTTAATCGTTTACCTAGTTAAGGGACATTTTTGGTTGCTTCTTGGGTTTGATGCTAATGAGTGCAGTGGCTATAGACATTTGTGTGCAAGTGTTTGTGTAGATATTAAGTTTTCAATTCCATTGGGTAGATACCAAATAGCACAATTGCTGAATGATGTGGTAGGAGTATGTTTAGTTTTATAAGAAGCTGTCAAACTGTCTTCCAAATCACCTGTCCATTTTGTTTTTCCACTAGCAATGTGTGAGGATTCTTGTTGCCCAACAACCTCATTAGCATGTGGTGATATCAGTGGTCTGGATTTTGGCCATTCTATTATGTTTTTAGTTATATCTAATTGCTGTTTTGATTTGCATTTCCCTGATAACATGGGACATACAGCATCTTTTTAATGACCTTCTTACCATCTATATATCACCTTTAGTGAGGTGTATGTTAAGGTCTGTGGCTCATTTTTTAAAAGGGTTAATTATTTTTTTAATGTCAAATGATCTTGTTTCTTAAATCTGAAATACCAGTGTAGCAACCATAGTCTTGGCCATGAAATTGTATGACCAGTATTGCTCTTGCTAAAAGGATATGAAAGATATTGCACTGTAAGTATTGCAGTAATCTGAAATAAAATGGTTAGTTTTCTTATTGATTGGCTGATAATCCTAAATGCATATGTAAAACGTATCTTTTTTTCCTTCTACCATGATTAAGCATTGATATTTCATTCGTTAGCAATTAAGGTATGGATTCTGTAACAACTATGGTTTTTATAAAATACACACACACATGCATTTAAACTTTAAACCCAAAAGAAACAAATAAAAGGCCTATGTGATTGTTTTACTATCTCCAAGGGTAAAAATAGATAAAAATAACAACAAAAATCAAATAGCTGTACGTGCTCTTATGTACCCATGAAAAAAAATCCCAACTACACTATTGTCATCTAGAAGAAAATGCACCTCTTGGGAACCCAGGTGCAAGTGGTTTGGCTGAGTTCGTTTTAGAAATCTGAGATGACTTCCATACCTTTTCCAAACCATCTATAGTGTTTTTCTTTTACTTTTTCAAAGCTATTTTGAGATGGTGCAGCTGCAGCTGTAAGCATAACAATAGTTCAGCTTCCTGGTATCTATTTCCTGATTCAGAATCAACAGGGAAATAATTATCAAGACTTGAAATGGAATGCATACAATAATTGTATATTTAAAAATTAATGTGAACCTGTTTAATTCTGAAACCTAGAGATGGCTTTAGGAATACTGATTTTTAACAATATCTCTTTGAGACTAGCTAAATCAGAATTTAAAAATTTTATAGTCTGACTTTAATTTATTCTTTTATCTTTCATTATAATGGTTTCATTATAAAATAATAGTTTATAAGCAATCTCTGTGACTGTACATATCTATATCTATCTATATCTTTATATCTATATACAGCTATGTAACTTTATAAATGGTAAATACAAATGATAGAACTTTGAAAAACATACATTTTTCTAAAAAATGCTAATTATCCATATAGTAATTGAAAGTCATGTAGTTATTTTCTTATTAGGTATTCTAGTAAATATGTGATTGAAAATAACAAAGAACACTTGAAATAAAATTTTTATTTTGAAACATTTGCTGAAAATAAGCCCTGTGCGATTTTAGAAAATAATGTAGGGTTGGGGCTACATAAAGCCAGATAAGTGTTAGAAAGGGAAGAATACTATAAAAGTAGCTTGCTTCAAAATGTTGAAAAGATGGGACTATTTGATATCAATGTGTACTTAAACAAATGAGTGTCAATTTTAAAAAGTGATTTTTTAATTTTTAAACTTTAAGTCACAGATGTGAGGATTCTCCAGTTTTTACACTTATAAGTGAACATATAATTAACACATGTAACATGCTTACTATGTGCTGGACACTGTGCTTAGCTGTTCACGTAGATTATCTCATTTAATTTACACATTACATTCTGTATGTTTTACTTTCCTTATATTAAAAATGAAAAAGAGGTAGTGTAAAGACTTTGATACATTAATATAGGATAAAACCAAAATTCCAACCACATTTTTACAAATACAGCCTAAAATTAAATCAGCTTGAGTAGAAATGAAATTAAACTTATATTGCCAAAGTATACTTTCATATTAAGGCATAATAGCCTTTAAAAATATTTTCTCCAAACTTTAAAAATGCCATTTCATTAACTTGCAGCTCATGTTGATGGATGGTTTACCCTGGTAACCCAATTACTTTTTAGAAGCTTTCTTATTTGTGTCTGTTTTTGTTGTTGTTGATGTTTATTTTAATTTGCCCTTATTCTGAGCAGCATTTGGGGTGCATTCTATCTCTTATTCTTGATGTTTCTCTTTCTCAAAAACATAACAATTGGTATATTAAGTAAACTATGAAGGAAATGTTGCACTGATCTTCAGAACTACTATTCCAGTGCTTTGAAGCAACAGTGCTGTGAATGTACAAGTTCTTTTGACACAAATTCAGTCCCATTCTTTCCAACTATCTCTAAATAGGTATTAACATTAAATCTTTTATATGTATAAACCACTATTCTGAGTAGATTGTTTTAAAATTTTTATCTCATGAACATTATGTGCTATTGAAATTTAAATATGCCATAATATTTTCGCTGCTTTGAGATAGGTGCTGCACTATAGTATAGTTATGAACAGATGAACATGGTTCATTCATTTAATGATTCATTCAGATATTTATGGAATTAAAATTATACTAGTCATTGGAATAAGTGTTAGTGGCATCGTGCCAGCCTTCAAGGTGCTCAGTCCACTGTAGGGCAGTGGGAACAGAGTGCACACAGACTGTAATGCTAGGTGGTAATCCATGCCCCAGAGAAGTAACCTATTATGACTGAGGACCGGGAAAGGAGTTTTAGGAGAGGTGATGATAGAGCTGGTCGCTAGTAGAGAGTAGAAACTCACCCATAAAGAATGAGATGGAAATTCGTGGAAGTAGACAGTAGAACTCAGCATTGAGAAAAACATAACAGAGGTGTGCATAGTATAAAGGAGTGGCCAGGAGGCTGGGGAGGTGGGCACAGTCCTTGTGCATCATGCAAAATGTAAAATTCGGGGGAACCTTAACTGAGTATTAATAAAAAATATGCAATTTTATGTACAGTGTTACTTCATATGGTAGATAATAAAGCAGTACTTACTCTGCATGTTGTTGGAATAAAATCATACTCATAACTAAATTTAAATGGTATATCAAACATAATTCAGTGTAAAGAAAAGAGTCAGTAACATGATTTTCAGATTTAGATTTACTAACTCTTGGGTATCTCTGGATAACTAAGTTGTCTTATCAAATCTTCAAATGCTACTTTGATCATGAGAGCTTTCTGCTATAACTTTGGCTCTAATTTGAGGATCATAGGTTTATCAGGTAAAAGTCTGACTCAATGTTTAGTGTAATTTTCTAATTACCTTGTGATACATCCCTATGAAATACTTGTGCTCATACATATCAGTGAGATATGTTTACTATAATGTCAGAGTCAGTCCAAATTCACCACCCTTTCAGTAAGTCAGTAGTGTAATCTTCATGTAGGAAGAACAATGCATTGTAGGAAAGCTTTATTTATTGGACTCATAAAAATTGTATCACTTTGTTCATGAAAAAAATGCATGTAAAATTTAAGAACTATATGTGCATCCTCAAAAACAAACCATTTCATCCTACAGAAGAACTTTTGCTATTTATCTGAAAATATTTGTAACAGAATTAACTTGAAATTTTCATAAATATTTCTGCTGTCTACAATAGCACTTAAAAGTTGCTGAGAATGGATCACAAAGAACAGATTACACTTTGAAAATCCACTTTGCCACATTTTCTAACACACTTATAGTTATTCTATTAAAGTAAAAACACTGCAAATTCATTCACTAACCAAATTACTCTATAATTAATGTTATCGGCCTTACCCAGAATGGAATCTGCTAACCTTGCTTTCAAGATTTGTATTTTCATTCTGCATCTGCTGTGATTACAGATTTGTGCTTTATATTATATTTTATTATATAACATCATCCCTGATGTTAAATTGTCAGTCATTTTTAAAAGTTTAAAGTTTTTTTTTTCCAGACTAGCATTTTCAGTGTGTACGTGGGTGTTGTTGTTCATTGGAAACTGAGTATTTGCTTTTCCAAATGCTGTTTTACGCAAGGTATATGGACATTTTAAGATGAGGGAAACAGCGATATGTACATTTTTGTATAGAAATAAAAGTTAGTCTGTGCTATAACTGAATTATTTGCATCTGTTCTTGATAATTTGCTGTGATTGGATTATAATAAATAACTAAAATGTGAAATACAACTACTTAATAAAAAGTGCTTGAAAATGTTTTAAGTACATCATATAAACATTTTGTAACTAATTAGTTAAAATTTATTCTACTGGGATATTTAAAATGTTCATTGATATTTAAAAAACAAGTATGTATTTCACCTCTGTAGTAGTAAATGCAATTGTGTTTGCTCTCAGAGAGATACTAGTTCTTATTGATCACGTCACTATTTTGTTTCCTTTTTTCCTTCTGTTCTCAAAGCCAGGAGGGGAGACACAAATGAACAAACAAAAACAAACTGTGGTTCTAAACATACAGATATAAAATAGAGGCAAAGATCCTAGAAAGGAGTCCAACTGTAGTAGACATTGCTTGGGAAGCTAAACAGCAAGAATGAATAAATAAGTGTTTTTGCTGTGCAGGCTATGGTTGTCAATTCAAAGTAGTGGAAAGTAAGTACAGTTACAAAGAGATGTGGCAAAACAAACAATCCAGACCCTCTTAGCAAGGTTAATGTGGCATTTTTGCCTCAGTAAGAAACTATGTTGCACATATAAGAGATTGATTCACAAGGTATCCAGCCATGCACTATGAAAAATGGAAACATTTATTGAAGAATATAGAAGACCTCTTAGTCCCCTTCAAAGTATTGGTCTTAGGACCTCACACAGTTCTCTCAATCGCTATTAGCTCATTTATCTCATTGTATTTTTTCAGGAAAATGCCATTGTATTTCCCTGAATCTCACTGATGGTCTGAAGTCTCTTTCCTTTCAAAGGTGATTTTATTTTGGGGAAAAGCCAGAAGTTGCAGGACACCAAATCTGGTCTGTAGCAGGGCTGAGTCACCTGGGTGATTTGATGTTTTGCGTGTGAGGATACATGAGTCAGGTGTTGTCATGATGAAGCTGCCAATCACCATTTGCCCACAGCTGTGGCCTTCTGAATAATCCAAATAGTTCCATAGGAGAATGTTTAAGCTTAACACAAAATCCAATGCAGATTCATTGTTCTACTCACTGAGTCATTTTGAGTAGATGGCCACACAACACACATACTCACTCAATGGCATCTATCACCCCCACTGACTAGTACAGGGAAGTCATCATTGTTCACACATGCACATTCCAGTCCACTCTCCTTGGCTGCCAGGTTACATCCATGTCACACACCACTCTCAATATATTAACACTGGTCGGACTTTTTCTGGACAGACCTTGTATATTCATAGTTATAAAACACATTCTGAAATAAATTGTGATCTAGTAAAAAAGAAATATATCTTGTATTTTAAATGATTACCTAATTTGAGATTATGAAGAAAACCTTAGAGAAAGAGATATGTTATTTAACACTTTTTATTGTATTAGAAATTTGAACATAAATATAAAGTTAGACACCTTATAATAAGCACCATTTTTAACTGTAAATTTCTCTCTTTTTTTATTCTTACTATTTGGTTTTATTGAAATTAATCTTATTTTTATTGTTATTCTATTAAAGTTGTCCTGATTTCTCCCCTTTGCCCTCCTGATCCCAACTGACCCCCTGCTTCCACAGTAAATACCTGCCCCATGTCCATGCCCATGATTCATTCACACATGTTCTTTGACTAGTCCCTTCCTCTTCATTCCACCCCCCCCTCCTCCCTCCCCTCTGGCTGCTGTCAGTCTGTTCTGTGTTTCCATGTATCTGGTTCTATTTTGCTCTAGTTTATTTTGTTCTTTAGATTCCTCTTATAAGTGAGATAATATGGTATTTGTCTTTAACCACCTAGCTTATTTCACTTAGCATAATATTCTCCAGTTCTATCCGTGCTGTCACAACGGGTTGGAGTTCCTTCTTTCTTTCTGCTACATAGTGTCCCATCGTGTAAATATGCCACTGTGTTCTGGTCCACTCATTAACTGATGGGCACTTAGGCTGTTTCTAGCACTTGACTACTGTGAGTAGCACTCCTATGAACATAGGGGTGCACAAGTTCTTTTGAATTGGCATTTCAGGATTCTTAGGGTATGCCAATTTTTGAATGCCAATTCAAAAATGCCAATTTTTGAATTGGCATTTTCAGGATTGTCCCAGCAAGAGAATCACTGGGTAAAAAGGCAGTTCAAATTTTAATTTTTCAAAAACTTTCCATACTGTTTTCAATAGTGGCTACACCAGTCTGCATTCCGACCAACAGTGCACTAGGGCTCCCTTTTATACACATCCTCTCCAACACTTGTTTGTTGATTTGTTTATGATAGCCATTCTGACCCGTGTGAAGTGGTATCTCGTTGTGGTTTTAATTTGCATCTCTCTGATGGCTAGTGATGCTGAGCATCTTTTCACATGTTTGTGGGACATCTGTATGTCTTCCTTGGAGAAGTGTCTATTCACATCCTTTGCCCATTTTTAACTGGATTTTTTGGTTTCCTGGGGTTGAGTTGTATGAGTTCTTTATATATTTTCGAGATTAAACCCTTGTCTGATGTATCATTGGTAAATGTGTTCTCTCATACAGTCACTGTGTACAAGCTCTTTAATTTGATGTAATGCCATTTGTTCAGTTTTTCCCTTTATTTCCCTTGCCCTATGAGGTATATCAGCAAAAATATTACTATGTGGGGCATTTGAAATTTTACTGCCTAATTTTTCTGCTAGAACTTTTATGGTGTCACAACTTATATTTAGGTCTTTCATCCATTTTGAGTTTACTCTGGTGTATGGTAAGTTGGTGGTCTCCTTTTTTTTTTTTTTTTTTGCATGTACCAGTCCAGTTTGCCCAATACCATTTATTAAAGAGACTGTATTTTCTCCATTGCATGCCTGTGCTCCCTTTGTCAAATATTAATTGATCGACAATAGAGAGATGGGCTTATTTCTGGGCTCTTTGTTCTGTTCCACTGATCTATGTGTCTCTACTTATGCCAGTACCAGGATGTTTTCATTACAGTTGACTAGTAATATAATTTTATATCAGATATTGTGGTCCCTCCAAGTTGATCTTTTATTCTCAAGATTGCTGAGGCTATTCAGGGTCTTTTTTGGTTCCATATACATTTTTGGATTACTTGTTCTACATTAGTGAAATATGTCTTTGGTATTTTAATAGAAATTGCTTTGGATATTATGTCAATTTTAAATTTTTTAAATATGTTAATTCTTCCAGTCTATGAACACAGTAAATGCTTCCATTTATTTGTATCTTCCTCAGTTTCTTTATTCAGCATGCATATATATATGTATTATAATTATATATATATATTACTTTAATATATATATATTATAGCTTTTTTTACTTTCTTGGTTAAACTTATCCTACGGTCTTTATTTTTCTTGTCACTAAACAGGATTTTTTTCTAGTCCTATTTCTGATAGTTTATTGTTGGTATACCATAATGCCATTGATTTCTGAATATTGACTTTGTATTACTAATTTGCCAAATTTGCTTATTAGGTCAGTAGTTCTTTGGTGGAGACTACGGAGTTTTCTGTGTACACTATCATGTCATTGGTAAGTCATGACAGTTTCATTTCCTCATTTCCAGTTTGGATGCCTTTTATATCTCTTTGTGGTCTGGTCCCTAATGGCTAGAACTTTCAGTATGACATTGAATAGGAGTGGTGAAAGTGGACATTCTTGTCTTGTTCCTGATTGTAAGGAAAAACTTTGAGTTTTTGACCATTGAGTATGATGTTGCCAATAGGTTTCTTATATATATGGCCTTTTTTATTTTGAGATATGCTCCCTCTATTCCCACTTTTCTGAATATTTTACCATAAATGGGTGCTGGATTTTATTGAATGCTTTTTCAGCATCTAATAATATAACCATGTGATTTTTGTCCTTCATTTTGTTTCTGGGGTGTATTATATTTATTGATTTGTGAGTATTGTGCCATCTTTGCATCCCTGGGATGAATCCTACTTGATCATGGTGTATAATCTTTTTAATGTATGCTGGATCTGGGTTGCCAATATTTTGTTAAGGATTTTACAGTCTACATTCATCAGATATTGGCCTGTAACTTTCTTTGATGTGTATTTACCTGGTTTTGGAATTAGGATAATACTGGCCTCATAAAAGAATTTGGGAGCTGTCCCTCTTCTTGAATTTTTTTTGGAATGGTTTGAGAATAGGAGTTAGTTCTTCTCTGAATGTTTGTTAATATTAACCTGTGAAGCCAATCAGGGCTTTTGCATGCATGGGAATTTTTTTTCCCAACTACTGCTTTGATTTTTCTAGTTGTTATTGGTCTATTCAGGCTTGCTGCTTTTTAGGGGGTTCTATTTTGGAAGATTCTTGAAATAAGAATCTTATTTCAAGATTCTTATTCCAAACATGCTTTGGAAGCATGTTTCTAGAAATTTTTCCATTTCTCTCTGGTTGTCCAATTTCTTGGCATATAGTTGATCATAGTTAGTTGTATTTTTGTATTTATAAAATACATAGTTGTATTTTTGTGGTAATGGTTATTATTTCTCTTTCATTTCTGATTTCTTTTATCTGGGTCCTCTTTCTTTTCCTCTTGATGAGTCTGGTTAAAGGTTTGTCAATTGTGTTTATCTTTTCAAAAAAACAGCTCCTGGATTCATTGATCCTTTGATTTTTGTTTTTGTCTCTGTTTCATTTAATTCTGCTCTGATCTTGATTATTTCCTTCTTTCTTCTCACACTGGGATTTGACTGTTGTTGTTTATCTAGTTCTTTTAGATGTAGTATTAGGTTGATTTCTTGAGATTTTTCTATCTTCTTTAGGTAGGCCTATATTGGTACAAACTTCCCTCTCAGGAATGACTGCCTTCACTGTGTCCCATAGTTTTTGGGTTGTTGTGTGTTCATTTTCATTTCTTTCCATATACTTTTTACTTTCTTCTTTGATCTTTTATTGACTCATTCATGATTTAATAACATGTTATTCAGTTGCCATGTATATGAAAGATTTTGATTTTTTTCTTCAAGGTTGGTTTCTAGTTTCAAGCCATTGTGATCTGAGAAGATGCTTGATATGATTTCAATTTTCTTTATTTTTATAAAGATTTTATTTACTTATTTTAGACAGAGGGGAAGAGAGGGAGAAAAACATCAATGTCTGGTTGTCTCTCACATGCTCCCTACTGGGGAACTGACCTGGCCTGCAACCCAGGCATGTGCCCTGGAAATCAAATCAGTGACCCTTTGGTTCACAGGCCAATGATCAATCCATTGAGCCACACCGGCCAGGGATGATTTCAATTTTCCTGGTTTTGTTTCCTACCATGTGGTCTATCTTTGAAAATGGAAAAGAATGAACATTTTGCTTCTTTACAGTCGAAAACTCTGTCAATATCATTCAAGTCTATTCGATCTAGGGTGTCATTCAGTGCCACAATGTATTGTTGATATTTTTGCTTGGATGATCTATCTGTTGTTGACAGTGGGATGTTAAAATCCCCCATTATGACTGTATTGATGTAGATGTCCTTTTTAAAGTCCTCCAAGCTTTTCCTTGCACATTCAGGTGCTCCTATGTTGAGTGAATATATGTTTACAAGGCTTATATCCTCTTGTCTTATAACTCCCTTAAGTTTTATATAGTGACCTTCTTTGTTTGTTGTTATGAGCTCCATTTTGAAGTCTATTTTGTATGATATAAGTATTGCTACCCCACCTTTTTTTTTCATGTCCATTTACTTGGAACATTTTTTTCATCCCTTCATTTTCAGCCTGTTTAGATCCTTTGTTCTGAGGTGGGTGTCTTGTAGACAGACAGCATATATGTGGATCATGTTTTCTTATCCATTCAGCTATCCTGCCTTTTGATTGGAGCATTTAGTTCATTTACATTTAAGGTTATTATTGATAGGTATTTTTTCATTGCCATTGTTTTTCCGTTTGTGCCTGTGCCCTACCCCTCTTTTCATCTTCTTAATGCAGTCCCTTTAACATCTCATGCAATGCTGCTTTGGTGGAGATATACTATTTTAGTATTTTGTTTGTCTGTAAAGGTCCTTATTTTGCCTTTATGAATAGAGTAGTCTTGGTTGCAAACCTTTGCTTTTCATTACATGAAATATTTTGAGCCATTTCCTTCTGGCTTGTAGTGTTTCTGTTGAGGAGTCAGTGATAGCCTTATAAGAACTCCCTTGTATGTTACTACCTGTTTCTCCCTTGCTGCCTTTAAGATTCTCTTTGAAAGAGAATAAAAATATTTTATAAAATAAAAAAGAATAGGAGATAACTAAAGGAAAGAAAAATAATTTTGAGTGGATAGAGACGGGAGAAATAATAAGCTTAAGGGCTAGAAACCAGGCTAAGAAGGGGAAAAATAAAATTTAAAAGGAAAATAAGACAGGGAAGGAGGAAGGTGAAATAGAGGAGGACAGAGGAACAGTAATATATGAAACTTAAGTTTAAAAAAATACTGAACAGCTAGGAATAAAATTGAAGACATTTAACAACAACCCCGATATCAATAACAACCAAGCAACTATTAATAAAAGTTGAAAGAGAGTAAGAATTTTATAAGAAAGGGAAAAAGAATGTGAGGTGACTCCTGGAAAGAAAGATGATTTTGAGAGGATGGATGAAGGAGAAATAGTATGAGTGAGGGATAAAAGTAAGATGTAGAATGTGAAAACATAAAATTTAAATCAAAAATAAAAAGGAGAAAGATGAAGGCAGAATGAAGAAAGAGAAGGGAAGAGTAAAATATGAGATGTGAAATAAAGCTAAAATAAAAATAATAAAATAAATATATATAAAATAAAATGTATTGAAATAATGGGAACAAAATCAAAGAAACAATGTTAAAAATATGCAGGAGAAAAATAATACAAATGATGAAAACAAACAAGGTGGAATTTGTCTCAGCAGAGTGTAGTGTTTGCCTACTGTCTTCTCCTTCAGGATCTCTGATGTCGCCTGGTGTCCCAGTCTAGCTTGAGGCCCGTTGCTCGAGGCTACAAGTGATCCACAGTTTGTGGCAGTCTCCTTTCGGCTTGGCTGGTCCTTGCTGTTCTGCTCTGATGGCTTTTTATCAGCATAATGCCCAGGGGTGGTTCATCTAATGTCCGGCAGCACTGCATGTACCACCTCTGCCTGCCTCTAGAGGGGGTCCCAGTTGTTATCAGGCTGGTGTGATTCCTAGTTGTCTTCTGGGAGGTGTTGTTCAGTCTTCAGGGAAGATAGTGTATTCCCCTTCCCTGGCACCACACATGTTGGTCTCTCCCAGGTTGTTTCTAATAATGTGTAGTTTCTGATGGATTGGCTGTCTGTTTCATGTGAGTGGTCAACCTGTAAAAGGGCCAGCTCTTTCCTGCTTGGTGCTGCTGGCCGTTCTGTGTGAGAGTTAAAGCTGGGCAGGGCCCTGAATGCCTCTTGCTGTGCCAGTTTTCTAATCTCTCTGCTCTGCTGTTTTCAGTGGAATCGGACCTAAGGAAGAGCCAGCATAGCATGTGAGAAAAGTTCATAAAGGGATCTTCTGGCAGAAGGTTTTTGAGTCTGGCCTTGGTATTCTGTCAAGTTTGCGATCCTGCAGATGAGGGTTGGGCATGCCTTCCCCTTCTCAGAGATCTGTAGTCTGTGGTGTGAGTGGTTCTGCCTGGCTGCCAAGAATCTCAGGCACTCATTTCTTGCCTGTCCAGCTCCTAGCTCACTGCTCTCTCAGGAGGCTCAGACCCAAACCCTCTGTTCTGTGTGCAGACCTCTGCTCACCAGCCACACTAGGTAGGGCCTCAGAATCCCTTCGCAGTGCAACCTTCTATTCTTCCTGGCCAGCTGGACTCAGTGGGCACAAACCATGCTTCCAGCCTGGCCTCTTTGCTGCCATGCTCACTTCTGTTTATCCACACTAAATAGAAAAGGAGCATCTCGTTTGCTTGCTATTTTCTAGGGTGAGTATGGTTATCATAAACAGGGCACCTGGGGATTTCTCCTTACTTATATCAATGGGATTAAATATTACAGATTATTTTAAATGAATAGCCTTTCGTGATATCACCAAGTGGAGTCATGTCTTACTTTTCAGTGGAGATAGCAGCTACCTCTGTGTTGCTACCTTCATTTCCTTTTTAGCTGTGTTCTCTCCACTCATTCTCAATTTCCCAGATTTTCTCCCTGAGTGGCATTGCCATCTTTGTGTTGGATAAGAGTTCTCAAAACTTCATTTACATTCCTACCTTACCTCTACTTAAACTTTTTGTGAATCCTCTGGAAACTGGCATACCTTTTCCTCAAATTTACATTGCTTCTTCCTTGTGGACCAGAGAATGGTGAATTTATAATGAGTTGATTTGACTCCACTCTTGGCTCTGAATAAGCCATGGAAACTTAGATCACAATGTGATACCCGCCATTTCTTGGGTTCTTTAACTTCAATTGTTCAATGTGTCCCCCTTATTCTGGCCGTAGCATAAGAGCAAATATGTAATAAGAAAATTGACTTGTAGGAAATTTCCCTGCACCTTCCTATTTACTCTGAGATTGTGTCACACTTACATTTGTGTCCTTACACTGGTCCTTGTTAACAGGTCCCAATCTGTTTACTTTTACATTTGCTTTGAGTCTTCCATTTGATAATTTTTGGAAGGCTTTTCAAATTTCTGAAATTTAGATTCCTTTTTTTTGCATTTGACAGATCGATTTTCTAGTTTTGGTGTTTTTTGCTATTTGTAACGATAAGCTTCTTCTTAAGTAAAAACTCTTAGTAACCCCAACTAACCCTTCAATCCTATTTTTTTGTCCTTCTTGGGATTTGACATATTTTATGTGAAGTTTGGGCATTAAAGTAGAAAAATGCCTCTAATTTGGAACTTATAATCTGTTTTTAATATTTATTGTATTTCCATTACCATTTAGTCCCCTTATACTCCCTCCAGTCAAAGTCCACCACACCATTGTCCATGTCCCTGAGTCTTTCATTTTTGCTCAGTCCCTCCATCTCCTACCCTCTCCAGGTGTCATCCTGCTCTCCATCTATGAGTCTGTCCCCATCTTGTTAGTTCAGTTTGTTCATTAGATTCCACATATGAGTGAAATCCTGTGGTATTTGTCTTTCGCTGGATGATTTTACTTAGCATGATGTTCTCCAGGTTCATCCATGCTGTTGCAAAGGGTATAACTTTCTTCTTTTTTATGGCTGAGTATTATTCCATTGTGTAAATGTCTCATAGTTGTTTTATCCACTCGGGCTGCTTCCATATCTCTGGCACTTGTTCTTTATAAATAGTCAAAACTATTTCTATTGGCTTCCAGTGTGGTGCTCTGAGGGATCTTCTTGCTGCAATGTAACTAGATTCTGATAGAGCATGCTCTTTAAGGTAACAAACTAGGAAAGGACACAATGTTCATATGCGAGAATACAGTACAGCATAAAAATAGGGAGAAATCACAGGAATAGGTGCTACATAGAAGAAAATATGCTAAATAAATATATGGAAAGATTCTCAATGCAATTTAATGGGAAATACAAACTTAAACCACAGTATATATCATTTTATTTCCTCTAGATTATCAACTGCATTATCAAATAGTGGAGAAAATGTAAACTAAATATACTTTTAATGCATTCTAAGAGAATGTGACTTGATGTATCCACTTTAGGAAAATAGTTGCAATTATTTTAATGTTTACATATTCCTAGCTTAAGCACTTTTTTAAGCAAATGTCTGCTTAAACTTTTTCCCAAATTTAGTCTAGGAGATATATAAAACAATGTTCACTGTTCACTGTAGCAATATTTGTGATACCAAAAGTCTGAAAACAGCCAGAACAAACATTGACAAAGAATGGACAGGTAAATGGTGGTGTAAACAAATAAGAAGATATTTTACTGAAATAAAAAGACATGAATAAGCTGTATCTATTCACAACAATGCACATCAATGATGAAGTAGTATTGAGTGAGCAAAGCAATTGCCCAAAACTACATATAGGGATATACGTTTTAATAAACATCAAAAAGAAAATGTTATATTTTTAGTATGCATATGAATATAATAAAGGTATGGGGGTCCCTAGAATGATTAATACAATACTTAGGATTCTATCATCTTCAGTGGCAAAGGTAATGAGTGATGGGGAAGAATACACAGGAAGAAGACAGTAACTTGGTAAAAGACAATTACTTGGTAATGTTCATTTCTGAGTTTGGTAGTGGGCTCCTGGGAGATTACTATATTGTTATTCTTGATAACCTTGCACACATATTACTTAAATGTATCAAATATCATGTTAAAAGTATAATAAAATATATGTTTGTAATAAACTTACCCAGTCTTTAAATAAGTAATTTCCTTGACAAGTTTTCATATGATGAGTAATTGTTTATTTTTTCTCTTCCAGTTTTATTGAGATATAATTGAAATAAAATATTGTATAAGTTTAAGGTGAACAGCGTAATTACTGGACATATGTATATATTGTCAAACAAGCACTACAATAAGTTTAGTTAACATCTATCACTTCATATAGTTACAGTATTTTTCCTTGTGATGAAAACTTTTAGGATCTACTCTCTTAGCAACTTTCAAATATACCATTCAGCAATGTTAACGACGGTATAGTCATCATTCCGTATGTTTATTTTTACTTATATTTCAGAAAGTGAGTTTATCCGTCATGGGATAAAGTATTAGGTGTAAAATAGATAATGAATAAGTACTTACTAATTTGACATTCTACATGTTTTCACCTCAGGCACTTTAATTTTAAGCACGTGCCTTTTAATTTTTTGTACGTCTTTCTTTCTAATGGCCCATAACATGGTGTCCCTCACTGGACTTCTGCTGGAGGTAAAAAAAGCAGTGCTGTTAGTGGAGCCGTGGACAGCACCCATTCAAAGGAATGGTTGTGATGTTTCCCTTCATACTTTAGATACATATATTTAATAAGAAAGTGTTCATTTTATACTTGCTTCTGTGTAAGCCTTTTGCTGTCAGTATGATGAAAATCAAGGAAAATACTGGCTAGTAGAGAGTAGAATCACTTGTCCTACATTGTGTATCAAAATGTTAAAAGAAGACTCTGAATTTAACACATTCTTGAACACTTGTAGCTGACCAAAAGGTAGATTTAAAAGAAAGTGATGCATTTTCTTCAGTAGCACCGAACGAATGAAAGTTCCTGAATGCTTCATAGGTCCGACAGTATTACCATTTTCTAAGAGCTACTTAGATTTTCAGAAAATAATCTGTGTGAGTACCTGCACTGAACAAGTTACAGGAGCATCCATATTGTCCCACAGTGACTGCCACTAGATGTCCTTCCTGATAAGCCCCATTTTTAGGCTGGCCCTCCTCAGAAATGCATGCTATGCAATGAAGTAGCTTCCTCCTCTTTCCTTTCAGATCTTCCTGAATGAACACATAGAAGACTGGAGAGCAACTCACTGTGAGCAATTAAAAGCATCCAAACATCTTTAGAGTTTAAAAACTATTCAAACCATAAGAGTACATACACACACATACACAGGTTCCCCAGAAGTAATGCCTGCTTGAGTGTGGTTGGTAGGGTAATAATATGGGTGTCATATTTATAGTTTTAATTTAAACGTTTCACCTAAAATGTCAGATGGTGTGCTTGAGTGTGATATTGTTACATTACAGAATTACATGCTTGTGATTTTGTAATAAAAGATTTTGTAATAAAAGGGATTTTGTGTTATTTGTGCTGAACCCTGTGTATGTATGTGTATAGATATGTGTGTGTATACATATATCCACTTTTACTGATCCACTTTTGTGATCAGTTACTCCATCATTCCTTTCAAAGAAGGGACTTAGGGGTAGAGAAGTCCATCTATTTCTTATAATTGTTCCTTTATCTCAGCACCATGCCCACTAATTGGGCAGCTGTGGCACATAAATCATCTTTTTCCATGAACTCCCACCCTTTCTTCACAGCAGCTTTCCCACAGGTCAAGGGTAAGTGACTGAAGGCCCCTGGAGAGTGACAGACTCTTGCCCTTCGTCTTCACTCTGACACTAATGGACTATCGCTATAACGGAGGTGTGATGGATGACCTCTACTTCTCCAAGGGCTTGACACTCTCTTATTTACCTATCCTTAAATAAAACAAATATTCTCTTAGAAAATAAATGGCTTTACTTTTTAACTCTTAATTTTCATGAAGTTAAAAATTTTAAAAAAGTTAGATCAAAATAGGGTTTAAAGGTTCGAAAGGAGTGGTAGACATTTCTGGCTGCTCTGATGTAAATATAGATAAAAAGAGAAAACCCTAAAAGGTTGGCAGTGCCACAAACCCCTCAGACATATGACTGTGGTTTCCTAATTAGTCTAGCCACTTAGCTGCTTGAATTTACAATCTTCACACCCTCAGTGTCCACCCAAGTCAGCTCTTGGATCACTAAGCCTGCTAATGAGGGAGAATGTCCTATCCTTTTTTTTTCCATGTAATGTAGGTTGATCAAGTTTTTCTGGACAGGCCATGTGGTTTCTGCCACCACCGATCAACTCTGTCCCTGCAGTGGGAAAGCTGCTGTAGATAATACATAAATGAATAAATATGACTGTGTTCCAATAAAATATCATTTGTGGTCGCAAACGTGAATTTCATATAGTTCTCACATGTCACACACTAATAATGTTCTTTTAATCCTTTCTCAGACATTTGAAACTGCAAATATTCTACTTCGCTTTTTGGCTATATAAACACAGGCGGTGGCTTTATTTTGTAGCATCTGGGTACATCCACTGCCTATGTCGGTTTAGACCTATAGTAACATACTCAATTTAATACAAGGTTCCATCATTACCTTAATACAAACTAAAGCAAAGTAAATTTATTCTTTTACATATTCACACATGCATATAATGAACTTCCAAGAATTATAGATAGATTTTTATAAATTACATCTGCTTCCTTTCATTCAAATAAATCATGAGGGAAATTTTTAAAAGCCCTCTTTAGGAAAAAGAAAATGAAACCAGAAAGTTACTTTCAGATTCAAGGGTATGTTCTGCTTTACAAATATCCTTAACTAATGCTTAGCCAGGAATAATGCACAGGTGTGGTGACTACCCATAACTTCAGAGAATTTAATTAATTTTCTATCTATATTATAAATCTGGTCACCCCTTTTAAAAGCACATACCAAGTAAGTCTCAGAATTAATGTGCTAAGTCTACATTCAGAAACCCAATCTCTTAGAGGTACCCCTATACGGTAAGTAATGGACAAGGTGTTGTGTAATTACGGTACTGCTGGGTTCCAGCAAGGATCCTCCTTATTAACGCTTGTCTGCCTTCAAAGAATTCACTGGGTAGCAGTAGTTCTCTATTCATAGTACTGCCTTAACAATACCATTGTTACAGTCTTCTTTCTGGCATGTAGTTCTTTAATTTATTTACTTTTGTAAATTTCTATATGTGGGCCTGTGATCAGAGCACTGATCATTGCCAAATCACTGATCCCAATGGTCCTCAGTACCATATTCTAATTTTTAGGTAAATCAGTGGGCACCATCATATACTTTCCAAAGATTCTAGGTTTAATTTCAAAGCAATTTAAGTGTTTTAGTTGGTCTATTGTCGATGTCCTTATGTTTTCCATTTGCCTTTGCAACTTTTTATTTCTAATCATCTCTTTCATGCAGTCTGACTAGTATTAGTGTGCATTCTCCTTCCTCCAAGTTCTTTACCATCAACACAGTGATTTTTATCTATACCTCATTTGCATTCTTACTTGGAAAGGTAGGCCATCTCAGTAAGTCATGCTTCCCCTGAACCCAATTATGCCCACCATACAAAGCAATGTGAGCTTGAACATCCCATGTGGAATAGGCAGCATATGGTTGCCACAGTCAATACAGCTGGAACACCTGTGTATTGATTCATGCTGTGTGTGCACCATTAGTGGTGGTCTCTTACGTGAGCCAGAGAGGTGTGCAAAGGGAATAAGGCTTACTACGGACAATGTAGAGAGAGACAGGAGAATAGATGTGAGAGATTTTACCCCTTGACTGCACCAGCTTTATTCTGCTCTCTCGATAAAGATAACTGCAGTTATTCATTTAAATTTTTCTCAACTTTATAACTTAAAAGAAATCCCATAAATGAATTGGGGAATAGTCGGAAAAATCACATCAATCTTTTGTTCATTGTGTTTCAATCCCCTAGCAAATTAGTAAAAATTTAAATGATGACAACACAACACTAACCATACTTAAATGTATCTGTCACTGTTTTAGAGTCTTTACATGGATTATGTTTTCTAATGTTCTAAAAACATTATATGTTAAATCTGTTGTTGTATCTCTCTTATAGGTGAACTTCCTGAGACACAATGAGGTAAATTATAAAACTGTAAGAGCCAGAAACCAGGATATGAACTGATGTAGTTTGACTGTTCTATACATACTTTAATATATATCTTAATTATATATATATATATATGTACATGCACATATATACATATATATACATATATATATTAACATCTGTCTATCATCTATACTCTTCATTTTCCCCCTGTTCCTTAAAAAATCTCAAAAACAAATGAATAACTAGAATTTGTAGATTTGGAAAATTCCTTTTCACTCGTGACGTGAAACAACAGCAATCTGAAAACGAGCAGGCACGGTTCACGGAGAGGACGACGCTCATCCTGTGCCTCCTACATCCATTGGTATATGGCAACTGACCAGATGCTTATTTGACAGACTCGGTGTTGGCAAGGGAATAGCAGTTTTCACTGAAGGACGAGTCTGATTTGGAGTTGAGGTTTATATCCATTCCCTTCTTTTTTCTTTGTTTTAATTATAAGCGGCAATTAATTAAAAACAAAATAAAAAATAGGAGAGAAAATTTTAAAAAATAGAAATGCCAATTTAAGAAGAGCATGGTCTTTCCAGAATCACAATGTACATGGAAAATTCTTAGCAGCAATAATTATTTTACAGTGAACTTAGTACATTTTGTGACCTTTATCTCTGGTAAATTCTGAAGAAATAAAGTCTCAACAGATGTAAGAAAAGCAGTTACAATCCTAAAAATAGTAGAGTCTCTGTGTGCATTTAACTTTTGTGTGGTATGAGAAAATATTTGGAGATTAATTCCAAGGCTCTAAGTTGAAGAAATGTATATATAAAGTTGCCCATTTCTATTTACAAATGCTGAAGGAATGGAAACAGGTAAGAAGCCCATGGAAAGAAAAACATCAGAATGAATCTTTACTGTGTGTTGAGAATATGATGGAATATAGCTTGAAATGGACACAAAGACCTTCTGAGAGGGGAACTAACCCAGAAGTGAGAATGAGCACGGTACTGGAGGGGGCTTGGCTCCGACAGAGGGCTTGATTCCAGAGAGTTAGTACAGTTAAAGTAGCATTATGGAATGCCTAAAGTATTATCTGGAAAAACGATTTTTTTCCTGAGGAATTATAGAGCCCCAAATGGAATTTCCTATAAAAACAATTGTTTTTCCCCTGAGGAATCACAGATCCCCAAAATAAATTTTCTGTAGAAATTGATAATATGTGAAAAGCGTTTCCAATTTCATTGTTGGGAAAGTGCAAGATCAGCAAAAGATACAACAACAACAGCAACATTAATAGGAAACCAAGAAGGGAAGGTAGATGTTGATGAAGAATTTTCTTTTTTACTGATATGAATGAGTTATTTCCATGGTCCTTGACATTTGCTGAACTGTGGAGGGAGGCCCTTTCAGCGGGGCTGTGTGGGGCCTTGTAGCTCTCTGCCTCTGGAGCTCTGTTACCATGTCCAAAGGGCTCAGCTTCTGGAGAAGCTGAAGGTGTGTTTACAAGGATATGTTCCCGGAAAGAGTGAGAGAGATTTGTAACCTGGGCTGATGGTGTCAAGTGCTGACATTTGTCTCGGTCCATGCTTTCTGGCTTCAGAGAACACTTGCTAATGAGACTGGTGCCAGTGTGTGCAGTTTCTGTACTTTGAATTCCATCACATCAAAGATCTTGTTCCTGGTCTTGTTTCTGTTCTAAGGCTCTTTGGGTTCTTTTTCTCTTGACATGGAATCCAGATCTTCAGTTTTGAAGCCATACTTGGACTCTTGACTCTGGAAACCCGATTTTCTTAGCAAGTTGCTCTCTGAAATCAATCCCAGAATAAAGGCTGTTCACACATAATGCGATAAGGGTGTAGGAGAAAGTGCAGCTGGAATGACACTAACTTCTCTGCTTTACAGGGTCATCTTTATCTTGGCTTGCTTGTAAGTCCTCTTTAGGTTCTGATCTTTTCTGGACTTGGTGCCTAGCTCTTTGAATCTGAAACCAAATCTATTTTCTAGATTCTACAGTGCTGATTTCTAAAGCAAGCTTTTGGTTGGTAGCATAACTTGGGTAAGGTTTTTGATTGAATGCCTTGGTGAGGACTTTTCATTGATCTTCTGTGAATTTGGAGCAGCTCTGTCTGTGATTCGTCGCTGTGGCCTTGTGTGGAGAGTTGCCTGAAGCCGTGTTGGAAGAGAGACCCCTGGAATCTCAACCTTCTGGTGAAGAGTTTTCAGTGTGACAGGAGTGGCCAAGAAAATTGACAAGGCTAGTAAACTCTTGTGCAAAAAATGAAAGAAAATTAAACCCAAGATTTACAGATCTGTGAACAAAGAAATTTACAGCACTAAGGACTAAAATAAAAACCTACTGAATAAAAAGAAAGTTCCATCGTAAGGGAAAATACATTTTATTTATACATTTTCATTTGTTAGTTTTGACAAATAAATAAATGTAGCTGTCATCCACAGACTAATGGACCTACATATCTTAGAGACTGTGTTGACAGAGATGAGACTGGATGGAGGTGATAGTATCTTGAAAGCAGTGAGTAGAAGAAAAGAACAGAAGTTCAAAGTCCAAGTTAGTGAAGGACACAGACTGAATGAGCAGAGGGAGAGTTCTGAAGTACACTCTATTTAATGACAAAGAAGGAACATATTTAACAATGAAGGAGAAATTCACCATAATTAAATAAGCAGAGTTAGAGGAGGAATTAAATAAAATTTTTCAGTGTGTTTATGGAAAAGGGAAGAGTTTTCAAATTCCCTCATGTGTTTATAAAGGGATTTATAATTCCCTGTTGTAATATTTATCACTTGTTTATACCTCTCTATGTAATATGGAGATAAATTATATAAGGTCTTCCTATCAAACCCCTTACCTTCATCACACATATATGTATGTTTATACTGTTGCATGCATACATAAGTAATGGTAATAGAGAAAACATTTTAGCATAAATATAGGCTAAGTGTAAGCTCTTCCAGCAACAAATAGTGGCTCTTCCTCTTTTTTAATTATGAATTTATGGACAAACAACTCTCTGTCTCTCATATCCACGATCAAACATCATCTCTAAAGTAAGAATGAGATTTTACCTGAGTCACAGTGTCATCCTGAGCATTAAACGAGCCAACTGGCATAAAGTTGATAACAGGGTTTGTCATGCATAGTCGTTGTGTAGTAAAAAACCTCTGTCTGTGACTGTGGATGTGTTTAAATTCTACATAATGAGAATTTATGTAGAATTCTACAGTATTTAGATAAATACTCTAAAATACACTTTTAATTTATCCCCAAGTGTTGAAATTGTAGTTTCCTCAAAACGTCAGCTTTCATGTATTTACATCTGACAAGGTTTGGAGGGTAGGGAATGGGTGTCTTTGTGCTGTCACTGGTTGGTGACCTAGTTGCAGCTTCTATTGCTCAATTGCTTCTTGAAGTGACAGAGTTCCCACAATAAATAGTGCCAACGTTCCAAGTAAGTAGTACTTTAGTACACAAAGGGATACAGTTTCACAGTAGTAATCTCCCTGAATTGTCCTAGAATGATAGGGCACATGTTGTTTTTACACACTAAAAATGAACACTGTTATTTGGATAGATGAGGGATTATTGTTTAGTCATAAATTTTAATAACATTTCAGTAATCTTAGTTCAAATGTCTATAGTGATATTCTTCAGAACTGGTAACAATGTTGTTTTTAATAGAAATCCCTTGTGAAGTTCAATTAAAACTAATAACTTATAGCCCTGGCCGGTGTAGCTCAGTGGATTGAGCGGAGGCCTGCGAACCACACGATCCCGGTTCAATTCCCAGTCAGGGCACATGCCTGGGCTGCAGGTCAGTTCCCAGTTCCCAGCAGGGGATGAATGAGAGGCAACCATACATTAATATTTCTCTCTCTCTCTCTCCCCCTCTCTCTCCTTCCCTTCCCCTCTAAGATAAATTTAAAAAATTAAAAAAAAACTTATAACTTATATTCTTAGAATGAAGGTTAATCTTAAACTACTTGTAACCTCAAATATTACCTTGTTTCTTGGGTGAAACACTTGCAGCCTAGTTACATAGTATGTTTATTTGTTGTGCCTTTCCTAGTCTGTAAATGTTTCTGCAGTTCATTCGTGAGAAGTAGGTCAGGAGAAAAATGCTACTATCTTCAGGTTTAGTTTTTCCTACAACATTATCTCTTCCTGAAAATACCATTCCTGGCAGAACCAGAAAAGACCCATACTTCTGATTTTCTCCTGTCTCTACACCAAATTTTATTATTTTAGGTCATCAGTTTTAAGTAGTTCTATTTTACTGAGTTTTGGGGTTAAAACTAGTTAAATATTTTGTTCCAATGTCATTCATATATATATGTGCATATGACTGTTTTAAAAGCACAGGGAAATGTTATCTCACTTACAGGGCTGAGAACTTCTTATGGGCAAGCACTTGCTGCCTCTTGCTGCCATTACTCCAGAGAGCCTGTCACTGCAGGTGATTTTTGGCTGGCGTCGAATGCATATTTTTAACAAAGTAAACCTTACCTTAAATGCTTCTATAGTAATAGAAAATAAACAGCAAAGAGCATGTATACTCTTTGAAATATAGAAGTTGCTTGAAGTTTGTAACTGTCATTGTTTCAGTACAGGACACTATTTTCTGTGCTTGTTTTAATGAGACTGCTGGCATAGAAAGGCGACTCGGGTCTCATTTTGTGTTTTGTGTCCAGAAAAAGTTTACTGGTAATGGTGAGGGGTAAATTACTGATGATATGATTTAAAGTCAAATAAAGAACTTAAAAATGAACACTCCTCTGTTGCATTGCCCTTAGCTAATATTGGTATGCTAATCCTAAATATGCATTATATAGTCAAAAGCTTAAATAATCAGCAAGAGTGGCATGTTTTTCCCCAGAATTATTTTTTGCAATAATTTAAAATTAGGCAGGGTAAGTTTCTCTCTATATTTTTAACTTCAGCTAATGTACCCAATAGCAATGTAAGAAGCTGAGATGTTTGAAAAGATTAAAAAAAGCGGTTAAAAACCACTTTCAGAGTTCTACACATGGCATCAAATAAGTGAATTTGAAAATTAATTTATTGAAGACAATCATATAAACATCATTTAGAGTTAGAATTCATTAATACCTTTAATATATTTATTTTGAAATATAATGTACTTTACCTAAAATAAAGTTAAAAAATCATGGAAAGGAATGACTTTTTAAAATAAATCAAACACTTGTTTATTGTTATTAAAATTAATCCCAATAAGAAAGAACAGTTTAAGAAAATACCAAGTTACTAAGTGTATAGCAAATATTTACATTTTTTCCTTTTTTTCCAAATAGTACTATCATTTATATATTTCTTATGTGGCATTATCAGCACAAAGCATAAAATCACAAAATATATTATTTTAGAATTACGACACAAGGTGTGTGCAGAAGGTATTGAGCCATGTAATATGAAAATTAGAGACATTTATTGAAGAAGATACAAGAACTATTGTACATAGGAAAATATTGTACATAGGACAATGATGCTTCAGTCCCCTTCAAAGTAGGCACCTTGAGACCTCACACAGTTCTCCCAATCGCCATCAGCTGCCCTGTTGTATTTTCCTGAATCTCATCAATAGTCTGAAATCTCCTCCCTTTCAAAAGTGATTATATTTTGGGGAAAAGCCAGAAGTTGCGGGACACTAAATCTGGATTGTAGGGGGCTGATGTTTTGCCAAAAATCTGCATGTTTCATGATACATGAGCAGGTGTGTTGTTGTGCTGAAGCTGCCAATCACCAGTTGCCCATAGTTGAATCATCCAGACAGTTTCCACAGAGCAATGTTCAAACTTAACACAACATGTGAGGCAGATTCATTGCTCTACTCACTCAGTCATTTTGAGTGAAGTGGCCACACAGTACACATGCTCACTCAGTGGTGTCTACCACCCCCACTGACTAGTACAGTGAAGTCATCATTTTTCACCCATGTGTATTCCAGTCCACTCTCCTTGACTTCCAGCTTACATTGATGTTGTGAAAGCCATTCTCATTATATTACCATTGACTGACTTTTTCAGGACAGCCTCATATAATTTATAATAATTTAATTTAGAGGCAAAGCCCCAATTCATTTTATGTGTGTGGCCACTGTAGGGCACTAATACAAATGTTACATATCACCCTTATTAGCACTTTTGCTTACTATTAGTATAATGAATTCCATTTGTTTTAGATCGTACTATTAAATAATTTACTAACACTTGATGTGAGTCCTTGCCAACTGCTGAAATATAAACAAAGTGAATATAGCAAGGTTACTTTATATCATTCAAAAAACTGTTAATGGTGAATATGCAAATATACTTTTATTCAGTGAGTTTATCTACAAATGTACAAGTGTTTGTGCACTTCCACAGGACATCATAATGACCTAATTTCCACATGACAGCACAGTCTGGGTGTGTGCACTTACACTTAAGATTTTAAAGTTAGAACTAAGTATTACATAACACAGAGGATTTTCAGTGACATGGAATGATATTCTTTCACTAAAAACACAAACTTCTTATGTATGGTCATGATTACCTAAAAAATTGACCCTAATTGTACACTTTAGAGTTGGTCACATTTTAAAACTACTTTTCATTTTTACTTATTTTTGGCTGTATTTTCCCTTTAATTCTTATGACTCTAATTTATTTTTCTCATATTACTGCACTGGCTAAGACCACACACTCAGTATTGAATAGAAGTGACAATAGTAAATATCCTTATCTCATTTATGAGTTTAATAGGATGATACCTCTACTTTTCAAATATATTTTTACTTTTATTGAGTTGGCTGCATAGATGCCCAATCGATGTTATGACAGAAGATGATATGGATTTTATGGAAGTCTTCCCTCAGCTGATAGCCCTCACATCAAGACCCTTGACACTGACTGTCTGCATTAATTCTTTTGATGTTAGCTCAATGGAGTGTTTAGAAATCTCAACTTGCCCCCAAGGCTAACCTACACAGACACAATACTGGGCCACCACAACTACCTGGTTGGCAATGAGGGAATTGAATAATCTCATTATATATATATATATTCAAAAATATTGGCACAATGTGATATAGAACAATATGCATTATACATAGATTTGTTTTAAGGAGTAAAATTTTACACTAATGAGAATGTTGTATATTGTGGTACAAATGAGAGGAATTATAACACAAATATGAAGTAATATGGATATACAGTTGTGTGTGTAGAAATATACTTGTGTAAAATGTTTGTTATACAAAATGCAAAGTTGTAGTTTGAAATAAATTACAAATTCAGGTGATAAATGTTCTTGTGAAAAATCTAAGATTTAAAAAACAAGTCTAAGGTGAATTAACATCACTATTAAAATCTTTTCAATTTTTAAGATGAGAAGTGGCTATTATTAAATAATGAAAATGATAAAATACATACTTAATTTTCACATACAAATTTGTAGAACAGTTTTAATGATGGAATGTCACTGCAATTCATATCTATGTGTATTTTTCATCCAGGGAAAATATATAAATTGAAACAAATAATTTGACATAACATATTAAGGCAAAATAATGATTGCAATGTTATACCTGCTGCTACTGGTAGAAAATGACAAATCAGTGGTTAGGACACAGGGACTGTAAATAGCATATTTCACACAGGCAGGACCAAAATGGCTTTGGAGCTGGAGACGGAGAGCAGGAGTCACTGGAAATAGGCCTTCCTATAAACAGCCATAGCTCTGTGTGTGTATGTGTGTGTGTGTGTGTGTGTATTAGTATAAGGCTGTGATTGGCATTTAGTAGATAACTATTTCCTGTATCTACAAGCTACATGCCTTTGTTTAATAAAGAGGTTATTTCAAGGTTTCAATAAGATCTGTAAAAAATGATACCAAATTATGATTTATACATACATTCATATTTTTCATTACTGAGAGTCATCAGTCAGAAACAGGAATAGTATAAGGTAAACTAATGAGGTAAAGTTTCAAAACAAAAATAAATAAATAAATAGGATCCAAATGTTGTTTCTTTTGATAAAGGTGACTTTCAGCAGCAAAAAATCTACACTCTGTAGAATGTAGCTGCTTTCCTGCTGAATCACTGTGTAGATATGCAGGAAACGCTATTGATTTTAAGCATTATTTGTACCAACAAACATTTAAAATGACCTTCCACTGTGATAACAACATCTATAATTTGAAAAGAGTTTGTAGGCAAAGAAATGTTTCAAGTTCTGGATAAGGTAAATGGCAACTTATGGAGGTCAGTTGGCCAAATTCAGATCAAAATAGTTGATATTGCTACAAAGCTATAAATATATCAACACAATTTCTGGAAATCACAATTTGAAGATACTTTAATTTTCAGGGGATTGTTTCACTGGTCACTTTGGATTTGCTTCATCTATAAAGCTAATCTTACGACTCTGCCATTTGCAGCCTTCAGATATGTTCTTAGCAGTAGAAAGTATTGACTCTAAAAAAAATAACTGGATCAGAGTTCATGTTTCTTGCAAGGACATTATATAGTGAGCCATAAGTCTTAGGTCAGCCCATGGTTTAGAAATAAAAATAGTATGTTTTTAAATTTTATACAAGTTAATTTCTTTTAGTTAACACAACATTTTTTAAATGTCAAAGATTAAAGATAAAGAAAGAATCTTAAAATCAGCAAAAGAAAGGCAGAGTTACCAACAAAGGAGTTCCCAGAAGACTATCAGTTGATTTCTCAAAAGAAATTTTGCAGGCAAGAAGGGATTGGCAAGAATTATTCAAGGTAATGAAAGCAAGGACCTACAACCAAGATTACTCTACCCATCAAAGCTGTCATTTAGAATGGAAGGGCAGATAAAGTGCTTCCTAGCCAAGGTAAAGCTAAAGGAGTTCATCATCACCAAGCCATTATTACATGAAATGTTAAAAGGACTTACTAGGAAAAAAAAGATCAAAACTATGAACCTTTAACTGACAGCAAACTCACAACTATCAACAACTGAATCTAAAAAAACAAAAGCAAACCAAGCAAACAGCTAGAACAGAAATAAAATCAGATATGAAAATCATCTGACAGGTTATCAGCTGGGAGTGGGAAGGGGAAGAATGGAGGAGAAGACATGGGGATTTAGAAGCATAATTGGGTAGGTACAGTATAGACAAGGGCATGTTAAGAACACTATAAGCAATGGAGAAGTCGAAGAACTTACATGCATAACCCATGAGCATGAACTAAGTGGGGGGTTGCTTGAGGGAAGGGGGCAACTGGGGAGAGGAGGGCAAGGGGGGAAGTTGGTACAACTGTAATAGCACCATCAATAAAATATGCATTAAAAATTAAACCTCTCGTTCTTCAGGGTTCATTCCATTTCCTCTCTTTTACAAATAGACTTGGCATCCATGGTTTAAGTGAGTGGTTCAGATTAATTTTTAACCTTCCAGACAGAAGTCAGTCAAAGGGTAAAACTTTCAGAGATTCATAATTATTAAATTCTGAATATCTACTGTACAGCACAGGGCCTGTAGTTGACAATACAGTGTTGTATACTTAAAAGCTTGCTAACAAGGTAGAACTTGTGTTATTACCACACACATGCACACAAACAGTATAAAAATTAATTAATAAATGAAGGTGGAGTGGGAAAAATTGTAGAGTCATGGATAAATTTATGGCCTATATTGCCATGATTATCTCATGGGTATAGAGTTATATACAAAATCATCAATCTGTATACATTAAATACCTATAACCTTTTGTATGTCAATTGTACTTCAACAAAAGGACTTTAAAAAAATATTTTCAAGTAATTCAAGGTTTTCCGTATTTGTCCCATATTCTAAGTTGGAAGAGCTTAGGATAAACCGTCATGTAAAAAAAAACAACAACCCCCCCCCAAAAAAACCCATCATGTAGATCCTCAGCAGTTATACACTTATAATATTTTAAAATCACTAAATAGAATATAAGTCATGTAAACCTGTCTAAAAGCAGAGCTCATTTAGAAGGAACACAAAGCTCTTCTAAATTTTCCCTGAGAAGGGATATTCTTATAACCATGCAGGTTATCTATCCAGAAAAAAGATGCCTTCCATTTCTTTTCTTTTTTATTATACTTTATTGATTATGCTATTACTGTTATCCTGATTTTTCCCCTTTTGCCTCCCTCCACCAAGCACCCCAACACCCTCAGGTAATCCCTACACCATTGTTCATGCCCATGGGTCATGCTTGTAAAGTCTTTGGCTACTCTATTTCCTATACTGTACTTTACATCCCCATGACTATTCTATAACTAGCTATTTGTACTTCTTAATCCCTTCACCTCTTCACCCATTAACCCACACCCCCCTCCCATCTGGCAACTGTCAAAATGCTCTCCGTAACCATGATTCTGTCTCTGTTCTTCTTGTTTGCTTAGTTTCTTTTTCAGACTTGATTGTTGATAGATATGTATTTTTGCCATTTATTGTTCATAGTTTTGATCTTCTTTTTTTAAGTTAGTCTGTTTAACATTTCATATGATAATTGTTTCGTGATGCTGAACTCATTTAGTTTTTTCTTGTCTGGGGAGCTCTTCATCTGCCCTTAGATCCTAAATGATAGCTTTGCTGGGTGGAGCAATCTTGGCTGTAGGTCCCTGCTTTTCATGACTGGATATTTCTTGTTAATCCCTTCTAGCCTGCAAAAGTATCTTTTGAAAAATCAATTGAGTCTTATGGGACTTGCTTTAGGTCCCATAGGTAGGTAACTAACTTCTTTTTCTTTCTGCTTTTAAGATTCTCTCTTTACCTTTAACTTTTAGCATTTTAATTATGATGTGTCTTGGAGTGGGCCTCTTTACATCCATCTTGCTTGGGACTCTGTGCTTCCTGGACTTGCCACTTTCTATTCCACTCACCAAATTAGGGACATTTTCTTTCATTATTTTTTCAAATGCATCTCCAATTTCATGCCTTTTCTCTGCTCCTTCTGGCAACCCTATGATGTGAATGTTGTACTTCTTGAAGTTGTTTCAGAGGCTACTTATACTATCCTCATTTTTTAAAATTCTCTTTTCTTCCTATTGTTCTTATTGGTTGTTTTTTGCTTCCTTATGTTACAAATCATTGACTTGATTCTCAGCTTCATCCACTGTACTGTTGTTTCCCTGTAAATTGTTCTTTATTTCATTAGCGTATCCTTTATTTGACTGGTTCTTTTTTTATGCTGCTGAGGTCCTCACTAAGTTCCTTGAGCATCCATATAACCAGTGATTTCAACTGTGCATCTGACAGATTACTTATCTCCACTTAATTTAACTCTTTTTCTGGAGTTTTGATCTGTTCTTTCATTTGGGCCATGTTTCTTTTTCTCCTCAATTTGGCAGCCTCCCTATGTTTGTTACTATGTATTAGAGCTGCTATGACTCCACACCTTGGTAGTGTGGCCTAATGTAGTAGGTGTCCTGTAGGGTCATGTGGCACAGCCTCCCCTATCACCCAATGTACTCAAGGTATGCCCTTTGTGTGGGCTGAGTACAAGCTCCTCTTACAGTTGAGCCTTGGTGGCTGTTGGTGGATCAATGGGAGGGATTTACACAGGCCAGTCAGCTGCAAGGATTGGCTGTGATCACTGACCACCAACCTCTGCCCTCTGTGGAGGATCAGCTCTGGAGATGCAAGTTGGTGGTGCTCTGGCATTGTCTGTAACTGTCCACTGAGAGCACAACCCCTTGGGTTTCCTGGATGATGCAGGCCAAGGTCAGCCCCCACCTGTGTTTTGCACAGGGCCATCCTGCCTAAGCTTTAAAGCAATCTGAAATGGCTGCTACTTGTGCTGGGCTTAGAGATTCACAGGTGAAGCCAAGCTGTGAATCTATGCTGGCTGCTGCTAGTAGTAAACCTTGGGCTCACTGAGGCCAGTTGTTGCTTGTTTGAGAGAATTTGGGAAGTTTTATAGCATGAGCCAAGACCAGCCATTCATATGGAAATGCAGCTTGGGTGGGCCCGTGAGTTCTGTGGGACAGAGTCTCCCGGTATGTCCAAGGTGGGTCAAACAGTGTTAGGCAGGTTGATGGAGTCTCAGATATGACACCAGCTTGCCAGCTCTGTAGCTCTGTGCAGGGAGAAATTAGAAGAGGCAATGGCTTTTGCTTGCCTTGATGCCAGATACTTCAGTTTCTCCCTTTATGCCACTGATGCCTTTCAAGCTGCTACCCCAACGCTAGGGCTTAAAGGGGGTGAGTCTGAGTAGGTGAGCCTATATGTGGGTTAAGAGAAACTGCTTGAGGGTTCAGCAGTTTCTTCCACTGTTTCAATTCCTGATAATTTTTGCAGCAAAAAAGTTGTGGGGATGCAAATATGTTATTTTTAGAAGTCTCTGTAGTTGTTGCATCTATTCATTGCTTTACCAAGTATCTGCTATTTTATTTGCCTAAAGCAGAAGATATTACCTAGCTCTAAAATCATCTGTCAAAATATCTTGATGTTTCTTATGTATAATAACAACAATACCAATTTTGTTTTTTTTTATGCTGCTCTAGCCTCCTTTATTTTGGAACATTATGTCAGCTTTCCTTTTTCCTTTGTGACCTTGACATTTTTATAGAAGATCTCATAGTTTGTAGTATCCCAATATTCCCTCATGATTGGATTCATATTATGGATTTTTTCACAATATCATCAGGGAAGTGATATTATGTCTATTACATACTTCAAGGTTAAAATGTTTAGAATGTTCTTTTGTTTTCAGAACTAACCACATCAAATATATCAAATAAGAAATAATGTATAAAAGAATACAGAGAGGACGAACTACTTGCAACATAAATCAGTTGCTTTTTAATTATTTATTTATTAACCCATATCACATGTTAGAAACTGTAATTGACGTTAGGGCTATATTGACAAAGATGCTGAATGGCTAGTATTGAGTATCAGCAGTCCACAAATTTAAGGCCAAATCCAGCTATGGCCATTTGTTCATGGATTGTTTACAGCAACTTTTGTGCTGCAATGGCAAAATGGAGTAGTAGTAACAGAGACTTTTTGGCCAGCAAAACCTAAAATATTTACTACCTGCGTTTTCAAAAAAAGAAATTGCCCATTATTGTTCTAAGTCAGCATAATTCTAGCTAATGCATTATTTTAGGTAACGCTTATTAATAAAATAGTTGAGCAATGAAAATATGTGTTAACAATCATGTGGCTTTATTTTTTGTGGGATGAATAGACTTTAACATTGCATCTGGTAAATTTGTACTATCTACTTGATCTAAATTATCTAATACTTTACAATGCTCTACTATTCATATTCTAGGACTTCCTTAGGAAAAATAAGTGATGCCACTTAGCCAGAAATCCCTAGAGGTTCTGAGCCTACCTTCCCCATGATCCCTTTGTTTTCTTACTGCCTATTTGTAGACCTTACTTCAAAGGACCAGGCTCAGGAGGTTTTAGCATTTCCTGTGTCAGCAAAGATTTTAGTTCCTTCAAGCAATTTAATAAAAGGGGAATCAGATTGACTTCAGTGCAATATATCCATCTTTCCTGAAAACAGTATATTGTCCCATTTAAGAACTCTTCTGCCTATGTTTTGAGCAGAATCGCTTTTTCAAACTGGTATCTGGACACGCGAATAAATCCCATTACCCAGTAATAAGATTTGCCGGAACACCTAAAGTGCATGGCTTTGGAAACTGAGAAGTCCTTCACAGTGGGATGATTTTCCCCCCTTTGGGTTTCCTCTGATATATGTCCAAATAATTTCACTCTGTGATGCATTTGTTTCATTTAAAACTACCACAAAGGTGAGAGACCAATAGTTGATAAAATTCTTCAATAGCACCAGTGTTCTCCTTTATTTTAGCCAAGCAGATGCACTGAATTTAGCTTTTGTCTGTGAAAGGACCACAATTTAACCATTAGCAAAGTAACTTGGGGATGAAACCATTAGCAGCGTTTGTCATTCACACTGCCTTAAATGTGTGATTTAATAAATGTTTAAAATTAGTGATAGTTATAAAGGTAGTCTTCAAAGAATGCAAATGTTGTTTGATAGTAAAAATATATACCACAAATATACTTACTTTGGTAAGTAACAAAAACATGCTCTAGAATTTAGGCTACAGTGGTAATTTATACTAATAATAGTACATTTTGGTTAAACTGTATCAGTAAAATTAATATGGACTGAAGCTGATCAAAAATCCAAATTGTCTTTATTCAGCATTTGGACTTTGCCTGCGTATATATCCCTACTTGGCTAGCAAGAGATGCTGCATGGATTTTCCCTGAATGAGTTTCCTCTGTTTTCAGTTTATGATCATGAAAACTGCCACTCTATACTATAACTTTACTTATTTTATATGGAATTCTTATAACCTTTCTGCAAGGTAGGCATTATTCTTTCATCATTAAAGAGAGATGAATGACTGACTCCCGAAAGTCCAGCTAGTAAGTGACGGAATTAGAGCTAAAACCCACATGTAACACTAACTAAGCTCACTTACTTTTATCCCAGAGCTTTACACGCATTATTGGTGATTGTTGGGCCTTATTGATTAAATCTAGAGTGAATTTTCAAAACATTAACTGCAGTTTGAACACTTTTTGTTTCACTGAGCTTTCTCTTGTTACAGAATCACATTTTTCTTAATTGCAACACACCGGAAACCCATAACAACTGTGCAGTGGCAGTGAACCTGTATTATTTATATATCTTTGCAACCTGCTCATTACTGGTTGACACTGCCTGATGCATAGCAGTCTGACACAAACATGAAGACTTGTGGATACTGAACTTCTTCTCCTGTCAAATGATGTTAAAGAACTTAAAATATACTTCCAACTTCTATACTGTAAGTTTTGTGTTTCTCATTATTTATAACAATTTTATGTTTCTGTAAGGTTGCTAAAATATTAGTAAATTTAATTGTATTGTTTAAATAATTAGTTGTCCCCCAAAAGTTTTCATTGTTTCAGAGGTAAAAGCATACAGGTATAATTTCATATAGTTCTGTATAAAATTTAATGATAATAACTGAATGTACACATGCCAAGCTATGAGTAGACTTTACGTGTAACCTTGTTAAAAACACACTAAATTTAAAGAGAAATAACAATACTGGAAATTGCCTCCCTTGTGTTACTATGCAATGTCAGAAACATCCCTGAAAATCTCAGACACCATCCCAATTTCTTCTATTTCTGCATTAGAAGAAGAATGGGGAAAGGAAGGAAGAAGACATTTTGAAGGAATATCTTCATTTTGAAGGAAGAAGACATTTTGAAGGAATGTCTTCATTTTGAAGGAAGTGAAGTATTTATGGTAAGCCCTTTTTTCTTGTGTAAAATGAATTGGAGGATGGGAAGAAGGGACATTTGGGAAATCTCTAAGAGATTCACTTGTAAAGTAAAATGCCCATAAAAGGGGAGACTATCTGATTTAACTTCAGAATCTTCAGAGCTATGGATGTTCAAATGACACAAAACTATCAGGATAAGAAGTAACCATAATGTAATGTGCCTAAATAGAAAAGAAGAATCTCAAAGAGAATAGAATATGCTTAGAGGAAGAAGCAGAACACAGAGTTACTCAGTTGGCCACTGTTCCAAGTGAGGTGATGCCCTACCAGGAGAGAGAAGGGGAAATACAGCCATCCTCTATCTATGAAAGAGACTTCAATGAGTAGGATGGATGTCAGTTTGAGCAGGACCACAAGCACATACACACTCCTCCCCACATCAATAGAGACCACTAGTATGTTATGAAACAGGAACAAGCTAGAGCTGTGAAGGGGTCTTGCTTCAGCACTGGTGTGGTAATTTGCCAAACTATTCTTTTCTCCCCTATACGCCTTTCATATCCCCATCTTATGAGGCAACTGCTAGAGGAAAGAAGGGGGGAAAGGAGTGGTAAAGGAGACCACCATCCTCCTCCCATTTTACCTTCTAAGACACATATTTTACCAATACTAGACAGAGAAGCTGTGGATTGATCAGGTAAAAAATTCTAAAGTTAAATTGGTCTGACCAGAAAGACATTTAATCCACTTAGAATGATTTTATGTGAAAGTGAAGGAGGATTGTATATGGCCCAATGGTAGCACAGTCCTTAGGATAAATTTAAAAGTGTCATGTTCACCCCCGGCCAGGTACCTCAGTTGGTTAGAGCATCCTCCCAATACACCAAGGTTGCATGTTTGATCACCAGTCAGGGCACATAACAATAATCAGCCAATGAATACACAAATAAGTAGAACAAATAGATCTCTCTCTCTCTCCCCTTCCCTTCTCTCTCTCTAAAATCAATAGTTTTTTTAAAGTGTCATGTCTATACCTTATTGAGATAGAAATTTCAGTAAGCTCTTTATAAAAATTTACTGCCAACACTATATCATGTGCCTTTAAAAGTTGTTTTCTTGTGGTTCTCATAATGTATAAGGCTGTTGTCATATGTACAATAATTTACAATGCAAATTGGTCCTTTTGCTTTAACAAAACATTATCTTTCATTACATAGTATGATATTATATGTATCTTACGTGATGTAGTAGGATAAATAATGGCATAAAGAGGCAAAAATTAAAGGTTTAAAGCTATGATAGTCAGGGAAGTTACCTGTTATACCAATAATGAACATTAACCTCTTTATTTCAATTCTCATTATTCCTGCATCCAAACTATTAAACTAATGGTACTATTGTAGCAATAAGTTTTGGTCTTGTGAAGGTCGACACAAAGGGTTTGACTTTGAAAATTACTCTTGAAATATGCACTTTTAAAGATGCTAAATGGGCTGTGGGAGGTGAATTCAAATGAGACTAAATTTTACAAGAGATGAAGGATAAGACTTGCTAAAACCGATTTGCCATAAAGGATTGGGAGTCTTGTCTGGACTGGTGACACAGACACAGTTTCAAAGGAGAGTTGTATTTTTTCCCAGGGTTCTAGCTCATGTCCAATAGAGGCTGTAATTTTTAAATTTTGCCACCTCACTCCACTTTGGTTTCAATATGGAATTATTATTTGTGTTTTTCACAAATAATTGTCTGGATTATTGATAAGAAATATGTTGAAACTATCAACTTTCATAAAAAATGATGAATCTGTATTTAGGTTTTCACTACACATGGGTGTTTTGTTGTTGTCTTGAGTACATTACTATAAAAACGAATTACTGAACAATAAAAAGTTTCATCAAAGAACAAAATTTAATAGTATAGTATAAAATCTACATGTATAAATTTAAGACATACAATAGAATAATAAAGCTACTTTAGCAAGAGCATGCAGATTTCTGACTACTTAATCTTCATTAGTATATTGGACTTTTATATTGCCACATATTCTTCAAATATACTTAATATATAATTTTCTTTCTTTTCTCTCTCATGAGTTGGCAGATTGACATCTTGCAGCCTGAGGCCTGGGTGAGGGCACAGCTGCCTAGAATCATTGCTTCTTGTTTTGATTTTTTTTTTTTGCATTACTAGTGTAAAGCAGAAGAACGTAGCTAGATCTTCCTATGCACTTATCCAAACAAGAAGCTTTACTGGATAAGTGCATAGGAAGATCTAGCTACATTCTTCTGCTTTACACTAGTAATGCAAAAAAAAAAAAAATCAAAACAAGAAGCAATGATTCTAGGCAGCTGTGCCCTCACAGCTTTATTTTATCCCCTTGCTTTATTTTATCATTTAAGTCCCAGTATTTTAAAAGTGAAAGTTATTTCACATCTGCAAAGTATTAGGAAAACATGTAGGTTGTATTACTGTTAAGAGTAAAATAAAAACTGTTTAATGTACTGCTTACTACAAATGATGATAGAAGTACACGGTAAGGTTTATGAAACCCAGCCTTTGTTTTTTCCTTAAAATAAGTAAAAATACTTGGAAATAAAGAAACACTCTTTTTATTTAAAAATGAGTGTACAGACAATTTATATTCACCTTGCTAAATACAGCAACAATTACTGGATGTTAAGTAGAAAACAACACGACAAAAATTCTGAAAGGTGGAGGAAAGAAGGCAGTCTGGTTAGGGACCATGGAACCCATGCTCTGATATGGTAGTGAGTCCTCTGGGTGATTTTTTTGGCTCTGTATATCCCACATTTGGTATTAGAGAGGCAGATGACCTGGGAATATCAACACACACCAAAAGCCAACAAAATGGAAAAATCTTACTCTTCTTAGCAAAAAGACCTGGGAAGTGGCAACTTTTCACAAAATGATACCTCTACTCCAGTCAAACACTATGGAAAACAAAAACAACAAAAATGGGATAAAATATAAGCAACAGAGGCTAAATGGGAGCCTAGGCTCCTAGGCTTCTATTGCAAAAGGGGGTGATAATGTGCCTCTATTTCCATTATGAGGTGGTATCAGACAAAACAAATTAAAAGTCAATATTTTTATTTCTGCTCCAACAAGCAATTACCTGAAACAAATTAAAAATAGAAAAGCTCATCAAAGAAATAGAATATTATAAAGAAGAACCAAATGGAAATTACAGAATAAAAAACACAGTTATCAAAATAAAAATCTCGGAGGATAAGCTCAGCAACACACAGAAGAAAGAAAATGAGACATTGGTCATCTAACCAAACAAATAAACAAAGCTGATAAAAAAGAAAGAGTAGAACAAAAAATGAAATAAACACAGCCTCAACAATATGTGGAATTACAGCAAAATATTTAATATTCATGTCACCAAGTTCCAGAATGAGAGGAGAAAAAAGTTTCAGCTCAAAAAGTTTCAAAAAATATAATCGTTATTTTTCAAATGTGGCAAGAACCATATGTTTGCAATTTCTAGAAGCTGAGAATAAATCCAAAAAAAGTGCGCATCAAGATACATCATAGACAAACCTTTGAAAACTAGAGACACAGAAAAGTTGTCACTATAAAGAATTAGGGAAGTCAAATGGAAATGGTCTTTTTGACAAGAAGAACTATCAACCCAGAACTCTATATCCAGTGAAACTCTCCTCAGGAATGAAAGGGCAATCAAACCTTCTCATATGAAGGCAAATTATGAGAATTATTAGGAACAGACCTTCCCCAAAATAATTGTGAGAAATTTCTCTAAACAGAAACTAGATTATAATAGAAGAAATCTAGAAGATCAGGGGAAAAGCAAGAGTAAAAGATAGAGCAAAAATATGAGTAAATATAATAGACTTGTATTTTACTCTGGAGTTTTTAAAATCATATTTGCCGATTGAAGCCAAATTTCTTTTTTTCTCAATATTTTTAGTATATTTTATTGATTATGCTATTACATTGTCCCAATTTTTCCCTTTTGCCCCTCTCTGCCCAGTACCCACCTTTCCTCTGGCATTCCCCCCACTTAGTTCATAGGTTGTGCATATAAGTTGTTTGCCTTTTAAATTTCCTATACAGTTCTTAACAGCCCCCTCTACTTGTTGTACTTACCAATTATGCTTCTTATTCCCTGCACTTTTCCCCCTTCTCCCCTTTCCCCTCCCAGCTCATAACCCTCCAAATGATCTCCATATCTATGATTCTGTTCCTGTTGTTGCTTGCTTAATTTGTTTTTGTTTTTAAATTCAGTTGTTGATGGTTGTGAGTTTGTCATCTTAATTTTCATAGCTATGATCTTTTTTTAAAAATAAGTCTGTTTAACATTTCCAGTAATAATGGCTTGGTGATGATGAATTCCTTAGCTTTACTTCCTCTGGGAAGAGCTTTATCTGCCCTTCCATTTTAAATGATAGCTTTTCTGGATAGAGTAATCTTAGTTTTAGGTCCTTGCTTTTCATCACTTTGAATAATTCTTGCCAATCTCTTTTTAACTGCAAAGTTTCTTTTGAGAAATCAGCTGGTAGTCCTATGGGAACTCTCTGATTTTTCTCTTGCTCCTTTTAAGATTCTTTCTTTCCCTTAAACCTTTGGTATTTTAATTATGATGTATCTTGGTGTGGTCTTCCTTGGGTTCAACTGGTTTGGGCCTCTCTTTGCTTCCTAGACTTGTATATCCATTTCCTTCTCCAGACTGTGGAAGTTTTCTTTCATTATTTTTTTGAATAAAATTTCTCTCTCTCTTTCTCTATCTCCCTATCTCTTTGTCTCCCTCTTCTTTCTTTCTAAGCCAAATTTCTACCCTGTATAATGAAGCTCTTTATGTATATAGAGGAAATGTTTTAAATAATTATGCCTTAGGCCTTAGGCAGGCTTGAGTTGGATTGTTAGATTGTAGTGTCATCCTGTACCCCAAAAGGTTGTGGATCTGATTCCCAGTGAGGGCAAATACCTAGGTTGTGGGTTCTATCCCCTGTTGGGGTACATATGAGAGGCTACCAATTGATCTCTTTCTCTTTCTCTCTTCCCCACTCCTACCTTCCCTCACTCTTTTCCACTCTCAAATCAATAGCCTTATCCTCAGGTGAGGATTAAAAGATAAAATGAAATAAAGTACAATATAACAAAGTAAAGTAAAATAAAATAGTTGTACATGGGAAAGTCAAGAGGGCCATAAGGAGAGGGATGACTTCTACATCGTATTTAAACTGGTAAAATGTTGATGTCAATAGATTTCTATATGTGTGTGCCCACGTCTGTAAACACTAAATATATTCTACCATATATATATAGTAATATCCAAGCCAACAACTAAAAACCTGATACAATACAGAAATGAAACAGAGAATCAAGAAAAAAAGTAAAGTGATAGATTTAAGCACTAACATCAATAATTGTTAAATATAACAATAAAACAGATTTATAGAGTGTATGAAAGAACAAGACAAACTCTATGCTATCTAGAAGACACTAACTTCATGCATACTCATATAGTTTGAAATAAAAGAATGGAGTATATATACTACGGAAACAATGATAAAAAGAAATTGAATTATCAGAAACAGAGAACTATTACATAACAAAAAGATAAATTCACCAGAAAGATATGGCAATCCAAATATGTATGAACTACCAACAGAGATACAAAAATATGTGAAGAAAAATGAATGAAACTAAAATGAGAATTCGCCACATCTACAATCACCATTGAAGATTTCATTATTGTATTATGGCCCTCTTGACTTTCCCATGTACAATTACTTTATTTTACTTTACCTTATTATATTTTACTTTATTTCATTTTATCTTTTTAATCCTCACCTGAGGGTAAGTTTGTTGATTTTAGAGAGAGAGGAAAAGGGTGAGGGAAGGTGGGAATGGGGAAGAGAGAGAGAGAGAGACAATTGATAGAAAAACTAGACATAAAATCAAGATGTAGAATGTAACACCACCATCAGCCAACAGGATCTAACTGACATGTATAGAACATTCTCTAAACAACAAAAGAATACACATTATTTTTAGTGACTATTAAAATATAGAAAAATCATATTTTAGCCCTAAAATCAACCTCAATAAATTGAAATAACTGAAATAATACAGAATATGTTCTCTGAGCAAAATGATATTAAATTATAAATTAGTAACAGAGAGACAGCGGGAAAACCTTCCAGCACTTGAAAACTGAAACACACACTTCTGATCAGTGCCTAGGCCAATGAGAAAGTTTAAAGGGAAATCTCTCTAAAAAATGAAATGAAATCAGTGAAAATGAAATGCAAGGTAGCACGCTGAGAGAGAGATTTATAGCACTCAAAGTTTTAGCTAGGGAAGTAAAGTAAGAAGAAAAGGAAATAAAAAAACATACAGATCCAAAGGGGAGAAATAAAACTATTGCTCTTTGTACATGATATGGGGGTTTATGGAGAAAGTCTCAAGAATTTTACTTTAAAACTAATAAGGGAGTTCAGCAAAGTCTCAGTGTATAAGATTAACACATAATCAATTTCATTTCTATGGACTTATGTTGGATACATGGAACTGAAATTAAAATTTTAATACTTAGGTGTAAATCTATCAAAACTGCACATGGCATGTATGCCAAAAGTAATTTTTAAAAGTCCTATAAAATTCTGATGAAAGAAATCAAAGAAGATTTAACACTAGCTGGAGTGGCTCAGTGGATTGAATGCTGACCTATGAACCAAAGTGTTGCAAGTTCAATTCCCCGTCAGGGCACATGCCTGGGTTGTAGGACACTCCAGTAGGGGGAGCACCCCAGCAGGGGGTGCACCAGTGGCAACCACAGGTTGATGTTTCTCTCTCCCTCTTTCTCCTGCCCTTCCCCTCTCTGTAAAAATAAATAAATAGGATCTTTAAAAAAAGAAATCAAAGAAGATTTAAGTAAATGGAGAGATACACCTTGTTTCTGGTTTGGAAGACTCAACAGATAATACATGTTATTCTCCCCAAACACATAGATTAAATGCAATTCCTATCAGGATTTTATTGTAGATAGAGACAAGACTACTCTAAAGAGAAAAAGTGAAGAAACTGTAACAGCCAAAGAAACTTTGTAAAAAGAAGAATAAAGTAGGAAAAATTGGCCTATCCAGTCTCAAGATTTCATACATAGATATAGTAATAAAGGCTGTGCAGTTTTGGTGGAAGAATAGGCACAAAGATCAATGTAACAGAATAAAGGACCCAGGAATAGCTCCACACATGTATGGCCAACAGATTTTGACAAAAATGCAATAGGAATTTATTGTGGAGAATATTCTTTTCAAAGAATGATACTGAAACTACTATATATTCATACACACAAAAAAAAAACAAGACAAAAGAAACTCA
The DNA here is from genome assembly GCF_014824575.4 of Sturnira hondurensis. NCBI lineage: Eukaryota > Metazoa > Chordata > Mammalia > Chiroptera > Phyllostomidae > Sturnira > Sturnira hondurensis. The sequence goes on along the minus strand of NW_028098001.1, from coordinate 1,495,813 downwards.
TCTAAACTTTACAGCTTATGCAAAAATATTTTTAAATGGATCACAGAATATAAAATTCATAAAAATTGTCATTATAAAGTTTTGTAAGGTAACAAAGCTTAAAATATTTGGGACCTGGGGCTAAGTGTAGAATTTTTAAGCTTGACACCAAACACCTGATCCATAATAAGAAAAATTGATAAATTAGACTTTACAGAAATTTAAAATATTTTTTCATGAAATTTATAGTTAACAATAAAATTAAATAACAAGCTGCAGATTGAGAAAAACTACTGCAAACCTAACCACGTATTTGACAAAAGAATGAATAGATTACAGATAAAGAACTCTCAAAACTCAATGGTTAAAACATTTAATTTATGTAGTGAATGGAAAAAAGACTTGAAGAGATTTTTACGGATTTTCTCGGACATTTTACTGACTAACATCTCAGACTGGCAAATAAGCATGTAAAAATATATTCGCCATTATCAGCCACTGGGAAAATCCAAATGAGGCTGTGATGACATATCACCACACAAGCAATAGAGGAGCTAAATAAAAATAATGATAATACCAAGTGCTGGTGAGAATCATAGAAACTGAAGATCTCAGCACAGACGGTAGGAATGTGAAATGGAATAGCCACTCAAAACACTGTGGCATTTTTAAAATAAAGATAAAGGACTATCAGAAGACTCGATGATCATATTTATCCCAGAAAACGGAAAACTTACGTCCACAGAAAAGTCTGTTCATGAATGTTCGCAGCAGCTTTGTTTGCAATAGCCAAAACCTGGAAACAACTAGAATATGCCTCAACTGTTGAACTGTTAAACTGTGGTGCAGTCACATCATCATATACTTCTAAGCAATAAAAAAGGAATGAGCTTTTGATACACGCAACAACTTGGATGGATTTCAAGGACAATATGCTGAGTGAAAAACCACTTCCATTTATATAGCATGCTTGAGTGATGAAATTAGAGTGACGAGAAAGCATTCGTGGTTGCCAGGGTTTAGGGATTGTGTTGGCGAGGGAGGTACATATTAATAATAAGGGTAACAAAGAGAGATCTTGTAGCGATCTTTATGGTACTTGCCTGTCATCTTTCTTCCTCTACCAGATTGTAAATTTCAGGAGGGCAATGACTTTTTGTTTGTTTTGTTCACTGTTGAATCCCAGAGCTTAGCTCATGGCCTGCAGACATGATGTATTCAGTAAAAGTCTGATGGAGACAGCAAGACAGTAGAACTTTGTGTTAGCCTGTTTATGCAAACTCTATGTTAATAGATGAAATGATACTCAGAATCCCAGAGCATTATTGAGAATTGTCATAATTGTACCAGAACTCTTTTTTATTTGTTACCTCTCCATTTGACCTTGTATTTCATTTACCCAAGTAAATGCAGGCACTCAGTTATTGTAACCATTGCTTTTGTAAGTTCAAAGTATATAGTTTGAAAAATATAGTTTGTCAATGTAAAGTGCACAGATAATTTTAAAAACTAAAAATCCAACTGTGTCATATTTGTAAGTATACTTATTTAAAAATATTTGCCAAAAGTAGCTTTTTTCAGGAGACAGATTAAGTATCATTAATTTGGGGATGGAATGCATGGTTACAATTAGAGTCATAGTTTGGTAGTGTAATCAGGAAGCATAGGGTCCTGTCACTTGTTGCCATGTGTACACATAACAAAGATTTATATGGAGGGAAATAGGTTCTTATTAACAGGGTTCCCAATTTGGGGGTGGGGGTGCTGGGAGCACTCCTGCTCTGAACCCTTGCACAGAACTTTCCTTGCTGTGTTGCACAGAAAAATCACGCCCAGAAGTTCCCCGTTATTGCTTATCTGTCCCTTTGGAGGTTAAGCCACAGAAACAGGTCTCCATGCTCCCTGGGGCATGCCTTTGTGGGTTTTCAGAGTTGCCTTAGTGTCACAGCATCTCTTTCCCTCTCTCCCTTCCCCGCCCTCTCTCTCGGGTTTAGTACTGCTGATCACTCTAGATAGTCACACAAGGGAAGCTCCACCTTCGAGGCCTCCTGGTGCAACTCTCCAGACACGAAAGTGGAAGTAGTTAGGGACTCTCCTGTGGTACTGCAATGGACTGCAGTGTCTCCCAAGCTGGAGCCCAGCGAGGCACACGTCCCAATACGGGACCCTGCCTCAAGGGATCTGGCTTCCAACAACATGGAGCCTGAGCCCCAAGCTGTTTCAGCATCTTTCCTTGCCACCTGCTTGAGGAACGTTTGGGAGGGCAGCGCTGGAGCCATCACAGGCCCCAGGTGGGTGGCAGCCCCTGTGGCTTCCCATCTTGGGAAAGAGTGCTGGAAGTGTGAGCTGTGGGCAGGTGGGAGCCACCCAGGCATCCAACCTGGGGAAGGGGTGTGGGGCCTGTTGCCCCAGCAATGCTTGCTGAGCCTGCCAACCCGAGTCTCCTCACCTCTCCTTTTACTGGATCCCACTGCACTCCTTGCCAGGCAAGTCCTGGAGCATTTCGAGACTGGCACGTGGTCTGCTCCCACTGAGGTTCGTTGGCTCAGCAGCCTGAGCCCCTGGCCACAGACCAGCGAGCCAAGGGATGTTAGAGGCAAAACGCTTGCTGTTTCACTTGCTCTGATGTTTAAAGACTGCCGCCCAAATTCTCTGTATTGCCAGAAGTAGATGGAAGGGTCTGACCCTTTCATCGAGCCTCCTCCCTAGCTTTAGGCACCAACCCTACCACTTGTTTTATGCTGAGTCACTTACAGGTCATCATGGTGGCCGGGCTATGCATACATGCAGGGCGTCGGGTGCTTCGTCCCTCCCTATTTCCATGGGCATGGTCTCCCCTGTTGCAGTAGCATTACTTGGACAATTTGAGATTGTCAATACGGGTGCATAGAAACTGTCGGTTGTCAAAGTCTCATAAATGTTAAAGTGGAATACTTATTTTAGCCCTTTAAATTATTTCCTGGTCCTGACTTTTGGCCCCCATGAACCTTAGGGCCAATATGCTATAGCCAAATCTCAGAATCTAGGTAACATATTACTAGCTTCAGATAATAAGTTTCTGAAACTTGTCTCCTGCATGATTTTATTTTTTCTGGGTATTTTGAGAGATTATGGATTACAGATCTCTGAGTTGTAAAGAACTAGATCATGGCAATTTGATGATTTATTTTGAGTGGCAAATGTAGGTCCCGGCATTCAATTTTTGTAACTTAACTGCTGCATTTGTAGTTAATAATACAAAATGAGGTCCCATCAACAATTTCAAGAGCAGTCTTGTCTTGGTGACATTTCTAGTAAATCTAGGTCTCCAGATGAAAGATTGTGCAGGGATTCCTATGATTTATCTTTGAGTGACGTCAGAGTTGCTGGTTATACAGATAGTTATACTGCTTTAAATCTTTAAAGTATATAACCATTTTCCATGTACTGAATTTTGTCCTCTCAAAAGTCCTCTATTAGCCCTGGTTGGTGTAGCTCAGTGGTTTGAGTGAGGGCCTGCGAACCACATGATCGTGGTTTGATTCCCAATCAGGGCACATGCCTGGGTTGCAGGCCGGTTCCCAGCAGGGGACTCATGAGAGGCAAGCATACATTGATATTTCTCTCCTTCTCTCCTTCCTTTCCCCTCTAAAAATGAATAAATAAAATCTTAAAAAAAAAGTCTTCTAGTAAAGCCCTAATCCCCAAAACCTAACTCTCACCCAATGTGACTTTGTTTGGACATAAGGCCTATAAGGGGGTAATTAGGGTTAAATGAGGTTGTGGTATGAGGCTCAGATCCAATAAGATTAGTGTTTTATAAGAAGCAACAGAGATGTGCCTCCCCCCCAACTCTCTCTGATTGTGCACGTGTGTGTCTCCACCAAATAACAATGCAGCGAAGCGAGAAGGTAAAGAAAGTGTTGCTTTGCAAACTAGGAAGAGGGTCCTCACCAGAAACTGAATCAGCCATCACCCTGATCTTAGACATCCAAGTTTCCAGCACTGTGAAAAAATAGATTTCTGCTGTTTAAGCTACACAGTTTATAACATTGTGTTATGGCAGACTGAGCAGACTGAATACACTATTTATAACTATACAACTTTATAATTAATTATGAGAGGTATAATTTTTGTCTCATAGGGTAGCTCTGATTAGTTTATACAGGGATATCTCTGATTTTCTTTGGTGAAGTTCTGAAAAGCATTAAGGGTAAAGGTATTAACACTGTGCCATGGCAGTCATAATTCTTTAGATACTTTTCAACCTTTGTTTTAAATATACCTTTTGGTCTTTTAATTTTCCTTGATAACTAAAGGCAGTAAGGATGTGGTGGTTGGGCATATCTTTCAAAGCACTTTTACTACAGTCCCTGTTAAATGAGTAACTTGGTCACTGAGTAAGTGATTTACTATACCCCAAGGTGGAAATACGAAGACTGTAAAGATGAAAAAAGGCCATCCAGAAAACAGAGAGACAGTAGTCTGAGAATGTCGTTTGAAGACCATGAAGACCATGAATGCTTAAAATGTATCTTTAAGTGGTCAGATAAACATTTGGCTCTTGCCTTTACAGTTTTGCCAGGTTTACAATTTTGGCAGATGGGGTATGAGCCAGAAACACTTTCAGGAATTTTGAGTAAATTTACCTTATGAATACTGATTTAAGATTGGAAATAATTTATCTGTGCTATGAGGATAAAGTGAAACTCTTCTGGGTAATGAATTATGGTAGCCAGCATTATCAAAATGAAAGAGAATAGAAGCCTCTTTGAGGGGTTGCACACACTTAGTTTATAAACAGGTAGTCAGTGAGTGAGTGCCCTGGTAGTGAGAATATACAATATGGAATGAGGACATTGACAATTGTCTAGGGCCTTTTGATTTATCCCATGAGACATACCACATTGATTACTGATTGTCCCTGATTAATCAGTAACTAGTGCATAAAATTTGGAATTATAAATCAGCTTGTAGGCAAATACTGCACCAGTTTTTGTGCTTCAAAATCAGTGTGTTCCAACATTAGTATGCTTTTGAACTAAGGAGAATACAATCATTAGAACATATTTCTATTGATATATTTTACTTATACATAATGAACTATAACAATTGAAATGTCAAACAAACCTGATTAATTTCATAATCTTCCTTTCATGATGGGAAGGAGGCAATCATCTGGGTACCTAGTGGTCATTCCAAGAAATCTGTGTGTGTGTGTGTGTGTGTGTGTATCTGAATTTGGTGCCTAAATTAAAGAAAGACAAAAAATAACACTTGTCAGGGGAAACCCTTCATAGATAAGCCATATTTTTTAAAAATAGAAAAGAAAAACAGCAATAAGGCAATTCAATCTAGACTTCATGCAAATATACTCATGTAGATCACATTCTTTCTGTTGTTACAGTCTTTTCTTAGATATACTAATAAAATCCTCTACCACTGCTTTCTTTAAAATACATAAGCATACTTTCCATAGGTAATATTTTAATTCTCTTAATTGTATTTTGGAAAGTCTCTGCTGTGTCATTATTTGCCTTCAAAGATATGCTCCATTGGCAGATAGTTAATTTTAACTACTCTGTACTAGTAAGTTTTATTTTTTTTAATTTTTTTTATCCCAGAAAGTAAGTTATTTTAAAATGAGGAGAAAATTTAAAAATTAAATGAATCACAACAATGTATGATGACTTTAGGGAATAATTTTTTGACGTGAAAAATAAAATTAGAGCATATATGCTTACATCTATTAAATTCCATTTAAATGTGGGACTTTTTTGTTCTGGAGGTGACAGTGGAATGATATACACATCCTTATCTTGTTTGCAATAAATCTACTACATTTATTAGAGACAGTATTACTGCCTGATCATGAGAGAGATATCTATGCTCTATCATATCTGAGCACATAATCTCCTCTCTGAATACAGGAAAATGAAATCAATCTTATGACCACTTTCTTTTTCTATTTTATTTTCAATCTTATGGGTCCCATTTATTTTTCTTGCCTGTTGTAGGCTATTGCACTGGCTCAGATCTCCTTTTCAGTGAGAAAAATACGTCCAGCACAGAAATCAGTCTCCTGCCAATGTTTGTGTGATGTGAGCACAAACTCTTGGCTATAGACGACCTCTACAGAGATACACATCTGCTCCCAAACGGGCAATCCAAAACACTTTGGATTGATGTTCGGATTTCTCAGTGGTATGAATGGAATGATATATGTTTCCGTGGAGATGTAGAGAAATGGATCGTCAGAAGAAAAAAGAATTAGATGTAAAGCAGAATAAAGTGGAGTTAATAGACAATATTGTTGGTTTCAATTAGCTTTCAGATTCCTGCCTCTTTTCCACCAGAATACCCATACCTATTGTCTTTGATTGACTCAGGGTCCTCTATCAGAATCACTTATTGTTTGAGCTATTCTGATTTGTACTAGTGAAATTTAAATGTCTTAATCTTTTCTTTATCCCAGAAAGTAAATTATGTGTGTTGGTTAAAGCCAATAGAATATTAACTAAATTATTCCTACTTAAACAGTGAAAGATATTACTGGATACAGTGTTGACCACATTTTCCACAGCTTTATTTCCAAGATGACCCCTGATATGTTGGACTTACAGTACTTGTGTCTTTATGGTCCTTTCTTCCTTCCTTTATACACACAAAAAAGTCAAACACCTGCTTTAATTTCCCAAATGGGAGATTTCTTTCCTGGAATAGGTTAACTTTGGATCATCGCCAGGGTGTGTTAGAAACTCCTTAAAATATTCCCTCCGTAGTATTCTGGTTCTGACGTGGGTAGACACATTGGTCTCAGTGAATGCACAGGAAATTCATTATGATCGCAGCGTATAATTGCAGTAATGAAAAACGTCAATGAAGAAACTTCAACAGACATCACTGACTTTGTCCACTGAGGACTTCTCAGAGCATAACCTCTCCTCAGAATTGTTAGTATAATCTAACAATGCCAATTTTTATCCAAGATTATCAAATTTATATGTGCCACAAACAGTATTTTATCTGTATGAATACATTTTTCCACCTCTGCTGATTTTTTTTAAGCTTGGAAAATACGTCAGATCAAAGAGTATGAACCGTACGTAGCTGGGAGGGAGAAAAGCCCAGATGATATTTATTTCATCACTAACAGTTTCCAGGGGAAACTTCTATGGCTTTCTTTGTGACTGAAAGCTGCCATTATGATTTCTAATAAAACTTTTCAGGAGAATGGATATCTTCTATAGTTAATATTTAACTGAGTGTTAATTTTACGGCAGTAGTCTGCATATGTGAACTAGTTCCAAGTTCCATCAAGAAATTCATGTGAGTGTGAAGTACATCATATTCATTCAGGTTATTCATCTTAATCTACCAGGAAAAAAATAATGTTGCATGTGAGACTATTTTAAAGTGACTGATGAAGATATTGAGAGAACAATATATTGCAAGTCATAATGGAAATATATTGATGTGCTAAGTGAAAATCCTTCTCCAGCAGCTCTTTTCAGAAGAGAAGAGAACATAAGAGACAATAACCTGAGATCTCCCTGCACTGCTGTGCTTTCCGTGAAGGGCCCTTAATACGCAGTGAGCCCAGGGGGCAGACTGGAGCCGAGCAGCGCGGACTCGGCAAGCACGTGGCCATCCTGTGTTCAGTGTGCACATGTAAATCCCAGTGTACTTCATAAATATTACTTACCTTACAGATAAAACAAAATGCAGATGTCTTCCCTTACCTTCACTACTATAATGATTTGTCTACTGCGTTATACTGTGTAAAACTCTCACTGGTGATACGACATCAGAACTGGTTACCTTTCCTCCCCTCTGAGACATTCCTTTTCTACTACCCACGGCTTTGCGCTGGCTGTGCCTCTGTCTGAACCTCTATTCCCTGAAATTTCAGATCTGACTCTTTTCATACGTAAGTAATTTCAATTGATATTTTTCCATATAAATTTTATAAGTAATTAAATGAAATTTTTGCCCTTCAGAACGTAAGTTCCCTTAGACATAGGTGTCGTGTCCTGTTCACTGCTGTGTCCACTGCACTTACAACAGGGCAGATCAGAACAGAAAGGCATACATATTTTTTGAATGAATGAATCACAACATCATGACAAACTAATGTTGAGAGCATGACCTATGCAATAAGATGATTGTCGTGAAAAAAGAATTAGAGTTTGTTTAACAAGGCCAAATCTTAGATCATTTTAATGAGAGACAGGAAAAAAAAGGTCTATGGCTTTGGGTGATATAAAGAGATAGCGAATGTTTGAATCTTTAAGGAGGTGTGCCACTTTCATTTTTTTAAAGAGTTATTTTGTTACAGAACAGAAAGTGGGTTTCAGCTGCCTGCCTTCCCCCCACAGGCAAATTCTGGAAGTTTAGTGACAAAGAAAAGAGGTCTTTTATTCAAAAGCTATACAATCTGGGAGGCCATCAGTCTTCTGACTCAAAGCCCATTCCTTCTGGAAAACACAGAGGAAAACCCCACCAGTCACCCCAACCCCCAAAGCCCAAACCGTGCCCAGCATTTCTGCTCCAGTGGTGCTCCTGTCTCAGGCTCCCTCCTGGAGTCTGCGTGTGTGGACAGCGCCGCCAGTGGCCACATGGCTTCTAGGGTCCTAAGGTCCCCAAAATTCACCAGTCAGTCCACTTGAAGTGGGCAAAAAGAGAGACTGTCTCTTCCTTCTCTTGGATTTATTTATGTTACCTGTGTGGGTCAGGCCAAGTGCTCAAACTTCCAGATAGCCCGGGAGGGTCTAGCCCCTCAACCAACCCCCCCATTTCCTGAGGCTGGACTGGCAGCTCTTCGCTGGCACAGCACCCAACCCCATCTTGACCTCTCAGGTCACGTATGACAGCTTTCCCTGGTACCAGCCCCAACCAGAGACCAGAAGTGAGTGGGAGGGCTTTTCCTTTTGCTGTATTTTTTTCTTTTTTGCTTGCGTGCCCAGTGCGATGCTTCCCCCTGCGGCATCTCGCTGGGAGATGGGAATCTGTCCTCATTGTGCCCTGCTAGCTTTTCACTCACACCCGCTGCCTGGGGTGTTTCCTGGGGCCCCTCCCTCACTCGAGGCACAACACTGGTATCAATTTGTTTAAAATGCAGTTAAGACTCGCTGCTTCAATGAACGGTGTTCAAAATCTGAGTATTCCAAAGTGTGTGCTATTATGTGCGCATAGTGGTGCTGTAGAAAATAGTGTAAATGGATGTTCTATATCATAGACAGAAAGGGAGTCATTTGTTATCTTCCCTTTTGTATCCAAGGCCAGTTGTTCTCTTCTTTGCCTGTAGTAGAAAATTACTTTGTGGTGAAGATTGCCGTTCTTCAAATGGGAGAACTAGATTTGACATGTGGTTCCGTTAGTATTTAACCTTCTCTAAGCTACATTTCACAAGCTGTAAAATAGTAATAATAATAGTACTCATGTCATAAGTTGTTGTTGGTATGAGATGAGATTAGCCTGGCATATATAAACCAACAATATATTACCTTACACTCACTAGATTCTTGCTGTATTTTATCTATCTTAGAACATTTTACAGCTACCACCGTAGACCATTTAACAGCCTTTAAGTGTTATCATCACTACAATAAAGGGAAAGAAACCTGAGTAACAAGAAGGTTAAGTTACTTTCCAGAATCATTCCATTAGCAGTAATTCTTATATACAGGAAGCACTTTCCATTTCTCCCTGGCTAGTACTATTCAGTGGTCTCAGTGTAGCCAGAGCTACATTGAGAACAAATTGTTACAGTGAAAACAGATAAAATTGTTCCAATATCATCACATTATCTAAGTCATCATATATATGTTTTTACATTATGATTATTGCTCATTTATCTTTCTTGGTTCGTTGGCCAGTTTTTCCCCACGTCTCTGACCCCCAAACTCTCACTGAGAACACTTGCAGCATTATAAAATGGTAAAATATTTTAAGTGCCTTGACTCTAAGGTCTGACAGTTCTGAGTTTGCAACCTGACTCCATGACTCACCAGGAGTATTATTTTTGTCAAATAAGTTTAATAATTAAGTTGTAGCTTTCCTTTCATAAGATTGGAGAGAATAATAGTACTTTATAGGGTGGTGTAAGGATTAAGTGAGAAAAATATGTATAAATGACTTCACATGTTCCTGGTTGTCTAGTAGATGTTTTATGTGTTTTAGCTTATCCTGCTAGTCTTGATCACCCATGGTGCCTTTCTGATGCAATGTTGTGGTCAACTTCATACACCGTACATTTGGAGAGAGCATGTAGTGATTGTTGAAGCTGTCAAATATGTCTGACCAACCCACTTTTCTGGTACTTGGTAAGGTTGGACTTCCCTGATCCTTTGAAGTTAATAGTGGCTAAGGCTTAGCCAATGAAATACAGGTGCAAGTGTCTTTTTCGGGCAAATGCAGTTAATACTAGTTAATGATTTTCCATCTTGTCTTCTCCCAAATATATTGGCTGGAGATGTTCTGTGTGATGGATCATTACCAGCTGCCTCTCAGTCTAAGACCTAGAACTAGAGTAGCAGTCCCCAACCTTTTTCGAGAAGTGAGAGGGGGCAGGAGGCAGAGCTCAGGAGGTAGTAAGAGCAAAGATTGACTTGCCCACTGCTTACCTCCTGCTGTGCGGCCCTGTTCCTAGCAGGCCATGGACCAGTTCTGGTCTGCAGCCCAAAGGTTAGGGACTCCTGAACTGGACGATAGGAGCTAGAACCTTCAGAAGAGCTTGAGATAGGCACATTATATAGCCTATAAAGAACCCTTTGTTGCTAAACTGCCATAAGGTGTTGGGTTTCTCATGACGACACAATATTTATTTATCTGGACTGATGCAGGGGAAGGAAGACTATTGTTAAAACTTCCTCTTCTAAGATTTCTCTGGGGGAAAGCTAATCTGTTAGGTCTAGCATGAGAAATGTTTTTAACATAATGTCTGTCTGGGGCTTCATCTTTGCTTGATTTTTGTTAAGTGTGTACTTTGTTTCCTCTGGAGGAAGAAGGAGGGCTAGGCTGAAGGCAGCTCTGTGAATTTCAGGATCCTGAAGATGAGAGCAACAAAAGTCCGTCTCTGTCAGGGAGGGAGGGAGGGATGAGTAACACAAATGGAACAGAAGAAACTCCTCAGAATTTAGAAGTTATGTGCCTCATTTTTCCATGTGACCATGATTACTAAAGTGCGGTACCAGGGGCAGATGGGGTCAGTAATTATGTTAAGCTTAGTTTTTGCCCTGTGACTCTCTGAAACTAAAAGCAATTGTAAATAGTGACACTTGTCATTAATTATATTGTGGTTGATGTGAATTAGTGTTGTTGTACCCATGTTTTCCTTTGTGGATCATGGTTCTGCTGTGTGATAGAAACTTGACTGTATCCTCTATGGAGGGCCTGGAACTTCTGGAGACTAACTACAGGGTGGTGTGAATAAGGAACAGTCATCCTAAATGTTAAAAACTCGAACATGTTTACCATTATGTTCTGTAATGCTTAAATGTTAATGTAAGACTATTGATGACTAGCAATAGAAATTGTTTGACACAAAGAAGATACATCATATGAGGATTCATCCAAAGAAACAGATCAATAACCTATATAGGTTTTTTCCACTATCTAAAAATAGACTATTCCAGTGAAGCCTTCTGTAAACCTAAACGGTGTAAAACAAAGGCACAATGATCTTAGGACACATCTTTCTAAAGGATGCACAAAATAAATTGAGATAAAGCCAGAAGATTACAAACCCAGTTCAAAGTTATGGTGACTTGATGCTCAGATGTGGAATGTAGTTCCCAGAGAAGGAGCTTGGTGGTACTATAACCAAACAAAAATGGAGGTTCAGCTGCCTGGCTGCTGTAAAAGCCAAGCTTACGAGGCAGATGCTAGTGCAAGAGGAAAGAGGTTTTCTTTAGGTGCAGTGCAACCCGGGTGAATGGTGGTCTCTTTTCTCAAAGAGCACCTCCTCTTTTCACCATGGAAAAGTCCAATTATGTTCTCAGCAAGGCCAAGACAAAAGCCAGTGTCCAGAGTTCCTGCTCATTTCAAAGTACAGTCCTTTGGAGCCTATGGGCAGCTGGTAAGCACTCGTAGTCTCCATCCAGCTAGTTTAGTGTGTTCCTGGCTGCTGTCCATTTCAGGTTCTCGCCTGGAGTCTGCATGGGGAGCCCACATGGCCATGGGCTATGCAGCTGCCAAGGCCACTTAGCCGCCTGCTCCCAGACAAGAGAGCACATGAACACATGGGTTAGAATGTCACCAAGTGCGCAAGAGAGAGTCAGAGAGGCTCCCTCCTAGAGGCCATGGGCCACGTGGTCCTGGTAGCCACGTGGCCCTTGGAGACAACAGGGGAGTACACCATATAAGTGCAGGTCACAAGCAAGGGAGAGCTAGAGCTAGAGCTAGGGCTAGAATGAGAGAGAAAGAGAGAGGGAGAGAGAGGAGAGATTTTGAGAAATTGTCTCACTCTATTGCAGAGCATGCTGGCAAGTCTAAAATTTGAGGGCAGGCCGGTCGGCTAGAAACCCAGCAGACGATGTGGCAGCTGGAGTGTGAAGATGCTCTGGAGGCAGAATTTCCTCTTCACTGGAGGATGCCAATCTGATTTTTTTTCCTTAAAGTTTTCAGCTGATTTGTTGAGGAACAACCACATCATGGAGTGTACTTAATCTGCTTTTATTAAAGACTATTCATTAAATGTTAATTTAATCTTAAATATACCTTCACAACAATGTCTACACCAGTCTTTGACCAAATATCTGAGAACTGTATGTTGACACATAAGGTTAGCTATATATTAAACCTTTATCAAATATATTAAACCTTTAAATATTTAGTGAGTTTATTTTTTTACACAGTGTTTTACCTTTTTTCTTGTGAACAATAGGATTTATTTGTATAAATTTTGAGAAACATTCATTTCAAAACATTTGACTCTTCATTTTTCCTGTGCTGTTGTTTTATCCTCTTTCATGTTGCAAAACGAGGGCCATGTTCAGGTTACCTCTGTGAGCGAATGTGTACTGAATGGATGTGCTGAGAAAGAAGGATGGAAGACAATGCCAGCAGTCACACAGCTCTAGAGGATGCTCTAATGAGATGGTCATTTTATTTTACTTTCTGCGGGAGGATCCCCGGTCTTCTACTACTCAACATCAAAATAGTTTTGGGGTTTCTCTTCAACTACTTCTCTTACTGTTGTATATTCCCATTTTTTTAAATTTTGAAGCTACAATCTTCAAGATAGGACTGAGCCCCAAATAAGATCTTCTAGAGCAATCAACCACTGATTAACATGCTGTGAACCTTACTCGGCACTGCTTTCATGCCTTGCATCTCAGGAGCCTCTCTGTAGCCTGATTCCAGGCATCGCTCTTTGGTTCCAGATCCAATGAACTGTGGCCTGTTTGGAAGTCGTATTGTACTAAGCATGGCCTCCTATGTGTTATGAGTTTCTTCTCACTGCTTGCTTGGAGCAAGCTGTGCAATTGGCTATCATTTCTATGATTATATCCAATACCACCAAGACTTGATTACGTTTTTATAATAATTCCCAAAACAAGGGCCTGGGCTAAAAAAGGTAATTTCTAAGCCATGCATTGAATGTTTAAATATATAAATATAATTTCTAATAAAACTATCACAAAATATGTACTACTAAAAGAAAAAAACTAAAGTTATTTGAAAATTTTAGAACATGATACTATCTAAGAGAACACACATAACATTTTGGTTATATAATGTTGAAAAAGTGTATTTAATGTAAAGGTGAAAACCTTCTCTACATATTATGAAAAGATACATAATGAGCACCAGAGATGTTTTTATTTCTCATTGCCACAGTGTTATTGTAGCTGATGTCCAATTATTAAAAAGGAAAAAAATTAAGGTGGGAAAAAAACAACATGATTGGATACCAGACTGGCTAATGAGTAATAAATAATCAAGGGTGGTGGAAGATCAAAAGTGATGCTTTTCGCGATGGCTTCAAATGAGTCCTAGCCCAAGCCGCCTGTGTACCTGGTTGAAGGGTTTCATTTTAATGAGCGATCTGCACGCTCCTTTCACGTATCTTCAGCTTGCCTTGCTCACCAGAGATAATAGGCCCATAAAATGTTAGGTTTCTTAGAAATATGTAAGTGCTCAGTGAAAAGGCACAAAGTGATCCTGATTACAATTTTTTTAATTAATGAAAAGGAAATACTCATTCTCAGGGGAACTTTTAAAAGTTGCTTTTTTCTTCTGTTAAAATGCATTCACTAAATACTTCTCTAAGTATCCATTTTATTTTATGGACATACTTGTTCTATGATATTCACTTAAAGTTTCTTATTTTCTTATGGAAAAAGCAGTGCATAAACTACATAAATCTCAATGAGAATGGTATACTAATGGAGGAATCTCCACATAATTTAGTTTGTACTCCTTAAACCAATTTGGGACATCATCCTTAGTTTTCAAATAGTTAAGACAATTCTAAGTGGGAGTAGCTGAGCTCAATTAACTTTTACTTGCTATACTTCTGATATTTTCTTACCATTTTTAGTTCATTGTCACTGACATGATATCTAGGCAGATACTCTCTTTGGCATTTACTTATCATCCTTTACATTTTTGAACATTGACTTTATAGTGTTTTAGTTACATGAGTTGTATTTTTTTGCAAGGTGACAAAACATGGAAATATTAAACAAAGAGAAACATTTAAAAATGATTGGAGAGATCATTCAGTTCAAGTTAGATGATCATTATTTAGCTTCAGGAAAAGGCGAGGTCAATATATAAAGACACACACACACACACACATTCTGACTCCTGGAAACTTACCACGTGGTATGTGAGACAGACACAAATCAGTTCTATCATGTTTGACACAAAGAGAACACTGCCTTTATACAATGCCCTGAACTCTTCATTTGTGAGATCTAGCTTATTTGTTAATTCTTGACTTCTGAGTAGGTTAGAAGAAAAAAGCAGTGGTTTCCAACCTCCGGTGAGTGAGTAGGCCCAGTAAAACATGAAAAGGAGGAGCCTCAGATTGAAGGGGAAAGATTGTGTTCAGTTTGTGAGGGAAATGCTCTTTGTTGAATACGTGGTAGAAGGAATACTTACTGACAAACACCACCCTAGAAACCTGGCAAAAATGAGCATTGTTAATTTACTATTTAAAAAAATTTTTCTTATCATTATGAAATTTTTTTTACTTTTTTCTAGCTGATGCCATTGCTACAATAGGCAATTTTAATTATTTGTTTTTATAAAACTCTTAAAATTATCACTCACAGCCTTTTCAGTTCATGGAGAATTGTGCAAGCAATCTACACTTCAGTGGCTGCCTCCGCAGACAGTACTGCAGGTTTCTCTACCCAGATGCAGCTCAACTTCAGGCATAGACAGGGCTCTATGAGGTTTTAGTAAAGCTTCCCAGAAAGACCCTTAATAATAACTGATGATTGTCTCAATGAGGTTGAGTATGTTGACCTTGTCAAACTACTTTTGAGAAGATTAAACTTTATGCATTAAAAAATATTCGGAAAATTTATTGTGCTTTTTACATTTTACTGTGTTGTTTTTATTTGGTAGGAAATATTTTCTATTATGAAAAAATTCGAATGGTAAGAAACCCGAACTCTTCAATGAAACTGCATCTATCTAAAGAAAATAAACCCAAAGAATATAAGCCAGAACAGTTCAAATAGGTTTAAAAAATACAGTTTTTTTTTTTTCCAGGGGAAATAAGGGAGGGATTTAGAGGAACCTATATAAAGGATACATGGACAACAACTGAGAAGGGTGGAAATGGGAGGGAGGGGGGAGGATGGGGGGGTGGGATGGGATGGGAGTAATAGACAGAAAACTGTACTTGAAAAATAATTAAATAAAAAAAGAAAAAGAAAAAGAAAAAAAATACAGTTTTAAGTAACTACCAAATGCAGTGCACGCTCCACAAACCGCAGACGGCTTCCTGAATAAAATATGAGGACATGTAGCTCTGTGAATATCTCTCTCTGTTAGTTAAAAAAAAAATCTGAAGAAAATTTCTAAATAGGCCATATACTATCTGTAAAGGAATAAACAAAGTAGCCAGCAGTGACAGTGTTTGCTTTTCATGTGGTGGAACAGTGTGCAAATATGAGGCCTAGCAAATGTCAGCTCCTCATTTGCAAATGAAGATGTAAAAGGAAATGTCGGTGACAGTACATGCAACAGTTCATATTTGAAGTTTTGGCACAGCGAACTGACAGCCGCAGAGGAGCTGCAGTGGCTTAATCCTGTCTTTCTGCCTTCTAGCAATGATAGCTGGGAAAGGGTGGGCGGGGAGGGCTTGCTTAATAAATATGTGATGAGGAAAAGCTGTGGAAGAATGGCAGATCTTCTCCTCCACAAGAACTCATCTTCAAAGATAATTAACTAGGTGACAACATACAATGTGCCATTAACAACAGCATTCAAATCATTTCTGGACTTAAGTACAGTTTTAAGCTGCTTATCAGATTTTCATTTCTGAATCCATTCAGTTGTCAGGCTTACATCCTGGGTCTTTATTGAAGCTCACATGGGAATCCAAAACCTTCTAATTTTCTATACAGATTCATTTCAGAATCAATTAGAGTTGGTGGCAGTCTTGTCCCTGTGTGCAAAAGGGATTAGCTGGGCACTTGCTCAGCTGAATCTACCTCTGAATGTACATTCAGCCTTGTGACGAAAATGAGCTCGTTCTCTCCCCTTCTAGAGGACTCCAGCAATTGAACTGCTGTAGACAACAGATGGCAGATAATCACTCGAACAGCCTCCAGTTTTTGTCAGGAAAGAAGAAGTGATTGTCTAACTCTATCTTACAGTAAGCGACCTCTGGGCATTTTGAAGCAGTTTCAAATAGGGAACTCCACGATTGGCCCCCTTTGCTGGCAGTCTGCTCGCCATGTCCTTGAGTACTTGTCTTTGACTTTTCCTCATCAGCTCTTGGCGCATCTCAAATGTTTTTTCTTCTTTTTCCCCCCAATTTTTTATTTAATTGTTTTTCAAGTACAGTTGTCTGTCTATTACTCCCATTCCATCCCACTCCCGTGCTCCCCCCTCCCATTTCCACCCTTCTCAGTTATTGTCCATGTATCCTTTATATATGTTCCTCTAAATCTCTCCCCTATTTCCCCTGAATGTTTTGCTTCTCATTCCTCATCCTGTCTCACTAAATTTTGCTGAAATCTTGTTTTCTAGGTGATATCTAGTATTAAAAATCATCTTTAAAATTAGGAATAAAGTAGTTTAATTTTATTCTTTTAGAAAACACTGTTATATAGCAAGTCAAAGGTATAGGTGCCCTATATTGGTTATTTTGCAGATAAGGCACTTTATGAATTCTAAAATTATCCTAATTGAATTACCATTTAAAGTGCATAGGAAATGAAAGTAGTTCACATGAACATGGGTATTTAAATTTTTTATCTTTTCCACCATTCTGCTTAATTAAACTGAGCACTCAAATATCTTTTACCATATTACCATTATTCAATTATATTCTCTCTCTATTTAAAAATATTAAAGCAGCCCATGTGCTCAGTTTAAAAACAAAGTTACTTGTCTTACAATAAAAGACAGAGGTCCATGGAGTCTGTCCTTTAGTTCCTTTAGAGTTACGCCTTTCACTTATTTTAAGAGTTTCTTCTGGTATTTTACTTTATGTATTAAAATGCTGTACTTGCATTGCTATTTACTAAATCTTTTAATTTGGGTACTGTGTATTGGATTGACCTCTTTCTAATAAATATAATGTTTGGACCTATTCACTCCGGGCTGCCACTTGGCACAGTTTTCGATTTGTGCTCTAAGAGGTACTACAGGTAGAGACAGGAATATGAATGATGCCCATAGAGTTGTGAAAAGTAATGGGAACCTTGCACCTGGCTCCAGCTCCATCAGTTGATTTCTTCCATCTTCCTATTCCTTCATAATATCACTGATTGTGTCAAGTCTGGTGTGCTTCTGCTTCTAAAAACCAGTATTGTTTTATGCTATTCTTAGATAAAATGCTGGTAATTAAACTGTGATGGAATTTTTTTTACACAAAGAATTTTTTAAAAGCTTTTAAATAACTTATTTAGACATATATTTTTATTATACCGTACTTTCTCCACATGGAAATAAAAGTATAGTAAATATAAGTTGGTGCTCTAACCTGTATGGCTCAGTTGGTTGATCTTCCCATAACTGAAAGGTTGTGGGTTCAGTTACTGAGCAGGGCACATACCAGGGTTGTGAGTTCCATCCTTGGTCTGGGCACGTGCAATCCCTGGTCCCAGTGCACATGAGAGGCAACCAAACAATGCTTCTCTCTTGCACTGATATTGCTTTCTCACCTTTTTTCTCTCTCTAAAAATGCAATTAATAAATGACCTTGAGTGAGGATAAAAACATAGATAAGTAAGTCGAGTTGGTTAAGGCTTTCCTAAAATTTGTTTCTATTGAAAATATGAATTACTTTTCAACTGAGGAATTTTTATAACAAAAATATATTTCAAAACAATATTACTGCCCTCTGTATTATTCTGTACGAGAGTTCCCTATTGTTTCTTGAATTCTTGCCAAGCCTGTAACATCCTGCCATTTTCTAGATTTTAAGAAACGATGTCAATGTGAAATTTTCAGACCACAACTGGTGTTCTCATTTCATTCTTAAATAATGATTAGGTTTTTTTGCCTGAAAATTCCAGGTATTGTATTTGTCGGCATTCCACCAGGATTAGTAATCATATTCCTTCATGGAAACAAGGGCAACTATGTTCGAAAATATGCCTGGCTGAGAGATCTGATAGATGCTGTTGACTGATGATAAAATGTGTTTTTATTCAAGGGTATTAAAATAAACCTAATAATAGACAAAATAATAATCAAAGACAAGCTAAATGAATATACATTTGTTACATTGTTATAACTACTAAAGAAATAAGGACTATTAAAGTTATTTTTAAGAGTCTTAAAGATCCAAGTGAGTTAACAGATGTCTAAGAAATACATTACACATCATTTTATTATTCCTAGCATTAGTCATCAATTTTTTTATGTTGATGACATTTCTCTGTACAAGTCAATAAATTATTCCTCCAACTCTCCAACAGAAGTTTAAAACTCTGTTTTAAACCAGCATAGTCAAACATGTCAGGACTTTTTCTGCCCTTGAGACATCCTTTCTAGAGGTGTCTTTTCCTTGTTCCAAGGTGCTATCGTTGTTTTCATTAAATTATTTCAGACTGCCCTCAGAGGTCTTATGGTGTTTCATGGCTCTGATATCTTTTTCCTTCTTTTTTCTTTCATTACTTATGGAACATAACCTCCAGGAGTACATATCTTAAAATCACTGTTTGTGTTATCATACCTTAATATTAATCTCACATTTGATTAATGGTTTTGAGGGGCTTAGAATATTTTGATGAGCATGTTTGTTTAAAATTTAAATGGCATCCTCCATTTTATTTTAGTTTCAAATGTTACCCTTGACCATTCTAATGTCATTATCATTTTAATACTCTTAAAATATATTTTATGGATTATGCTATTACAGTTTTCCTAATTTTTCTCCCCTTCATCCTCATTCTATTCTGTACCCCCCTGCCCTTCAGCATTCCTCCACATAGTTCATGTCCATGGGTTGTACATATAAATTCTTTGCCTCCTGTTTTCTATACCATTCTTAACCTCTCCCCATCTATTTAGACCTACCAATTATGCTTCTTATTCTCTGCACCTTCCTCCCAATTCTTCCCCTCCCCCTTCACACTGAAAACTCTCCATGTGATCTTCATTTCTCTGATTTTGTTCCTGTTCTAGTTGTTTGCTTAGTTTATATTTTTGTTTTTTAGGTTGCGTTTTTGAGAGTTATGAGTTTTTTTGTCATTTTACAACTCATAGCTTTTATCTTCTTCTATTTCTTAGATAAATTTCTTTAACACTTCATATAATAAGGGCTTGGTGATGATGAACTCCTTTAACTTTACCTTATCTGGGAAGCATTTTAATGCTCTTTATGTGAATTCTAATTTTCTTCTGAAATTATGAGGATATTTTTATGTTTGAAAAATATATAATATCATTACATTATATTTGAGTATATATCTTATTTTTCATACTGCATTGAGCCTTTTCAAAATACAGACACATGAGTCCTCTTTTCTGATATTTTTTTCTATTAATGTTTTTTCATTTCTTTCTGTCCTCTTTCCTTGTCTTATGTTTCTAAAGTTCCTAGTGCGTGAATCTGATGCCTCCTGAATGGGATCACTATTGCACTTATAACTTTTCTAATATTGCCCATCTCCACCTTTTTGTATTTATTAATTCATTTATTTTTCTACTTCCATTTATACCTCCCACACTCTCTCCCACCTCCATGCACTATCCCCTTCCACAATTAACACACCATTTTTCATGTGCATGAGATTTTTTTCTTTTTTCTTGATCCCTCCATCTCTCCAACCCCCCAACCCCCAGCTTTTCTTATACATTAGTTCCTCAGCTTAATTATATTTTCTACACATACAGTCATGTCCTTTGGGGGGAAAAAAGACCATTTTACGCCTTTTCCAAATGGGTACTTTTTATTTTCTGGCCTGATTTCAATGTTTGAAATATGCAGCATAATGTTAAATAGAAGTTGTGAGAATGATGTCCTTGAACTTTTTCTAAAAGGGAGAATGTATTCAATATTTTCCCAAGTATGATGGTATTTATAGTGCTTCATAGACACCTTTATCAGGTACACAAAAATCCCTCCTGTCTGAATCTGCTGTAGTTGGACTCTGCTGAGTGGTTTTCCTGTGTCTATTGGGATGATTACATTTCTTTTACTTTTTATATAAAGTAATATACATTGATTGTTTATGAAAGTGCTCTCAGATTATTATTATCTATAAAGGTTATATATTATAGTTAGGGAGTTCTAAATTATCCAGTTTTTTAATTCCACTAATTTCATACAGTAAAGATAAACATATTTTGAATGTCACTCAGACTTTCTCAATGTTAATTAAAGGAATTGTCAGGAAACCAAAAGCAATTTTATGATTGCTCTTTTAGTCTCAGTCCGGATACAGAAAAAGGGTACATTATGCTTGTGCATACTTGTGCATATGAATTGCATACTTCTTTGCAAGTATAAAAATATATGCCTGAATAAGATCTTAAATTTATTATTTTATTTTATTTTTTATTTAATTATTTTTCAAGTACAATTTTCTATTACTCCCATCCCATCCTACCCCTCGTGCTCCCCGCCTCCCATTTCTACCCTTCTCAGTTGTCGTCCATGTATCCTTATATATGTTCCTCTAAATCCCTCCCCTGTTTCCCCTGAAATTCCCTCCCCTCTCCCCTCTGGTCACTGTCAGCCTGTTCTCTATTTCAGTGTCTTTGGTTATATTTTGCTTGCTTGTTTGTTTTGTTGTTTAGATTCCTGTTAAAGGTGAGATCATATGGTATTTGTCCTTCAACACCTGGCTTATTTCACTCAGCATAATGCTTTCCAGTTCCATCCATGCTGTTGCAAAAGGTGGGAGCTCTTTCTTTCTTTCTGTGGCATAGAATTCCATTGTGTATATGTACCATAGTTTTTTGATCCATTCATTTACTGACAGGCACCTAGTTTCCTTCCAACTCTTGGCTATTGTAAATTGTGCTGCTATGAACATTGGGGTGCATATAAGATCTTAAATTTAAGAGAATAAACATTTAATTTTTATAAGATCAATGTAATGCATTATTTAAAGAAATAAGTAAGATGAACTATATGAAGTAGTATTTTCCTCTATTTAATGTGATTTTTTAAAAAGCCTGTTGTGATTATATAGTTTCTTTAGGCCTCAGTAAGTAGGTACAGTATTGAAATTCAGCTCTATGATGTAGTTCTGACCTTTTGTGAACTTTAGTTATTAAATGTTTTTACGGTAGAAAATATAATCTCAATTATTGAACCTCTAGCTAATAGGCATAATGGTACTCCCCCAAATTAACTTTTACCCAACATTTGTATCAGGAGACTAAAAAATAAAATGAGCACGCAGGCATAATTGCCTTCTCTTGTTTAAATATCCACATGGATGAACTGGATATGAATTTGGCAGAATACCAACTAAATGCATCTTCTAAACGTTCAGTGGCAATGAGGAAAATTCAGTAAACATCTCTTTGAAATACATGAATTAGTAAACAGAAACAAGTTGTACATTTCAGGTCCAATAAATGCTTTGAAAAATAGACCTGAATATTTCTGGTAAAATATTCTTTTTTAAAAAAAGATTTTATTTATTTATTTTTAGAGAGGGGAGGAGAGGGAGAAAGAGAGGGAGAGAAACTTCAGTATGTGGTTGCCTCCTGAAAAGTCCCCTACTGGAGACCTGACCTGCAACTCAGCCATGTGCCCTGACTAGGAATCAAACTGGTGACCCATTGGTTCAGAGTTCAGTGCTCAGTCCGCTGAGCTACACCATCCAGTGCTGGTGAAATATTTTTATGTTAGCTTATTTTACATGATAGCTATAGATTTGAGTAAGTATACACAACTAGGCTTCTTTCTCTGAGCTGACTATTGAGAAGTTGAGCAAAGTGATTTTAACTTCTCTTTAGGTGCCTAGATAACTCTCTTTTATAAAAGAAAATAAGAAATAATCCCCATGTTTATTATGTGTATATTATAAGAAATGAAATATATAATTCATTTTTAAACATTAATGTTAAAGTATATTAGCCTTTTGAATAGACATATAAATTCAAAGCACCTGTTTTAGAATAAGTTAATATAGGCTTAAATTCTGCCTCTATTACTAGATGTGTGACTTTAGGCAAATTACTCAAACCCCGGTTTCCCAATTTCCCCACATAGTGGATAATAAGAATTCTGATCACATGGTAATAAATTAAAGAATAATCCAAGTATAATATGTGCATTCTTAAAAATCCTGAGGATGGTCAAAATATTTTCTGTTCTAAAGGTGAGTACTTTGAACAGCTTTATATGAGAGTATCATAACAGTATTTTAAACTTTCACAAAATCTTTATTAGCAACAGATGTTTTACTATTGACTTACAGACTAGCCTGGCTACGAATGTCACTGAGATGAGATGTTTTGGGAATCGGTGTTTACATCAATACAACATTCTAATAATGCTCAAAAAGTGACCAAGTGTTTAGTACACGCACTTTTACCTTTTTTAAACCACTTTAATAGACATATTAGAAAAACTAGTTTTATCTGTTCCTTCTTTAAGATAGAGTTCTCTTGCTTTTCATAGACCTGCATTTCTGATCTATATAATTTTCATCCTGCCTGAAGAAATTGTAACATTTCTTTCAGGATATATTTACTGCTGTGGAATTTCCTCAGATTTGTTGTTGTTCTTGTTGTTGTTTGTCCTGGAAACTTTTTTGTTCTTTCTTTACATTTAATAAATAATTCCCCTGGTTATATTATTCTATGTATATATTTATTTTCTCTTAACATTTTTACATGTTCAATTCCACTTGCTTCTTGCTTGCTTGCTTCTGACAGCACATCTGATGTAAGTTTTATCTTTATTCCTCCATAGAAACTGGCTCTTACTGGATGTTTTAAGCTTTTTCCATTGGCTTTTGGTTTTTGAAAATTTTAATCGATTTGACTTAGATGATTTTATTATTGTCATTAATGATTATTATTTGCTTAATTCCTTCATCTTTTTTACCCTGCCCCCTAATCTCACTCCTTATGATGGCTGTCAGTATCTATAACTCTGTTTTTAATTTGTTTGCTGGTTTATTTTGTTCATCAGATTCCAATATAAGTGAAATCATACAGAACTTATTCTTTGTATTTTACTGTTTATCTTGTTAGATCTCTCTGAAATTCCTATGATTTGGTGTTTTGTTGGGGCACTCTGCCTGCAGGGCCCCCCTGCCCACCGGCAACCATGGATGAGAATAAGTCTACCCAGATGTGATCTTCTTGGGGAGGAAAGGTGGCCAATCTCTTAAAGGAAAAGGGCCAGGAGCCTTTTCCTCAATGTACTTTTATTGGGTTCATTTGGATAGGAATACAGGGCGTATATGTAAACCTCATCAATCATTGTCAGGCACTAAGGATCAAACAATAGATAACATTCAAAGAACTATGAGGGCTTGTTTTGAGTTGGGGTCAGATAGCTAAAGGGCCATAAAACTTTAGGGGAACAAACTCATTTCCTGCTTGGACCCTTATCTTTTAAATTGAGGGTATTAGCAAAGCAGGTTTCACAGGATTTTATGTATTCTTTCTCAGGCCTGATCACCCCAGGGAACCTTCCCTTTCCAGCACAGAGCGACACCCACCTCTGGCATTGTTTCAGGCTTAAGTCAGGCAGGGGAAGTTAGGCAGCCAAGAGATTAGGAGACTTCTTGCAAACCAGGCTATATCAAAGCTGAGGGATGAGGGTCCATCACCCGCTTTTTCTATAGCTCCCCAACTCCTTCCCTGTGGACCTCTTCATGACTGTGCCCATCTTAGGTCGTTCCTCCCTTGAAGAATCTTACCCATCACTGGCTAACCAGTCATCCACTGGGGAGGGTGAAGTAAAGAGGGCAGAGGTAGGGCCCCTGCCAGGGAGATAAGCTTTGTTTCCTTCGTTGCTTGGGGTCCCAAGCTCACTCACTCAGCCTTAGCCATGGGGGTTACAGCTTCTGAAATGAGGCAGGGAGGTTCCCAACAGTATGTATCATTAATTTGGAAAAGTTTCAAACATTATTACTTCAAATAGTTTTATTCTCTTTCTTTCTTTTCCACTGGTATTCCCCTTGCTCCTATGTTACAACTTTTGAGATTGTCCCTCAAATCTTAAATGTTCCATTATTGTTTTTGCTTTTTTGCCCCACTTGGCGCTTCGGTTTGGAGTGTTTATATTAACATAGTTCATGCTCACTGATGCTTTCCTCAGCCATGTCCTCATTTATGTTATAGCATTTTGTTAATATGTGTAGTATTTCCTGTTGACACTTTCTCAGAGTTCCATTTTCCAATTACATTGACTTCTGTTTTCTCATGTGATTACATTTTTCCATGAGAGCCATTAATGTGGTAATCGCAGTTATCTTAAACACTTTTCCTAGTAATTCCAAAATTTATGTCATATTTATTTCTCATTCTGATGCTAGCTTTGCCTCTTCAGACTGATTTTCTTGCCTGTTATTGTGTTGAGATATTTTTGTTGAATGATGGACATGATAGATCTGGTAATAGCAAATGAAGTAAGAGTGTTTTAGTGTGAAGTTTCATGTTAATCAGCCTAGGAAATGATTAGCATTTACTATGTACTGTAGTTGCAGGTGTTACAGGCTTTGAATTTCTTTGGTGTCTTGTTTTTATTTCATGTTTCAGTAGATTTTTCGTTTTGTACCTGTTCAGCTATAGCCCAATTAGTATGGTAGCAAGGTATGCAGGGGTGAAACAGTTATATTAGCTTATTATTAAGTCTCAGAGCGCTAGTTGCCATCCACAGCAAAGCTGTCATCTTCATAGGGATTTCTAACCTCTACCAACACTTTAGGTGAAACAAGAAGGCTAGTGGGGGCTATAATTAGGTAAACAGCTCTTTTATCATATTAAAATGAGTAGTGGTCCCAACATTATAATTTAGAACTCAGCCATCTAATCTATGCCTATTGGGAGAATCTCATACACAATATCCATAAAGATTGGGCATGGATCTTACATTGATTACATTTAAAAAAAGGCATCTTACAGTTTCAAAGTCAAATGATACCCTTTTTTTTAAAGTGAGTGAGTATTTGCCAGGAACAGTGATTTCAAAAGTATTTGTTTATGCCCACTCAAAATCTGTCTGGCTGATTGGTTCTAACTGTAAGCTATGTTACATAAAATCCTGATCTGCCTGCATAATATTGCCAGTTAGAAATAGAGCTGATTGAGTAGAGAGAAAAGCATTTAGGTGACCCATGCATGGGAGGATGTGATATAATGGTAAGATTCGTTAGACTAGAAATAAAAGGCTGCCCCCAGGTTCCTGGAGTCTCATCTCCATCCATCTTGCTGTGGAAGAAGTCCAGCATTGTCTTCACCAAGTCCAGAAGAAGGGCCAGGATCCAGAAATTCGGTGCCATCAGTTCTGTCCATGCCAGAGCTTAGTCCCTTTCAGTCTCTGTCTTCATCTGGCTAGCTTAGTCCCTGAGTCCCCGAGTTCCTAGCCAGCACCACATTGCCATACTCAGGCCCATGCTTGGGCCTGCTCTTGAAGCCACGTTTGGGCATGCATGGCTGCCAGGTTGTGTGATTAGTATGGAGAAAGAATGCCTGAACAAACAGGTGAGTGAATGCATGCTATAGAGAGAAGCATTTGTTAAGCTTTGGTTATATTACCTAGGACTTCGGAAAGACCAGGAGCTCCTTCAAACTAATCAGTCTCTTCCTCAGCTCTTCACAGGCTTGTGCTGTACCCTTTTCCTAACCAATCTGACCTTTTCCCCAGATTAGACACATCCCCTTAATAGTTGCCACCTTGGCTCCTGCATACACCTCATAGTAGAAGACCTCCCCTCTGCACCATCTTGGTTTCTAGTGGGCATGCTCCCAGCTTCTAGTGGGCTTTCCCCCTCTGATAGTTCTATGCCATACCAACTGTTCTTCTGGGAGGTTTTTCCTGTCCACTTTTGGGATTAAGTCTCAAGGCTGGAGGATGTGGTAGTCCACTGGAGAGCCAGTAAATGCTGTGGCATCCTAGTGAGTAAGAATGTCTGATCTTAGTATCTGATTCAGCTCCCTAGTTTATGAGGCTTACATCTGATTGCATTTGCTTCCTCTCTTTATTTATAACTAACTAGCTACCTATGCTAACAATATCACAAACATTATAGTCATCTTTGCTTTCTACCATGTACCACACAAACCCATATTAACACAAAACCCATTTTTTACCTCAGAAACATTCCAATTTTTTCTCTTTAAGTCTCCAATATTTATAAGGAACAATTAAATCTTAACACCCCCAAAATAAACAATCCAATTTAAAAATGTGCAAAGGGCCTGAATAGACACTTCTCCACAGAGGACATACAGATGGCCAATAGACATAAAAAGATGTGCAGTGTTGCTAATCATTAGAGAACTGAAAATTAAAACCACAATGAGATATCAACTCACATCTGTCTGAATGGCTGTCCTCAATGAATCAACAAACAACAAGTGCTGGCAAAAGTGTGGATAAGGGGGAACCCTTGTTCACTGTTGGTGGGAATGCCGATTGTTGTAGCCACTATAGAAAGCAGTATGGAGATACCTGAAACAATTAAAAATGGAACTGCCTTATGCACCAGCAATTCTAATTCTGGGAATTTATCCAAAGAAACCCAGAACACTAATTTGAAAGAATATATGAGCTTATGAGGTCTGTCCAGAAAAAGTCCAGCCATTGCTAGTATAATGAGAACACTTTGCACATCTATGTAAACTGGCAGCCAAGGAGAGTGGACTGGAATGCGCACGCGTGAACAGAGACAGCCTCAGTGAATCAGTCAGTGGGGGTGGTAGATTCTGTTAAGCGAGCATGTTTACTGTGTGGCTGTCACATTCAAAATGACTGAGTGAGTAGAGCAACGCATCTACATCAGACTTTTGCATTATGCTCAAACATTCCTCCATGGAAACTATTCTGATGATCTAGAAGCTTCAGCTATAGGCACTTGTTGATTGGCAGCTTCATCACAACAACATAGCCACTCATGACTCCCATCTCGTACAGTTTTTTGAGGAAACATCAAAACACCCAGGTGACTCAGCCCCCCTACAGCTCATATTTGGTGCCCAGTGAGTCCTGGCTTTTCTCAAAACCAAATCACCTTGGGAAGGGAAGTGCTTTTAGACCATCTATGAGGTTCAAAAAAATATGATGGGGCAGCTGATGGTGACTGGGAGAACTGTGTGAGGTCCCAGTGTGCATACTTTGAAGGGGACTGAAATGTCATTGTCCTATGTACAATGTTTCTTGTATCTTGTATATTCTTTGATACATGTCTCTATCTTTTATATTTGTGTGGCTGGATGCTTTATGAACAGACCTTGTATGCACCCTTGTGTTCATTGCAGCATTATTTGTAGCCAGATATTTAAGCAGCCCAAGTGTTCATTAGCAAATGAGTCCATAAAACAGCCATGGTGTATTCACACAGAAGAGTGCTACTCAGCCATAGAAAGGGAGAAAATTTTACTTTTTCTGACAGCATGGATGTCCTGGAGAATGACCTAGAGAACATCATGCTAAGTGAAATAAGCCATTGAGAGAAAGACAAATAGCATATGATTTCACATATTTATGGGATCTAATGAACAAACAGACTCATGGGTAGAGAGCAGGCTGACAGCTCTGGGGAGAGTTGAGGGGTGAAGGGATGGAGAAAGGAAAAAAAAGGTGAAAGAACTCATGGACACAGGCAACAGTATGGTGATTATGGGGGGAGGGGTGAATGGAGGTAGAAGAGAGTATAGTGGAGATAAATGTTGATAGAAAAAATGAAAAATTTAGAAATACCAACAAAAATGTATACATGCAAAAAAATCTAATTATTTGCATTTTCTCTCCTAATATTAACCAAATTTATAAACTGCTTATACTTGAAGATGTAACTGTTTTGAATCTTGGAACCTAATGCCATTAAATCATTATTAAACTTAGTTATAATTCCCGAATTAATAGGCTTACAAATCTTAACAAATTTCCGAATTACTCTTTCAAATGGTACTTTCCTTAGTGCTCAATCTTAAATGAGTTTTTTTGGAAGCTAGAATGAACTAAAGGAGAAAAAATAGTTTCCTATACCATGTTTAAGACACAATTATGACTGCTCATCATTTAAAACAACTTCTTTGCTCCAGGCTATCACCAACATCCAGAAAAATAATTGTTTCTGTACATCATTTGTAGATCTTAGTATATTTGCTTAGGCATATGCTTAGGTTTTAAAGTGGAGCATTGTTACATTATCATATTATTTTACTTGTTCATGACTACTCATGTTTTCTTATGAAATATTATCAAGGAGAGATACCTGGATAATAGGAACCCAATTGAAAAACCAGTCAAGATTTTCAGACATTTCACCAGAAAAGATGCCTAATTCTATGACCTTTGATATTTACTTTGTATTCTTTAATCTTGCTAAACTTATTTTGTATTAATCCCAGAAACTTTCCTTTTTCTAGATTTATTTGAGAATTTCTATGTATATAGTTATATCATCTTTGAATAGTTATATTTCTTTCCTTTCAATATGTATATATGTATGTATGTATATCTTGCTGAACTCATTGGTGTATCTGGTATACTAGTATAACAGTAAATGGCAATGGGTAAAGTACATCATTGCCGTGATCCCAACTTAAAGGGTGAGCATTAAGTCATTCACCACTTAGTATGAAGTTGTCTGTAGATATGTTATTGATATCCTTTAACAGGTTAACAGATGTTCAGAGCACTGAGAACTACTTTAGTTATATTTCACAAATGCGATACTATATTTTGATTCTAAATCAGTTTTACATATTTTATTTTAATTTCCTTTCAGACTTTCTTTTTGATACGTGTTATTTAGCAGAGTGTTGTTTAATGTCCAAGTATTTGTGTATTTTCCAGGTATCTTCCTGTAACTGATTGCTAGTCTATTCCCTTATGGTCACAGAAATACTTTTTGGACTCATTATTTTAAACTTGTTAGATATATTTTATGGCCCATGATATGTTCTATTTTGTTGAATGTCCCAGGTACACTTGGTAAAAATGTGTAATCAGCTGTTCTTCAGTGGCCTATTCTATCAAAGTCAATTTATGGAACTGCTATATTACCCAGCAATTACATTTCTGGGAATTTATCTGAAGACACTCAAAACACTAATTTGAGAGAATAAAAGTACCCCTCTGTTCATTGCAATCTTATTTACAATAGGCAAGATTTGGAAGGAGCTCAAGAGTTCTTCAGTAAATGATTAGATAAAATAACTATGGTACATTTGCACAATGGAATTCAATTGTGCAAATTATACAATTGCACGATTCTTCTTTAATGAAGAGGAAAATATTACACTTTGTGACAGCATAGAAAGACCTAGAAAACATTATGCTAAGTGAAATAAGCTAGTCAGAGAAAGACAAATACCATATGATTTTGCTCATATGTGGAATCTAATGAACAAACTGAACTAACAAGCAAAATAGAGATAGACTCACAGATAGAGGGCAGGCTGTGTACAGGGTGGGGGTGTGTGAGGAGTAGAGGAATTGAGCAAAAAGAAAAAGACCTGATGGACAGGGACAACAAACAGCGTGGGGATTTGGGGGTGAGGGGTGTGGGTGGAGGTAGAAGAGGGGGTAAGGAAGATAAATGGTGTGAGAAAATATAATGAAAATATACTCTTAAAAATGAATATTACACTGGTAAATAGTATTATTTAGTACTTCTATGTTCTTAATGATTTTCTGTTCATTCATTTACCAAAAAATGTAAGAAAATCTAACTTAAATTGTTAATTTTATGTATTTATTTTTCCTTCATGTTCTGTTTTTCCTTCCTGTATTTTAAAGCTATTTTAGATACATTCACATTTAGGATACTGTACATTCTTGGGAATTGACTATTTTATCATTAAGTGATACTTCCTTATTCCTGCAAATATTTATTGTTTTGAAATCTTTATTGTCCTGTTAATAGGTTATCTTTCTCCCTTTGGTTCCTTTTATCCTGTGCGTGTATATTTAAAATTGGGTATATTATAGACATCATATAATTGCTATGTTTACCATTAACTTATTATCTTGGCATTAAGATATTTTAGTGGCTTCCCCAGGACTTAACATAATAAATGTTTAATTAATCAATATTAACATTCAAACAATATTATGATACTTGACTTAACAGTATAAGGAACTTTTTCCTCAAATCCTTTCTGCTATATATGTTGTGCATTTTAATTTTACATATGTTTTAAAAACATGTTACTATTCTTTTGACTATAAATATGATGTTATATTTTGGAACAATTAAAATTAAGAAAACTAAAGTTTGTTTCTAGTGTCCTTCTAATTTCATGAAAATACAATATTCTGCTTGATATCATATTTATCCTATCTGAAAAATCATAATGAATATTTCTTGTAGTTCAGTTGGTAATAAGTTCTGTATGCTTTCTTCTATAACAAAAATTCTATTTTTTCTTTATTTTTAAAGATATATTCACTGATTTTAGAATGCTTTGCTGACAGATATTTTATACCAGCACTTGAAAGCTGTCAATCCATTTTTTTTTTGTTTGTAGATGATTTCTGGCAAGAAGAAGGCTGTGATTATTTATTTTGTTTCTTTGTGTAAAATGCATATCTTTTTATCTGTCTGTTTTCAAGATTTCCTTTGTCTGTTAAGAGAATGTGTATGTGTGTATTTATCATGCTGGATACTCTCTAAGTTTTTTGTTCTGTGGTTTGGTGACTGTCATTAATTTTGAACAGTTCTTGACCACAATTTCCTTAATGTATATTAGCAGGTTAGACATTATTCTACAGCTCTTGAATTCTCATTGCTTTTTATTCTTATATTTTGGTTTGGAAAAATACATATTTCTCTCCCAAAGTTTATTAATTTTTTATATCTTGGTACATCTATCTATTCCATGAAACTAAAATTCATTCGTCCTATTCTCTCTCTTTCTACCTAGAGTTTACATTATAGTTTCCATTTCTAGGCTGAAATTGCTTATCTTATCTTGCATATTGACCACCTTTTCTGCTAGAGCTTTAACATAATAATCAATTTTAAATTCTCTGTTATATCTGAGTCTGTATCTTCTCACCACTGTATCCTTTGGCATGTGTTCATTCCTTGATCTTTTGCACACATTGTATTTTGTTTTTTAAAAAGGAAAGCTTGTATAAGATAATAAAGACTGAATAAAATATCTGTGCTTTGAAATGAACATAATTTCATATATTCACATATTCCTTCTAGACTTTTCATGTCAGGTTTTAGATCAATTTATTCAGCAGTAAGGGTGTGTCGTTCAGATATTATTGTTATTGAAGTTACCCTTATGCTCAGAGGCTTCAAATTCTGTCTGTGATACCATGGGGTTGGAGTGAGGATTTATTTGTCAGTTTTTCTTTCAGTACTGTTCCACAGTTGGCTCTAGGTCTCTCCTTTCTGCTGTGTCTGGGGAGGTTCTACAGGAATATTTCATTCATTAAGTCTCAGTTGCATGCAGCCTCTCTTCTCCCTGAGTGTTGAGCGTGAGTCCTTCTGCTGGCCCCGCCCCTCCTGTAGCTGTTGTTCAGGCTGTAGCCTGCATTTCTGCCTGTTTCCCAAGTGTAGGAATTTTTCGTCAGGTTCCTCCCATCATAAGCATGACAATTTTTTGCTTTTCCTATATAATTTCAGGCTTTTTTCTCTCTGTAATGAGTAGTTAAGGAATTATTTCATATGTTTCCTGAGAAAGCCGTGGTTGTGCTTCCCTTGGCCTTTGCTGCAGGGATGCTTTCTCAAGGTTTTCTTGATATATATTTTTTTATGCACTCTTTGAGTGAAGTTCACAGAGAAGAACATGCAAATGGTGCATTTACATCCTCCATGCTAGACCAGTTCTTTAACAGTATCCACTTCACTAACAATTCTCATCAGTGTCAAGCTGCTTCTGCCCAGATAGCCATGTCCTTTCTCTCCTTCAAGGTTTGCATTGAATTCAGATTTCAGTTTGCATCGATTTCAGGTTTGTTTTAGCCCTGCGAATTCAGGTCTATGATGGGTTCAAGAAAAGTGATAAATCTTGCACTTTGTCCACCTATTTTGTTCATTTCTGTAAAGGTGGAAATAATGCTCTTTCCAATTTTATTTACCTCAAGCAGAAACTAGGAGTTAGTTGCTTGCCCGTATCTCTAAAAGATACTTTTTTGAATGTAGAGTTCCACATTGACAGTTTTTTGGTTTTTGTTCTTACATTATTTTTGGCATGATGTTATCATTTGGCTCACATAGTTCCTGACAAAAATTCTGCAGTAACTCTTTAATTTGCTCTTGTGTAGGCAGGTAGTAAACCATTTTTCTCTTGCTGCTATTCTCTCAGCAGTTGTAGTAGAAAACTTAATTATGCAGTCTTGTTATTCCTGAGGCTGATTGTAGTTTTTTAAATCCGTAAGACTGTATGTTTGTAATTTTCATCTATAAAAAGTCATTATAATTTAAAATATTTTTGTCTGTCTATATCTGGAACTGTGATACATGTATATTAGATTCCTTAATATTTTGCACACATTAAAACTGCTGGTTTTTTTCAGTTATTTTTCTGGATGTCCTTGATTTTTAGAAGTTTTCATGGCTTTGTTTTTGAGTTTGTTGATCTTATGCTCCATAGTATCTAATCTCCCACTAATATAATTTAGTGAAATTTTTATTTCAGACATTTTATTTTTACCTCTAGCTGTTAGATTTGTGTAATTTTTGTCTTTTATTTCCATCCTACTTATGTTTATGCTTTCCTTTACACTTGTCTACATACTGAGTATCTTTGTACTGTACAGTTTTATATTCTCATGTACTAAATCTGTCATCTCTGCCACGCTTTAATTTGCTTCTGTTGGCTTGTTTTTCCTAGTTATTAGTTAAATGTTTCTATATCTTTGCATATATGATAATATTCATTGCATGCCAGATTTTTCAAATTTACATTGTTGAATATTGATATTTTTTACTCTATTAAACAGCCTTACTCTTTTTTCCTGGTAGGCAGTTGAGTGACTTATGAATCAGTTTAATCATTTTGAAGTTTGTTATGATTTAATAGGGCACATATAGAGTAACCTTTAACCTAAGACTAGTTTAGCTCCACTCCTAAGGTGTAATCCTTCCGTCATATTCATTAAGGTATTTAACAATGAATTCAATTAGGGTTTCTCTACTATAGCTTCTGAGGTTTTACATGGCTCCCAACTCCATGTGATTTCTGAGAACTGACTTTCATGTTATAAATATGCAGTTGGTATTTCACTAAAGATGCAATAAGAGCTACATGCATTTTTGTGAACATATTTCTGTTTATTGACCCCTCCTCTGTGAAACTCTTTCTTTTAAGTAGCAAGCTGATTGTCCAATCCAAATACAGTTTATATATTTTTGACTCAGATCATTGGGCTCTGTTGGAAAACTTTCTCTCTTTCTCATAGTCTGGAAAGTGAACCCAAAGAGAAAGCCAGGACTTGCAGATGACTTCAGACCTTATTTTATTTGTTTCTCTTCTTTTTCAGGACCACAGAACCTTACTGACTGTTTCATGATTGCCTGAAAACTATTGTGATACACACACACACACACACACACACACACACACATATATATATATATACATATATACATATACACGCACGTATATATATATACACACACATACGTCATTTCTCTTTCACCACCAAGCTTGTCATTAAGCCAAACACTAGAGTATTTTTGTGCTTCCATTTGGTTATTTACAATGAGAAACTAGACCTCAAATTAAGATGGGTCTTCAAATACTAAAAATCTAAAAATCATAGGTGACCACTACAATGTCAACATCTATTTACTTTGTATCAGGCAATGTACACACTGATATTATGCTATTAGTATTTTTAGGTGCCTACATTCAAGTGGGGGATTAAAGATTACTTACTTTCATTACTGTTATATCACTACTACTTCTAATCCTGCTGCTGCTGGTCTTGCTTCTAGAGAAACACTCATATTCATAGATGTGTAACCAGTACAATTTTTAGTTGATGTTTACTTTAAGAAATTATTTTCTATCACCTTTCTTCAAGTGTATAATTATTTCTACTGTTAAGCTTCATCCACACCCTTTTTATGACTAACATGTTTTTTTACTCAAAAATAGGAAAGATGGTATCTATTGAGATAATATTTGAGATTAAAAAAGTGTAGAACCTTCACTGACTGGTGTGACTCAGAGGATTGAGGGCCTGCCAATGAACCAAAGGGTCATTGGTTCAATTCCCAGTCAGGGCACATGCCTGGGTTGTGGGCCAGGTCCCCGGCAGGGGGTGTGTGCGAAGCAACCACATGTTGATGTTTCTCTCCCTCTCTTTCTTCCTCCCTTCCTCTCTCTAAAAATATAAATAAATATATATTTTTTAAGTATACAGACTAGTATTCTGTTCAAAGATATAAGAAGCCGATATGTTAAAAATAAAATTAGATTATACAGATTTATTATACTTATGATGCTTTAAAAATATGGATTATAAAATCTTCTATGGAATCTGGTAGTTCTAAAAATTGTTTTTATTGTATTACCAGCTGGCTGCATTCTACCTGATTTAATATGTTCAAATGAACATATTAAGTTTGTATAAGTAATAATCATGATCTCTTTATTTTAAAAGTTTTTAAGTTTATACTATTAGAAAGCATGGCATATAATTTTTCCATGTGTAAGAAATTAAGACCAAGTTATATAACCCTAAAGATTATCAACCTTGTAATGGGTCTAAAGAAAATTTATTGTGTTTTTTCTTTTATATTTCTTTTGTACATACTCTTTGTCCTATCCTATGTACCAATGTAAGCTCCATGAAGACAGGGGTCTGCTTCTTTTGACTTGATGTATCACAACAAGCTAGAAAAATATCTTTGCTTACCATAGGTGCTTTTTGCCTTTTATTTCTCTTCTAATTCTGTCCATGCTTTTCTTTACATTTGTGCACACATTGAGTATTTTCATTGTGTTATTGTAGTGGTGATGGTGGAGGTTTTGTTTTACGTGGTTCGCTTTTATTCAATTCTGAATTATATTTTGTCTCATAATATATAGCGGAATCAAACATTATCACTTTAATTAATAAATGTCATTATTTGAGAAAATATGTTTAAAAAAGTCATTTTTTATGTTTGGGGCAAATAAACAATGATCATCTATATAAGAACCTTTTATTTCTTAGTGTGATAGGTATTGAGTACAAAACCTTGACAAATACTACAACTACTACTAATAGTAATAATGCAGAGGAGGTGGAGGATCATATTGCAGTGTTTGGGGCAACCACCTGTTCAGTTCTAGAATGGGATTTCCTAGGAACTTGGGCAGGAAACCAGTGGCAAATCCTTTTCCTCCCATACCCTGTCCTTTAAATTTGTGCAATCTAGATAATGACACTGAATCCTAGGCAAAGTAGCTGAGAAAACTTTATAATTGTGAACACTAAATAATATATTTTAAAGTGAGGTTTATTTGGGGTTTATTCGAATTTTCATCTTGTAGAAACAGTCATAGCCTGTGACTGTTTGCTTTTTCTGAACTAGAAAAAACCTGTGTTAAATAGCACATTAAGAAAATAATATACTAACTTCAAATGATAAAATTCATATATGCAGAAATTTAGTGCAGGAGCATAAACGGTTGGATTTCTTTATTATATAAGGGTAGCCAAGGGCATGCAAGCTGGACCATTTCTCCAGGTCATCAAACAATGAGTTTTGGATATAAACTTGTGTGTGGATTCTCCACTGCTTAAAACACTACAAATGTGGGTGGTCAGCTGTCCTTTTTGATCTAAAGCAGCAATTTTCAACTTTTAAAAAAATCAAGTGCCTATACTTGTATATAAGGATTTATATGACTATATACTCATGGTTCAAGACAGGACATTCACGCCAGATGGCTATTGTTGTGTTGGCTGTTGTCATTATTTATGTGACAATCTAAGGGAAAAGAGGTCTGTGCCTCTGACTAAATAGTCAGTCAGGTACTACTTGCTAAAATTTCTTGTGGCACACCTGCATGCCATGGCATACCAGCTGGAAATCGCTGATTTGAAACATAATTTTCAAATGTTATCATTTTTCTTGGCTATAACAATTTTTAAGAAATGCTGGAGACATGAAATCCTCTCCTTATGATGAACTTGTTTCTTATTAAAAAATATGTAATGATAGCTAATTGCCAAGCAGATGAAATTCGCTGATGTATATTTTAGTTTATACCCAGATCATAATTCTTGGGAATTATGTTGTATCTTTTAATTCTGGGAATTTTGTGAATCACCAAAAGAAGTCAGTTTTGAGACATGGTCAAATCTTCTTATCTTTTCCTGGTATTAGACTAGGAAAGTCTATAATTTGGAAATATTAAATATTTTTAATGATAAAGAAGAGGGAGGGAGGGAGGAACGAAGGAAGTATGAAGGAAGAAAGGAGGACTGGAGATATGGGACTAGAGATATGGCTCATAAGACTTCACATTAAAGTGAAGTATTCATAAGTACTTCATACTGTACTACATAATACACAAAAAAGAAACCATATGGTATTTCTGACTTAACAATATAAAATTAGATTTTATTTCAAACAGGAAGAAGTGATTGCCTCTCTGGTGCTGACACACCTAATTTTTTCACAATGGAATTTTTCTAATACTGTTAGTACATTTCCAATTTTGTGTCACCAGGAAATATGTAATATAATACATTTTCCAAAGGGAGAGGAAAGAAGGTATGGAACGTTCAAGTGAAACAAACAGAGGTACAATTTTAAATACATTTATTTAGAAACAATGATGATTTACCAATTTTGAAAGTGTCTTTGAAGGTATAATCTAAAATTTACAAGAAGTGAGTGCTCAGCCAACCAAAAAATAATACTCTGA
This sequence comes from Sturnira hondurensis, assembly GCF_014824575.4. Taxonomy (NCBI): domain Eukaryota; kingdom Metazoa; phylum Chordata; class Mammalia; order Chiroptera; family Phyllostomidae; genus Sturnira; species Sturnira hondurensis. The sequence continues at coordinate 1,458,184 of NW_028098001.1, read as the reverse complement.
GCTTCATTACATGGTCCTAGATGAGGGAAGATTATTTCTCCTATGCAAGGAAACTATGAATTCCCTAGGCTATTTATCAACAAGGTGTACGTGGGATAAAACCCTCCAGCTACTGTATGTTCCAACATGCTGACTACTGAGGTTGTACTGATAATGATTCTCCAGAAGCAGAGAAGTGCCTATTGTTTGGACCATCTAGTTAAGTCCTGTATGCTCAGAAAGTGGTCATAACGACAGAACTAACTACCAGTGATGTAATCAGGAAAAACAAAGCCAATCCAAATACTCTGTTCTTTTTTTAAAAATTCTTGTTCAAGTACAGTTTTCTGTCTTATATTCCCAGCCATGCCCATCCCCTCCTCAGTGCTCCCCACCTCCCTCCTATTTCCAACCCCCGCCTTAGTTATTGTCCTTATGTCCTTTATACTTGTTCATGTGAGTCCATCCCCTTTTCCCCTGTGATTCTCTCCACTCTCCCTTCTGGTCCCTTTCAGCCTGTTCTGTATTTCAGTGTCTTTGGTCATATTTTGCTTGCTTGTTTGTTTTGTTGTTTAGATTCCTGTTAAAGGTGAGATCATATGCTATTTGTCTTTCACTGCCTGACTTATTTCACTCAGCATAATGCTTTCCAGTTCCATCCATGATGTTTCAAAGGGTAGGAACTTCTTTCTTTCTGCTGCATAGAATTCCATATTCTATTCTTTAACATTTATATTATTTTTCTCTTCCTAAATACTTTTCAAGCCTCTAAATATTTCTCTTTCATGCATGATGATCTGATTGTTAGTTTAGAAATGAATCTGTGGCTTTTATTGTAATTAAAAACAAATTAAGTTAAGCCCTGACCAGTATGATGCAGTTGGTTGAACATAGCCCTGCATGACAAAAGGTTGCTGGTTCACCTCTCTGTTGGGGTGCATTGCCTGGGTTTGGGGTTTGGTCTGCAGTCGAAGTGAGTGAGAGCAGCAACAGATCCATGCTTCTCTCCATCTTTTTCCCCCTTCCAGTCTCTCTCTCTAAAAAGTAAATAAAGTTTTAAAATTTTAAGTTAAAATGTGGTATTTAAGTAATTTATCTTTCATCTACCTTTAGACTATGTCTCGCTAGATTAAAATTTCTTTCTTTTATTAATTAACAGATTAAATGTCCCTATACTTCCAAATGCAATTGAAAACTTTATCATAGATATTACATCATAATAGATAAATTGTTACATGATTCAGTTACTATAATGTAATATGGAATATGAGATATACTCAGAGAAATACAGAAACAATGAAAATTTCAGCTCTTCCAATTATGTTTCTCACATTTCTAAATAACTCTACATAGAGAGGTTTCTGAGCTTGAGACATCAGTATTCTCTCTGTATTCTTTACTTGAGTGATGTATTTACTTTTGCTTTCTGATATTCACCCACAAAAAAATCTGTTGCCATGACAATTTTGAGCTCCATTCTTGCTTTATAGAATTTTTTTGTATATTTCATAGGTACATTAAAATACTATGTGAAAACTGGGTACAGAGGAGAGATGCTAGGGAATTAGCTGTAGCTGGAAAAATATATACACACACACACACACACACATATACATACATAAATAGTGTTGAGGGAAACAAAAGGCAACTAATATATGCCATAGGTTTCTGTTAATTTTAAGTTCAGAAGCAGATAAATATTAATAGTATTCAAAGTGAGGAAGGTTCTGGCAAGGGGAATGTAGTAAATGGCAATGTGTATAAAGAGTCTTCTGAGATGCTAGTAATATTTATTCTTGATCTAGATAGGAGGTATGTCGATATGGTCAGTTTGTGATAATTTGTTGAGCTCTATGCCATAATTGTACTTTTCTCTATTGAATGTGAAGAAAAAGTTTCTTTGAAATGGAACTTAATTCTACACATGGGTTATAGTTACTCAATGCTTAGGACATAGTTAATCTCCAGAGTTAAAAGTTTTTCAGTGGTTACATAAAGTAAGTTTGGTAGTTTGGGTGAGCTCCTGAAATCTGCTGAAGGCTATTAGAGCTACTCCTCTACCCTCGCATAATTCCTTGCCATCAGAAGAGAAGGTTTAGGGGCAGATGTAGTGAATAGGCCTGAAGGAAGATGGGCCAGACAACACAGAAACACACTAGTTTTAATTGCTTTAATCATGTTTTTCTTCCTTCTTTAAAAAGAAAACAACTTCAACGAACTTATTAACCAATCGACATTGGTTAATAAAATTATATAGGTTTCAAGTATATAATTCTATAAAACATCATCTGTATAATGTATTGTGTGTTCACCTCCCAAAGTCAAGTCTCCTTCTGTCACCATTTATTCTCTCTTTACCCTCTTCTCCCTCCCCCAACCCCCTTCCCCTCTAGTAATCATACAACAATGATTATTTAGCCATTAAATGTATTTTTATGAAGAACTTTTAATTGGGAAAATAAAGGCTTACATGAAATTGATGACTACAAGATAATTTGTAATCTTCATTATGTTCTTTAAATGTTGTTTTAAAGTGGTCTTTAACAAATTCATATTTATTAGCATAAGAAGATTGAATAAAATACAAAAACAAATTCCCAGTGTTTAAAAAAATATTTGCCTAACTGGTGGTACTCAAATATCCTATCATTTAGATAATATGTCTTTATTTTTACACTCTCCTCACTCACACATTACATTGGAGATATTCTTTTGGAAAATAGATCAGTTGTTACCACATTTCAAAGTGATTTGTTGAAATACTTGATATTTCATATTTCCATAAAGGGCGGGGTTTTAATATTGTCCAGCTCTGAGAACACTTAATCTTTATATACTATCAAGCAAGAAATGATTTGTTCACCTCCTAAATTATCTATTCAAAAAAATTAAAGGAAATGAAAACCAGCCTCCTCCATTTAATGGATATAATAGAAATATTTCAATGTTCAGGTTTATTTGTGCAAAATGTTTGACATTATAAAATGCAATCATTTTAAATTATTTTTACATTTATGATAATATAATTATATAAACAGTATTTTACTACATTGCACAATATATATAGGTCAAAAGAAAATTTTAAAATAAAGCAACATTTCAGTATATTAAGGACAATTATATGACCAATATAAACATAACTGTATAACATAACTTAATTAAGTGAATTTAAATTTTTGATTTCTAATTTGATAAGACACAATTACATTTAAAAACATAAATAAGTATAGAAATCTTTTTTTAAGATTTTATTTATTTATCTTAGAGGGGAAGGGAAGGAGAGAGAGAGAGAGAGAAATATTAATGTATGGTTGCCTTTCATTCATCCCCTGCTGGGAACTGGGAACCGGGAACCGGGAACTGGGAACTGGCCTGCAACCCAGGCATGTGCCCTAACTGGGAATCGAACCGCAATTGTGTGGTTCGCAGGCCCATGCTCAATCCACTGAGCTACACCAGCCAGGGCTAGAAATCTTAACAGTAAGTATATGTGTACAGTTAAGTTTTTGTGCAGTGGATTATAAAATTCTATGACCAAGTCATTTATTTATTTTTTTACTTATTTATTTATTGTTGTTTTTCAAGTGCAGTTGTCTCCATTTTCTGCCCACCTCCCACCCTCAATCTTACCCTGCTTTGACTTTGTCCGTGCATTCTTTATACATGTTCCTTGAGGACCCTTCCCTCTTTCCCCCATTATCCTCCTCCCTTATCCCCTCTGGTTACTGTCAATTTCTTTTCTTTTTTAAAAAGATTTTATTTATTTATCTTTAGAGGGTAAAGGGAGAGAAATATCAATGTATGGTTGCCTCTCATGCATCCCCTGCTGGGAACTGGCCTGCAACCCACGCATGTGCCCTGACTGGGAATTGAATGGTGATCCTTTGGTTCGCAGGCCTGCTCTCAATTCACTGAGCTACACCAGCCAGGGCTACTGTTGATTCCTTTATTTCAATGTCTCTGGTTATATTTTGTTTGCTTGTTTGTTTTGTTGATTAGGTTTCACTTACAGGTGAGATCATATGATATTTCTCTTTCACAATCTGGCTTATTTCACTTAGTATAATGTTCTCCATATCCATCTGTACTGTCACAAAGGGTAGAAGTTCCTTCTTTCTTTCTGCGGCATAGTATTCCATTGTGTAATATGTATCATGTTTTTTTTTTTGATCCACTCATTTACTGACAGGCACCTAGGTTACTTCCAGCACTTGGCTATTATAAATTGTGCTGCTATGAACATTGGGCTACATAAGTTTCTTTTGAATTGGTGTTTCAGGATTTATAGGATATAATCCTAGCAGTGGAATTGCTGGGTCAAAAGGCAGTTCCATTTTTAGTTTTCTGAGGAAATTTCATATTGTTTTTCACAGTGGTTGCACCAGTCTGCATTCCCACCAATGCTGTACTAGGGTTACCTTTTCTCCACAGCCTGACCAGCATTTATTGTTTGTTGATTTGTTTATGATGGCCATTCTGATGGTGTGAAGTGTCATTTCATTATGATTTTAATTTGGATCTCTCTGATGGCTATGAACAAGTTATTTAAATCAAGGCAGTGTAGCCTTATTTATTTGTTTATAATTATGTTTTACTTATTTGTTCTTAACTGCACCTACTATTTGAACTACTTTCAAAGGTCAATATCAGATATTGGCCTATGAAAAACAACTTTAGATTAAAAAAATTATCCCCATTTCATAATGAGTGTTTTATAAGTCAGAATGTCAGAAATTATAACTATTCTTATGATTATATTGGTGCATGTTACCTTTTATTTCTCTGACTCAATTATGAATGAAATATTTCTCAACTAATAATGTGAAACATTTTTGAAATAATTTAATATTTCTGTTTATATATAGAAGTCACCTGCTATATCAATATTTATATAGTCACCTGCTATATAAATATTTCTGTTTATATATAGAAGTCACACATATATCTGTGTTTTTACAAAAACATATATGGAAAAAAACAAGTAACATCTTAGGTTAGATTTTGTGCTCTATTTTCGGAAGTTAACAGAACTTAGAATTTAGTTTTTTTCCTATGTAATCATGCAGGGAAAATATAATTCTATCACTTTTACTCCATTTCCCTGGATTCTTATACTTTTTGCAACAATTCAATACCTATTTTAAAAATTCAGTGAACTATTTTTTGCTCTCTCACTGAAAGAGCAATATTCTTTTTCTGTTTCAAGATCCATTTCTTTAAGAAACACATTCCAGCAACTGTGTCCAAGATACAAACATTATTATTGCAGCACACTATTTGAATGTAGCCTATGGGAAGTATTTTCATGCTTGACATGGTATAATATTCAAATTGGAAATAAAACTTTTAAAGCTTGAAAGGAACTAAGGAAACTTGGTTGGGTTGTGACTACCATCTTGAATTAGATATTTTAACTGAGTGCCCATTTCTTCTTTTCAAGCTTCATTTTCCATTAAAACATATTCTGAGCAATTCGAATGTGAACTGACTCAAACTTTCCAGAAATCCAGGGCTCCATTTGCTTCAAAGAGTGAAACATATAAAGAGGCACTGTCTGGATGGTTAGTGCAATAAGAACTTCAGAACAAGACAATATATGAAATAGATAACTAAAGCAAAGTTTGGTTATACTTCTTCAGTTATGCTCACCAGGCCGGTAGAGCTGTTATTGCCAAGTGCTCTATTAAGATGACTTATGTTCTATATCTTGATGATGAAAGTAAATATAGTAATTATTAAAGTAAGGATGTGCAGGTACAAAAAATGTGGTGTTTTGCTGCATTGTTGCTAGTGTTTCAATTTCTTAATTTACTATATTATACATTTCCTCCATAATCAAGATTAATATAAGGATAGTAAAATTATGATATTAAATAAAGAAAAATGAACATATTATGAACAACATAAAATATTAAGTATGATTGTCATCTTTCTGATTGGTTCTTTCTTAGTATTGCTTTTATATTTTTCAAAGTCCATGGAGCTATTGAGAAATTTGTAAATATTCATTCTTCCACAAACAACCCAGTGTTCAATTAGACTTGAATGAACACTCTCAGAACAAATTATTTTTGGTTTAAAATAAATTAAGATTTTGTTTAGGCTCCTTAATTTTTCTATTTATTTTTGCCCAGGGATAAAGCCAAGGACTTTTCTAAGATGTACTGAAATCCATCAAATATCTCCAGAGAGAGACAGGACAGTTAATGACATCCTAATTATGCTACCAATAATGAGACTAACCATGCCATATGTAGACTCTACTAGATGAGACCCCGTATATGCCATCATTTTACTCTCAACAGAATTCAATTATAGAATATTAAAAGAGATTTAAAAGAAAACATTTCATGAAATATTTTCTTAGGATACTCTGCTCTCTAACGTACTATATCCCTGCCTGGCTATATCCCACAATTTGGGAAACATTTTGAAGCGGGGGTGTTCATCTGTGAAATTGTAGCTTAAAGACCATGGTAGAAGAAAAGCTGTCTATTAATTGCAATGTGAATGGACTCTACTTATGGAGAAGAGAAGAAGATTGGTATGTCCTAATATTCCATGATACAGGTACAGGGAGATCAACCTTTATGGTTAGAAGAGTATGTATTTTTTCCCTAGATGGTCACCGAGATTGCAAATAACTATACAGTGAAAATAGGCTGCACTAAGCTATAGATGTCATTTGAGCCATATATGTAGTGTTTACTACAGGCTAATTACAAATACAATTTAGGTTGAAACAATAAAACAAAATTTAACTACAAGGCAAATTAGAATGCATATTTAAATGAGTGTTTTCCATTTTCAAAATACATTTACTAGCCCTTATTTGTGATTATGCTATTACCTGCTATTTTCTTTTTTTCAAATTCTATTTCAATATGTAATTGAATTATGAAAAGATACTCCTAGCAAGCTCTGATTTTTAAAAAAATATATTACATTTATTGTTTGTACCACACAGTCAATAATATTTTACTGAGATTAAGAAGTGAAGTTGTTCTATGTATTGTTATTTTGGATCGGTAGAAAGAATTATTAGTAACCAATACATTTCAAAGGTGACTTATCTGTATGTAGGACATTATGTGTTCCTGAACGTTTAACTTATAACTAAGATATTTTATAATGAAATTGTTAGAATTTGTGAAACATACAGTATAGGACACTGTAAAGACCATTCTTCCAGTTTTCCAATAAGACTTCCTTAATAGAAATTTATGGTTCTTTAACACTGACTCATTCAATGTTTTGTTTTATTATTTTGCCAAAAATAATCTCCCACCTGAGTATAGCCAACCAGTCATCACTAAATTAAAATGGTAAACAGTATCAATATTTTGATTATTGCTTTAGGTCTGTTGGCTAAATGATTAAATGATTTTTTAGCACCTGAAATATTTTTATGTATCATGTAGGCACTTGTCATCATTCCTCTCATATAATAAACAATCGAATATTCAGTAAATTACTGTACTGAATGTCTGAGACAATACTGCCTATAAATACAAAACTGCAGTCTTAGAGATTATCTAGTTCTCTGATTTTACAGAGAGTGTATGACTGGCCTAAGGTCATACTACCGAGAACCACTGAAGCCAGGACCAGTAGGAATTACCAAGTACAGCGTTCATTCCGATGAATCTCATTCTGCCCAATGTATAAGCTAATGCATTACTTTAAAGTTCTAGCAGTTTTAGAGTAAACGTATATCCCAGAATGATTAAAGCAGTCCTAGTTTACTTCTATTGCCATGGCATAATTAATAATAGCCTCTGTACCCTCAAAAGTGTTGATGTTTGGATAATAAAGTATAAGGTTGAGCTAATTAATATCATAATTAATACCATAATATTGAAGTCAGGCTAATATTTACATATAAATATATAGTAGAAGGAATCAGAATATAAATGAACAAAAGTATCCCTTTGTAAGGAGCACCTAACAGTACATGCATTTTGGAATCGCACTGAATTCATGTCACAGCTGGCACATAGCACCCATGGTGTCTGGGATGAGATAACCTCCCTGTGACCCATTTTTATATCAATAAATGTGTTTTGTAACACTTGCACTAATAGGTTACCATGATATGTTTCTTTATGCTAAAGAAACATATCAATACATATACAGTGACAGCCAATAAATATTTCAATTTTTAATAACTATTATTATAAAAGAAATCTTTAGCATACTATTTGGACTGGTTACAGCACTGCATAACTAACTGTTTAGCAGCTTAAAGGGAAACACTACCTACCACTTTGGTAGAATCCATTTTGAGCTGAAATTAACAATCACTTCTCTTATCTCAGCAAGGAATCCATTTCACTCAAAACAACGGAAAGAGGCATGCTGTATTTCAAAATGTATGTTGGTTCACTTGAATCAAATGGATTTGAAGTGTCTGCAATGGAATAGTTGGTTCATTTCCTCCTTTCAATTCCTCATAGGCCATTGTTTTCTCTTAAGGATTTTTAACCAAAGTCTTAGAGTTTCTTTAGGAATGTTGTATCATTCTTGATACAACATTCCACTGAGTCCCCATTAATTACTTTTTAAAGAAAAACGAAATGAAAATATTTTACATAAAATGTTGAATGTATTTTTAAGATTAAGATGCTTAAAGATTCTATTTAGAGGATACCATAAATGCTACACATAAAAGCAAATTCTAACAAAAAATGATGATTTCATCTCAAAATAATTATATAGCTAATAAATATGTTGAAAATATTATAAACTATTTTCAAAACACACAAGTGTTTAATTATGACTTTACTACAAGTCATCCTCCATTCTTTCAATAAATATTTGTGGAACTTAGCTCTTTTTTGGGCGCGAGCATCGACTGGCAGCCTCCAGGGTCAGTGACTCTGTGCACGCCCTACTTTTGACACAAATCTTACTCTTACTCTTCTTGAATTTCAGATTCTACAGGTGTTCAACAGGTAGTTGTATTACTACCTTTTCCCCACTGCCCACCCACACACAATGCATGGGTTTGTGTGTAAAGAACACAGGAGATTCCTTAGTGTGTGAGTCTGGGGGGAAGTAGAGATTTCAAGATTTAGTGTACAAATTTGGAAATCATAGACATGTATGTTGCATTAAAGCCACACATTTGTAAGATTTTGTTTAGTCATTGACTATGGACTGACAAAAAAGAAAAATGATAACAATAAAACTAAACAGGGCAGTCTAATTCATATGTCCAGAAAAGGAAGCAGGCCAGAAAGGTGAATAAGAAGGCTTAGGATGTGCTTCCAATTTTAGTCATGATATATAAAGATCTTAGGAATTCTCACTTCTATCCCTAAAGTAAGAAAAAAATACATGGGCAGACTAAAAAGACTGACTTATTGGTCCCATTTGAAATACAGGTTGCAGGGCAAATCATTACCCCTAAAGTTAGAAACGTAGGCTCATCCCCAGAGCCACAGCCAAAGTCTACCTATCTGAAGCAGAAGCCTCTGGACATATCAGTAGAAACTTCAGTGGAAGAAATGTACCAGTGGTGATATTGATGAAGAGCTGGAGGCTAAGTGCAGAATAGCATGAGAAAAAAACTGGAGACTGGAGACGTAGGGCAGCTCACTCTTCCATGAGCTTTGCTTCCAGGAACTCCAATAAGTTCTCATGACAAAGATGTGAGAAATATTTCTCCTGGATCTGGCAAGGGAAAAAGAAGATCAATCTTGTAAAATTTTCCCAGAAGATACTTCACAACAAAAGACAGAGGGCAAGACTCTTCTAGAGACTGACCGAAGTTAGGGGCAGTGTTTTCCTTCATTCCAGTCTCCTATAATCTTTCTATCTCACTTAAATGGGCCAAGAACAAAGTGAACAAGACTCCGGACTTCAGTGAAATCATGTGGGGATACTGCAGCCAGAGAATGGAGTGAGGGACAGAGGAGAAAAAAGGCTGCACCACTGAGCAAACATTGGTGACATGGCTTTAAGACATGGGCCCACCAAAAGGAAAAGAAAACAAAACAACCAACAAACAAAAACCACAGTGTGAAGACCAGACTTAGATGTGACTTGGGTGTTAGAATTGTTAGGGAGGAAAATAAAAATAATTGTGATTAATATCTTAAGGGCTCCAAAGTACAAAATTGACAGTATGTTAAATAGAGATCGGTAATATAAGCAAAGAAATACCACCTCTAAGAATCAAAGGAAAAATCTAGAAACCAAAAGCACTTTAAATGAAATTAAGAATGCCTTCAATGACTTCCTTAGTAGAATAGGTTAATGGAAACTACCAAACCTAAAACAGGAAGAGGAAAAGAGGAAGGAAGGCAGGCCGGCAGGCAGCAGGAAGGAAGAATTTAAAATGGTATAACATATGCATGATTGGAATACCAGAAAGATAGAATGGAACAAATGTAACATTTGAAGTAATAATAGCTGAAAACTTTCTAAGAGTAGTGAGAACATTAAGTAGATGTTAGTGAGAACATTGGGTTAACATACCAAACATAAATGACAAAAAATCACCTAGTCATGTCATATTTATATTGGATAAAAGGAAAGCTGTCTTGATAGAATATAGATTAGTTAAAGGTTATTGTCTTTACCAGGTTTTAAGAAATATAAAGCATAAATAGTTCATCTGTAGTCATCAAATTCAACAAATATTCATTCGATGCTAATAAATAAAACATTTTTCGTAGTGCTGGATACATAGTGCTAAAAAAAAAATAACACAGAGCCCTGCCTTCACATTACTAAACATTTACCGAAATAATCTGCCTGAGGCTAAATTGCCAGAGTTGAAGAACAAGGAAAGAATCAAATAGACATTGACAAATTTGGTTGATAAATTTGCAGAAACATTTATTTAAATTATCATATAAAAGCAGCCTTTAACAATTATCACCATATTCCCCCAAGGCAGCCTTCAGAATTATCTCTTTATTTGCTTCTTATGTTATCAGTTAGGGGTGAATGGAAGTTGGATATATATTCAAGTTAATTAAGCAAAAATTACTTTGCTGGTTTTCTGCTCTGACATAGATAGATGTTATCAACTATTTAATATAGAAGTGCTTTAGCATTATCTCATATTGCTCTTAAAATCAAGAGGGTTTATTTTATAGGTGCAAGAGTACATTTTCTACATACTTAAATATGCTACTATCTATAATAACTGACTTCTTTAGATTTAGCAACTCCCCAATAGACTCTTTAGTGGGATCCCAAGCAGAAAGGTGAACAGCTGTTCTTCAGCATCTAGTTACTCCCAAGAGTTTAGGAAGATGTTTTAACTCATTCTGCATCTCATTTGAGCCTTTTCTACAATATGCGGTTTGTTTTACCTTTCTGTATCTTATTGACCTTTTGTCCTTTTTCACCATTTCTTGAGTCTGTTCTACTCCTGACTGTTGCAACACTCTCCATATGGCACCCCACATTTCTGTATGGTACCCCACATTTCCTACCCTGACAAAAGTAATCCAGTGACAAACACTGCATTGCACCCCTGAGGAAACCTAAGAGTTTGTGGTTTGTATTATTACTTTACTCCCATTCCACTTTAATCTTAGAGGTGTAACTCACCCACTCAGGACTTTTGTCTACATGTAAATGGGGAGAATAAGGAAAGTAATTAGGCCATGTACAGTGATATTATAAAAAGTATTCCCCAAAGGTTCTGAAATTCACTAGTTTTTATGAGTCAGATATATTTGACAAGAAAATAATTCTGATTTTTTCAAATAATTATAATATATCATCACTTTAAATAATTTTAAAATGAAATTAATTTATAGCAGATTTCATCGAGTTGTGTTTCATATTCCCTTTGAATATAATAAGGTGCCTACCTTTCAAACAGGAGGCATTCATCTCCAGTCTTGAAAGAAATGGATTATAACAGAGTACACTCAAACAGGATTGTGTAGCCATACACTGTAGTAGGTTGAATGATGTCCACCTGGAACTTCAGAATGTGACATTATTTGGAAGCAGGATCTTTGAAGATATAATTAGTTAAATTAAGATGCAGTCATACGGGATTAGTATGAACTAAATCCAGTGACTGTTGTCCTTATAAGAAAAGAGGACACACAGTGGCCCCTACACAAAAAGAAGAACTCCTATGAAGACAAAGGCAGGAATGGAGTTTTGCGGCCACAAACCAGAGAATGTCTGGAGGTTTCAGAAGCTACAATGGGCAGAGAAGGATTCTTCTCTTATCTTTAGGAACATGACCCTGACAGTTTCTTGATTTTGGATTTCTATTCTCTAGAACTGTGAGAGAATAGATATTTGCTCTTTTAAGCCACTGAATTTGTTGTAGTCATTTGTTATAGCAGCCCTCAGAAACTAATAAACACCAATAAGTTCTACCTTAAAAGGTCAAATAAATAAGAGGAAATGTGAAGGAGAAGTATGTTTAGAAAGAGTTATCAGTAAACTAGGTGATATATTTGGGAAGTAAATTAATATTAAGCCAGAAAAAGGTGACATTTTAGATAGGGTTAATATTTGAAAGAAAGAAAAAGAATATGAATATAGTCTGAGGAGTACAAGGTGAGTTTGTTTAGAAATAAATACAAAAAATATTTCTTAATCCAATTATCCAGTTAAATATCTCAATATATTTCATATGCTTATAGTTTTTCAGAAAATACAATGTTTTTCTCTGGATGATTTTAGATTTTTAAATTATTACTATTATTATCTTAATGTTTGGTTGTTTGGCAGTATTACTGTAATGTTCCAAGGTAGAGTTTCTTTGCTTTAATCTAGCTGGGGATTCTTAGAAATATTGAACCCATTTTTCTGATATAATTTGTTACTATTGAAACTTCCTTACCGATATGTCTTCAAATATTTTCTTCCTCCTCATCTTTTTTTCTGATATTTCAGTTAAATACAAGTTATATGAACTTTACTATGTCCCATATAAGCTTTCCACATTCTTCTTATGTCTTTTTTTTCCTCTCTTCATACTTGGTCTAGATAATTTCTACTGATCTGTCTTCCAGTTCACTATTTTTTTCTCATGTTTTTGCTAATATAATGTTTATTTCAGATGTAGATTTATATTAGAGAATAAGAAGTTTGATAATTAATGAGCTAAATGTTCTATTAAACAGATTGAAAAACAAAAAAAATCATTAAACAAAAAATGATGTTACAAAATATTGAGTTAAATATGAATGGAATATAAACAAAGACAGCACTGTTTTTTAATATATTTCTAAAGATGGAAAACATAGCCACCTTCGCTCTTGGGATGAATGAAATGTACTCTCTAACAGAGGATCTGAAGAGGAGTTGCTGGCTGTAGAATCTGCTCAGTACTTCTATGTTGAAAACTGTTTTCAATAGTTAAAAACTGTGTTTGAAGGAAAATCTAGCTTAATTCACAGTTTTTTATTAAAAATATTTAAAAATACTAAAATAAAAGCTTATTTTGTTGCCTTGCTTTGTATTTGTATATTGGCCGTGAAATTGCTAGTCTAATTTTTATAAGACATTTGATTTTTTTGTTCTGAAAGTCTTAAAGATTTTATTATACCTTTGGAATTAAGTAGTTTTGTTATGATAGATCTCAGCATTGATTTGGGGGGCTTAATTTTTGAAAGGACCTAATGAGCTTTTTAAATGTATGTATTTAGGCTTTTTTCTATTTCTGGAGAAGTGCCTTACATTATAGATTTAAATATTATTCTGTTGCATTGTTTGGTTTTGTTTGTTTATGAAGGATTCTGAAATAACAGAAATGTTTGTGCTAGTTTTCTATTTCTACTACTTTTTTGACTTTGTAAAAATTTTTCCTGCCCTGTTTGGTATAGCTCAGTGGATTGAACATGGGCCTGTGAAGTCTCTATATTGATGTTTCTCTCCACTTTCTCCTTCCCTTCCCCTCTCTCTAAAAACAAATAAAATATTTAAACTTTTTCTTCTATTATTATAGTTATCTAGATTCACTTTTTCATTTGTTTCTATTAATGTCTGTTTGATTGTAGGTTTTGAATTTCTTTTTTAAAATTATTTTATTGTTGTTCAATTACAGTTGTCTGCATTTTCTCCCCACCAGTTCCCCCCAACCCCAGACACACCCACCTCCTTCTATTGCTTCCACCTTCCTGCTTCGTTTTGTCCATGTGTCCTTTATAGTCTTTTCTAAAAATCCTTCCTCCCACCCCCTCTCTCTCCCCTCTGGTTATTGTTAGATTGTTTTTAATTTCAATGTCTCTGGTTATATTTTGTTTACTTTTTTCTTTGTTGATTATATTTCAGTTAAAGGTGAGATCGATCAATGGTATTTGTCTTTCTCATCCTGGCTTATTTCATTTAGCATAATGCTCTCCAGTTCCATCCATGCTGTCATAAAGGGTAGGAGCTCCTTCTTTCTCTCTGTTGCATAGTATTCCATTGTGTAAATATACCATAGTTTTTTTTATCCACTCATTTACTGATGGGCACTTAGGTTGCTTCCAGCACTTGGCTATTATAAGTTGCGCTGCTATGAACTTTGGGGTGCATAGGTTCTTTAGGATTGATGTTTCAGGGTTCTTAGGGTATAATCTCAGCAGTGGAATTGCTGGGTCAAAAGGCAGATCCATTTTTAGTTTTCTGAGGAAATTCGGTACTATTTTCTGCAGTGGTTGTGCCAGTCTGCATTCCCACCAACAATGCACTAGGGTTCCACTTTCTCTACATCCTCTCCAACACTTGTTTGTTGCTTTGTTTATGATGGCCATTCTGACTGGTGTGAAGTGCTATCTCATTGTGGTTTTAATTTGCATCTCTCTAATGGCTAGTGATGCTGAGCATCCTTTCATATGTCTCTGGGCCCTCTGTATGACCTCCTTGAAGAAGTGTCTGTTCAAGTCTTTCGCCCATTTTTAATTGTTTTTTTGTCTTCCTGAAGTGGAGTTGTGTGAGTTCTTTATATACTTTGGAGATCAAACCCTTGTTTGAGGAATCATCGGCAAATATGTGTTTTCTCATATAGTTGGTTCTCTTTTCATTTTAATACTGTTTTCTTTAGCCAGGCAGAACCTTTTTAATTTGATGAGGTCCCATTTGTTTCTGATTCAAAGCGGTTTTAAGTTTGTTGAAATATATTTAATTTTGCTTGACTTGTAGAATTACCATTGCCTCCTGCTTTATGCTTTTTTAATGGATGTTGAGTATATATAAATTTCAGTTGATCTGTATGAGTTTTAATTCTCAATTTTCTGCAGTGGTCTTTATATTCTTATTGTTTATTTATTTAAGTGCTTATTCCACCAGATTCATAGCTTAACACCAGTTAGTTTTCATTGCTATTTCACTATTTACTTGACAGAAAGCCCTTCTTCCTTTATTTTGCCCTTTTTCTCCCCCCAAAGCTATGTTTGGAAGAATATTCCTTTAAACCACACTTGCCTCTTTCATGTGTTTTTTTTTTTACCTTTAAGTCAGACTGTCGCCTTATATAAAGTAAAGTCTTTTAAATAACAAAGTAGGTCATTTATATGAGGGTTTCGGCCCTTTGAAAAAAATCTCCTGTACACCATGTTCTGATTATCTTATTACATTTTAGAATTTTCAAGTTTAGGAAGGATTTCATCATTATGCTAGTTCCTGCAACTGCCCCTCGAGTGCATTTGCTAACATCCATACTCTCTTCCCTTTAGATTTCCTCGGTCTTTGCTCACAAAATTAATTGAGGCAGTGTTGATGTGAGGCAGAAGAGTTTGGGATGGCATCATTGTCATTTGGTGATTCTTCTCTTTACACTAATTTATTTTGCAGTTTTGGAAATTATAGGGAATTCTTTACTATATACCTACCATTGTCTAATGTATCTAGAAGCTCAGGAGTTACTTTTGTAAAGCTTACTATTATAATTTAAACCTTTAAAACTTAATTAAAGTGTCTAGTATCAACATTAATGTAACTATTGATATGGTTGGATTTAAGTATAACATCTTATTAGTGGTTTTCTGTTTATTTTTGTTCCATTTTACCTTCTATTCTGTAATCTTTTAATATTTTACATATTAGTAATTTTATTTTAATTTATCTATTTGATTTTACCTGTGCCACTGCATTATTTTTCATTGACTGTTATAGGGATTATAGTATAAATCCTTCAATTTTACTTTCTGTTCATGGTCAAAATTATACCATTTCACATAATATGCAGAAACTTTGCAAACATACAGTTTCAATGAGTAACTCTATTTTCTTTTATACAATTATATTACATAGCATTCTAAATTTTCATTTGAACAGCCATATGTGTTTTAAAATATAAGGAAGAAAATAATACATGCATAATTTGGGAAGTGTCCATATAGTATGTCTTTAAATTATTCTTACATTCTATCTTTTCTCTAGGGCTTTGATTACTTGTAAGCTAAATCCATTTATGTTGTCCCACTGATTATCAAATTTAAGTATAGTTGGTATATAATATGTTATGTTAGTTTCAGGTATACAATATAGAGTTCCAATACTGTTATACCTTACAATGTGATCTCTCCACTAATTCTAGTATTCTGTCACCTTGCAAGCTTATCACAATATTCTTGACTGCATTCCTCCTCTTCACCTTTTTCATCTAACTCCTCCCACTTCCCTTTCCTCTGGCAGCCATCCCCTTGGTCTCCGTTTCTGAGTTTGTTTTTGTTTCTCAGTTTGAGTTTCTCTTTCGTCTCTGTTTCTGAGTTTATTTGTTATTTTTTATGTGTTTGTGGGTTTGTTTGTTTTAGATTTCACATATAAGTGAAACCATGTGATATCTTGGTATATTTTGTCTGTCTGACTTATTTCATGTAGCATAAAACCCTCTAGATATGTCAGTTTTGTTTGAGATGACAAGATTTCATTTCTTTTCCTTGCCAAGCACTACTCCATTGTGTATATATACCTCACACATCTTCATTCATCTCTTGGTGGACAGCTAGATTGCTTCTATATCTTGGCTATTATAAATAATGCTGTGCCAAGGATTTGATTTTTTTCATATTGTTCTGCAGTTTGTAATTTCTTATTTAGTATAATTTTAATCTGATTGACTTCTTTTTTTGCAATTCCCATTCTGCTACTAAATGAAATTTTTATATACCTGATATTATGGTTTTAAAATATTTATTTCTTTTATAATTTATTTTTCTTATGCTACCTCTTTCTTCATTTACTGTAAATACACTGTACTTTATTTATTTACTTCATTGATTATAGTTACAACATCTGCATTAAAGGCCTTTTCTGACAATTCCATGATTAACTTATTCTCATGGTTAACATATGTTGGTTGGTTTTCTTTTTGTTTGATAGGGGGTGGTATTTTCCTGGTTCTATATGTGTTCTGTAATTTTAGACTGTATCTGGACATTGTAGAAACTGTGAGTTCTAATACGTTCTTCTGAAAAGTATCATTTTTCCTTTATGGAGACAAAGAGGGAGAGAGAGAGAGAGAGAGATGATACATGTTTGACAGATAGATATGGCAGGGGGCAGAGAGACATGGATTCTGCTGTTCCATTTATTTATGCATTTGTTAGCTGATTCTTGTATATGCCCTGACTGGGGATTAAATCCTCAACTTGGTGTATGGGGACAATGCTCTAACCAACTTAGCTACTCAGCCAGTGTCTCCCTTTTTTTGTAAAAAGTTTACTGGTATGTTCTCAGACAGCAAACTCCGTTTTGCCTGCATTTGGTGTTGGTTCATATTGCTTTAATTTACCTTTTGATGCCTGGATCTGGAGTCATTCAGATACCTGGGCAGAACCAATAATCTGATTTTGGGTTACTTTTCCCTAACTTTCTGCTTTCCAAGCTTCATTCTTTGAGATGTCCAGATTACTTTTTCCAGAAAGATACTGGTATTTCTATTAGGAATTTTAGCTACCCCAAATACACATCTTGATTATTGCTATCAGTAGAAAGACAGGAGGGAAGGAAGGAAGGAAGGAAGGAAATAAATATGTAACATTACCGCACACCTGGTTGGTTCCTCCAAGCATCAACTTTCCTTTAAATCCTTCATGCTTTTTTCATCCTCAAATACGTACTTTCTTCAAATCAAATTTACAGTTGATATCCTCAAGAGTGTTATTTGTTAATTGCTTTCTTTCTCTTCAATTATAGAAACAGTGTATCTACAGTTATTTTTTAGAAGTTTCTTTTCCTCTTTTCTGAGTGGATAAGGTGTATTGGTTTATCTGCAAATTCACTGACACTTTGTTTTTTTTTTAATCTGGTTTATGATTATCACATCTAATGGCTTTTCATTTTAGATATTGTATTTTTCAGTTTTAAAAATTCTATTTGATTTTTTAGTCATTTTTCAAAGTATGACTAACAAAGTATGTTCCATCCATTCATTTATTAGGTGTTTTCTTTAAGTGCTAGACATATTTATTCAATTGCATTAAGCCACTTTCCTATTACTAACAATGGGCCAACCTGAATTATTATTATTTCTGTATGGACTGCTTATTTCTCTTGCTTTTTTAGGTCTATATTTATTTTCCTGTTTATTTGCATGTCAAGCAACTTTTGATTAAGCACTAGAAATTATGGATGGCATATTTTAGATAATCCAAATATATTCTTTTCTGAAGTGTGTCAGATCATTTTTATAACATGCAATTAAGTAATAGCTGGTCATTTTGAATTTGAAGACTCTCTGTTATCTCCTTTGCTATTGAAAGTATATTCACTTTTACCCATAGTATTAGGGAAAATGATTTTGAACATGGGCTTTACTCCAAAAGTCAATGTAAATAAAAGCTGAGGTGTTCACCAATTGCTTATAACTAAACAAGTCTCAGACTCTAATTTCAGTCTTTCCTGCACTATTGTCTTAAATCTCTGCTCAGCAATTCAGTTTTGCAGCTGTTCTTTAGTCCTTGTAAGTTTCCTCAACACACACACACACACACACACACACACACAGTTGAAGCCTCAATGAAGAATTGAAGAGTGCATTATATGCCAATTTTAGAGTTGCCAATGTGTGCCATCTTCTTTCTGGGACTTTTCCACTCAATGTCAGCTAATTTGACAACTTTTAAGTTTTTCCTCTATTCTTCAATAAAATAACATGAAGTCTTATTTGAGTTCTGCTTGTCATGTACAACATTGCACGTGAAATTCCCTCAGAAGAAATGCCAGTGAGCAAGAATATCACTCAGGGCAGTTTCCCTTCTCACATGTCTAGTTTTTCTGCATCTCATTTGGTCACTCTCCAGTAGCTTCAAGAGATGTTTCATTTTCTTTTTCACAGAGTTTCAAATTTTCATTTGTAAGAGAGCTAGTGCAACATAAGCCACTCCACCATTTCTGGATTAAGAACTTTTAATTTTCTATTTATTAATGTGTATCTGCAAAATAAATTAATATAAACTTAAGAATCATTAAAGTTTGAGAATGTATTGCAATAAACCATAATGAAAATGATAGAAAATACTGGGAAATGTTGTCATTATAAATCTAAGTCCAAAGAAGTTTGTCAGTTAATTAACTAAAATTAGTGTGTCAGTTTTAGATCCTGTCATCTAGTAGAAATACTGAGCTCTTTCTTTAGATCCTTTTCTGAACTGGTGGTCAGAAAAATTTCAAAGTCTGATATCCTATTGAAATGGCCCTACTTTGATATAGTTTGTTTTTTCATGCTAATAAGTAGTTTCTGCAATTGTAGAACTTTTTAAAATATGATTTTTTATTTTGCAGTTACAGTTGATGTACAATATTATATTAATTGCAGGTATACAACCCAGCGATTTGACACTTTTATAACTTAAGTGATCACCCTGATAAATCTAGTACCCATCTAACACTATCCATATTTATTACAACATTATTGACTACATTCCCTATGCTATACTCTATGTCCTTTTTATTTATATTACTATTCTGTAATTGTCAATTTGTACTTCTTAATCCCTTCACCTTTTCCACCCATTACTCAATAGCTCTCTCATCAGAATGCTCTCTGTATGTATCTATGATCCTGTTTCTTGTCTATATGTTTGTTTATTTTGTTTTATAAACTCCACTTACAAGTGAAATCATCTGGCATTTACATTGTCTGCCTTATTTCATTCAGCTCAATAACCTCTAGGTCCATCTTTGTTGTTGCAAGTGGCAAAACCCCATTCTTTTTTTATGGCTGAGTCATATTTCATTATATCGATCCAGCCAAAAAAGTTCACTTGTTTTTTTTCTGTAAGATAACTCTAGTAGTACTTAGTTATCTTTAACTTCATATGAAACAAATTTGTTAGACTGTATTGTGATAGCTGTCATATCAGTATGCATTTAAAAAAACATCAAAATTGGTGAATTTTGTGTAGCTACGTTAATACTGAAGATGGGAGAAAATACACAACCTTTTTGGCATAGTATGCTTCATTATTTCAAGAAGAGTAAAACACAACTGAAATGCAAAAAAAGATTTGTGCAGTGTGTGGGTGGAGAAGGTGCTGTGACTGATGGCATGTGTCAGAGTGGTTTGCGAAGTTTCACACTGCAGATTTCTCACTGGACATTGCTCCCCGGTCAGGTAGACCAGATGAAGTTGATAGCAATCAAATCAAGACATTAATTGAGAATGATCAGTGTCACACCATGTGCAAGATAGCCAACATACTAAAATATCCAAATCAATAGTTATTTGTGAAAATGAAAAAAATGTGTCTATTATTTTATGGAAAAGAGTAAGTGAATTTTTTGGTCAACCTAATATATATGCACCATTTCTTGAAATTAGGAAGAACCCCTGTATCACCTATAATTCAGTTTCCTATCCAGGGCAGGAATTCCTTCTCAATCTTCTTAACAAATGATCACGCAAATTCAGCTTGAACACTACCAGCAATTGGATGTTCATTGTTCTGCTTTCCGAAACAGATGTAAACTCCATGTTTTACTGTGAAGGACAGATGAGATCATTTATTCTTCATTATCCAAAATCCCACAGAATTAAAAAAAAAGGTAACTTAATTTCATTTCCTAGCTAATCAGAGATCATCTAAAAAGGCCATGCCTGACGCTGACCTTGTTCCAAAAACTCTGAGAAAACAAGCTTGAGAGAAGGTTTGGGATAAAAAAAATCCAATTATTAATCCATTCATAGTGAAATTTCTGTTTAAAACAGACTGAACAGAATAGGAAGTTTGCTTTCTAAGCCAACATTTTTCCTCTCAGAGACTTGTAGCAAATAAAACCATGTCTACTACTTCTCAGTTTCTCTCTATAACAACATCCAGGTTCTGCCTCGGGTTGTAAGGCACAGTGGTATAGTGGCACTGAAGAGTTTAGGTTTCTACAGCTAGCAGAGACAGAATCAAAATGGGCTTCCACTAGAAATTGATGATACTATTTTTGAACCTAAGAAAACATGTTACTCTCTAAATAAGCTAACATGGGCAGAATTTGTACACAGTTATTCTATTACATAGAAGTAGGCTTATATATAAATTTCTTTTCACACAACAACTATGTGGATATACACACACGTGTGTGTGTATAAATGCTAAAAAGCTTAATAACAGTTAAGTGAGCTTTAAATACATCTTTCGGTGGTATAAGTTATTGATGACTGTCTCATCCGAGGTTTTGCTGTCAAGAAGCACATAAACCTTTCAGATGACTAGATAAATGTGAGGTTTAACTTTTTGCCACAGTTTCACATGTCTGTGGATGCATGATCTAACATAATTGCAAATGGTATGATTAATATGCTGATTAAAGACATGCATATTAAGGTCAAATAATAAAAGCGAATTTCTGTTCAGGATCCATGTAAGTTAGATATCCCCTAAATATAGCCCTTTGTCTATAAATTAAATCAAATCAGAGAACCACTGACAATTCACAGGTTAAAACACCAAAAGAAAGAGAATTATTTAAGGATCCCTAAATTTTTGGTTCTAAGTGTTTGTTTATATAGTGTATTGCATTTACTGATTTGTGAATATTATACCATGCTTGAATCCCTGGAATGAATCCCAGTTGATTGTGGTATATGATCTTTTAAATGTATTTCTGGATGTGGTTTGCCAATATTTTGTTGAGGATTTTAGCATTGATGTTCATCAGTGATATTGGCCTGTAGTTTCCTTTCTTTGTTGTGTCTTTTCCTGGTTTTGGGATTAGGGTAATAGTAGCCTCATAAAAAGAGTTTGAGAGTCTTCTGTCTTCTTGAATTTTTTGGAATAGTTTGAGAGGAATAAGAGTTAGCTCTTCCCTAAATGTCTGGTAAAATTCACCTGTGAAGCTGGTGATTCCTCTGCTGAGATTATAACCTAAGAATCCTGAAACATCAATTTAAAAGAAACTATGCATCCTAGTGTTCATAGCAGCACAATTTACAGTAGCCAAGTACTGGACAGTAGCCAAGCACCTAGCCAAGCAGCCTAGGTGTCCATCAGTAAATGAGTAGATCAAAAACAGTGGTACATTTATACAATGGAATACTACACAGCAGGAAGAAAGAAGGATCTCCTGCCTTTCCTGACAGAATGGACAGAACTGGACAGTATTATGCTAAGTGAAATAAGCCAGGCAGCAAAAGATGACTTTCGTATGATCTCACCTACAAGAGGAACCTAATGAACAAAGCAAACAAACAAACAAGATAGAACCAGAAGCATGTAAACAAGGAACAGACTGACAGTGACTAGGGATGGGAAGAGGAGGCTGGCAGAGGAAAGAAGGGTAAGGGTCTAGTTAAGGAACAGGTATAAATGGTCCATGGGAGAAAAGAAGAGGGTGGGGATTGACTGAGGGGGTCAGAGGAGAGCAATGGGGGAAAAGTGGAACAACTGTGATAGAACAATAATTAAAGAATTAAAAAAATAAATTAAATTAAAATGTGCCAAAGCTTAGAGGTCTATTCTTTATTTGGGGCATGTTGCCCCATCCTGCGGGATGTTGGAAAAAATATCTTGTTGCTATATAGAGGCAATTCTTTGACAATACATAAAAAGTCCTACTTTTATGGTATAACACAATAGGAAATTGTACAATGATTAAATGGCTAAAAACAAATTCTTGTTATTCGATTCGATAGTGAATAGTAAATAGGGAAGCTACCAGTTTGGCAGTGATTTGCTAAGACACGGTGGCAAACACAAGGCCTGAGGGCTAAATCCGGCCCTCCACCTTATTTCAACCCAGTGGCAATACCAAGCTCCTTGCCCCTAATTAAGGAGTAATTACATTTATACAGTCCAAAAATTATATTTCACCCTTTGAAGGCAACTGCAAGGCTTATGTGGCCCCCTGTGAATGAATTTGACACCCCTGTGCTGAGAGAATTAGTTGAACTTATTTTAAGAGGAAGTCATAAAGAACTGTACTTTTACATGACATTTCAAACCTAACCAAGAGGTATTGAAGCTCAGAAACTATTAAATGCTCTTAATTATGTTTATTTTTAAAGTATAGTAGGTATATAATCTTACCTTAAGTATGTTAATTTTAGGTGGACAATATAGGGACTCAATAATTTTATACTTTATGATGTGATCACACTTCTAATTATAATAAACATATGTCATCCTGCAGACTTATCACAATATTATTGATGATACTCCCCCTTCCCTTTCCTCCATCCCCCTCCCTTCTGGTAATCATCCCTTTTGTCTTTAGTTTTTCATAACTGGCTTCTTAGAATTCTTGCTCTGAAAAGCTTCCTTAAATTGATTCCCTTACCCAATCTCCCTCACTACTTTGTTAGTTCCCTTCACAGAACTTAGTACTATTTTTATGTAATTGTCTGTAATTTGTATAATCACTCACTGGAAAGCCAGGAATTATAGCAGAAATCATGTGTCTTTGTTTCACCACTGCTAATCACACAAGTACCAGTCCCTAATACATGAGAGATATTTATTGAGTAAAGAAAAAAATATGCTGCTAGTTCTGCCTAGTAAGTAGAAAAAATATAATGGATATGGGCTCACATGTCTATTTTCTACTTAAAAAATACAGTAACAAAGAAAATAGTCTTTACCCCCTAACCTTCCCTCCACCCGTGATTAGATTTCATCAGTGATGTCAGCAGAAATCAGAGTTCTGGAGAAGATATCTATCGTATTTAGCAACCCCCTTGGGCCTAGTTCCAGTTTGGATAACAGCAGTGTTCTATATGGAATTCTTGTTGGGCACTCTGCTTCTGTTGCTTCAAACTCTGTGTGAGGATTTCAGCAACATCATTTACCTTTAGCTAGAAGGTCTGTCTCTAGTGTTCTGGTGTACAACCATACCTTAACTGTGTCCCTTAATCCAGGTCACACCTGCAAAAAGAATTTCCTCATAATATCTTGTTAAACAGTGAGTGTCCTGACAGCACCCTACTGTGTACAAATCAGTGGCCAAAGCATTGTTAAGCATCAAAACATTCAAGGACGAAATAATTCAGCCTAGCTCTAGCATCATGTAAAACTTTTCGTTTAGCTGTGTACAGATGTGTTCTCAATGATTCAGCTTAGTCAGTGTCAGTTTTATAAAGCAGATAGAAACAGGAAGCAATTTGCTTTGCCATTACAATGTTCCATTGCCACTCAGAAAAGAGAAATGTGCTGAACACAGAATGCTGTATTTCATTGTTCCCTTCTGAAAGAATGTCTCCATAATTTTTCTGAAACCAAATATCTCTCTTTTGAATTAATGTCAGAGATTGAATGATAACAATTTACTTTCTCCTATATAATTTTGGAGAAGATGAGTTAAAAAAAACATTGCTTTCATATAAGTACTTTTGACTTAAAGCACAAAGGTCAGCCTGGAAATGTTACAAAAATATTTTTATAAGAAATAAGTAGACTTTAGAACATGACTATGTATTTCCACTCAAACTAGCCCTGGATTTTGGTAGATATGAAGGGCAACATTATTTAACTAAACATAAAGATATATATATATATAATGTTAGATATAGAGAAAATGTACACACATAAAAATATGCACACATAAATGTCTTTTTTTGTGTATATTTTATTAATTTTATTAAAATATCTTCTATTACTAATACTTGGATAACACACACTGGGATTCTTTTGAAAAACATNTGAAGGGCAACATTATTTAACTAAACATAAAGATATATATATATATAATGTTAGATATAGAGAAAATGTACACACATAAAAATATACACACATAAATGTCTTATTTTGTGTATATTTTATGAATTTTGTTAAAATATCTTCTATTACTAATACTTGGATAACACACACTGGGATTCTTTTGAAAAACATGAATAGCAGGAAATAGCACATATTATTTCAAAAATCTAGATTATTTAAAAACAAAATATATTAAAACACTGAACACAATAATAAGGTTCATAAGACAAAAATGAATAAAGGAAACACTTTTTTGGAGGTTAAGTAGAACAGATATTTCATAGAACTTCATTTCTATAGAATAAATGGAATAAAATGATTTTATCTTTCCTTGATTCTTTCTGAATGACTCTACTACTTCCTTAAGCATTTTGGAGAATTTTATGCTCCCTTTTTGGTATTAATATCATGAAGTTTCACTTATTTATCATATACAGTAGAACCTCGATTCTTGAACTTAATGTGTTCTGGAAAACTGTTTGAAGAGTGATTTGTTCAAAATCAAATCTTCTTTGCTTGTCCCTTGAGAGAAGTGTGACTGATTATACAGATGTCAGCATGAAAGGGTTGCTGAGTCAAGAATTGAGACCCAAAATTTTGTTACACTGCAAAGATATTTTTTTCTTGAACAACTTGGTCAAGAACTGAATTATTTGAGAACCAAGATGTTCAAGAATTGAGGTTTGATTGTACTTATCACAGGCCTAAAGTGCACTCGTAGTCTGAAATCAGATGGGGGAAAATTACTGGATGGGCATTCATTCCCCAAGAACACTCAGACTGATAGGGAATGTGTCAGTACCGGTTGTCCGGGGAACAGAACCAATAGAAGACAGGAAATAAGTAGGTAGGTAGGTAGATAGATATAGGTATTTAGCCATGTATAATGTGCTCTCGTGCATAATGCACACCCACATTTTTGGCCCAAACTTTCAGGAAAAAATATTTTAATTCAACTTTTACTTATTATATTTATAAATAAAATCAATTACCATATTCCAGGATATTATTTTGTATAGAGGTATCATTATCACTCTCCAGAGTTATACTTTTAACTCATAAACATAAATAAAAGAATTAAAAACATTTACATAGATAAAGAATTAGTATTACCCATGTATAATGCACATCCTTCTTTTTGTCTCAGAAATTTGGGCAAAAAAGTGCACATTACACACAGCAAAATACAGTAGGTATACTGATTTCAAGGAATCGCTTATTAAGTTTTAAGGACCAGAAAGTCTGAAATCTGGAGGGCAGGCTTGGAGGCATAACAGTTGGGCAGGAGCTAAAGCTGTAGTCCTGAAACAGAATTTCTTCTTGAAAAAATCTGTTTTGTTCTTAAGGACTTTCCAATGATTAGATGATGCCCAACCCTGTTATCAACTAAAAGCCCCCTCTACTAAGCTCCTACCCTTTGTGACAGCATGGGTGGAACTGAAGAGCATTATGCTAAGTGAAATAAGCCATATGTGAAAGACAGATAGCATATGATCTTTCCTATAATTGAGACTTAATCAACAAAACAAGCAAAATATAACCAGAGACATTGAAATAAAGAACAAGCTGACAACAACCAGAGAGGAGGGGGAAGAGAGATTATGTGGGAAAGAAGGGAAAAGGTCATTGTGTTGCAGCCAATCAAGACCTGGTAGGTCTACAATAGCTTCGGGAGATGGAAGAAAATGTGCAGAGCCATGGGGATACTTGACATACCTTTATTCACAGGGGGGCGAGCCATGCACACTGCAAGCTGTGCGTCTCTAGTGAGAAGGCCCTACTTGTTTAAGAAGTAAAAGTGAACAAAGCCAGCAAAATGCCAGAAAATTATATAACATAATATAATTCTGTGCATATGAGTCCACTTCATGTTATGGGAACAGTTTATCAGACCCAGTCTCAAGGCTATGAGAACACTGCTTATCAGGCCCCTCCAAGGCTATGGGAACACTGCTTCCTTTAGTTACACAGACACTTGTGTGAGGAAGTCAGACTGCCTCCACTTACCCTACAGTCATCAAGAAACAAAAAAAGAAAAACAAACAAAAACAAAGCCTTCTTTACTAAAAGTCAGCTGACTACAGATGTTAACCATATGTGCATAGTACCTTTACCAACAAGATTCATGTTTTATTGAATAGATGGGGGTTATAGCCCAATCAAGTTGACATGCAAAACTAGTAAAAGCTCTGATGTGATAACAAGTGATATTTTGCATCAGATTGTGTTAAAGGTGTTAATGTTAACAGCCATATATATATATCATATATAGTATATATTATATATACATAATATATATAAAATGTTAATAGCCAAATATGTATATTTGGCTGTTTTACATATATATAACATATATATGGATGTTAATATTTATATATATATATATGGTTATGTGTGTGTGTGTGTGTGTGTGTGTGTGTGTATGAGGCATATGGAGTCGAAATAGTAAGTGCAGACCAAGCAGGATCAAGACAGTCTGGAGTGGGGGAAGGTTTAAAAATTATAAATGTCTCAGGGAAACCCTTAAAGAGAAAAGGACACTACAAAATATTTTAAATTATGGCAATTTATTTGCAAATATTTTAAAGGAGTCAGTCAGGTTGAAAGCATTGGTTCTCAGGTCCAAAAGAGGTATTCATTCATTCACTCATTATTTTCTCTATTCATTTTATTTAGCTTTTCATGTCTCAATTTTTTATATGTAAAATACATATACATGTAGAACTACCTCTTAGGGGTATTTAGAAGAATAATTAAGCAACCCCATATAACATGCTGAATGCAGAGCCAGATATATGTTAAGCATGCATTATTTGTTAACTATGGTTACCTTTATAGAAATAATCTATAAGCCAAACTCTTGACTAGGTCAGTCCCTTCTACACAGAGAGAATTTTGTGTAAAAATCCTGTTAGACTCTTCTCAAAAAGCTAGACATAGCTGTTTCAACTTATGATGAGGCAGTACCCGTTCCTGCTTTGGAAGTTTTCCATGGCACAATATTAAGCATCAGTGACTTGGTTATAGTTTTATTTCTCAGTTCCAAATGAACAAGTGATTAGGAAGATTATTAGCAAGGATTTGTTAAGGGAAATTTATCTTTCCTGTTCCAGAATTGATACATTTCCTTTTGATGCATTAAATGCTCCTCTTGTTTTGATGTAGACAATTTAGAAGTCTCATTGTTTGACTGTAAGGGTCAGTTCCAGAGTTCATGTATTTTACCATCATTCACAGAAATTCACTACTCTTCATCAGTAGTGTTGTTTAGCAATAACAATTTAATATACTTCTGCAGTGTTGGAGTATAAAATGAATTGAATTTCTTTTAATTCACTCCTAAGTGCTTTAGCTATTTATTGCTCTAGAAACAATGTGTCTCTGAAATATTTCATGCTCTTTCCATACTCCTCACTTAATCTGAAAAGGACCTAGAGTTTATGCTCAATTATTATCTGTGATCAAGGTTTAAAGCAGACCTTATGAAAACCTACATTAACCTTTGGAACTGAGTAAAACCCAAATGGTAAAACTGATTATTTTTTCTTTGACCCTTCTTTGGTGTCTGGCTATAGAGTAAAAATATAACCCTTTAAAAATGTAACTAAGATTATGCTCCTGAAGTACATTAAAAGGACAGGAAAAAGGCTTAGGGTATAAAATAAAATTTAAAGAAAATATTCTTAGAGTTAAGAATATAAAAGTTGATGCATCACTTATATTTTAGCATTGATAAAATAAAAATTGACATAACTGCCCTGGCTGGTGTAGCTCAGTGGATTGAGCACGGGCCTGCGACTCAGACGATCGCGGTTCGATTCTCAGTCAGGGCACATGCCTGGGTTGCAGGCCAGTTCCCTGCAGGCCAATTCCCAGCAGGGGACGCACGAAAGGCAACCATACATTGTTTCTCTCCCTCTCTCCTTCCCTTCCCCTCTAAAGATAAATAAATAAAAAATCTTAAAAAAAATTGACATAACTGACAACCAATGAGAAAAAAATCTTCTAAAATAATTTGGCAAATAATATAAACATTTGACACAGGAAATTATCAATAGATAATAATAAATATAAAAATGTTTAAAATCACTTGCAGTAAAAATTGGAAATTAAATAATATTAAAATATTATGTTCTTCCCATTGAAATGGAGGATTTGGCCCTGTTTTTGGATCTATCCCTTTATCTGCCAGTATAAAGACCTGGTATCACACTGCTGGGAGGAGTTTAAAATGGTTCAAGCATCTGGAAATGAAGTGAAAATGGGAATGAAAAACTCCAAAAATATCATTCAAAACAGAAAATCCTCATGTAGAAATTTATAGTCATAAAAGGAAGAGAAAAATTCAAACTGATTATAAAGATATGTATCACAATATGAATTACAACAATACTGTACAAAATTAGAAACTAAGTTTCTTTAAATATGATATTGCATATGTAAATTACATTCTTTAAAATTATTCAAAGTCAGGTTGTAGAGTACTATTTCTGACTAGAGAGCACAAGTTTAGAAAGCAAACCCAAAAGCAGAGTGTGAGGTAATTACAGCATGTGTGTTTAATACAAAAATGATGAAAGTATTTTACTCAAGGACATGGGAGTGTTATCAGAGAGACCTGAGTCAGGGAGATCCCTGCCTCTCTTCAGTTCTTGTCTTGCTTGCAAGAAATTAATTTAAGCAAGAGACAACACATGTAATGGAAATGAGAGAGCAAGTTTATTTGTGAGACACACCAGTACAAAATTACAAGCAGATGCCCAGATAGTCTAAGTGTCCCACGTATAGAGGAAAAAATTTCTCAGTAAGTTCATTCTATACACTTGAGCCAAAACTGCAAGTGGTCACTCAGCTAATCTGAGTGCTCTACCTATTGGGGCTCAGGGGTTATATACTTTAGTCAGCTCCTAGGTACCCCTGCTCCCCCTTCTAAACCTTGGGATTTATGTACAGCTACAAAGCCTTTCTTTCTCAGCTACAAAAGGCTCTTTTGTTTGAGTTAATAAAATTGCTACAGAAGATGCCTTTCCCAGTGCACAACGTTTCAAGGATTCTCTTCCTCCTGCATTCTCTTTACTTGTGATGTTCAGAACGCCTGGCAATCTTACCCAGCTGGGCTCAGGACTGTTGCATCAATGGGTAAGACCAGTCTTCCTCCTTCTCCCTGCCCCAGTTTACTAACTATCCTGCCTAACAGAATTGTGGGTGAAATAGTTTCATGTCAACCAACTTCTTCTGAATGAATATGAACGAGGTTTCTATTCAGTGATAGCACATTATGCAAGTGAATAAAAATATACCAAACTTTGTTGGAGGAAGTACATTGTCAAACCTCAAAAACAAATTATTTACATCTAGTAAATGACAATCAAAATCAGAAACGAATAAATATATTTGTTCACTTCCTCTAGTAACCTTAAAATAGAAAGAAAATCTGAAACAAACTGATCTCTAATTAGGTTTAATTTTGAGGCTTGATGTAGATCTTCATTAAGCTTTTTTGAGAGGCACAGACAAATTGCATAATAAATAACAGTTATTTAATTATGCCAGGAAGTAGAAGGAAACATAACCATCTGATTATGGAAACAGAAAATGGACTTTGTGCAATGATATCAGTTTATTGAGAGTAGTATATAAATAAGCCTGTGGTTTCCTTGGGAATTGTAACTGTTCACCCATAACTTCGAATGAAGTCTATTGACCTGTACACTAGGGGTAATATATCTGTTTACAAATGAACTTCTGAGCTTCAAGTTTTTTCAATCTAAAGATATTGGAGATTCAAATTCAGTATACATGTTTGACCTCCGTCACACACAACAACTGTGTTTTCTCCTGTCAAATGAAATAAAACTATCATTCTGAACATTAAAAAGAACTTTGTCTATTGATTTATTCTTTAGCCAAGTGTTGTAGATTTCTCCTTTTGTTTTTGTCACTTGGCTGTAAAAACTTTCAACATTTTATTGATTAGGGAATGAAAGGTCAATGGTTTTATTCACTATGGCCAACATGAGAATTTAATGTATCCTCATAATCAGACATATAAAAGCCAGATGAGCCTAAAAATTACTTTAGAAGTTTATTATTGTAGTTATGATGAAAAATAATTTAAATAACTATATGCATATAAGCATACAAAGATAATTTGCATTTATTGCTCAGATTAATAAGCCCATGAAAATCCTAGATAGCATTGTGTAATAATGTATTTTGTACCCATAAATTGATATTTGATTTGCTATATACAATATCTTATTACAGTTTCTTTGAATATAGAAAAATGTAAACTGGTCTAATATTACAAGAAGAGACTATAAAATACTGTAAGAAATAGAGAAAGATAGAAGAAAGGGCGGGGGAGGAAGGAAGAGGGCGGAAGGAAGGAAGGAAGGGAAGAAAGAAGGAGCAGCTAAACAGTGAAATAGTTGTATGAGGTGAAAATTTTCAAGTTTCTCCATTTAACCTTATGCTTTTTACTCTATCATGCTATTTAATCTTCTGTCTGGATCAGTGCTTACAAGTCCATGTTGAAGGTCTTCTTGCCATACTAGATACTCTTTGATTTAAAGGCATTCTTAGGTCATTAGCTTCATAAGTAACAATTTTTTTAGGTCACTAAGTTCTTAGAGTTTCTTTTTTATGATACATTTCACTTGATATTTCTGTACTCCTCTGAGTAAAAGAGCAAATGAGAATAAAGGGCAAACTATGTAGGCAGTAACCTAAATATCAGTTTCAGGGTGTGTTAAACTGTTTGAGTAAAGTGCATAGGTCAGTTTCCTTGTAGTGAGGGGGGAGTTTTTACATGTATGTAGCTGTGTGTGTGTGTGAGTATGCATGTTTTTTATTAATTTAAAATATTTCTTTAACTTGAGTCACAGTTATGAAGAGGCAAAAATTATTGAAAAACACAATGAAGGTGTAATTTCATATCCTTATTTATTGGATGTGTACCCTGAACTTGGAATGTATAAATGAAAAGAAAATATAGTACCCTGTGTTATAACACTTGTTGATATAAATATACACAGGAATATGGATAACATTTATACTGTCTTTTCTAGAGAAGATGAAATAAAGCAATAAATTGTTGAGAAAAGACTTGTATCCTCAGTCTGCTTAAATACATATGGACATATGGAAACACCTATTTGTTTCCCACCTTCTTTAACCCCAGGGTTTGATGAGAATCCCTGTGATTCTGAGGGCACAGGGCCACAATCTGGGAACGTAGGAATAGCAGTTGGTGTGAAAAGAGCTAGGAGAAAGCTAAAGTGATGAGATCAACAAAAATTATTTTGGAAATGTCAAGAGCCAAGTGGCAGGGCCAACCTAGCAATGAAGAATAAATCCAGAGATCATGAGATAAGAACTGCTGGGGAGGAGGCAGAGTTCAGAGTTGTCCAGAAAGAGGGTCCGAGTAGGCACATGTAAAACCAGTGGGCAAGGTCCAGGACAGTGGCTGAAGGGGGTTGTAATCAGGTTTCCAGGGTGGTGATGACATTTGTGTTTTTATGGCTCAAGGGTCAGAGACAGGATGAAATTGGTGTTATACCCAAAGTGTGGATGATAAAACTACCAAGTAAATAAAAATTAGTAGATGTATGGGAATTTTCTAGGTGATTTAAACCTTTTCCTATTTACCTGTTGGATATATATAACATTGCAAAATTTAGGGGTTCTACAATATTTAATTATAACAGTAGTACACAGTATTTAAGTATAGCTATTAAAATTGTCCATTGATGAAATAAGTTGTAATGTTTTTAAAGTATTTGTTTAAGTAGAGACTAAAAACAACTATTGTGTGTACCCTTAACTAAGGAAATAACTGGAATAGCTTGGTGGTTTCTTTCAACGCTGAATTTTATTTAATTTTTTTACAGTAGACCAACTATTTAGAGAAACTTACTATGTGGTGGGGTCAACCTTATTATTTTAGAATTTCAAAACCTAAACAGTAATCTGCCTGAAACAAAAATTGAACCATCTCTGTCCTAAGGTATAGTTGCTGTAAGGAAAGGTAGAGGAACCTTGACTCTGTTCCAACATGTAAGTGCATATTTATGTTAGCTATTTACTTGATTATTCAGCATTTTACTTATACTCATTTCAAGAGTGGTATGCGCCACTAGGAGCCAGAACACATCACCTTTGCACTTCTCATGAATTCCTCATGAATTCATATACTTTGCATGAATTTCTTCTGCAATACCTGAAACTCTCCTCATAAGAGATGCTAGGGAATTAATACCCCAGGCTTAACTTACAACCAGTAATGGGTGGGGATCAATGAATAAAAAAACACATTTTTCCTGTTGAGCTGGAAAACTCTGATGAGGTTTTTTATGGCCTCCAAGAGGTCCACTGATTTAGTCCCAGCTGCCCAAAGAACAAACTTTCATAGCAATGTTTACTTGACTTATTCTCCTTTTTATCATATTTCACTTTTCCTTTTTTTCTAGTCTTTAATAGAAATATCTCCTACAAGAACCAAATCTAAGTAACCTCTATTTTATTGATAGACTTTGATAGCTACAAGTAAACAAACAATATAATGAAATAAAGAGTAAAATATTAATTTCCTAATGTTATAATATATACAATATAACTAAACTTGAAATTTTAAAGCAGGTATTAAAGTTACTCATTATAGAGAAAAAAGTAAGGCTAAATTTTATTGATATATTAAAATCATAATATGAGGGGGACCTCCCAAATGGAATTTATTTATTAAAAATATGTATTTATTCTTACATGTTTAAACTTCAGTCACCTTCCAAGTACTCTCCATTTTATGCAAAATACCCATCGAGACATTTCTTTCCACTTCTCAAAACAGTTTTTGAACTTGTTGATTATGCTACTTTTTAGCACTTCTGCCAGTTGTTGTTTCACCTCTTCCACATTGGCAATACATTTCCTTTGAGGACTTCTTTCATCCAGAACACACACTCAAAAAGTTGTTTGGGCTGGGTTGGGTGAGTAGGAATGGTGAGCCATGGGGATCATGCCATTTTTCCTCCAAAACTGCTGAATATTCTGTGCAGCGTGGGCAAGTGCTTTTTTAAGTCACACATCATGAAATGGACAAATACACTGAAATAGTTTTTAAGAAAAATTCACTGAAGCCAAATGCAGCTGCTCACAGCGATGCCAGCTGGTACACTGAATGCAGATGGGTTTCTAGAAGACTCACCTAGTGGGGAAAACCTGTACTACAAGAGCCTGCCCTCCAAAAGATATTCTGGAGTTTTTGTGATACCTTTTGTAATATATTGTTGAAAATTATTACCTTGAGAATGAGCTGAATGTCATTTTTAATATCATCTATTTAAATATTGATTTATAGATAAAGTAGCTTAGAATTATATTTACAGCAATGTTTTTGGTAAGGTAAAACATTTGTGCTAGCAAAACTATGTAATCAATATCTAAGAGGGCCTTGTCTTTTTATATATTATAGAAAATGGGACATAATTCACAGAATCAAAAAGTAATTTGTAGTTGTTTACATGTAAGTTATGTAAAAGGATATAAATGTATAGAAAATTATATCTTTGGTGTATACATGAAGAAATTATGTATGTAGTCTTTGATTCTCAAAATAGTTTTAAAAGTCAGTATTTTCAACAAGATGGAATAGATGCACTTTTTTCCTATTCCTCCTATCATGTAAACTGAAAACAGTGACCATAGATTATTGTATAAAACAAACACAAGAATACTCCAAAATATGGAGAAAAGACTGCAGACAGTCTGGAACCTTCGGTTCGAGGAATTACCTGCAGTGTGTTCTCTGGGGTTTTGTTGTTGCTGCTGTAGTTGTTCCCTTATATCATTAATTCAGTGGTGGAGAAGCAGGAAACCCAAAGCGCTAAGAGGTAAAGACAAGAAATGACTCAACAAAAACTTGTTCTCGCTAATCAAAGAATCAAGAAACGACAGCTTCCCAAGACAGAAGGCATTCAGGTAATAACTGACCCAATCTGATCCCAAATCACAGAATAAACAGTGGCCTCTGCTCTAACTCTCATGCACAAAGTTCCTGAAAAGGCCCAGCCTTCCACCCTTGGCTGGCAGTGATGAGACACCCCTGCCCTGCTGTCATGGTTGTACTACAGAAGGCTGAAGGAAGAACAGGGGCCATCATCACCACTGGACAATAATAATAACCTCTGTCTCTTTCCCCTCCATATGTTGTCCATGGAGGCCCTGTAAGAACTTAGATTACACTGTATATAATGGGGATCTCTTTCCCTAAGGTCTGCTAGAATAGTATCAGTGGTGGCCTCGTGGAGAGTCAGGGCTTTCACCATAGCCTGCAGTCAATGAGCCGTGCCTCTCACCTGTGGGAGGAGGGGGTCATGTGGAGCAGTAACGAACACTCCTGACCTTCCCTGTCTGTGAAAACCTCATGGGGAGGCTCCCTACCCCCTGCACAGTGATAGGGACATCCTGCTAATTCCTGCAGTGGGCATGGAGGGAGAGTTGGCAATATGGGCTCCACTCTGTCTGGGAGGAACCAGATTGTGCTCCCCCTGCCTCTCTGGCATAGTGTCAGAAAGTCCTTTCAACACAGATAGTTTAAATAAAATTTAGAGTTTTATGACTAATAACCTAAATGTCCAAGGCCTAATAAAAATCATATCACACCAAGAACCTTGAAAACCTGAACTTGAATTAGAAAAAGCAATCAACAAATGCCAACACCAAGAGCTGTATAAGGAGATGAAAGCAGCAGTCATCAAAATAAACATACCTGACACGAATGAAAAAATAGACCTTCTCAGCAAAGAAACAGAAGATATGAAGAAGAACCAAATGGAAATTTTAGAGTTGATCAATACAGTGACCTAATGAAGAGAGAGAAGAGAATGAGTGAACTTGAAGGTCGAGCAATAGATGTATCCAATCTGAATAAAAGAAAGAAAATAGATTTAAAAAATGAACAGAGCTTTAGGACCTGTGGGATTATAACAAAAGACTTGATATTTATGTCATCAGAGTCCCAGAAGGAAAGGAAGAAATAGGGTAGATCTGGAAAAAATATTTGAAGAAATAATGGCTGAAAATTTCTCAAATTTAGCATCATCTACAGATTCCAGAAGCTGAGTAAACTGCAACAAGTCATTTACCATACTCAGCTATAATGGGGGGAAATTCTCAAGACATTCTCAAATAAAGTAAAATTAAGAGAAACTGTTGCTAGGAGACCTAATTTTTAAGGGACTAAAGGAAGATTTAGAAACAAAATGAGTTTTAAAAGTAATATGAGAGAAAATACCCACTTTATAAAAGCAAGTGAAAAAGTAGAACACCTCTCTCTCTCCCTCAGGCAACAAGGCCGACTCCTTCTTCCCTCTCTGGCTTCAGCTTCCATCATCTTCCCCTTGCCTGCTATGCTCGGGGCTCGCTGGCCCTTTTCACGTCCTCAAAACCGCCAAGCTCTTTGCTGCCCCCAGCCTTTCTGAGCAAGCTGTCCTTTCCATCTTGTCGTTCCTCCAGCTTCACTTCTCCTCCTCGGCCATCCATGCTCATGCTCAGAGACTAACTTTCTAACCTCAAAGCTAAGTATCACCTGCAAATTTTTTTCATTGAACTCTGTGCTTTTGTGTTCTAGTACTGATTAAAAGTTGTAATTACATGTCTGTGTTTTATGTTTATCTGCCTTGTAGACCACATCCTTCATTGAAATTGCAGAGCTCTCGCTGCTTCACCACTGTAGACCTGAGACCCAATATATGATAAACATTCAGTAGACACTCCATTATTTTAAAAAAATTGTTAATGGCCGTATTTAAGAGTTTGGGTATATGGGTGTTTAATACAAGTTTTTTTTTTTCCTACAAACTTGCAACTGTTCAAAATAAAATGAAAAAAAGCAAAGTAAATCTTTAAATGAACATTAATAACTGAGAGTCAGTAGTATATTCATTTTAATTTAGAATTAAATATTCCAAAGAATATTTTCAAAGAATAAGATGCTCCAAAAACAAGATGCTACAAAGAACTTTCTGTTTTTGTTAACAGAATGTTCCTCAAGACAATCGAGTATCAAAGTGGTTAATAATGGAATCTTTTGCCTGCATCCTTGTTTCCCTTCATATTTTGTAGACTAAACGAGGGAGAACCTAACTGGAAATTTATTCAAAGCTCTAACAGATAGTTATAGGTTGGGCTATTTAACCATATAATAGAATGATATATTTTTAAAAGTTGTATAGACTATACATGTCCAATAGAAATGTAATGTAAGTCAAATTATAAATTAAAATGTATAATGTTATATATTTCAGTAGCCTCATTTAGAAGAATAAAGAGAAGTGGGTTAAATAGGTGTTAATATTTTTATTTAATGAAATATATCAATATAATAATTTCAACCTACAATAAGATTTCAAAAGTACAGTATGTGCTTTACATTTGCAAGATATCTTAATTCAGGCCTTCTGCATGTCAAGCACACAAAAGCCACATGAGGCTAGTGGCTAGTCTTTTGGACAGTGTAGGTACAGATAAAATGTTCAATGCATTTATACTAAAACATGACGTATTCATAGAAAGGCTAGTAATCATTAATATATTCAGAGTTCTCCCATTTGAATCGACTTTCTATAGTTAGAGTAGCTAAAGCATTCACACTGAGTGTTGTTAAACCAAGAGTAGACTCGCGAGACACGAGGCACCAGGAAACCAGAGGCTTTATTCCAAATGCTATAAACTCTAAAGGTAAGCATCCTGAACAGTATCTGACATCATTGTTTATCTACACCCTTTTGAGTGTCAAAACTTAAAAATCTGCACTCATAATCTACATTTATTATCAGTTCTCAAAGTTAGACCAGGGGCTCATCAAAAATATTTGATTTATTAGGCATATGCGTTTGTGGTGCAATAAGACATTTATAGTAAGTTTAACATTTTATAGTATCCTAAAAAGCTTCTTCAGCATTACATTTCATATCCTGCTGGGTCAACCTTCCCAAAGGCTCATGTTTTCTGTCTTATTTTTCTTTCCCCACCATACAGTCTGTCAAAGTAGAAACTAAGAGGACAAGACTTACATTCCCAATTATTGACCAAGAGGAATTCTCAATTTCACTTACTGTAGCTTGTCTTTGATCCTCAGTTGCATATCTAAATAAGGAAAGAATGTTATTATTAATTTATCAAAATCATTATTCACACAAGGGGGGGTTATATGCTGAATACAAAAATTATTGTTGGGGACATGAAGGGCTAGCACAAATCTAGGAAACAAATTGCAATTTAACATGGCAGATCTGTGTTCTTACCAAGATCGGACACGTCTGCAGAGGGAAGTTTCTCTCTGGCTAGCTGTTTCAGTTTGAGCTGAGCTCTGATCACACCATCGGTGAAAAATGCAAAAGTCAAAGCAGAAAATTTGTATTTTGTTTGTTTTTTTAGAAATGACAAGAATATGAGAGGGGTATGTAATTCGTTATTTGAGTAGACTGGTGCCAGATCCCTGACAATCTTCCAGGCTGTGCAGAGTGCTGGAGTCCAAGCCCTTCAATACCCAGGCACTGATGTGAAATTAGAAGTGCAAGTGGTTTGGGGGGGTGGGGGATAATACCTGTGAAGATAATGGGGGATAAAATAGGAATAAGTGTAAAATGAAGTAGAATGAGAGGAAAAATAGATAACTCCCTAGATTTTAACAAGAGCTACTGGATTAATGACCATGGCATTTGATAAGAGGAGGAACACTGAGAAAGCAGCAGGTTTCAGAGAGAAAAAAAAAATTGGCATTGCCACATAGAGTGAGGTGCCACTTCTGTATCCAAGGAGGCCTTGGATTGGCAATTAGGTGCAGATGTTTGAATCCCAAAGTGCTCTAAACTGGATATATTTATTGTGGAAGTCATAGCTTATCAATTCCATTCAAAGTCACATGGTACATAATCAATGAATTGATTAAGTATAGATGAAGAACTAACTTCTGGGATAATTTAATATTGAGAGTCTTGCACGCACAGAACAACACAGAAAAAAAAGTTAAAAAGAATTAATCAGTAACGTAAGAAGGGAAACGGTGGCATGTGCTGTTTAAGAAATGGAGACAGAGATAGAGCTAGAGGAAAAGGTATGTGAGAGGACCTCCACAGTTTCAGAGCAGGGGGAAACGGGTATGTCTCAGCTCTAGAAGAGGGAAAAAAGAGGGAAAGAATTTGCTCTTCCTACACCTTTAAGTTCTAGTCGGGTCCTCATTGGATTGGATAATGACTGCCAACATTGTTGAGGTTAGATATTTTTTATTCAGTTTACTGAGTCAAGTATTAACCTCTTCCAGAAAAGCCCTCATAGACATACCCAGAAACAATGTTTTATTTCTTTTTTAAAAAATATTTTATTTATTTGTACTTTCAGAGAAAGGGGAAAGGAAGAAGAAAGAAAGGGAGAAAAACATAAGTGTGTGGTTGTCTTACACACATCTCCAACTGGGGACCTGGCTCTCAATCCAGGCATGTGCTCTGATTGGAAATCAGACCTGTGACACTTTGGTTTTCAGGCTGGCACTCAATCCACTGAGCCACACCAGCCAGGGCACAATGTTTTATTTCTTTCTGGAAATCCCTTGGCCCAATGAAATGGACACATAATATTAATGATCATACCAAGTGAAAAGTGTAGTTTTAGAGGGAGGAAGTAATCAGCGATAAGAAATGCTGTCAGAGGCTTTTGCTGTTGTTGTTTTATTTTAAAGTTTTTACAATTTGATAATACATAATCTTTATATTGTATAATGTGTTCACTGCCCCAAGTCAACTCTCCTTCCTTCACTACTTATTCCCCCTTTACCCACTTCTACCACTCCTCAACACCCTTTTCCCTTTGATAATCACCATACTATTTGCGTCTATGAGTGTTGTTTTGTTTTTCGTAATCCCTTTACCTTTTTCAGGCCCCAATTCCCTCTCCTCTGACAGCTGTCAGTCTATTCTCTTGTGTCTATGAGTGTGTTTCTGTTTTGTTTGCTATTTTGTTCATTTGATTCCACATATAAGTGAAATCATATGATACTTGTCTTTCTGTGACTTGCTTATTTCACTAAAAATAATACTCTCCACGTAATTTCATGCTGTCACATATGGTAAGTGTGGGGGCAACTTTGCCCACAAAGTGTGTGTCCTTGTCATCGCCCCCCATCTGCCATGGATGAAAGAGTGAAACTACCTCAAGGGGATTTTACTGGGTTTGTTTGCACAAGAATACAGGTAAGGATCAAACAATAGATAGCATTCAAAGAACTATGAGGGCTTATTCTCAGTCAGGGTCAGATAGCCAAAGAGCCACAAAACCAAACTTCTTGCTTGGACCCTTATCATTTAAATGAGAGCATTCTAAACAAAGCAGGTTTCACAGGATTTGACATATTCTTTCTTAGGCCTGATCACCCTGGATCCCACTCTAGCCAGCAAAGGGCTGCACTGCCTTCCCATCGTAGGTTTTTAGGCTTCAGTGAATTAGAGCCTGGAAGTGCTTCACCCAGATGGAAATGGGCACTCGGGCTGTGGGGGGTAAGGGCACTCGGGCTGGGGGGTAAGGGTCCATCAGTCCCTCTTTGCTGCAGCCTTCCAAGTCCTTCCATGAAGGCCTACCAAGTGATTGTGTCTGGCTTAGGTTGCCCTTCCTTTGAGGGGTTGTACCCATCATAGACTAACTGGCCAACCGTTGGGGGCAGGGGACAAGCTTTGTCTCCTTAGTGGCTCACATTCTGGAGGTCGCTCACTCAGCCTTCAGCCATAGGGGGCAGTTACAATTTCTAAAACCAGGCAGAGTGGTTCCCAACATGTAAGATTTCCTTTTTTTTATGGTTGAGTATATTTTATTGTATAATGTATCACTACTCTTTTATCTAGTTATTTACTGATGGACACTTGGGCTACTTCCAAATTGTGGCTTTTGTAAATAATGCTGCAATGAACATGGAGGCACATATGACAAGGACTGTGCAGAAAATATCCAGTCATGTAATGTGAAAAAGAGATATTTACTGAAGATACAAA
Source organism: Sturnira hondurensis (assembly GCF_014824575.4). Taxonomy (NCBI): domain Eukaryota; kingdom Metazoa; phylum Chordata; class Mammalia; order Chiroptera; family Phyllostomidae; genus Sturnira; species Sturnira hondurensis. The sequence continues at coordinate 1,417,065 of NW_028098001.1, read as the reverse complement.
ACACAAGAAACATTATACATAGGACAATGATGCCTCAGTCCCCTTCAAAGAAGGTACCTTGGTACCTTACACAGTTCTCCTATTCACCATGAGCTTCCCTCTCTTATTTCCCAGAATCTTACTGACAGTTTGAAAACTCTTCCCTTTCAAAGGTGATTTTAGTTTTGTGAAAAGCCAGAAGTTGCAGGGCACCAAATCTGAGCCCAGGACAGTATCTCCTACAGTATTGAGTCTCCTGGTGATTTGATGTTTCATCAAAAATCTCTGTACAAGATGTGATGCATGAGCAGGCATGTTCTCATGATGAAGCTGCCAATCACCAGTTGCCTATATCTGTGGCCTTCTGAGTCATCCGAATAGTTTCTGTGCAGCAGTGATCAAGCTTAATGCAAAATTTGATGTAGATTTGTTGCTCTGTGTACTCAGTCATTTTGAATGTAATGCCCACACAATACACATGCTCACTCAGCAACATCTACTGCCCCTACTGACGAGAACAGTGAAGTAGTCATTGTTCATGCATGTGCATTCCAGTCCACTCTCCTGGGCTGCCAGGTCACATTGATGTCATGCAAACCATCCATGTTATATTCAAAATGGCTGAGATTTTTCTGTACAGACTTCATGTATGCTTTCAAGTTAGTGTTTTGGGTTTCTTCAGATATACTCTTAGAAGTGGAATTGCTCTCATAAGAGAGTTCCATTTTTCTTTTCTTTTCATTGAATTCATTGGGGTGACAATGGTTAACAAAATAATACAGGTTTCATATGTTCAACTGTACCACACATCATCTGTACACTGCATTGTGTGTTTATCACCAGAGTCAAGTCTCTGTCCATCACTATTTATGTCTTCTTTCACCTCTCTTTGTACCACCATCCCCTGAGTAGTCACCACACGGTTGTCTTTGTCCATGAGTTTTTTCCTCTTGTTTTTTGTTTTTTGTGCCATTCCTCCATCCCTTCCCCACACACCTCGTGATGATAGCTGTCATCCTGCTCTCTATGAGTCTGTCACATTTTGCTTGTTCATTGTCTTCATTTTATTCCACACATGAGTGAAATCATGTGGTACTTGTCTTTCTCTGACTGGTTTATTTCATTTAGCATATTGCTCTCCAGGTCCATCCTTGCTGTCACCAAGAGTAAGATTTTCTTCTTTAATATGGCTGAGTAGTATTTTGTTGTGCAAATGTACCACAGCTTTTTTTATCCTCTCATCTATAGATGAACACTTGAGCTGCTTCCAAATCTTGTCTATGGTGAATAATGTTGCAGTAAACATAGGGGTGCATATATTCTTTCAAAGAAGTGCTTTGGGTTTTTTGGATAAACTTCCAGAAATAGAATCACTGGATTATAAGTTCCATTTTAAATATTTTGAGGTAATGCCTTACTGCTTTGCACAGTGGCTATACTCATCTGCATTCTAATCAATAGTGCATGAGGGTTCTTCTCCATGTCTTCCCCAACGCTGTTGGTTGATTTACTGATGATTTACTGATGATAGGTATTCTGATAGCCATGTGATGATATCTCATTGGGTTTTTATTTGCATTTCTCTGATGATTAGTGACCCTGAGCCTATTGATCATTTTTTCATATGCCCATTGGCCATCTGTATGTCCTGTTTGGAGAATAATCTATTCAGCTCTTTGACCATTTTTTTAAAAAAAATTATTTATTTGCCTTTAGAGAGGAAGGGAAGGAGAGAAAGAGAAATATCAATGTATGGTTGCCTCTCATGAGTTCCCTGCTGGGAACTGGCCTGCAACCCAGGCATGTGCCCTGACTGGGAATTGAATCGTGATTGTCTGGTTCACAGGCCCACACTCAATCCACTGAGCTATGCCAGCCAGCGTGACCATTTTTTAATTGGATAGTTTTTGTTGTTGTTGCTGTTGAGACTTATAAATTCTTTATAAATTTTGGATATTAATTCTTCATCAGGTGTGTATGAGCAATCATGTTCTACCATTCAGTGCATTGCTTTTCACTTTGTTAATGCTTTCCTTTGCTGTGGAAACTCTTGTTAGTGCGGTTCCATTTATTTAGTTTTTCTTTTCCTTCTCTCACCCAAGGAAATATATTTTAAGAAATGTTACTAGGAGAAATTATCAAAATTTAGTGCCCCTGATTTTTTCTAGGATTTTTATGGTTTTGAGGCTAACATTTAAGTTTTTACTTCATTTTTAGTTTATTATTGTGAATCATGTAGGAACATGATTTAATCTCATTTTTTGCACATATCTGTCCAATATTTTCAACACTAATTTATTGAATAGACTATACATTGCATGATTTTGCCTTCTTTGCCAAATATTATTTGACTATAAAGGTGTGGTTTTATTTCTAGCCTCTCTTATGTTCCATTGATTTCTTTGCCTTTTTTTTTTTTTTTTTTGGCCAGGAAGAGGCTGTTTTGATTAGTATGTCTTTGTAGTATATTTTGATATCAATTATACCAGGTAGTGTGGTTGCTCCAACCTAGTTCTTCTTTTTCAAGACCATGGTCGCTATTTGGGGTATTCTGTGGTTCCATATTAATTTTTGGAATATTGGCTAATGTTCTGTGAAACATTATAGTTGAATCTGTAGATCACTTTGGTAATATGGCATTTTATGCCATATGGCATTTTATGGCATTTTAATGTTAATTCTTCATATTCATGAACATAGTATATGCTTCCACTTATTTGTATCTTCTTCAATTCTTTCTTTAGTGTTTTATACTTTTACATGTGCAGGTCTTTTATATCCTTGGTTAAATTTACTCCTAAGTATTTATTCTGTTTTAAGAAATTATGAATAAGATTGTTTATTTTGATGCAGACACCGGCCCTCAGTGTTCGCGTCTTTATGGATGAAATGAGACACTCACATGGACTACCGAGTTTGGTGGAGGAAAAGGGACAGCATAGCTTTTCTCTCAAGGGGAGCAAAAGCCTTGGCCCTTGCCCTGATCAGCCTTTATTGGGTTTCTCGGCACCTTACATGATGGTCCTCATTTACTATGCACAGGTTGCTTTAGGTGGTTACCTTTTACAGAAAACAAAGGAACCAATGATGTTAATGACATCACAGAAGAGGGATATTTGCAAATGAAAAGGCCAAAGTAGTTGAACTGATTACACTCCTCCCTGGAAGGTTTAGTGTGGATTTTAGGAAGTTATTTTGCAATAAATGTTTGCCACAAATCTGGATGAGGGAATTTTTAGGAAAAAGCAAGACTCAAAGTGGCCTAGGCACATTGTAAACCTGATTCCCCATGGGAGAACCTATCCGTGGGCGTGGGTCCTGTGCATCTCCAAGTGGGAGCTGGGCCCATGTCATACAGAACACTCTCCTACATTATTTATTTCCTTTCTTGACAGTTTATTATTGGTGTATAAAAATGCAACTGATTTCTGGAGATTTTACATCATGCTACTTACTGAATCCATGTATCAGTTTTAGTAATATTTCTGGTAGAATTTTCAGGGTTCTTTCTATACAATACAATGTCTTTTGCAAAAAATTACAGTTTTATATCTTCCTTAGCAGTTTGTAAGTTTTTTTATTTCTTATTCTTGATTGATTCTTATGAGTTGGACTTTGAGTAAGTACTATGTTGAATAAGTGTGGTGAAAGTCCCTGTCTTTTTCCTGATCTTAAGGGAAACACTTGTAATTTTTCCCATTGAGTATGATGTGAGCTGTGGGTTTGTTAAATATAGACTTCATTATGTTGAGATGTTTTCCCTGTATTCCCACTTTGCTGAGAGTTTTTATAAACCTGTGCTGGATTTCATAAAAAGCTTTTTCTGCACCTACTGATATAATCATGTGGTATTTATCCTTTATTTTTTAAGTGTGTTATGTTTATTAATTTGCAGATATTATAAACCTTGCATTCCAGGATAAACCATACTTGATCACAGTGCATACTTTTAATGTATTGCTTTATTTGGTTTGCTAATATTTTGTTAACATTTTAAGCATCTATGTTCATCAGAGATATTAAACTAAATTTTCTTTCTTTGTAGTGTGTTTATCAGGTATCAGAATTAAGATGATGCTGGCCTCAGAAAATGAGCTTGTGTGTCTTCCCTCCTCTTGAAATTTTTAGGGTATTTTGAGGGATGAATCTGATAGTAACCAGAAGGGAAGTAGGAGGGGATAATGGAGGAAGCAGGGGAGGGTTTTCAGGAACAACTATAAAGGACACAGGGACCAACCAGGGTGGGGTGTAATCAGGGGAGGGACGTGGGGATGGCTGGTGGGGGAGGGTAAATGCAGACAACTGTGCTTGAACAACAGTAAAACATTTTTTAAAAGAATATTTTGAGGAGTGATGCTAGTTCTTCCTTGAATGTTTGGTAAAATTTACCTGTGAAACCAACTGATCCAGGACTATGGTTTGTTGGAGGTTTTTTTTTTATTACTGCTTCAGTTTCACTAGATTTAATCTGTCTTTTCATTCTTTATTCTTGATTCAGTTTTGGAAGATAGATTCCCATTTCTAGGAATTTATTTATTACAACATAATATTACATTGTAATATTTTCTTACAGTCCTTCGTATTTGTTTTGTATCAGTTGCTTTGCTTTTCTTTTTGATTGCATTTATTTGGATCCTCTTTCTTTTTCACTTGATGCGTGTTTGGTTAAAGGCTTGTCAAACCTGTCTATCTTTTCAAAGAACTAGCCTTTGTATTTATTGATCTTTTATATTGTTTTTATAGACTCTACTTTGCTTGTTTTTGATATGACCTTTATTATTTCCTTACTTGGACTCACTTTGGGTTTTGTTTTGTGTGTGTGTGTGTGTATGTGTGTGTGTGTTCCTTTAAGTGTAAAGTTAGATTATTTATTTATTTCTCTTGGTTCTTGACACAGGCTTGTAATGCTATGAATTTCCCTCTTCGAACNCTATCTTTTCAAAGAACTAGCCTTTGTATTTATTGATCTTTTATATTGTTTTTATAGACTCTACTTTGCTTGTTTTTGATATGACCTTTATTATTTCCTTACTTGGACTCACTTTGGGTTTTGTTTTGTGTGTGTGTGTGTGTATGTATGTGTGTGTGTGTTCCTTTAAGTGTAAAGTTAGATTATTTATTTATTTCTCTTGGTTCTTGACACAGGCTTGTAATGCTATAAATTTCCCTCTTTGAACTGTTTTTGCTGTGTCCTGTAGATTTTGTGTTGTGTTCTCATTTTCATTTGATTTATTCCTTGATCTCATTGTTATACCATTCACCGTTTAGTAACATGTTATTTAACTACTATGTGTTTTTTAAATTTTTTTCTTGCTGCAGATTTCTAGTTTTTATAGCATTATAATCAGAGCAGATGCTTGACATGATTTCAGTCTTATTAAATTTCCTGAGATATTTGCAAATGAAAAGGCAAAAGTAGTTGAACTGATTACACTCCTCCCTGGAAGGTTTAGTGTGGATTTTAGGAAGTTATTTTGCAGTAAATGTTTGCCACAAACATTTACTGCAAAATAACTTGTTTTGTGCTGTAACCTGTGGTCTATCCTAGAAAATCTACCATGTATATATGAAAAGTTATATATTATTCTGCTTTGGGGTAAAATGCTCAGAAGATATGAATTAAATCCATATGATGTAGATTGTCATTTAAGGCCACTCTGTTCTTGTTGGTTTTTTTTGTCTGGAAGATCTATTCACTGATATCATTGGGTGTTTAAATCTCCTACTATGACATTAATACTGTTAATTTCTCCCTTTATATCCATCAAGATTTACCTTGTATCTTTAGGTGCTGCTATGTTGGGTGCATAAATGTTACTAGGGTTATATTCTCTTGCTGTATTTCTCCCTTTATTGTTATGTAGAGTCTTTTTTGTCACTTACTATAGGCTTTATTTTAAAGTCTGTTTTGTGAGATATATGAGTAAATATTGCTACCATGTGTATTTTTTTCATTTTCATTTGCATGAAATAACTTTTTCCTTCCCTTTACTTTTAGTGTATGCATATCTTTGATTCTGAGGTAGGTCTTTCATAGACTGATTTCATATACACATATATGTGTATATATATACATACACATAACGTGTATATTGCTATTATTTTTTAAATATTTTATTTATTCATTTTTAGAGAAGGGGAAGAGAAGGAAAAAGAAAGGGAGGGAAAGATCAATGTGTGGTTGCCTCTTGTGAACCCCATACTGGGGACCTAGCCCATAACCCAGGCATGTTCCCTGACTAGGAATTGAATTAGTGACCTTTTGATTCACAGCCTGAGCTCAGTCCACTGAGCTACACCAGGCAGGGCTATTTCCTTATTCATTTAACTATCCTAACTTGACTAGAGAATTTAAGCCATTTTACTTAAAGTGACTATTGATAAGACTCATATATTACCATTTTATTTTTTAAAAGTATTCCTCTGTCATTGTCACCTTCTTCTTCTCCTTCTCCTCCTCCATCACCCCTCCTCCTCCTCCTTCTCCGTCTTCATCTGTCTCTTCTTCTAAAAGGAGGACATTTCACATCTATTTATTTATTTATTTTTGTAATGCTGGTTTAGTGATAACTCCTCTACCTGTGTCTTGTCTGGAAAGCTCATTATTTCTCCTTCAATATTTGTTTGTTTATTTATCTAATTTGAGAGAGAGAGAAAGGAAGTGAGGGGGCAGAGAGTGAAAGAATGAGAGAGAGAGAGAAAGAGAGAGAGAGAGAGAAGGGAAATTGTTGACTTGCTGTTCCACTTTGTTATTCAATCATTAGTTGATTCTTATATATGCCCTGACCAGAGATCAGACCCATAACGTTGGTATTTGGGGGCAATACTCTGACCAACTAAGCCACACAGCCGAGTTCTTTTCTTCAATACCCTCACTGGGTTAAGTAGTGTTAGGTATAGGTCTTTGCTATTCCTCACTTTTCTTTCCAAACCTCCTGCCCTCAAATGTTTCTGTTGTGAAATCAACTGACAATCTTATGGGAACTCCTTTGTAGGTAAGTATCTGTCTTTCTCTTGCAGCTTTAAAATCACTCTTTGTCTTTAACCTTTTCCATTTTAATATGATGTGTCTTGGTGTAGGCCTTTTGGATCTATCTTCTTTTGGACACTGTACTTTTTAGACTGGTGTCTTTTTCCTTTACTAGGTTAGGGAAACTTTAGGTAATTATGTCTTCAGATAGGTTCTTGACACCTTGCTCTCCTTCCTCTCTTTTTTGTACCCGTATCACGTGAAAGTTGTTACACTTCATAGTGTTCCAAATGTCCCTTACATTATCCTCACTTTTTTCTTTTTTTTTTCCTGCTCTGATTGAGAGTTTTTTTCTACCTTGTCTTCAAAATCGCTGATTTGATTATCTGCTTTATTGAACATATTGTTTATTCCTACCAGTATATTCTTCATTTCTAATAGTGTATTCTTCATGTCTGATGGGTCTTTTTTATAGTTTCTATGCCCTTTTTCATGATGTTCAGCGCCCTTATAACCATTTTTTGAACTCTATATTTAATTAATTGCTTGTCTCCATTTCATTTAACTCTACTTCCAGAGATTTCTCCTTTTCTTTCATTTGGGACATTTTCTTTGTCTCCTCACTTGGATGCCTTTTTTGTTTGTTTCTACATATTATGTAGATCTGCTATGACTACTATTCTTGGTAAATTAACTTTATGTAGTAGGTGTCCTATGGAATCTAGTGGTCCAGTGGTGTAGTCTCCTTGATCACCTAAGCTGGGTGTTCCAGGAGTGTTCCTTGTGTGAGTTATGTGGGCTCTGCTGTTATAATTGAGTCTTGACCACTAATGGTCCATTTGTGTGTGGGATAAACCCTCAGTTTGACTTGTCTATGATGCTCCATCCTGACCATGGCATGCAAGCTACTGTTCAGGTACTGACCACATGAAGTGGAATTCATCCCATCAAGATTTGGTACCTGCTTAGATTGCTCTTTGTATTGCTTGTGAAGTAATGCTCTTCGATTGCTTGTGACATTTATTGGATCCAGCTCTGATGCTACCTGAAGCTGGCCACTAGGTGTATTGGTTCTGGGCCTCTTGGTTGGGACTCTGATGTAAACTAATGTCAGACACTGCCTGTGACTGGCCCTGGGCAACCTGTTTGGAGCTACAAATGATGTACAGTGTTTGGCTGCCTCTGGTGGGCTTTCCTGTGTGAAGGAAGGACCAAGCTGCACACTAAGCCCGGTTTTTACCATCACTGCACCCAGGGATAGGTCAACAAAAGTTCCAAGGCACCCAATAAGATCTGCCTAATGTTGCCTCCGCCTGCTGGCTGCGTGTTAGACTCAGTCACTGAAATGCCCCTGGCTGCAGTCCTCAGCTTGGTTAAGCTCCACAGGTTGGGGCAATGAGGAGTCCAGAGCATGAGGCTATTGCTTTCCTCCAGGGTGACGCCACATATGGAGGAGGGTGCTCCACCCAAGAAAGATGGCTTCTGCAGTATAGGAGAAATACTCAGCATAGGGATCTTGATGGCTGTCCCATCACCTCCTTCCCAGAGCCACAAACCCCAGACTCTCCTCACATGGCGCTGTTTTGCTCCACAAAAGCCCAGAGTGAGTTGCTGTGAATGACATTTCTACGTTGGCACTTTGAGAGGATGCCCATGTCTCCAACAGACTCCTGCATCTTTGTGGCAGGGAAATGCTGCTGCTTTTCACAGTCACATGTTATGTGGTCATCTCTTCCTGGCTCTAGTTCCCTGGGCTTGTGAGCCCAGCTTGGGGTTTAGACCCCATGCTTCTTAGGTAGCCCTCCCCTACTGCCACCACTGACATAGCCCTTTGGAACCTCAGCTGCCATCTTAGTTAAGTACAGAGCAGGCCTTTTCACATCTCTGTCCTTCCTACCAGTCTCGATGTGGCTTTTCTGTACATTCTGGTTATAAGACTTCTCTTGAGCTAATCTTTAGTGGTAATTCAGGATAGATATTCCACAATTTGGTTGTAATTCCAGTGTGGTCCTGAAAGGAGATGAGGTTAGCTTCCACCTACTCAGTTGCCACCTTAAACCTCCCATTTTTAATTTTTTGAGGTAACTCCATACTGCTTTCCACAGTGACTTTACCAATCTACTGTTTGAAAAGGCTCTGTTTCTCTTTTTTTTTTTTAGGACTGCCCTCTAAACTCAATTTTTCACAGAGGTTCAGGAAATAAATTTGGATTTCACCTTTGAAACTGCATTGTTACAGACCCAAAAAAAACCAACACATTAAGTTACTCTGAATAGAAGTTTATGTAAAGGTTATCAATCTTTAAGACCACAAAAATAAAACTTTAGCTTCCTATAATTTTATCCTCCCTTTTCTCTCCACTGGACTTTGGGGTCATGAAGGAGTTATAAAAATTTATGTTTCTGAGGAAAAATACACTATTTACAAGATAGGAAATATTACGATGGAATCTGTTTTACTATGTAAAGCAACAATTGTTCACTCTTCTTGCCTCTTTTGAGGACAAAATGATAATGAAATGCATGTGAGACTGAATGCAGACATGCCCCCTGGTTGTGCAGTGGTTTGAAAGTATCCGGTTTACACAGACAGTACTGCTGTCCCCTAAGCCTTGCCCAGGGCAGGTCTAGGCTTTGAAATTGATGAGCACACCATTTCCCATGACAACCAGCTTCCGTTGTTTTGTTTTTCTTTGTCTCAGTTATGACTGAACCACAATAAATGCAATTCTAGCTTTATAACTGCAGAATTTCTCCAAACCACAGGATCTTAGCTTTTGATATTAGCAAACGTGCTGTGTGTTTTTTAAAAAATATTTGTCATCTTTATAATGTCTTTGACACAATTTAAACACCTATAACTGAGATTCCTACCTGGGAGCATGTGAAAACCAGAGCCATTTTTCTTGTCTCTGCTGTCTCTCCCTTCCCTTTGTACTGATCACTTTGTCTTCATTTATATTGCGTAAGGGACCCTTTGTTTGGGCAAACTCTCCTACTTCTGGTGTCAAACCATATGTGAGTGACAAGGTGCTAATAAATAAACATATGCCATGCTTATTTATTAGCACTTTACTTTAATGTAACAATTATTCATTAGCTCAAACACAATTTCATTAAGGCGATAGCATCTTGTCTTCTTAAGGTAGGTTCACTCTCGAAAATTTCAAGACACTCAGTTTTGTCTGGGGAAGAAGTAGTGATTTTTACGCTGTGGTCACATGCGTTAGAGCAGTATGAATTCCAAGTGTGTGTGCCCGTGTGTGGTACTGGTTCTTAATTTCCCACAGGGCCCATAACCCAGAGAAATGCAAAGATCAGGTGCTCAAGTGGAGCGAAGTTGGGACCGACTGTGAAAGACAGGACTCCTTCCAACTATATGCTCACTTCAACAAAACTGAGAGATAGGGAGCAGTTAAAAGATTTTTATAAATATATTGCCAATGACATAAAGAGAGTTCCTTCAATGATTCGTTTAATATGCAATGCAACTGCTCAAATTCTAATGTTTTAAAAATTTCCATGGTTCTTCACTTTGTTCTTAAGGAAACCTAATTTAAGCATTGCACGTAAAATACATAAAATATTTAATATATTACCAAAGAGTATCTTGCACACTGTTACAAATATATTTTCAACTCTGATCATGTTGCTCATCAGTTGCATAGTTAGAGGTGCCTGCAGCCAGCTGAAGGGGATAGGATATTGGGCTTCGGAGACGTGTCCTACAGGGGATGTCAAAGAAAACTGTGAGTCAAGGGTGCGTGCAGGACACACTGCCAAACTCACATGTTTACCCAAGAGGACCAGCATTTGTACTCAGTCTACAAAAAAATCTCTATTCTTCAGTGTTGTGCAGAGAAACTTTTAAAAAGTTATAACTATATTCTAGCACTTTTGCAAGGCTTATCTACTGTCTCTCATCCTTCACTGCTCAACAAACAAGAGGGGTTGCATCTTGAAGATATCGAGGATAACTATCTCAGAGCCAGACTATGCTGTGTTTGTGTTCCTTGTAGTCCAGAATCCCCACTTCAGTCAGCCCTGAGGGTGCAAGAGGTGAAACTTTATGTAAACTACAAAAGTGAAGGTTTACATTGCTATTGATAATAGAAAGTACCTCATAATTTATGAGATCCTCACAGCGGGGTGCTCAATGAAACAAAGTCATTTTTGACTCATTTAGTCATTGAATAATTATTGAGTCCTTATCATGTAGTAAGCATTGCTTTTGTTGTTGAGGATACGCCCGTGGACAAAACAGACAAAATGCCTTTCTTCATGGAGCTTATATTTAAATTCTACAGAGAGCCTTTTAAAGACCATGATAGGAGAAAATTAAACCAGTTTTTATTTTTATTTTGCCAACTTGAAACACATTATTAAACTTGTTAAAACCATAATAAAACAGTCTTACATTGTGGTTTTGAAATAAAAATGTAAGCTGTGTTTCTCCAAATATATATGTTTGCAATTTTTACAGTAAATCAAGTTTTGTATGATGTTGCACTGTGGGAGTTTGCTCACTTTTCTACCTTGTCTTTGACCATGTTTGTAGAGGCCACCAGGGAATGCACAGATGAGGAGCATTTCAGCTTGTTCACTGGCCCTGGTCTTTTAGGATTGTAAAGATAATTTAGAGACTTAAATTGTAGCTTTTCTTTTGTTATTCCCATTGTCAGAGAGTCATGCAATGGTAAATGCTTCTCTCACAAATACTTAGTGAAATCTATGTGCTAAATAATGAGCCCAAAGTTCATTTTGAGACGTAACTTCCAGAAGCAGCATATTCTTTTGCTTTTGTATGCCTGTCTTGGTTCCACTTGACTCAGTTGTGTTTGTGTTTACCCTGAGTTGATCTAACTACGTTGGTGGAATAGTTAATACTCTCAGGTTTTTTTCCCATGAGTTATTTTGTCTAGTTGAAAGGATTTGGTTGTTTTAAGTCCTTAATTGTTTTTTGTCTGAAACACTTCTATTCATTTGGGGGCTTTAAAAATATGTGTGATGTCGCACCCTTAGATAATTTTCTTTATGCTCTCAAAACACTTATTTTCTTCTCTTACTGTTTACTGTTTGGAGTAAAAAATTGGTGGGCTTATTCCACATGGCAAAGCCATAAATTTCTGGAATTACTCTAAATCCTTGCACTCTTGCTTGCAAACTGGCGAAGTTTTTCTGAGCCATTCTCTTTGTAATGGAGAGGTCAGTGCAGACACCAAATAACATTGTTTTCTCCATTCTTATCCTCATTCTACAAGTTTATTCCATATACTATCTGCCTCCAAGTACTACAGGTGATGATTTTACTATTTTTTTTTACTGCTGCATAATGTTGATTGCCATCTTTCAAGCATACAAAACAGTGTTCCTGATATTTACTCTTTGTCTCCAAAGACAATGCTTACAGACTTTTTAAAAAGAAATATTCTTCATGTAAGATGAATAGCAACAAGCAGATGGAAAACATATTTAATCTTCATATTTAAAAAGCTAAGGAGCCCTTTGTTGAGGAAGAGAGAATAAAAGGCTTAAGGACTGGGAGCTAAGGAAGAAAAATTTGAGGTGTAAGAAAAGGCTCTGCAGTACTGGCTGGAGTAAAAGTGAGTCTGAGCCTGTAGAAAATATAAGAACAGTGTTGAGGGATTAGGTGTTGTTTCTCCTTTAATGTGTCTTGAGATATAGAGGTAAATAATGTGTTTTCTTTTGTATTAAGTGGTTCACTATCAATCCTTGTCACAGATACAAAATTTCTCAGATCTTGAGCACTGGGTAATATTTTCAAAACAGTCTTACATATAAACCATGTCATTTTCTTTTTAACTTAAAGAGTCACTGTCAGAATTTATGGATGTATTAAAACTTGTGAAATTACAATAAAAATGTGTTTTATTTTGTTTTATAGTAATCTCTGATAAGATGTGTATAAGGTTTACCATGGAGTTTTGAGAGTCTCTTTCCCCTTTGTAACAAGGTATCTGGGGGTTCTTGTATTTTTTAATGTGAAAGACAGTTTTGAGGTTTAAATGGGAGTAGTCAAGAAGTAAAACTCTTTTATTTTATTTTTCTTCTTTCTACCCAAGATGTCAGTACAACAGCCACAAAGGTCATAGTCTGTTTCTTTCATTCATATCATTTTGATTCACAGTCACATTAATTTTCTCCAAGGCAGAAATACAGATAGGTGGCCAGAATGGCAGAGTAGGGAGCTCTTAGAAGTGTCTGTGTTTCAAGTCTCTGATGCTCGGATTGAATATTTATAAGATGGACACTTTGGCTGCTTCCATACCTTGGCGATTGTGAATAACACTGAAATGAACATAGGAGACTTTGTGTTCTTTCAAGTTAGTGTTTTAGGTTCCTTTGGACATATTTTCAGCACATGATTGCTGGGTTAAAAGGCAGATCCACTTTTAATTTTTGAGATATCTCCATACTGCTTTCTACAATGGCTGCACCCATCTGCACTCCCACCAACCATGCAAGGGGGATTCCCCTTTGTCCACATCCTTGTCAGCATTTCTTGTTTGTTGATTTATTGGTGATAGCCATCCTGACAGGTGTGAGATGTTATCTCTTATGGTCTGAATTTGCATTTTTCCAGTGACTGGAGACATTGAGCATTATTTCATATATCTATTGGACATCTGTATGAGGAGTGGATAAACAACTATGGGATATTTACACAACAATATTACTCAGCCATACACAAGAAGAAAAACTTACCCTTTGCAACAGTATGGATAGGCCTGAAGAAAATTATGCTATGTGAAATAAGCCATTCAGAGAAATACAGATACCATATGATTTCACTCACACATGGAATCTAAAGAACAAACTGAACTGATACACAAAATAGAGAGACTTATGGATAGAGAGCAGGCTGACAGGTAAGGGAGGCGTCAGGGGTGCAGAGATTGAGCAAAAATGAGAAAGGACTCATGGACATGGACAACAATGTGGTGTTTGTGGGGGTGGGAGGGGGTGTGAGAGGACTAAATAGTAATGGAAAATAAAACAAAAATGAAAAATAAAATAAAAAGAAAATTTATGTTATAGGTCAGTTACATTGAGGAATATATATCAAATTTTGAAATTTTCTTTTACTGAATTTTGTTCACCATTTCACCCTGGATATGTAAAGCCCAAGTAATAATGGAAACCAGATTTGGGGCCTGACTTTTATAGACTATTCTTAATGTATTTTATATGATATAACATATACACTTTTTAATCATATCTAAATTTTAACATAGTTTATGAGATGGAAAGTGATGGAGTCGTGGAAGGAGCCCAGTTTAATGAGGTAAGAGAGCATGACAATTATTCAGCATAGGACACAATCTGTAGCCAGAATTCTAGCAAGTCACCACTCCATGCCCTAACTTTCATGTCTCAATATGAAGAAACTGATGATTTTATTAATTTCTAATCGACTCTAAAATTATACTGCAAAATGAATTTGGTTAGTTAAATATAAAATAATATGTACAATAATGAAGATCAGAAAATAAAAGTTTATTACAACTTTCTCCAAGTTAGTAGAAAGAACATTGAAACTTGAGTATTCATTCCAGCACGTATTCTCTTGGATGAGTCAGTTAATATCTTTGTGTTCTTTTTCAATTTTCTGATCAGTAAATAGGGATTTATGCATGTGGCCTTGAAGACAAAATAATAAAAATACACTCACAGACTGTGAGCCAAACATGATTTATTTTCTTTCTTAAAGTATATGAAATAAAGTAGTATAGTTGTTTAATATTTACTCTTTCTAGGTAAAGCAGAAATAGAATCATATTTAAGCACAGGAATCATACTGGAGGAATAATACTATTTATTTTTAAGGTGAAAAGGTAGCTGGATTAAAAACCAAGAGGAACTAGTAAAATATTAATGACCATAAAAGGCTTATACAAGCTTATGTTTTGAGAACATCACAATGTAACAGAGGAAAGAGATAATTTAAAAAATTCTTTATAAATAAATTGTCTCTTTGTAATTATTATTTCTACTAACACCCAAAAGGTATTTTTAAAAAATTCAAGAACCCTGGCTGATGTGGCTCAGTGGACTGAAGGCTGGTCTGTGAACCAAAGGGTTGCCAGTTCAATTCCCAGTCAGGACACATGCCTGGGTTACAGGCCAGATTCCCAGTAGGGGGCATGTGAGGGGCAATCACACATTGATGTTTCTCTCTCTCTCTCTAAAAATAAATAAATAAAATCTAAAAAAAGAAGATTAAAGAAAAATAAATGTACGAAAATTTTTATAATACAGATGATGAGACATTTTGAAAAAAGCTAGATACTTAATGAATTGTTAGTCTGAGATTAAAAGGTAGACTACATGCAACACACACACAGAAACACACAGATAGGATCTGTCTGGAAGAAGTCCACCCATTGTTAAGGAGAATATAAGGATAATTGTTTGCATATCAATGTAATCTGGTAGCCACAGAGAGTGGACTGGAATATGCATGCATGAACCACGATGACTTCACTGTACTAGTCATTGGGGAAGGTAGATGCCCTCGGGGGATCATGTGTACTGTGTGGCTGTCGCATTCAAAATGACTAAGTAGAACAATGAACTTGCATCAAAGTTTCATTAGGCTTGAGCATTCCTCTGTGGAAACTATTTGGATGATTCAGAAGGCTGCAGCTCTGGGCACCTGATGACTGGCAGCTTTATCATAGGAACACGCCCACTCATGAATCATGTCTCATGCAGAGATTTTTGGTGAAACATCAAATCATCCAGGTGACTCAGCCCCCATACAGCCCAGATCTGGTGCCCTGTGACTTCTGGCTTCCCCCCAAACTAAAATCACCTGTGAAGAGGAAGCAATTTCAGATCTCCAATGAGATTTAGGAAAATAGGACAAGGCAGTGGATGGTGATTGGGAGAACTGGGAGAGGTCCCAAGGTGCCTTCTTTGAAGGGGACTGTGAGGTATATATTATTGTCCTATGTATAGTGTTTCTCGTATCTTGTATTTTGTTCAATATATGACTTTATTTTTCATATTGCATTGCTGGATACCTTCTGGACAGACATTTATGTATCACACACACATATGGATAAGTTACAAAAAGCATACATTCTTATTATGTGTTTTTTAATGTAGTATATATTGTTTCTGTAAAATGGACAAAAGTATTAAGGTTTTTTTCTCGAAAACATTTCAAATTTTAATTATTCTAAGTTCTATAAATTTTTGAAAGTATTGAAAATAGAAGCATCATTACCTTTTAAAAACTTATATTTTTCACAAATATTAAGGTATTTTAAAATTTATGGATTTTTATAACAAGCAAGAAATACCTTTTTTCTTTTATTGGCCAGCATGACTCATATAGAGAAACATGACCCCACTTGTACAGAGCTTATAAACTCTTTACAATGCTCATTAAACCCTATAGACTTCAAATCACTGATATGGATTTGAACTCCTTTTCTGGTTGATGTCACTACATTTATTGTGTTGCCCAGATGTCCTTTTAGAGTAATAGATAATTCTTCTCTCACTCTCTGACCCTTGTTTTCAATATGGTGCATGTAGCAGATAAAGTGAGATGAATGAGATCTTGATTTGCCTCTGAACTTTCTGTGGTGTATTACATTTGGCAATATGTCCTGGGAGACCATTAGGTATTCAATTCAGAGATGAAGTCAGAAACCTCTTCAAGTGAAATCTGTGGGAATTGCTGTAATCAAATTTTACCAGTATTTTTTGTTTTAGAATTACAGTTTTATGGAACATTTCATATAAGAGAAGTACCTTGATGAATGCTATAGGAAAACTATATATATAGTTTTAAAGCAGTTAGTTTGAGTTAAAAGTGACTTTTTAATTAGGGTGTGTTTGTAAAACTAGTTATAGCTTTTAAAATATGCAGATATCTTCATGAGAAGCCAAAATTAGTATTACCATTTTAGGTAACCCTTGGGTTATATATCATACACACACACACATATTCAAATATATTCAGGTCTATATTTATTTTCAAAAGTATACATATATAGTGACTTTTGAAAATAAATACATACTTCATCACATAAAACTTCCTAAATAATGTGTGTGTTATAACTGTAAGGTATAGTTTAAGTTTTGAAAACCGAAATTTTAAAGAGAGGTTTTAAACAGCCACACCTTCTACTCTGTTTAAGTGAATCTCCAGTAAAGCAGGATGACTTCATCTTTATTGTCAATTAAATGTATAATTTTTTCCTGCTTTATTTTATTTTTAATGAATGGTCTTTCAAATATGTAATACATTCTCGACTAAATGAACTTATTAAATTTAAATATATTAGTTAATGAAAAGTACACACAATCTTGCACTATAAGATTACAGAAGAATGCTACAGAGGTTTATTATATAGTATTATCAGTTTAGGAAAAACAGTGTGGTGGCAATAAAGAAGTAATGGATTTTAGTATGGTAAGAGGATTAATTTGAAGTGAAAAAAAAAGCCAGAGTGTAAACTGACTGTTCAGTGCTGGAGTTTAAGCATGATCCATTTCATTTTATAATATGGACTCTTTGGTCTAATCTTTCTGAAAGTATTCATGAAAGAGTTGAGATGACAATCTTATATTTCTTGGCTTACCTTTCCATAAATCTTTCTTTCAAACATCGAATATCGGTTGTCTCTAAAAATTTGCCAACCCATTTGGTAACCACTTTCTTTTCAAAAATTATTACTAGAATGTTCAATTATCAGCTGCTAAATATCTGAACAATATCCTTTGTCTGGCCAGCTGCTAAAATGTCCAGTGTGGGGGCTTATTTTATCTCAAACACATAGGCAGCCTGCCAATAACATGGCATCTCAGCACCCTTCATCCGGTCCTGATGCGGTCCTTTCACTGGCCAGCTGTTGCATTTATACTTAAATGGCTGCCAAACCAAAGGCCACACGCAAAAAAATGCCCTGTTTCTTTTGGGGGGAAACTTTCATCTTGCCCAGGCTTCATGATCAATGTCATAGTGCTCTGAGCTATTGCCAACCTCCTACACATATTCAGAAATGTTTTACAACTTATTTTGTATTCATCATAGATGGCGAATAATGGAAGCAACCCACCTGCTCTGGGGCTCTTCTGTCAACTTTGATCTCATTGCAGCATCAGTGACATTTGCCTGTTTTTGTGAATTTGGACACAGGCTTCTCAGGCAATGCACGAAGTAAGTGTTTTGGGATAGATCTCTGCAGTTCCTTTTGTTCTTGAAAAGTACATCTGTTACAGTTTTCACTACTCATAACCATTACTATTTTACCTACAAATACTTATTTTAAAAATAAAAATAGGTTCTGTTTATAAAAGTAAATGATAGCTAAGTACCTACAAATATTTATTAGAAAAAATGTATAAAGGAGTAAATTATCTATATCCCTGACAAAATAACTATTTTACAGATTGCTTTTGTTTTGAATTTTTCCTCTGGAAATTACATATAGATGTGTATGGACATATATGAATTAAAATTTGAGGGGTTGATATCTTTTACTTCAAATACAAATTAGGGATACTAACATTAATTTGTGTTTTAAAAGTAATATATAATTATTAGGGAATTGACAAAAACATTAGAAAGGAAAAAAACTAATCAATAATCTGTATTTCTGGACAACTACATTTTTCTATTTATGTATATTTATGTGTATATTTATTACAGTTTTAAAAATTGAGAGAATTCTATATATACTTTCCTTAAAACATGCTTTTAAAATATAACAATATAAATAGATATATCATGAAAATTATTTTACCTTCTCTTTAATATAGCATTTGTGGTAAAAATAACTTACCGTTACCCTTTAACACTATGCCTATGTTTTTACAAACATACAAGAATGTGTGTAGAACAAAATAGATACTATTCAGAAATCTATTCTTAGAATACCATGTTGTGCATGTTATTCTATAACAGGCAGGTGTCATTTAACTAATGTGTGCATTATTTTGTTCAGAGTTATTGTCTCATATATGATGTTAAAAACATTTCCCCATATGAGTAAATACATTTGAAAACAATTCTAACAAAATGTAAGGTGCTATTTTCTTCATTAATTTTCTTCTTTGATTGATAAACAGTTTAAAATATAGATTATTTATAGCCCTGGCTGGTGTAGCTCAGTGGATTGAGCGCAGGCCTGAGAACCAGATGATCATGGTTCAATTCCCAGTCAGGGCACATGCCTAGGTTGCAGGCCAGTTCCCAGCAGGGGACGCACAAGAAGCAACCATACATTGATATTTCTCTCCTGTCCTTCCCTTCCCCTCTAAAGATAAATAAATAAATTAATTAAAATATATATATTATGTATATTAATAAACATGTTTGTGATGAGCAATATGATGTACAAGTGTTCATAGTCGGTTTTGATTATTTATTAGGATAGGTCTCTGGAACTAAAATTAATAATATAAAAGCATACAGTTTAAAAATATTTTGATTTATATTGTCTCTTGGTTAACAGAAAGAGAATTTATATACAATCAGTATTGAATGAAACTACACTTTCATTTTGATATAACTTATGGCTTATATCACTATTTTATGTTATGTTTATTTTTTATTTCCTTTAAGAAATGATCATTCCTTTTATAAGTATTATTTTAAAGTATCTATATAGAATAACTTTTAAAAATAATTTCTGAGAATCTTTTCATGTATTTCTTGCCATTTGCATGTCTTCTTCAGAAAAGTGTTCAGGTTCTCTGCTCATTCTTTAATTGGATTGTTTGGTGTTCAGTTTAATGAGTTCTTTATATATTTTGGTATTAACCTCTTGTGAGAGTTATTATCTGAAAATATCTTCTTCCATCATGTTGATTGCCTTTTTATTTGGTTGGCAGTTTATTTTGCTGTTCAGAAGCTTTGTAGTTTGTTACTGTCCTATTCATTTATTTTTGCATTCCCTTGCCTTTGGGGTAAAATTCATAAAATCTACTCCAAGACCAAGGTCAATTAGTTTAGTACTTATGTTTTCTTTTTTGCAATTTATTGTTTCTTTCCGGTTTTATAGTTATGTCTTTGATCCATTTTGAGTTGATTTTTGTATATGGAAACAAACCGTAGTCTCGTTTCATTCTTCTGCATGTGGCTTTCCAATTTTGTCATCACTATTTATTGAAGAGACTTTCTTTTCTCTGTTGTATATTTTTGGCTCTTTCATCAAAAGTGATTGCCCAAATACATGTAGGTTTATTTCTGGACTATTAATTCTGTTTCACTTTACTACCTATTAGGGAAATACAAGTCAAGACGACAATGAGATACCACCTCACACCTTTTAGAATGGCCATTACCAACAAGACAACTAATAGCCAGTGTTGATAAGGTTGCTGAACCCTCATTCACTATTTGTAGAAATGTAAAATGGTACAGCCACTATGGAAAGCAGTATGGAAGTTCCCCCCAAAATTAAGAATAGTGCTACTGTATGACCCAGCAACTCCTCTTCTGGATATCTACTCCCCCAAATTGAAAATATTTATTCATAAAGATATATGCATCCCTGCGTTCATTGCAGCATGATTCACAGGGGGCCAGACATGAAAACAACTTAAGCTATATCAGAATTGAAAGGCAGTTTTATTCAATACTGGTTGTATATAAATTTTTTCTGTTGACCAAGAGACAATATAAATCAATACATTATTCACACCGCAAACTTTTATAGCATCAGTTTCAGTTCTAGGGACCTACTGTAATAATTTTTGGATGATTGGATAAAGAAGATGTGGCAGGCACATTCAGTGACATACTACTCAGCCATAAGAAAACATGAAATACTACCATTTTCAATGATATGGATAGATCTTGAAAATATTATACCAAGCACAATAAGTCAGAAAGAAAAAGTCAAGAACCATATGATTTCACTCATTTGTGGGATATAAAACTGAAAACAACAAATGAACAAACAAGAGAAATAAATAAACAAAAAAAAACTCATAGACACAGACAATAGTATGATGGTTACCACAGAGAAAGGGATCAAGGGAGTAGTAGAGGGTAAATAGGGTCAAATATGGTGACAAGAAGATTTGACTTTGGGTAGTGGGCACACGATGAACTATACAGGTGATGTATCACAGAATTGTACTCTTAAAACCTATATAATATTTTAATCTATGTCACCTCAATAAGTTTAATTAAAATTAATGTAAAGTAAAATATTAAAAAGGTGAAAGCAAAGCAAAAAGGAAAAAAGAGAAAAAAACTTATGGACAAGAACAACATTGTAGTGAGAGCCAGCAGTTTGGGGTCTGGAAGGAGGAGTTGGACGAGGTGATGGAAGGAGACTTGACTTGGGTGTTGAACACACAATACAGTGTGAAGATGATGTGTTGTGGAATTGTGCACCTGAAACCTAAATAATTTTGTTAACTAGTATAACTCCCATAAATTTAATAAAAAGGAAAGATAAAAAGAAATAGCAGTACATGCAGCTACAGTAAAATTTAAAATTTAGATATGACTAAAAATTCCACTTGAAATTACGAAATGAGTTGCCAGAAAGGTTATCAAAAAGTGCATATCTATTCATTGCCATGGGAGTATAAGTTGTTGTAACCAATTTGGAATACAATTAAACAGTACCTAGTACGATTTATCAGACACATACTCTAAGACCTGCTGAGGAAGTCTGCTAATTCTAAGAACTGCCTTTTTAATAGCCGTTAGTGAAATACCCACAGTATACATAGGGAGTAATATAAAACATGACAAGCATTTTGTGTGACTAAATAGTAAAAGTCAGTAAGATGAAAAACATGAATCATGGGATGAAGTAGTACAGCAATTTCATTTTCATCTCCCTGTGTCCCTTTGTCTTTTACTTTGAAAACTTTTGCAGGACTCATTACTCTCTCCTGAATATTCTAATACAAAATATGTTATCAGTTTAAAAAATAAACAGTAGTAACAGAAATCTCAATCTTGTATGATTTTTAAAAAAATCCTCTAATTGCATTCTTTTCCAAACCCGAGTTATACCCTATAATGCTGGTGTGAGTAGGGAGCCTCAACCCTGGGAATAAAAATATAGTCAGATTATTACTTTTCTCTCTCCTGTCTTCATTATTGCTCATGTTTACATTTCTTTATCCCCTTTTTCTCCAAGGATGGAATGAAAGGTGGGGAATCAAAGGGCAAAAGGCATAAATCTCCATTGACTGGGAATACATTTTAAGAAAACATTTTTTTTCCTAGTGTAGATATTAAAAGCAGATCTTATTGGACTGCTTTTGTAGTTCATCAGAACAACTCCTCCACCACTGGGGACCCCTCACAGCAATGCTCTCTCTGAGAGTCATGGTCTTTTCCTTTCTGACTGGCCACATCGAGTGATTTGGTACCAGCTTTATTCTGCTGAACTTTATTTTGATTGTTAGATTGGTTTTATGGAAAGGCATAGCATAGCATCCTCCCCTTGCCTCTCAGCCTCCTACCACTCTATGAAAAATACTGATATTTTTATCCTTTACCCTAATAAAATCTAGTTCAAGTAGGTCCCACTGAAGCAAAAAGACCTACTTTGGCTTGTCCCTCAGCAGCTGGCTAGCCCATCTCAAGACCCAGGAGAGCTGTCAAGCAGGAATTTGACACCAGTCCCTTGTATCATTTGACCACAGGAAATGCACAGTGAAACTTTCCACAAGTATTTCATGAGTCCTTTTCATAGGTTGCAGGTATGAAACAGGTACCCTTTATCTTGTGAACTAATTGAAAACCAACAGCAAGTCTCCAAAAATCCTTTTCTAAACCTCACCCTGTATAAGTCTTAAAAGATGCATTTATTGTTAGTGTAGGGTTAAGGTATCAGTGAGAATGGCTGGAAGTAATGTATAGTATATTCATTCATTACATGTTTATATTAATGCAATGGAATTACTTAATTTAAAAGAATCAATAAAACTAGCTGCTGAAACCCAAATTTTAATTAAAACAAATACATTTAAAAATATTTTTGCAATGCTAAAATGAAAGATTAAAAATAATAATACATACAGAGAGATATAACTATATGAAATTATAAAATAAATTAGAGGCATGCACTAAAATGACTACATTTCAGTAACTACTACAGGATAACAAAAGAAAGGATTTAAGATAGTAATCCAATAAATGACATATGAGCGTATATTGTTTCTTGCTTTTCTGTTTTTCCTCAAATGTAAACTTTAAAAAACTTGTAACATATATGAATGCTTTTTAAAAAATATGTTTGCAAACTATGCTTTTCTGTGTACAATTCCAATTTTTTTATTTTTGTATTCTTCTTATATTTTAAAGATGTGTATTGAAAAAGAGCAAGTAAAGAGTAAAAGGCTTAGTTATATTAAGGGAAAGAATAAAGGAAGCAGGAAAAAGTGTAAAAATAAGGAAGAAAATTAGATTCACATCAAAGCCATGGAAGTGATTTCTTTGTCATGAGGAAGTACTTCTACACCTCCATCTCTTATGTGGGTCACACCAAAGAAAGTTGGATGTAAATATTATTTATTGTAAGCATTCCATTAATAGAGATGTTATTTAATTCAATGATGTTTGCTTTTTTTCTTTTTAATGCATTTTTCTACAGTTCTTACTGCATTATATCTGTTTCAGGTCACTGGGGAAGAATGAGTTAAGTAGTAGCAGACTATCTTTGTGAAAAACGATAATCATTTATTGCTTATGAAACAAAATTAAATGTATATTTTTAGGGTAGTTGCATTATCCATAATTTAAAATGCATTTTGTGTGTACCTTGGAGAAAAAAAGGGGAAAAAAATTTAAATGGTCATTTATTTTGGCCAGTGTTTTTTCAAGTTAATAGGGTAGTGATTGCCATAATCCTAATAAAATGTGATTCTCAAAGATTATAGAATAATATTTTGCCCATTTATTTTGTCCATTTGCATAAAAATACATGTTCCTTTCACATATTTTTATGTTTTTCCCTAAGTATAAAAATAATATGTTTTATTTTGAAAACTGAGTCTTTTCCTTGTTCATTCAGAAACTTCAAAAAACTGGTTTGGAAAAAAGAACTACATGCAAATATTTTTATGTAATTTATTTATTACCTATCATATATTGACAAACTTTCAAAATGTTCTTATTTGTAATTTCAGTATATGCATGTCATTTTTATTTTTCTATTTATTATTTACTGTACTTTGAAAACTTAATCTCCTTATGCATTTTTAAAATATATTTTATTGATTATGCTATTACAGTTGTCCCATTACTTTCTCCCCTTTGTTTCCCTCTGCCTTGCCACCCCCCCNAGTCACAGTCATCACAGTCAGATCCAACGCCACCTGAAGCTCTGGGACCCTCTGCCTTGCCACCCCCCCTCCCACCACCATTCCCCCCTTTAGTTCATGTCCATGGGTTGTACATATAATTTATNCTTACTGCATTATATCTGTTTCAGGTCACTGGGGAAGAATGAGTTAAGTAGTAGCAGACTATCTTTGTGAAAAACGATAATCATTTATTGCTTATGAAACAAAATTAAATGTATATTTTTAGGGTAGTTGCATTATCCATAATTTAAAATGCATTTTGTGTGTACCTTGGAGAAAAAAAGGGGAAAAAAATTTAAATGGTCATTTATTTTGGCCAGTGTTTTTTCAAGTTAATAGGGTAGTGATTGCCATAATCCTAATAAAATGTGATTCTCAAAGATTATAGAATAATATTTTGCCCATTTATTTTGTCCATTTGCATAAAAATACATGTTCCTTTCACATATTTTTATGTTTTTCCCTAAGTATAAAAATAATATGTTTTATTTTGAAAACTAATGAGTCTTTTCCTTGTTCATTCAGAAACTTCAAAAAACTGGTTTGGAAAAAAGAACTACATGCAAATATTTTTATGTAATTTATTTATTACCTATCATATATTGACAAACTTTCAAAATGTTCTTATTTGTAATTTCAGTATATGCATGTCATTTTTATTTTTCTATTTATTATTTACTGTACTTTGAAAACTTAATCTCCTTATGCATTTTTAAAATACATTTTATTGATTATGCTATTACAGTTGTCCCATTACTTTCTCCCCTTTGTTTTCCTCTGCCTTGCCACCCCCCCCCCACCACCATTCCCCCCTTTAGTTCATGTCCATGGGTTGTACATATAAGTTATTTGGCTTCTCCATTTTCTATACTATTCTTAACTTCCCCTTGTCTATTTTGTACCCACCATTTATGCTTCTTATTATCTGCACCTTTTCCCCCATTCTACCTCCTCTCCCTACCCCCTGATAACTCACCACTTAATCTCCATTTCAGTGATTCTATTCCTTTTCTATTCATTTGCTTAGTGTGTTTTCATTTTTGTCTTTTAGGTTCAGTTGATAGTTGTGAGTTTGTTGTTATTTTATTGTTCATAGTTTTTGACCTTCTTTTCCTTAGATAAGTCCCTTTAACATTTTATATAATAAGGGCTTGGTGATGATGAACTCTTTTACCTTGACCTTATCTGGGAAACACTTTATCTGCCCTTCCGTTCCAAATGAGTGTTGCTGGGTAGAGTATTCTTGGATGTATGTCCTTGCCTTTCATGCCTTTGAATACTTCTTTCCAGCCCCTTCTTGCCTGCAAGGTGTCTTTTGAGAAATCAGCTGCTAGTCTTATGGGAACTTCTTTGTAGGTAACTGTCTTCTTTTCTCTTGCTGTTTTTAAGATTCTCTCTTTATCTTTAAACTTGGGTAATGTAATTATGATGTGCCTTGGTATATACTTCCTTGGGTCCAACTTCTTTGGGACTCTGAGCTTCCTGGACTTCCTGGAAGTCTATTTTCTTTGCCAGATTGGAGAAGTTCTCCATTATTTTTTCAAGTAAATTTTCAATTTTTTGCTCTTCCTCTTCTTCTTCTAGCACCTCTATGATTCAGATGTTGGAATGTTTAAAGTTGTCTTGGAGGTTGCTAAGCCTCTCCTCATTTTTTTGAATTCGTGTTCCTTCATTCTGTCCTAGTTGAATGATTATGTTTTCCTTCTCCAAATTGTTGATTTGAGTCCTAGTTTCCTTCCCTTTACCGTTGGTTCCCTGTATATTTTTCTTCATTTCACTTTACATAGCCTTCACTTTTTCCTCTTTTTTGTGAGCATATTCAACCATTTTTTTGAGCATCCTGATTAGCAGTATTTTGAACTCTACATGTCGGCTATGTCTTCATTGCTTAGTTGTATTTTTTTTTTGGAGCTTTGATCTGTTCTTTCATTTGGGCCATATTTCTTTGTGTCAACATACCTGTTACATTGTTAGGGGTGGAGCCTTAGGTATTTGCCAGGGTGGGGCCACCTAGGTTGCTGTGTTGTGATGCTATATGTGGGGGAGGGGTCTGAGAGAGAACAATTCTGCTTTCTCAACTGTTAGCTAGATGGCTTTCAGTCACTTCCCCTGCAACCCTCAAGCAAATTGATCTCTTCTGGTGCTGATTCCCAGGTGGGTGGGCTTCTGTATGTTCTAGGACTCCAAGGGTCTCTCTAAAGAACTCTCCTGTGAGGCTTGGAGTTTTTGTCTTGCCACCACAACCCCCAGAAGTTTTTACAGCCAGAGGTACTGAAGTTTTATTTCCTTGAATTGGAACCCTTGGTTGTGAGGTCTTTTTGCTCCCCAGTAGTTCCTTCTGGTTCATCTGCACACAAATGTGGGACCACCTGGTCCTCTAGTTGCTGCCTTGATGCACATTCTGTCCATCCTGGCTACCTGTCTCTGTTCCTCCTACCAGTCTGAATGAATGTTTTTTCTTTGACTCCTTACTTGTCAGACTTCCATACAGTTTAATTTTCTGGCAGTTCTGGTTATTTTTTTGTTTTAAAATTTGTTGTTGTCCATCTTTTGGTTGTGCAAGAAGGCAAATGTATCTACTAGCACCTCCATCTTGGCTGGAAGCCTCCTTATTCATTTAAGAGGGTGAAATAAATGTTATCAACCTTTTTAATCTTTTTTATTTAGTTACTCTTAAAGGTCTAAGGATCCATTTATTTCTGTGGCTTATGGATGATGGTACAAGAGCTTTGTCAGTATTGGAAAAGTCTTTTGGATTCCTTCTGTAAATGGTATTTTGATAACAATAAAATTTAAATCAGATATTGAATGTAAGCAATTGATTTTATTTGTAGACCTATTGTATGACCTTAGATAATCAGTCTATTTATTTTTTCTGACCATAAAATAATTATAATAACCTCAAAATTCAGTAGTTTATAACCAAAATGTAATGGCAAAAATTGCAAAGACCCTACATACATCTGTAAGGCTAAGAACAAAGAAAAAGAAAAAGGGGTGGTGCTGAGAAGAGAAGAGAAGAAGGGGTTCAGAGAGGGAGAAATAGAGAGAGAGAGGAAGGGAATAAACTTTTTTTTAATCAGCTAGGAATTGAAGACACTATTTAGGAAAGTTCTCTTCTATAGCATGGCTAATATAATATGCAGCACTTGGAATTTGACACTTTCCTAAAGCTATTGAAGGCCTTTGTGATATTTTTGGAGTGTATATTAAAGAATAGGAAACATTATCTGAGTCTACCTCTCAAAACACCAAGTTACAGTGCTCTAAAGGCCCTTGGCATACTCTAATTGACTTGTAGACCATGAAATTATGACAAAAAGAAAAAGATTCTGCATGAGATTTGAAATTTATTGTGGAACTTGACAGTTATCTGATGACGTGACTATCAAACAGAGCTTTGGAGTCTGTGGCAAAGCTGTGGGGAAAAAAAGCAAAACCACTGAATTTTAAGCTACTGGAAACTTTAATAGTGTTGAACTGCTAGTGCATTAATTAATCTCTACCAAAAATTTTCAGTTTACTAAACAAGACAATAGCGTGGATTCAAGTAAAATCAAAATAAGGAATCCAACTGATTCCTTTCTATTTTTCAAGGGTTCTTGAGAGTTCTTCGCACAGAATAGAATTCCTAAAAAGCTGCAAATCTAATGAGGCTTTCAGTATAAAACTGAGTTCATCGTCACCTAATACTGAATATTAAATTTGTCTATAAAATACCAAGAACAAATGTTCCATGTCAACATAGTAATGATAATAACACAAATAGTAACCATCATAGTTCTCATATTTATGGGGTCATCATACAGATATTGCACACAATGTTTTATACAAATTTTATCATATCCTCCATATAACAACTATTAGGTAGATTCAGTGATTACCCTCCTCTACAGATTATAAAACTCAGCCACAAAAAGATTGAGTATCTTGAAGAACAGATTCAGTAAACATTGGATGTGGCATTTGAATCCAGAGATTTTAACTATTAGAGCCCATTTCTTTGAAATAGAACTCTCCAAATCTATTCAAATTAAATAAACCACAGATTCATTTAGAAATATTACATTGGGCATTATCATAAGGGAGGATTACATTTTAGAAATGTTCTTTGTGACTTTCCATCCATTCTTTCTAATTCACTGCCTTTCTCCTGTCTTCTACAACTTTAACTTTTGCCTAATCAATGGTAACTGCTATTCTGCAACTTCTCAAACCAATCCTGGACATGTACATAGTTTACTCTGTAATATTCTGGTTAACTAGATAACCAAGGCAATGGAGCAGAAAATATTCATATTGTGTGATACAGTATTCAATACAAATAGAGTATAAAACAGAGAAGAAATTATTATTTTAAAGAAAACATTAGGATCAAAGTACAGGCATGATGCCACACATTTTTTTTCCTAGACATTGTTGTCAGTCCAAACAAGTAACAATATATTGGCTATACAAGTTGAGCTTCAGTGGAAAGGTAGGAGAAACAGGGATATAGAGAAGGAAATATAACTGTTATTTCTGCTTGGTAATGAAAGAATTTACTTGAATTGGTGGTGGTTGCAATGGCTTGTTAAGACTTTGCCCATGAATAAGGATCTTTTGTATCCATAGACACTGGTGGAGCTAAAAGCATAAAGGACTTGTGCCCAGTACAGGGCAGGGCCATCCCATTGAGCTCACTTCATGGCTCTGGTCACATGGCACTCAGACTTGGGAAAAAGAGAGAGCAAAAAAAGGCAAGAAAGGTGAGGGGCTGAGGAAAACATCATAATCTGTTGTCCAAAAGTACCAATCAAATGGATTGCTTTACCCCTGGGAGAATGAGGAGTGGGTATGATTTGGCATAGAGGGTCATGGGGTAGGACAAAGGCCAACTACTGCCACTCTGATCTGACATGAGGAGAATTAAGAAACTATATTCCCCTGTATCACTGTTTGTTTTTTTACTTTAGGAAGTCACTAAATATAATCATACAAAAACTCTCATCTTAAAATAATTAAAACATGTATACTGGCTGGTGTAGCTCAGTGGACTGAGTGTAGACTGTGAACTAAAGGGCCACAGGTTCAATTCCCAGTCAGGGTATATGCCTGAGTTATGGGCCAGGTCCCCAGTAGGGGGCACTTGAGAGACAATCACACATTGATGTTTCTTTCTCTCTCTTTCCTTCCCTCCCCCTCTCTCTAAAAATAAATAAATAAAATATTAAAAAATTGAAACACATGTGCAAAAAATATTTTTGTTTACTTCTATGATATCTTTATTTTTATTATTTTAACAGAAAAAAAAACTTTTGAACATTATCTTGTATTTTGTATTATTTTAAATATCAAATCATTATGCATATTACTCTTATTCATATTTTTTACTTAATTTCTCAGTCTCTCTCACACGGTCAGATGTCATGACAAATCTTTTCACGATATTTTACTTAAGCTCCAGTACTTTCTTCATTGCTGCATTCATAAACCATTACACGGGTCTTGCTTAAACCCTATTGTGAGGACATTTGGTTTCTTCCTAGTTTTCACTCCCATCCTCACAACTTAGAACTGACAATAGCATTACATTTTAAAGATCCTGTGGGATATCACCTTGCAGTTAAATTGGTTTAAATAATTACATGGCCATTTGGACATACTTCTTGCATAGTGCCTGTTTAAATCCCTTGCTCATTTTCCTTTAACTTGTCTGCAATTTCTTATTATATGTATTTCTTTATATAATAGAATTATATAATCATGTAATCTTCTTTATTCTGTTAATATGGACATTACATTTATTGGTTTTTCAAAAATGTTAAACCAACCTGATAATTTTGAAAAAATCTAATTTGATTATAATATATTATCCTTTTTATATACCCAAATCAGTTTGCTAACATGTTTTGAATCTGTGTTTGCATCTATGGGTTGTTCAAATTTTTGATAATCTTACTAATTCTTTGTTATTTCATCAGTTTCTACAAAAGTAGTGCTAGTATTTACCATTATGGTTTTGAATTTTCTCTATTTTATATTTGTGCAGTTTTGCTTTGTTTTGAGGCTATATTACTAATAATATACAAAGCTAGTATACTTATACCTCCCTTGTAAAATTTATTTTTTAATCATTATATATTTTTCTTTTTCTCTCTAGTAATATTCTGTGGTGGTATTATACTCCCAAACAGCAAATATCACTGGTTGTATTATTTGCTAAAACCTTTCAATATGCATACATGATTAAGACTGCAGGATCTTTCTAATATTAAGGTAAAAATCTTTTTAAAATCTCTGAAATTATGGATAAATTCCATGACATGGCACTCAGAAACCTTTCATTGCCTTTTATAAAACTAGCTCTCTAACTTCATCTTTCATCATGCCCCTCTGACACTATATGGCAAATCATTCTGAATCAATAGTATGTCATGACTACTGAAGACTTCAGCCCTTAGCTGAAAATTTACCTGCAAATTTTCAAGCCCAGACGTAGGTGATTACTAAGGATTTACTTGATAAAGGCCTTATAAAGGAAAGCTGCCTTTTCCACACTAGGACTGGGGCAGGACCAACGTGTTTCAGGCTCTGAAGTGCATTTCGGTCAAGACCTCAGGTCTCCCTGACAGTCATACGCATACCCATAGCTACATTTGTAGCCTAGATTCCTCCATTTGCTCCTCTCTTTTGCTGTTAAAATGACCAGAATGTCTATCTCCTAAATTACTTGGTCTATATATTTTAATCTTTTAAGATTCAGCTCAAATACCAAATCACCTATAAAGACATCGCTATTTGCCATTGACTACACTTTGATGTTAGCTCTGTGTCATTCTGTTATATACAGAATATAATATATAACATATATAGAACATACAGGATTATGATATAATCCTATGCTATATAATTATAGTATATAACCTCTGGCATTTCCTCTATAGAAATAATATATAATAATATAATATTATTATGAAGTAAGTTTATAATATATAAATAGCACTCTAATTTGCATAGGCAATTATGTAGTGGCAAATATAGTGTCTAATACAATGTAGAAACTTCTTAAAAGCTTATAGAAAT
Organism: Sturnira hondurensis; assembly: GCF_014824575.4. Lineage (NCBI taxonomy): Eukaryota > Metazoa > Chordata > Mammalia > Chiroptera > Phyllostomidae > Sturnira > Sturnira hondurensis. Next base: position 1,385,733 of record NW_028098001.1, on the reverse strand, counting down.
TATGAATGAAAGATGCTCAAATGAATTAAAAGTAAATGGCATCCATTAGACTATATTTTAAAGTATTTTCATGGAATATTAAATGTCAATTTAAAAGAAAAAGAACCTGATTATATAACATAAATTTAGAGAATTAAAAAATGAATAAAGAAAGATCATTTGTTTAGGCCAAATCTGTTTTACAGCTAATTGGGTTATTCTTTGAAACAAAAGTTTTAAGTAAAAGTTATAATGTGTGTGGAAGAAACATCTTTAAAAGATAGAATTACTCTACAATCAGAAAAGTGGAGTCAAAAAACAAGAGGATTTTAAAGTACTCTTTCTAAAATAAGTACAACAATTCCTATTTTAGGATGGATGATCAAAATTCCCAGTAAACTCTGGCCAGTGTAGTGTTTAGCTTCAGAAGTTACACATAGATTATACACACATTCTTATATTTTACATTTTGACTTTAGCCAACTTGATACTAAGAAGAAACTTATGACAGAAACACATTTTTCTCCATTTCAAAAAAATGCCAATAAAATAGGTCATTCTCTTTTCCATGTTGATATGTCTGCATAGATTCCAGTGGCCAGAAATGTAGTATGAGGAAAGTGGAACAAACTTCAGGGCCAAACCATAAGTCATCCGTCTTCCAGATTTCTTATTTTGTGTGATAACATTCATATCATATAAGGTGCATTTGTTTCAAGATTCTGTAATTTATATACAAAATCACCTTGTTAGGCAGATTAGTTAGTAGTTTAAAAAAAAAATTTCTGAATTTAGTGCAGAAGCCAATACTGCTGTTGCAAATCCTGTTTGTGCAAGGATTTTAGTGGGTGAGCAAAATAGTTGATATGGTCAATTTTTATTTCCCATATAGATAGTGATGTTGAGTATCTTTTCATATATCTACTAGCCATCTGTATGTCATCTTTGGAAAAGTGTCTTTCAAGTCTCCCACCCACTCCCACCCCCCTTTTAAATTAGTTTTTATTGTTGTTGTTGTTGCTTTTGAGTTGTCTGACTTCTTTTTACATTTTGGATGTTAGCCTCTTATGAGAGGTATATTTGTAGGTAACTCCTCCCATTTGATGGGTGGCCTTTTTGTTTAGTTGAAAGTTTATTTTGCTATGCAGAACCTTTGTAGTTTCATGTAGTTTCACTTATTCATTTATTTATGTTTTTTATACTTTAATTGCCTTTGAGGTCAAGTTCACAAAAACTCCTCCGAAGCCAGGGTCCATAAGTTTAATGTCTATGTTTTCTTCTATGTATTTTATTGTTTCAGATCTTATACTCAGGTTTTAATCTGTTTTTTTTTATTGTTGTTAATTTTTGTGTGTGATGCCAGATAGAAATGGAAGAAAACGCAAAGAGATGGAAAGATATTTCAAGTTTATGGATTGGAAGAATAGGCATCTTTAAAATGTTCATATTATTTAAATGAATCTATAGATTCAATAGAATCCATATCAAAATCTCAATAATATTTTTCACAAAAATAGAACAAAAAATTATCATATTTGTATGGAACTACAAAGGACGCCAAATAGGCAAAGCAATTCTGAGGAAAAAAAAGAACAAAGGCCTAAGTTTTGTATTCCCTGACCTCAAACTGTATGGTAAGGCCCCAATAATCCAACACTGTGGTACTGGCATAAAACAGACTCACAGACTAATGGGACAGAATTGAGAGTCCATAATTAAACCCACACACATAGGGGCAACTAATTTTTGACAAAGGTGCCAAAACCACACAATGGAGAAAGTAAAGTCTCTTTAATGAATAGTTTTTGAAAACTGGAAAGCCACATGAAAAAGAATGAGACTGTTTTTCTTAATAGTCATAATCAAAGGAATGATTCTTAGGTCCTTGTAAAATGCATTGCTGGGTTGTAGAAAATTTGCATTTTCTCTGCCTCACAAAAAGGCAGAGAAAGGATTTATAATTGTGAATTTTCTAAAGTAAATTCTCCAAGAAAAGGTTGATGAGATGCCTAGTGTCAGAAAGAAACTTGTCCAGAATTTCATCAAACTGAGAAGAACTTTAAGGCCATAATGGCCACTATCTTGATCAGAATCTCAGAAATAGTTTTTCTAAAACCTTACCAAATAATGTTTCTATACAGCCACTTTAGATACAACAATATAGCTGTGATCTTTTAGAACATTATCATTGAAGCTCATGACTAAACGTAAATGGAGGTTGTATCTCTAGATACATTGCTAAGCATGCACTTCCTTCTCACTCTGTAATAGAAGTTTCTCTGCTTTCCATTGCACCCACAAATAATTCTACCAATGGTTTTTAGCAAATGATTGATTTTTTTATATTTACCATGTTGCAGATTAAAGCAATACCAGAAAGTATTTTGTAAAGTTACCAAAATCAATAACACAAAGTCAGTCCAAGAAAACACCAAAGGCTAATCCCCACGTGTCACATCAGTGGCATGGCTAATCTTGTTTTGTTAATATAAAATTGAGATATTTTGTCACAGTTGGGTTATGAATTTTAAGCTCCTAATCAAATGCATTGGTTTAAAAAAAAACCTTCTTATGCTTCAAGGATTATAGTAGTGAGCCCTCAGAGTGTCTAAGGCCCTTTCCTGTTTTCCAGAATTTGTGGTCCTCTCACGGATTTCTGGAAGGGAAGGTGACTGGTCCCTGCAATGCAGTGAGACCTGTGCATTATTATATGAAACATAAGTGCACTCCCACGTAAGCAGAAGGGGAAGTGCACTGACAGCTATTTTACAGCCCTGCTGCTCTCCAGGGGCATCTTGTCTGTTCACTGTCACTTGAACAGTCTCAAGATCTCTGGTCTGTGGCACCTTCAGCCCCAGCCTCTGCAGCCGCGTTGCTTAATGCTGGATACTCTCAGGGCTCTGAGTTCAAGGACTCTTTTCCCTGCCTCTGGCACTTCAGCTAGGTCAATGGATCTCACCTTCTTTACAGTGCTCCTGAGGCTAGCCTAAAGGTGTTCATCGAATTTCATGAGAAACCTTGAGCCTTTACAATTTTTAGTTGTGATGACTCCTCAGATAGACATGATCAAATAGGGATGAGTTGTGTGAACTTCACTGAGATCAGCATTGCTAAAGTAGGCAGAAAAAAAATGTAGCTGAAAACTTTGTTCACCACCTGTTCACAGATCTGGGCTCTAGTATTTCTATCGCACACAGTTAACTGCTGATAAAGTCGTTCAGATTAAAAGTGAGCCAACTGATATTGAAATTAGATAATTTCTTCTATTTTAAACTTGTTAATACTTTTGGTCCTAACAGGATTTTTTTCACTTATGTAATAATTATCTTCTGTTAATTTAATAGTTTATCATGTTGTTTATTCTGGCTCATAGTTCTAGAATACTAACAGCTTGTTTGTTCAAAATATTATTTTTTAAAAACTATGAATTTTGCACAAATGTCACAGGATGAAGTTTATCCAAACAATATCTCCCCTCAGGATCAGTGGCATCACACTGATACTATTTCTAATATATTGTGAAAATATATAGTGCATATAGGTTAGTATCTCATAAAAGTCACTACTCTGGTTTAGAAGGGAGATTAATATATTTTAAAATTACTACTCTAGCTTAAAAGAGAGAGGAAATGTAATTTAATCCACCAAAGACACATTTAAAGCTCCTTTGCTACATGCCTAGGAGAGTATCCAGGAGCCACACGTGACTAGGGAGTATTTGAAATGTAGTCAGTGCAAACTGAGATGTTTGTTCATTATAAAATACATACTGGATTTTGAAGGCATGATAAAAATAAGTAAAATATATAATAATGTTTGTATTAATGGCATAATAAATTGATAATATAAATATAACATACAGAGGTGGGCAAATGTAGGTTTACAGGTGTCCATATGGAAAAAGATGTGGAGGTTGTGATTATTACAATGGCTTTAATAACTTGATGGAATGTCACAATGGCGCAGTGTTATTGGGTACAGTTTCATAAGTGCTCAAATCGCTGCTTCATTATTTACACATTGTTGTAGTCTCCTTGCTATACTCAAGCACACTTTGGTACAGAGTTCTTTATTGTCATTAGTAAACCTTCTTTTGGCCAATCCTGTATTATTAAAATTAATTACAGTATTTATTTTTACTTATAAATGTGGCCACCAGAAAGTTTAAAATTACATGTGACTTGTATTATATTTAGTAGGAAAATATTGCTTTAATGCCTTGGAACATTAAATTTTGCCCTTAATGTCAATGTTCTCATTTCTTAGATGATGAACACTTGAAATATAGGTTACAAATAAGCGAAATCATGATCTCAGGATCATTTCCCATGCTTGAAATCAAGATAAATAGTACTGAATTACCAATATTCAGCTACTTTTTACTTACAAAAACAGCTACTTTGTTTAGTTTAACTTCTCCATTCCTCATCTTTTCTCTTTGGGGTTCCCACCGCGGTTTTTCTCTCGCTGTATCAAATGAGCATGACTGTCTCCTCACCTCATAACCTTCAGTCTAATTCTCTCTGTATCAGTGTTCAAAATTTTAATAGCTGTACTGGGTCAGAATCTTTCTACATTTATTTTGAGAAATTATTCAGTAATGCCTGCATGTTTCTCTGTGGGTTCCCTGAAGCCCACTTTCATGAATAGCATAAAGTTTAGGGATTATCTTAATAGTCTCAGAATATTGGGGATATTGAAATGTACACAGTAATGCCTTTTGATTTTGGTGAGGGGAGGAGTTAATCTTAATTCACCATGACAGTTCTAATTCGAATAAATCTGTCAGATAGACTGGATGCCCCAGAAGCTGGAAGTAGGAAGAGATAATGGGAATTATGAGGGAAAATTATAGGACTTAAGTCAATAGGCTGTCTGAGTCATAAAGGAAGACAGGTGCTGAATGTAAGAGTAAGTAATATTTCTACTACAATGTGCATCTATGTCCAACTGCTATTTGATGTGAAGCCCTTTAATGCTCTGATATAAATGAAGGAAATAGACCATTATTGGTTCAAGAACTCTGCTATGGATAACTTCTCTGAAAGAGTTGACTTGAGGAGACATGGAGTAAGGTTCCATGCTGAAGTTGGGGAGAGAAAAGACCACAGAGGTTGAAAGATTGGACAAGCTCAGATGGGGCAGAACCTTTGACACTGAACAGAATGGGAGGCCAGCCAATGAAGTATACACGAGAGTACAAAAAAGAAGTTAAAAACAGCATGCCTTCTTATAATTGACAATTCCCCAGTCTCAGAGTTGGCTAGAAAAACCCTGTAATAAGAATTGCAGAAATAGCCTGAATTTCCAGAGGACTATAGAAACATCATGAAATTTCATCAAGTCAGGAGACACAGAGTTTGGGGATTTTGTTATAAATTGTGCTCCCCGGTGCTTCAGTTGCGATATCAGACAGAAAATATATTAAAAGCTTCCATGCCTATTCACCTCTCACTACACACATATATATATTCTCTTCTGAAAATATATTTCATGGTGTCCATATTTGGCGTTGAAGCATTCTCTTCAAATTTAGGACCTATCATAGGTGACTTTTGGTTGTAAAAATTTAGATGGAAGGCCTCCCTGAATTTTCAGTGGTGAATAGTTGGTCATATCAGCTTCGAGCTATTTCCAAGTTCATCTTGTATATGTAGATGCTTTCCATATATACTTCATATTTTTAAGATGACTTGTCTGTTACTGTTGAGTGCCAGTGTTGAAAAATTAACCTGGCTCAGTTGGTAATGTCTCTTTCCCATTGGTTTCTCTCTCTCTCCTTCCTTCCTTCCTTCCTTCCTTCCTTCCTTCCTTCCTTCCTTCCTTCCTTCCTTCCTCCCTCCCTCCCTCCCTCCCTCCCTCCCTCCCTCCCTCCCTCCCTCCCTTCCTTACTTCCTTCTTTTGTTACTTAATTTAATCATTATTGTATGGTTTTTCCATTACTGTTTAGTCCCCATATGCCCACCTCCCTCCAGAAATCACCACATTTTTAATACACATCCATGAGTCCTTTTTCTTTTTTGCCTAATCCCTCCATCACTTTACTCCCTGGCCCCCACCAGTGACAACTGACTTGATTTAATACCTTCAAGAAACTGCAATAAAGCAGCCCAGTAGAGCCTATCAGGGAAGCAATTGTACTAGGTAAAGAATTCTACTGAAATCACTTTTGGTCTCCTATTTTGGCTTGCTTGTCTTCACACAGATATTGATATACTTATGCAGACTCTTTATCCTCCTTGATCGCCTGAATGAGTGTTGAGAGCGTATGTTCACAAGATAGTCTTTCCTACAAGTGAGCTTTTCGTACCCAGTCAGATCCTCTGACCCTTAAGAACTGAAAGCAGAGAGCCGCCTGTCCTACAGGTGACACCACTGGCACCAAGAGATAACAGAGGGCCAACACAGGTGACTGTGCTATTCACTCAGAATTTATTAATGCAGATTTTATTAAACTTGTTAATAAATTGTATTAATATTTTATTCATCCAAATCCAAATAACCAAATAACAATACTAATCACTCAGATACAATCAGTAATAACATTACATGAGAGAGATTTGGGGGAATAAACCTCCTGAGTTCCAGAGACTCAGTCTGCAGGTTCAGGAGACAGCATGGTGGGCAGGGGGGCTGTCAGTGTCTTACAGGAAGACCTTCTAGAGCCAGATGGGCAGCAGGACAGATGAAGTCCTCAATCCAGCAGGGGAGAGCCTTCAGTGGCCGATGCCAAAGGAGATCAGCAAGGCAGGGAGCAGCACTCTGGTGTGTGGAGCTCAGTTGTCTCAGCGGTTGCCCAGAGCCTGCCCCAGTTATACGCTTGAGAATGGTGCCTTCCACCCTTCTGGGTCTCTTGATAAGTGTCTTGGCAGCACTGATGGCAAGTGTGGAATTTCCCCAGGAGTCTATCTATGGGTGGTTCTGCTCTGCAGACAAAGATATTCTGATGATTTGTGCAGATATCTTAGGTGTGTTTCCTTGCCAGTAGTGTCTAGTGTAATTTAAGTAGTTTTCCTCTTGAATCAAAGTGTTATGGCTAACTGACAGCCATTTTGGTTGACACAAGTAACTCCATTTTGTTTTATATACTTTATGTATTTTGACCTGAAAAATGCCATTTTATTGGTCCTTCTCTTCACAATGAAGCCCTGCTATTGAATTGGCCAAAATGTCCATAAATTTTTTTCTGTAAAGTAAAGGACACATTTTTTATTTTCACGAATAACTTTATTGATTTCAAAATTTTGTGTATGTCAGCTATCTCCCACTAGTGGCTTCTAGTGGAAAAAGGCCAAAAGTGCTGCTAAACATCTTCCAATGTATAAGACATCCCCATAGCAAAGAATTATTTGGCCAAAATATCAATAGCACCAAGAGACTTGGCAAACCACTTTTGACACATGCAATTAGTTACAAGACCTTCTCCATACACTGCACAAACCTATTTTTTGCATTTCGGTTGCATGTTTTCCTTTATTAAAATAAAAAAGCACACTGGAAATGTTGCATATTTTTTCATCTACAATGTTAAAATGGCTGCACAAATTTCACCAATTTTGCTAATCTTTTTTAATGCACACTGATATGACAGCTGTCACAATACAGTGTAACAAAATTGCTTTGAATGAAGTTAAAGCTAACTAAGCACCACTAGAGCCATCATACAGAAAAAAACAAAATGAATGCTTTGGCCAACCCAACATTTTCCAGCAGTCTGATATGTTGAGGGTAGAGGTTAAATAGAATTTTAACATACGATGCATTAAGATAAAATAAACTTGCAAGAGTAATTAACAGTGAAACTTTGCCTGGAACCATAATGATCAACAATATAGTCATTTTTTAATGCTTTTATTTTTCTTGATTAAGCAGCTAAATTTTAGTTCCCAATGAATGTATGTTGAGATGATTATGTAGCACTTACTATGTAGCTAAGACATACTAATATAAAATTGTGTCTCTACATCTCTTTCTGTTCTTTGCTGATAGTGGCTAATTTGAAACATGTTGTTTAAGAAAAAATAACAATAAAATATGTGATATGATGCCTACTTATTCTTTCATTGAATAAAGAAATTAGAAGAATGCCAACTTAAACTTAATAGTCATTAACTGTAACTAACTGTGGCATGGCTAGTTAATGGAGCCATTTTAAACCTCTTTTTGTTCTCAAAATAAATTCGATTGATATGAGTTCCTTAGTATTTTGACATTTATTTCTCTTTCTGGTAATACTGCATTGAGTGCATGGTTCATGCCCTAGTATCCTCTCTCCTGGGGTACTGGAATATTTGTTTAGAAAGAACACTGCAGTAGAATGGTGAAAAAATGTAGATATAAAGAAGATATTAAACTGAAGAAAGTGGCAGTTGATCCATGGTGTTGGGAGTAGACTTGGGGAAAGTACTGAAAATATTTAGAATGTAGAATTAGGAAGATCAGTTGTATGAAATGATATCTAGGCCGACGAGGAAATGAATTTAGGAGTCCTGGATAGCTTGTTAATGTGTAAGTGCTTTGTAAGTATTTTTTCCTGAAAAAAACAAACAAAACATTGTTCTAAATGGTATTTTGCATGGCCATCTATGAAGTGCCATTGGATTGGCTACAAATTTGTGAGATTATTTAGATAGTTGTGGACCAAAAGAAATATAACACAAATATTGGCTGAAAGAATAAAATAGTTGGGGAAAATATCTAAATTTCCAGTACAGAATTTCACACAAATTGATATTATATACCAATAAAACATTTTTAGTGGAAGCTAATTATTTCTAACAGAATGTGCGCAAGTAAAGTTTTGAATTTTGATAACTTCATATCAAAATAATTAGAAGAATTTGCAGAATAATTTCCTTGAAGTGTTTATTCCCAAACTCATTTTTAAATTGTACCATCATTTTCAAGTGTGATCAGTCTGTATTATTTCTCAAGAAGAGGCAATTTTTAATCACAAAAATTCTTGTCATAATTTTTTACTGGCAGAAAACAATAATATTAAAATGAATATAAAGAAAATTTTAAAGTATTTATTTATATTTGACTTTAGAAACAAAATGAATTATAACTCTATAGTGCCTTGAGGAATTACATATTTTAAAAACATTAAGGAAGCACTTCTGATTTTAAATATGTTCTAGTATATTGCTTTTCCAACTTTAGCCTTCATCAGAACCGTCTGGACAACTTGTTAAAATGTTGATTCCTGGGCCCCAACTCTGCAAATTCTTGATTCCAGTGCTTCTGGGATTGAGCCCAAGACTTTGCCAGTGTGATAGGCCTCCAGGTGATGCTGATATTACTATTTCATTGCCCCCACTTCAAGGAGTGTTTCTGTAGTCCACATTTAAGATTACTAAGATATTATTGTGAAATTACATAAAAACAATTTAGTTCATCAAAATGCAAAAGAGAGTTAGAACTGTCCCTAGTTTAAATGCTTCTTGTTTATGTCTTTATTGGTTTGTTAGCTTTCCAAGCTGGGAGTCTGGCTAGTAAACAAACCAACAAAAACCAACCCTGAAGTGTTTCACTCGTACAGTCTCTGAGTAGAAAAAGACATGCTCCACAAGTGTCTCTGATGATGACTACATCTGATCAGCTTTTAGACGTAAACCAATCTCACCCATGTGGTTTACCTTTTAGACTTTGTCCTTTCTGGTCATCTATTTCTCATTAGATCCAAAACACACTAATAGCATACACTAAAATTAGAAGCTTTAATAGAAAAATGTCTAAGATAGGCCATGAGAATCAGCAATCTTAAAATTGTAATTTACATTCCAGTGGGAGCCATCTATGAAAAGACTTACTTTAATTTAATCCTCAGTTAGGGGTCCTATTTTAAGAGCAAAAAAGAAACACTGAAATTGGCTCTTTGTACAATATAGATTTTTTAATATAGTTAGATTATAAGGTAGTAATATTATGCAATTTTCTCAAAACATATGCTCCCACATAGGTTTAATTGCCACAAGCCATTTGTTGAGAGCATTTTCATTAGAAATATATATTAAACAAATATGTGAATAGAAAGCAACTGTTTAAAATATCTTAAACAATGGAATGCCACATAAAATATTTTTCTTCTATGAAAAGAACATAAAGATTATGTTTCAATATAAGTTTAGAATTTCTCAAATTGCTCATTGAAAAAAAAATGTTTCAGAACAAACTGTGTGAGAAATAAAAGAAAGAGAAGGGTTTTTCCAAATTTACTTTTTTGTATGTTATTTTTAGGAGACCAGGTTAACCAATATAGCATGATAAAAGTTTAAAACACACTAAAGTCTAATAGGTCTGCTGTATTTTTTTTTCTTGATTTACTCACCCTGGCTGCATTCTCTACCCTTTTCTGTGTTGCTCTTATCCCAGGAGGCTGACTCCTGACCAACATGTCTCTAAGATTATTACCGTGATGGCTTTCTTTACATGGACTGGGGTAATTGTAGTGTGGGTTGTTAATGTTGGAGACTGAAGTAGAGAATTTGTTCCTCACCAGATGATTCTGATGCAGACTAAGTTTTGAAAATCACTATATTAGATAACTTATTTAATATTAGCATCAGAAGCACTTTCTTGTCCTGTTTTTTAAATGTGTCATTCCCTATAGCATTAAAGAGATGTATAGTTATCTTCATTTGACTTTTAAGTCCATGCTGTAGTATTTGATTCTGGCAGTCATAGCACCCCTTTGTCATAATAACTTTCACTGTCTGGCCCACTTATCCAAGATTCTAACATTGACCGAGCACCAGAAACTATTTCTTCCCTTTTTCCTGAGACCATTGGGCTGGCATTTGTCTCCCTCAGTAGCCGTCCTCTGGGTGTTCTACTATCTGGTTTGATCCTTTAAGCCACGATTTTCTACCTTGACACCAGGGACATTCAGACCAATGGTTCTTTGTTTTGAAGAGTTATCCTGTGCATTGTAGGATTTCTAACATTGTTTCTGGCCCTGACCTAGAAGCAAGTAGTACCCCCTCCCAGTAATGACAATCAAAAATATCTCTAGACTTTGTCAAATATTCCTTGGACATTTTATCCTTGGAGGATAAAATCAATCCCTCCTCTATCACACATGCTAGTTAAGAATCCCTGCCATAAACTGTCTCCTGGCACTTTAAATATTCTTCTCTTTAAGTTCTCCTTATTTAAACCATTGGTAGAGTTCTGACTCATATAACAGAAAATGGTTAACTACAAAAAAATAGGAAAAATGGATGTATTGGCCAATGCAAATTATGTAGGAAAAATAAATCATGATTAATTAAATCTATATGGTGAGATATTAGACCATAGAAAATCTTTAATCTTTTAAAATCTATGGGAAGAGGGGATCCAAGATGGCAGAGGAGTAAGTGCAAGCTACACTAACCTCCTCCCAGGACCAATCTGGAACTGTAAATAAATTGTTGAGAAGTCATCCTGAATAACCAACTGAACTCTAGCTGGAAAGAAGCTACATAACCAAGCACATACAGTAGAAACCACCTCACTACAAGGAGACTGGTAGGGAATGTGGAGGAGGTACAAGAGGGCTGGCTGGGCTGCCACAGGTGGCGGCTGAAGTTCCAGAGGTATATTTCCATGGCCGAGGGGTTCCCCCTGAGAAGTGTGGAGTCTATACTCCAAGCTGGGCTACCTAGCCTATAGCACTAGAGCAAGAAAGGAACACAGATAATATGCAGCTGTGAAAAGTTCAGGTTTTCTGTCTGCCAGAGAGAGACTGCTGGAGACACAGAGGGCCTCTTAAAGGCCTAACACACAAAGTTTTATTTGCAGCCTACCTGGAATTCCAGCAGAGAGAGGGCAGAGTGTACTAGAGATGCTGAAGGAAAGTCTAGGGTCGGTGGCTCTGGGGAGAAAACTGAGTCATTCCCCATACTGCAGAAGCTATCTTTCTCAGGCAGAGCATAGCCTCCCATACAAGTGGCATCAGCCTGAGGTTAGCAATAGCACCCCTACAGGAATTATTCTGTCCCACTCTGTGGTGCTTAAGCTAGGGCTAGTGATAGCAGCTTTAGTCTATATCACTGATTGATTTAACAACTAAGGGGGAAAATACAAAGAAGCAGACCTGAAATGAAAGAACAAGGGAATTTTCCAGAAGAACTAGATGAAATGGAGGCAAGCAATTTATTAGATGGAGAGTTTAGAGTAATGATTATAAGGATACTCAACAGCATGAAAGAAAAGACATAGACACCATAAAAAAGACCAGTCAGAAATAAAGAATGAAATATCTGAAATAAATAATAGACTGGAAGGAATAGATAGCAAGTAAGATGAAGCAGAGGATCAAATCATTGATTTGGAAGACAAGGTAGACAAAAACACCCAGGAAGAGCACCAAAAAAGAAAAAACAATTTTCAAAAAATAAGAATAGCTTAAGAAAAATTTTGGACAACATGAGAAGTAACAACATCTACTTCATGGAAATACCAGAAGAAGAAGAGAGCGAGCAAGGGATTGAGAACCTATTTGAAGAAATAATGACAGAAAGCTTTCCTAATCTGGTGAAGGAAAAAGATACAAGTCTGGAAAGCACAAAGAGTCCCAAACAAGTTGGACCCAAAGAGGACTACACCAAGACACATCATAATTAAAATGTTAAGGCTTAAATACAAGGAGAGAACTCTAAGAGCCACAAGAGAAAAAGCAGTTAGTTACTACAAGAGAACACCAATTATACTATTACCTGATTACTCAACAAAAATACTTAAAACCAGAATGGAGTGGCATGAAGTATACAAGGTGAAAAAAGCAAGAACCTACAACCAAGACTACTTTACCCAGCAGGACTATCATTTAAAATGGAAGGAGAAATAAGGAGCTTCCCAGATAAGAAAAAGCTAAAGGAGTTTGCTAACACCAAACCAAGTATTGCAACAAATGTTAAAAGACTTGGTTGAAGAAAAAGAAAAAAAGAGAAAGAAAAAAAAGAAAAATAGTCTAACAATAAAACAATACTAAATGTGTATTATCAATCATCACCTTAAATATAAATGGCAAAAATGATCCAACCAAAAGACATAGGGTAGCTGAATGGATAAGAAAATGAGACCCATATATGATATATATATGGGTCTCATTTTCTTATCTTTTGATCTGAGCTGGGTATCTTGGTAGAGGCACACACACACGCACATGTATATATATGTATATATGTATATATATGTATATATGTGTATGTATATATATATAATATATATGTGTGTGTGTGTGTGTGTGCGTGTGTGTGTGTATGCCTCTACCAAGATACCCAGCTCAGATCAAAAGATATACACAGACTAAAAGTAAAGGGATAGAAGAAGGTAATTCATGCAAATAGAAAGGAAAAAAAAGCTGATGTAGCAGTACTTATATAACACCCATGTACTTCAATGGGGATCCTCCAGATAGAAAATCATCAAGAAGACAGCAGGTTTACATAACACAGTAGATCAAATGGATTTAATTGATATACAAAGCATTTCACCCCAGAGCAGCAGAAATACATACTTTTCAAGTGCACGTGAAATGTTTTCTAGGATAGAACACATATTAGGACACAAAACAAGTCTCAATAAATTTAAGAAGATTAAAATCATGTCAAGCATCATTACTGATCACGATGCTATGAAACTAGAAGTCAATCACAAGAAGAATACTGAAAAATATGTAAAGACATGAAAGCTAAATAACATATTAGACAAAGAATGGGTCAACAATGAGATGAAGGAAGAAGTCAAAGATACCTTGAAACAAATAAAAATGAGGACACAACAATCAAAAATATGTGGGACACTGGGAAAGCAATCTTAAGAAGGAAATTCATAGCATTACAGAGCCACCTCAAATAACAACAAAAAGCTCAGTGTAACTCAATACTTAAAGGAACTTGAAAAGGAACAACAAACAAGGGGTAAAGTGAGTAGAAATAAATAAATAATAAAAGTCAGGGCAGAAATAAGTGAAATAGAGTTAAAAAAGATACAAAAGATCAATGAATTCAAGAGCTTGTTCTTTGAAAAAATAAATAAGATTGAAAAACCTTTAACTAGACTCATCAAGAACAAAGATGAAGGACCCAAATAAGTGAAAACAAAAATGGAAGAGGAGATGTGGGGGGTGCCACCTGCAGGGCCCACCTGGCTGCCACAGATGAGAATAAGTCTCCCAAGACATGATCTGATTGGGGAGGAATCGTGGCTGATATCTCAAAAGAGAAGAGCCGGAAGCCTGTTCTTTAATGGGCTTTTATTGCATTCATTTGCATAGGAATATGGGGCATATATATAAAGCTCATCAATCATTGACCAATCATTTGACAGTAATGGTCAAATAATAGATAACATTCAGAGAACTATGAGGGCTTATTTTGAATTGGGTCAGATAGCTAAAAGGCCATAAAACTTTCGGGAAACAAACTCATTTCATGCTTGGACCCTTATCATTTAAATTTAGGGTATTAGCAAAGTAGGTTTCACAGGACTTTATGTATTCTTTCTTTGGCCTGATCTCCTCAGGGAACCCATTCTTTCCAACACAGGGCAGCACCCACCTCTGGCATTGTTTCAGGCTTAAGCCAAGCAGGGGAAGTAAGGCAGTAAAGAGATTAGGAGACTTCTTCCAGACAAAATGAGGACTCAGGCTATGTCAAAGCCAAGGGGCAAGGGTACATGACCCCCTTTTTCTATAGTCACCCAAGTCTTTCCCCGAGGGCCACTTCATGACCAAGCCTGTCTTCAGTCATCCCTTCTTTGAGGAATCTTACCCATCATTGGCTAACCAGTCATCTACCCAGGGCCAAGCAGGGTGAAATAAAAGGGAGCAGTAGCAACACCCCTATCAGGGAGTTAAGCTTTGTCTCCTTGGTGGTTTATGATCCCAAGGTCTTTTTACTCAGCCTTAGCCATGGGGGTTTACGGCTTCTGAAACCAGGCAGAGGGGTTCCCAACAAGAGATAAAAACTGACACCAAAGAAATACAAAAGATCATAAGGAAATATGAGCAACAATATGCTAAAAAAATGGACAACCTGGAGGAAATAGATAAATTTCTAGAAACATAGAATCTTCCAAATCTAAATCAGGAAGAATCAGAGAAATCTGAATAGACAGATTACAACTAGTGAAATTGAAGCAGTAACCAAAAAATTCCCGACAAATAAAAGCCCTGGACAGGTGGTCTTTACAGATCAATTTTATCAAACATTCTGAGAAGAACTAACACTTCTCTTTTTCAAACAATTTTATACAATTCAAGAGGAGGGAAGGCTCCAAATCCATTTAAAGAGTCTGGCATTATTGTAATTCCAAAACTAGATAAAGACACCACAAAAAAAGAACATTACAGGCCTCAACTAAATATTAGCAAACCAAATACAGAAATGCATCAGAAAGGTCATACACCTTGATTATGTGATTTATTCTGGGAATGAAATATTGGTGCAGTATTCACAAATCCATAAATGTGATTCACCACATAAACAAAATGAAAGACAGATACCACATGATCATATCAATAGATGCAGAAAAAGCATTTGATAGAATCCAGCACCCATTTATAATAAAACTCTCAGTAAAGGGGGATTAGAGGGAACATATGTAATAAAATAAAGGCCATATAATAAAACTGCTGCTAGCATCATACCCAACAGGCAAAAACTACCAGTGTTCCCATTAAAATCTGAACAAGAGAGGGTTGACCACTTTCACCTCTCTTATTTAATATAGCGCTGGAATCCTAGCCACAACAATCACACAGGAAAAAAATGCATCCACATTGGAAAGAAGAAGTAAGACTGTCTTTATTTGCAGATGACATAATACTGTACATAAAGAACTGCAAAAATTCCACCAAGGAACTACTAAAACTGATAAATTAATTCAATAAATTAGCGGGATTCAAAATTAATATCCAGAAATCAGTTGCATTTTTATATACCAATAATGAATCAACAGGATGATTAAGAAAACAATCCCATTCACAATTGCTTCAAAAAAGAATAAAATACCTAGGAATAAATCTAACCAATGATGTAAAAAATCTATATTTGGAAATTTATAAGACACTGCAGAAAGAAATAGGAGAAGATACAAATAAGTTAATGCACATATCATTTTAATGGATAGGAAGAATTAAAATCATTAAAATGTCTATACTACTGAAAGCAATCTATAGATTCAATGTATTCCTATCAAGATTCCAGTGATGTATTTCACAGAACAAGAACAAATATTTCAAAAATTTACATGGAACCAGAAAAGTCCCCACGTAGCAGCAGCAATCCTGAGAAAGAAGAATGAAGCTGGAGGAATCATACTACCTAATATGAAATTATACTGTGAGGCTGCAGCAATCAAAACAGCATGGCATAAAAATGAACACAAGATGAATGAAACAGAATAGAGAGCCCAGAAATAAACACATGGCTTTAGTGAATTAATATTCATCTAGGAAACAAGCACATAAAGTAGGCTAAAGACAGTTTATTCAACAAATGGTGCTGGGAAAATTGGACAGATAAGTGCAGAAAAATGAAATTAGACTGCTTTCTTATACCACACATAATAATAATTAGAATAGGTCAAAGACTTAAGTCTTAGATCCGAAACCATAAACATTATAGAAGAAAACAGGAAAATCTCAGCAATGGCGCATAGCCGTATTTTATCTGATATATCTCTCCAGGCAAGGGAAACAAAAGAAACAAAAACAAATGGGGCTACATCAAACTAAAAAGCTTTTTCTCAGCAAGGGGATCTTCAACAAAATAAAAATTCAACCCACAAAATGGGAGAACATATTAGCTGATGCATCAGATAAGGGGTTAATATCTAAAATTTATAAAGAACTTACAAAAGTCAACCCTAAAAACACAAACAATGCAATTTTTAAAAGGCCAAAGGACCTGCATAGACACTTCTCCAAAGAGGACATGCAGATAGCTGATAGACCTGTGAAAAGATGCTCAGCATCACTAACCATCAGAGAAATGCAAATTACAATCACAATGAGATATCACCACACACTGTCACAATGGTTATCATCAATAAATCAACAAACTAATACTGGTGAGGATGTGGGGAAAGGGGAACCCTTTGGCACTATTGGTGGGAATGCCGATTGGTGCAGCCACTGAGGAAAGCAGTATGGCAATACCTCAAAATATTTGAAAAATGGGTCTGCTTGTTGACCAAGTGACTTCACATCTGGGAATATATCCAAAAGAAACCAAAACATTAATTTGGAAAAACATAAGGTCACCTATGCTCATTGCCATATTATGTACAATTGCCAAGGTATGGAAGCAACCCAAGTGTCCATCAGGAGATGAGTTGATAAAACAACTATGGGACATTTACATGTTGAAATACTGCTTGGCTGTAAGAAAGGAGAAAGTTTTTCCCTTCATAATAGTATGGGTGGACCTGGAGAAAATTATACTGAGTGAAATAAGCCAGTCAGAGAAAGACACGTATAATATGATTTCACTCATATGTGGAACCTAATGAGCAAACTGAATTAATAAGGAGAATGGGGACACATTCATAGATGTAGAGCAGGATGGCAGCTTGTTGGGGGGAAGTCAGAGGTTGGAGTGATTGAGCAAAATGAAAAAGGGACTCACAGACATGGAAACAGTGTGGTGATTGGTGCGGGGTGGGGGAGGGGGAAGAAGGTATAAAGGGACTAAATGATAATGGAAATATATATGATAACTATTCATTAAAATTTAAAAAAATGTATGGGAATAGTTCTTAATAGTATAGCTATGGAATATACATAATAAAATTATTATTTTCCAAGTTAGAACTTTGTTTAGTTATATTTAATGTTAATAAATTACATATGACATTAAAATAGTCAGAATTGTGTTATATGAAATAATATATACTATTCTAAACAGTTTTAGGAACTGTTAACTTAATGCTTATAAAATATATAAATGTTCTTCAAAATGATGCAAAATCGCCACTGAAATTAGGAGATTATTTTATAAAATACATAATAAACTCAGTGTTAAAAATAGTGAACCTATTTTTTTAAAGTATTGTAAATGTGTCCTATTAATGCTGTTCAACCATATCCAGCTCTCTGCTTGCTGAGATTAAGGTAAAACTGCATTTCATTGCCCCATTGAAGTTGGGTCTAACCATGTGCCCTTTTTATACACATATATGCAAAAATAAATTATATTTATTTTATCTTCTGGAATTTATCTCTGTAATTGGTTCTATTTAAGCACAACGATGGTAAATATTAGTTAATCTAATATAATAATGGATAGCATATCATCAGTTAGCCACAATGATTACTTACTTTATTAGTTCTAACCAAGTTTATGCCTTCTGCCCAACCTAAAATTTCAAGTTAGTGAAAACAAAGTTAATTTTCCATTAATTCATTGTTCATGGTGAAGGTAAGAATGAAACACTGAATATAATTATAAACACTTTAAGTTAGATTTAATATTATATTAATTCACAGGGAAATATATTTAATCACTTAAATAAATGAAAACCTAATATTTGTATCACATAATTCTTAGTACTTTAAGAAGAGTAAACTACTTTGCAATTAATTATCTCTGAAATTATAAAATAATCCTTCAATTATTAGCTCATCTTCTCTCAGCCCCTGAGAATTGCGGAATCTGAAAGTCTGCTAATTGTAGCATATCTAAATATTAACCTCATATCATTTAAACACTCTTCCAATGATTTTTCTATTATGTCTTTTTTTTTAAACTTTTCTATGCCATTAGGGTATGGTAAACAAATGTAGGCCACCATGTAAAGTGTTCTCTTACTGTTAGAAGTAATATAAGAAACTTCATATTTAAAAGTAACTACAATGTTCCAGGAAACATGAAGGGGATATTCATATGCAAATTTATTTGGTCCTTACAGATACACTGTAGAGGTTTATTGTTACCATTGTGTGATATTTAAAAATATAGATGAACAAACTCAATTGTATCACTATATTTTCTAAATTATTACTCCAGTATATACATGTTAGATGGCTGGGGGGGCTAAGAAAGGACCTTGAGCCAGAACAATCCAATTAAGGGCTTTTATTCAAGGCTGGACACTGTGCTGAGGCAGCCTGGGTCCAAAAGGAGGGCAGCCCCAAGGGAAAGAGTAGAAGGGTTTTTCAAGTGTGTAGCAGACCCTGGGGAGGGTGAGTCGCCCTGCTGTTCTGCTCCAGGTGTCCTGGGTTTCTGATCAGGGAGGGCTGATTCTGTAGAGAGCTCCAGGGACTGGGGAGGGTCAGCTGCTTCTGATATGGGGAATCTTGTGGCTGGTGACTTGTACCTTTGTTTTTTCAGCATAGGTGGTGGCTTAGGGCCATGTCCTAGTACATTTCTAACATCAAGCAGCAGATACTCTTACGGCAGCAGCTTTACCCCACAGAAAGACCATTGTAGTAGCAAAAATTACAGTCTCTCAACAGAGACATCAGTCTCAAAATGTAGGAAGAAGCGAGCAAGCCAAAAAGATAGATGGTTAGGTTGTCTTTTGACTATAATTTGTCAAGATACCAGGATACTTATGTTGTATATATGTATGTTGATAAATCTGATTCTAGTTTAGTGATTCTTTATTGCATTTGCATATCACTGGAAAGAAGAGTGATAATATGACTCACAAGGATATTTGTGGTAGATTATAAACCCCATGAAGGCAGAAGTTTATAATAGTGGAATTTGCTTGGACAAATCTGAGTTTTTCTTGTTCGAAGTTGCATAACCAAAATATTGTCTACAGTTTAGCAGACAGTAGATATTTCACAAATTTTGTGTTTGAGACATCAATAAATTATCTGATCCACATTTGGATAACAAAATGAGAATTCGAAAAGGAAACTCAGAGTAAAGATATTGGAAGAAGTCACAAAGCATATGAACTTATTATAATTGTGCCTTTTCTTAAACAGTGGCCTATATTTTTGTCTAATAGAAATGATTTCATAATGTTTCCATAATGATATGATAGCCTAAGGATATAATGTACATTTCCTGACAGAAACTTGTGCAGGCCTATTTCAGGCACTGTTGTATTGTAACACTTCGTCATTGCATAAAATGTACATTGTAATAACAGCTGTGCCAATTTCCATGCTAGCGGTAGTCTAGCAGCCCTGTTGTGAATATAGCCAACCTTCAGTACATTAGCATTTCAGAAAACTAGGTTTCTAGGATATATTTTGTGGATCTTACTTCTTTCATCATTTGTGTATAGTATATGTAATTAGACCAAATGCTAAAGTCTCTTTAAACTTGAAAATGGATATTTGATTTATTATGGTTTATCCTCTTCTGAGCCTTATTATTATTAATCTTCTTTTGAGTCATTATATCATATTTGTGTTTGAAAATTGCCCAGGACTGGAAAAGGATCATGCTTATGATTGAAATTTAATTATTCTGCTTCAATTTTCATTACTATTCCCCACCCCTATTGACTTCAGTCACAAATCTTTTTAAATCGCTCTCCCACGTAATAGCAGAATAGCCTGGTGAGTGAGGAGCAAGGAGCAGTACCAGAAACCGTTAAACCCTATACAAATGATGCCAGTAAGGTTTGGCACCACAGCAGTACTGCATTCAATTATAAATGATAACATAACTACAAGTGCATGCCCTGGGCTTTCAGCTGATTAAATATCTTAACTGCACAGGCTCCAGTTCAGAGGCATGAAAGAAGGATTTCTAGTTTTTACCTAGAAACTGAAACTCTATCATTTAAGTGTTAATTGGTGTTACATTGAGTAACAGTGCTATGAACTGTAAGAGGCAAGACAAAGGCTTCCTGCTGTAATGTTAAAATGGAATGCATCCATTATCAGCTTTCCAGATTACCAATAGTGTGTACACTACCTCATCTAGTTGAAATAATACAGAAGAACAGTAGGGGGTGAATGGGACAAACCTGCAAAAGGATGACTAGATTCAGCTCATGGATGTCTGAATTATATTCCACTACCCTACATTTTCTAGTATAAATGATTAAAAAGGAAGCTACTTAAGTGAGATTTGGTTATGTTCTTTAGAGATAATATCACATAGATGTGAAATTTTTATAGTTAAAGTATATATGTAATATTTTGTGCTATGCATATATTATACACAAAAAATAAAAGTAAACATTTCATGTTGTCAATGTTTATATTGAGTTCTAATTTCAAAATCCTGGGGCTTATTTTGAACTAAACAAAAAAGAAATCATAATCTTTGAAATATGTCTATTTCCTTTGCACTATCGGCACCTCTGTGAGGTGGATGGTGGTGTCTCCAATTCACACAAGGAGACAACATCACTCAGAGAACTCAAGAGGCTGCACAGGAAGTCAGGACATCATTTCTAACTTCCAGTTTGATCTCTTTATATTGGATTATGACATTATTTACAAATATTTTAAAAGTGAGTGCAGGGACAAAATAAGTTTAGACCTTTATTTCACATAATCAGGCTTTGAAAATTCATATACATTTCAAAATGTAAGAGAATAAACCCTATAATAACCCAAAGTTAAAGGGATTCTTTATTTTTTATTCCAGGAATAATATAGATAACTGAAGTATCTGATTTTCTGAACTTTTGTATAATCTGTCTTTATTATGAAAAAATAATTCGTTTGTCAGTGATCATCAGTGCTTTTACATATAGACACGAGAGATTATTGCTTATGCTTGACCAAGTCTTAGTTATGAAGATGTCTAGACCCTTTACATGATGGGTTTATGAAGAGCTTTATAACATTTTCTTTACATATACCCCAGTGTGTAGTGAAATAATTTGTGCTGATTTAAATTTTTAATAGAAAATAATAGAAATATGTTTAGACTTTACAAATTCTAAACTCATAATAGTATGATAGCCACCAGCTCAATGTAGCTATTTAAATTTAATTAAAATTAAATAAAATTAAAAATTCAGCTTGTCAGTTATACTTCCCACAGTTCAAGTGCTGTCTAGGTATACGTGGCTACTAACTCACAAACTAAACATTTTCGTTATTGCAGAAATCCTACTTCACAGTGTCATTTTAGAGCATAAAGAGAGGCAGTATACATTTGAGGGTTTGTTTGAGTTTTCATGTTAATTGTTATCAGAAACACTGAATATATCACCTTATATGTTTTAAATATATATTATGTTCAGTTATCACACAAGAACATTAAAATAACTTTAGTTATTATGAGAGCTGTCCAGAAAGTAACCAGCCATGTAATATGAAAAATTGAGACATTTATTGAAGAGGGCACAAGATACAAGAAACATTGTACATAGGGCAATGATCCCTCAGTCCCCTTCAAACTGGGCACCTTAGGACCTCACACAGTTCACCCAGTGGCCATCAGCTGCCCTGTCATATTTTCCTGAAATCTCCTCCCTTTCAAAGGTGATTTCAGTTTTGGAAGAAGCCAGAAGTTGGAAGGCACAAAATCTGGGCTGTAGGGCAGCCAAGTCACCTGGGTGATTTGCTGTTTCGCCAAAAAACTCTGCACGAGATGTAATGCATCAGCAGGCACATTGTTGTGATGAAGCTGCCAGTTAGCGGGTGCCCATAGCAGCAGCATTGTAAATCATCCAGATACTTTCCACAAAGGAATGTTCAAGCTTACAGCAAATTTTGATGCAGATTCATTGCTCTACTCAGCCATTTTGAATGTGAGGGCTACAAAGTACACAGGCTCACTCAATGGCTTCTACTGCCAACACTGATTAGTACAGTGAAGTTGTCTTTGTTCACGCATGCACATTTCAGTGCATTCCCCTTGACTTCTAGGTGACATGGATGTGGTGCAAACCATTCTTGTGGTAGTTACAATAGTTGGACTTTTTCCAGACAGATCTCATATACTAACAGATTAAGTAGTAAACACACAAACAAAACTGTGATATAAGGTGTGCATGAGAAATTTCTGTCCAGTGAGCAGCGGTAAGAATACAACTGAGAGATGAATCACTAAATTTGAAGCTACATCCATATGTATTACTTAAACTGAAACAAAAGGAGAAAAAAAGTAAAAATCATCATCAATCATTATAATATTTAATATAATCATGATGATGATATAAAGCAATATTACATACCTTAATATAAAAGTAATTAGAATCCTAGAAAGCAAAGAGAATGTAAAGAGTCAGAGGAAATATTTGAAGAAATAGCTGAAACTATTTCCATAATAATAAAAGAAAATAATCCACAGTTTAAGAAATTCAGAGAAATCTAAATGGCAAACAAACAAATGCACAAATAAAGCAGGACACAGCTTTCAAAGAAAGAACTCTGGAGATCTCTAGAGGGACCATCCTGAGTGTTCTGAGGAATATTGATTAGTGCATGCATGTGATGAAATTACCCAAGATTAGGGAAATACTATTTGAAAAATTATAGGCAACAAGAGCCCAACACTTACAAAATGGCTAATAGAGCCTGTTTCTACCACCCAGTCTAGAAAAAAAATAATCTTATAATTCATGGGGTAATGAGTAAAGTAAAGAGAAAGATCTGTTTTCTATAGTAGGGAATATTTTATCCTAGAATAAATACTGCTACTACCCTGATAATGAAACTTTAAAGCAAGATATGAAAGGATTATTAAAATGCTCTCAAATAAATTAACTATATCAGAGAATAGAGAAATATTCAGCACCCAAAATGATAACATTCACATTGCATGCCATTCAGTCAAAAATTACAGGAATGCAAAGAAGTAGATAAATATGACCCATGAGTAGGAAAAGAAAATCAGTCTGTCAAAACATACCTAGAATTGACATGTAAGTTAGAAAAAAATGACATTAAAATTATATTACATATGTTCAGAAAGTTCTGTGGAAATATAAAAATCTGAAAAGAGCCAAATGTAACATCTACAGATGACCACACTACTTGGGTTGAAATATATACCAGTTAAACATTGAAGAAAGAAAAGATTAGAAAACCTGAAGTTCTAGTAGTAGAAACTCTTTGATATAAAACATAGAAACTACTAAAATAATACACAAAATAAAAAACAATGAAAAAGAGACTGTGAACTATGGCCCAACTTCCAGATTGTTAAAACACTTGCAAGGTGAAGTTTTTAAAGTGTGGGTGTGTAGAAAATATGTGAGGAAACAATGATGGAAAGTTTTTCAAAGATTTTTGTGAACCCCAAGAACAAGAATCCTTAAGAACATGACATCACACTACATTATAAATAAATCATTCAAAGCCAGTGATAAAGAAAAAAATCTTAAAAGCAGGCAGAGAAAAAAAAAAGATGCATCACGTACACATTAAAGAAAAAGGTAAGATTGATAGTAGATTGCTCATTGAAAACAAGCAAGAAATCTGTGTCTATTAGTATACTAAAAAGAAAAATAAAGGCTACTCAGAATTTCACATCAAATGAAAGCATCTTTCAAAAAGAAAGGCAGCCTGACTGGTGTAGCTCAGTGGATTGAGCGCGGGCCTGCGAACTAGAGCTGCCAGTTCCATTCCCAGTCAGGGCACAGGCCTGGGCTGTGGCCCAGAGCCGCAGTTCGGGATGTGTGAGAGGCAACCACACAGTGATGTTTCTCTCCCTCTCTTTCTCCTTCCCTTCCCCTTTCTCTAAAACTAGATAAGTAAATTCTTAAAAAAAAAAAGGCAGAGTAAAGATTTTTACAGATAAACAAAAACAAAGAAATTCTCTCCAGCAGTTCCACACTAAAGGAATTATTGAAAAAAATTCTCAGGAAGAAAGAAAATCATAGCAGTGGGAAATGTGTACCCATAAAAAGGAAAAAAATACACCAGAAAAGGAAATAATATGCCAAAAATGAACCTGTTTCATACCTTTTTTCGCCCTGTAAAAAACCAAAACTTGACATATATTAGAGATTAAAATAAAGAGGAAAATGAGAAGTCGTTTAGAAGAAATCATACAAAAATATTCGTGTCTTGAGATTTGACAGTATTCTTGGGTATGACCCCCCCCCCAGAAAAAATAAAACAAAAGAAAAACAAACAAACAAAACCCTTGGACTTCATCAATTTTTTAAAAAGTTCTGCAAAAGTCATGAGATTATAATAATAAATAATAAGTACTATCTAATAAAAATAATTGCAAATAATGTATCTAGTACAGGACTTTTGTGTACACTGAGAAAACCTCTCAAAACTCATAATGCAATAAGCAAGCCCAGTGGTGTGGGAGAGAGGAAGGCAATGGGGTATGATTTCTATTTCAATTGAATATGCCAGTATGTTGAAAGTCATCCCTCCCACTCTCACAATAAGAAAAGTCTGGACAAAAAAAGAATTAATTTTATTGAACTCTTCAGACAGCTAATGTTGCAGAAAAACCAACAATCTAAAATCTGGACAGATGCATCCTCAAAGTAGTAGTTGAGATTTTCCAAAAGCAAAAGCCCTGTGGCTATAAACTGATACGAACACCTAAATGGTAATGTTGATGAACAGCTGAACACTGAGTGTGGAATAATGTGGAAATGAGACAGTCCCACAGCCCATGTTTATAAAGGTGCTGCATGCTTCTTGGGGTTTGTCTTCAGAAACCCTGCCATGTTTTTCTTTTTTTCCTTCCTTCCTTCCTTCCTTCCTTCCTTCCTTCCTTCCTTCCTTCCTTCCTTCCTTCCATCTCCTCCTCTCTTTCTCCCTTTCTCCTTTTTTTATTTCTCCTTATCTGTGAATATTTACTGATTTAAAGAGAAAGAAAAGGAAAGAAAGAGAAGCATTGATGTGAGAGAGAAAGTTTGATGGGTTGCCTTCTGTACCTACCCAGAT
The DNA here is from genome assembly GCF_014824575.4 of Sturnira hondurensis. Classification (NCBI taxonomy): domain Eukaryota; kingdom Metazoa; phylum Chordata; class Mammalia; order Chiroptera; family Phyllostomidae; genus Sturnira; species Sturnira hondurensis. Next base: position 1,359,977 of record NW_028098001.1, on the reverse strand, counting down.
CTAAGATCAAACCTGCAACGTAGGTATGTGCCCTGACTGGGGAGTGGAACCTGCAGACTTTTGCTCTAGAGGATGATATTTCAACCAGCTGACCTGGCTGGCCAAGACAACTCCACCATGTTGTTAAAGTGAATATCTGAGAAAAGATGACCTCATGGCTCTGACAATTGGAGGGGAAACATAATTGTTATTTTTCAGATATATTCCTAGAGACTTCTTCATAAAAAAAGCATACTCTCCATTGAAAAGACATATCCCAGCCAGAGGAAATTATTCCACTTAGAGTATTCTCTAGTATTCCTGTCTCACTTAAGGTGGGTAAAGTAAATGTAATTAAAAGGGGTCAGGGCCTCAGAGAAATGGATTGGAAATGCTGAGATGAAAGGACAGGAGAGAAAGCTACACTTCTGGAGAAACACATGTAAAGATCAAAGCTCAGAGAAATGGATCCAACGAAATACTGACGGGTAATTTTAAGATCATAGAATACTCTCCCTCCTCCATACCTCATTATCACAATAACTGTGCTCCAGTATAACGGTGCATTGCAACCGGAAAAGCTGTAGGCATAGACTCTGTCTGAGAGGTACTTAGGGCAGGTCAAAGTCCATAGGGTCGACAAAATCAAGGATACTATAGGAATCAGAAGCTTTGGCACATACTAAAGATTAAACTCTGCCACAACAAATATTAAACATGGCCTCAAATTACATTTAGACATATCATATTGAAATGGAAGAAAAATAAAGATAAGAAAAATGTTGAAGAAGTCAGAGGGCAGGAAAAAACCAATATATCTTACCTACAGTTGAATTACAAAGAACATCTCATCAGAAGCTAGATGAGCAAGGGTAGAATGATATATTTTAAGAGATGGAAGAAGACTGCCAATCTAGAATTTGATATCTGGAAAAAATTTCCTTCAAATGTGATGGGCAATTATTTTCTCAAAGAAATAAAAACAGGTAAATTATCACCAGTACAATTGCCCTGCAAAATATGTTAATAAAAGTTCAGTCAAAAAGAAAATGGTATAAGTCATAAAATTGGTTCTACGTAGAATAAGAAAGAAAAATTGTCAGGGAAAGTACATAAAGGTAAAGTAAAGCATTTTCTTTTTCTTATATTTCAGATTGATTTTTAATTGACCTAAATGATAAATGTTTAAAGAAGTAATAGTAAGAAAGCATTGGGTCATAATAGCATGTGGATAAGTGAAATGAACAACAGCAATGGCACAAATGACCTGACAAAGAAGTTCAACATGCACTCTTAGAGGTACTTACATAACATGTGATATTATTATATACTGCTACTTGATGGTGACCAGAGGTTAGTTAAAAGTGTATATGGTGAACTTTCAGGCAACTGCTAAAAGCTCTTTTTAAATATTGTATTTATTTATTTCCAAAGAGAGAAGAAGGGAAGGAGAAAGAGAGAAGGAGAAACATTAATTTGTGGTTGCCTCTCTCATGCCCCCAACTGGACCCCTGGCTCACAACCCAGGCATGTGCTCTGACTGGGAATCAAACTGGTGACCCTTTGGTTCATAGGCTGGTACTCAAACACTGAGCAACACCAGCCAGGGCTGCTAAAAGCATTTTTAAAGTATGCAATTGAGAGTATAAAAGAGGAGATAAAATGAAATAATATTAAATGCTCAATGAAACCTGAATAAGGCAGGAGAAACTTCTAATATTGTAAATTAGAGGAAGAAGAGCAATTTAAACTTAATGAAAGCAAAATAAATAATATAATAGATGAATTTAAAAACAGATCAATAGCAGAAAAAATATCAATGAACCCCAAAACTGGTTTAATCAATAAAACATATTTTTAAAAGATCAATAAAACTGATAAAACTTTACACAGGCTAATCAAAATAAAATAGGGAAGACACAAATTACTAATACTATAAATGAAAGTCCATGTGTCCACCATCGTTGGTTTAGGTAGACATTTAAAAGGTAATAATGAAATCTGCAAACAAATCTATGTCAACTTTGAGATCAAATCACTAAAAGATATAAACCTGATTAACTATATAGAATACCAAGGATTCTATATAACAAGAGCTGGAACTAATAAGCAAATTATAAGGTATATGTAAAATCAGTATCTTTATTATATTTCAACAATAAATATTGGAATTTGAAACTAAAATTGCTGCCATCTATGAAAAATAAATTCTTAGGTGTAAATCTAACAAAATATGTACTAGATGCATGCAAATAATTGCAAAACAATGATAAAAATAATAAAAGAAGATCCAAATAAATTGAAGCATATTTCATGATCATAGATTGGAAGGTTCAATATGTTTAAGATGATAATTCTTTCCAACTTAATCTACAGATTCACAGTAATGCCAACAAAATCTTGGGAAGCTATTTACCCAACTAATTTGAATACTTATTTCATCTTAGAAAACTACATAAGGATATATATCACGTTTATTCACAGGTGCCAAAATTCAGAGGCAGTCAAGATGCCTTTCCATAGGTAAATGGATAAACAAATCATAGTACATCCATATTAGAGAACACGATTCAGCAAGTAATAGGAATAGGCTATAAAACCATGCAAAGGCATGAGTGAATTTTAAATGCTTATTGCAGAGTGAAAAAAGCTATTTGGAAAAGGGCAACATTCTAGTTCACTGGAAAAGGCAAACCTATAAAGACTCTGAATAGAGAAGTATTTGATATGGAATCAGGGGGCAGTCAAAGGAATTGAATAGTTGATATATGTGATAAATTTCAGGGAATATTTCACTTTTCTTTTTTAGAATTGCAATGACAGGTATATGAAAATTTTGTCAAAACCCATAGAATCTGATCACAAAAACTCAGTGGATGCATGTTTAAAAATAAATCAATTAGATAGAGGATCTCAGAGAATTCAGACTGTGGTAAATTTCTATATGTGTTATAAATGTATGGAAAAACCTCACTAATGGGTTTAGAGCAGAGGATTTACCTATGTAGTTTTGGAAATGGGTGGAATTATTAAAACAAAAGGCAAAAGAACTGTACATAAACATTATACTTTAGTTGAAAGAATTGTTTCTTGTGGGGGTACCAGTAAACAATTCTGAAAGCACTCTACACATATACTGGCTTAAACAATCAAATAATGGGCATTGGATTATGGGAGCCAGGTTTTCCACAGTTGCACTGTAACTTCTACAGAGGGAAGTTATGCAAGGGAAGGAGGCTACAATTATGTGTGTAATAATGATTTATTGTTGAAGATGTGATAATGAGTTATCATTGAAGACATTAGTGTGAACTCATATTTAACTCAACATAACCATAGATGGTTGTTTACAGATATTTTTATAGATATGTTTATTTACATGGATCCACATGGATCTCCTTTCTCTCTCAATAGAGAGGACCAGGAATGGACACCTCAATAAAAATGAACATACCTTGCATCCAGATCTTGGTTTCTATTTATCTTCTCCATAAATGGAATGAAGTTCCTTGGGGAAATCTATGCTTCTAGGACTGGAGCAAGAAATCCAATGTAGTAATGTTCTTTCTTGGTATTTCTTCAGTAGAAACAATAATATACAACCACAAAACAACATGTACACACATGTTTATAGCAGATTCATTCATAATTGCAAGAAAAACTAAACATAAAGAAACTTTATCTTATAATTAGCAAGTAATCTTCATCATATATATTCATATAATTCAATATTATTCAAGAATAAAAGAGATTGAGCCAATAATGATGCATTCAACAACATGGATGGAATATAGATGGATTAATTATGGGAAATAAATAAGATTTAGAGAGTTGCATGCTGAATGAGTCTCCATGACTTCCTATGAAGTTATAATTATGACAGGAAAGAGATTAATAATTGCCAGGTGTTAGAGGTGGGGGTTAGAGTTGATTACAGAGGGAACTTTTGTGGTGAATGAAATTTTCTGTAATTTTATGGAAATTATGCTTCTGTGGGCATTATACCTTCTTTTTATTTTATTTATCTTTAGAGGGGAAAGGACGGAGAGAGGGAGAGAAATATCAATGTATGGTTGCCTCTGGTGTGTCCCCTGCCGGGAACTGGCCTGCAACCCAGGCATGTGCCCTGACTGGGAATCGAACCGCGACCGTGTGGTTCGCAGGCCCGCGCCCAATCCACTGAGTTACACCAGCCAGGGCGGCAGTATACCTTCTTAGTGATGGGATAACTGTACCCAAAACATAAAAAATAAGTAAATAAATAGAAACAACTTATAAAGCTATATTTTGGAATGCTGCTCCTTTAGTGAATGCACCATCACATTTTTTTTCAAAGATTTCAGTTTCCAAGAGCAGTTTTAGGTTCCCATAAAAACCGAGAGAAAGATACAAAGATTCTCACATACTTTTTTCTCCCATACATGCATAACCTCCCTCTTTATCAATATTCCTCACTAGCATGGTATGTTTTTTAAAATTATGGTATAATTGACATACAATTGTGTATTACTTTTAGTTGTAATACATACTGATCTGACATTTGTATGCATTGTGAAATAGCAACCACAGTAAGTTTAATTAACAGAATAATGATACTTCTCTTAAATCAAGATTAACATATTGATACATCATAATTACCCAAAATTTATCATTTACCTTAGGGTTCACTGTTGGTATTATACATTTGGACAATGTGTAATGATGGGCATGCATTCATCATTATATCATGCAGAGAATTTTTATTGCCCTAAAAATCCTCTGTGCTTTGCCTATTCAACTCCTCCTCATTCCACCTGGGGCAAACAATGATCATATTACCTCCATAGTTTTGCCTTTTCTAGAAAGTCAAATAGCTGGAATCCTGCTTTATGTGTTCAGCCTTATCAGATTGACTTCTTTCATTCAGTAATATATACTTTCAGTTTCCTCTATGTCTCATTATGGCTTCATAGCACATTTCTTTTCAACAGTGGTTGTATGCCACTATCTGGATGCATTTACCACAGTTTAATTGCCAGTTCAACTACTGAAGGACATCTTGGTTGCTTCCACATTTTGCAATTATGAATAAAGCTACTGTAATAAGTTATGTGTGGGTTCTAGCATGGCCATACATTTTTAGCTCCTTTGGGTGAATACTAAGGAGCATGATTTCTGGATCATAAGTCAAGAGTATGTTTAGTTTTATATGAAACTTCAAATTGTCTTCCAAAGTGACTGTAACATTATGCATTCCCAACAGCAATGAATGAGATTTTCTATTGCTCCACATACTCATCAGCATTTGATGTTGTCAGTCTTCTGGACTTTGGCCATTTTAATAGGGGTGCAGTGGTATCTCATTGTAATTTGCATTTCCCTGATGACATATTATTTGGAGCATCTTATCATATACTTATTTGTCTCTGCATATTTTCTACTGTGAGGTATCTGTTAAGGTTTTTGTGCCATTTTTAATCAGGTTGTTTGTATTTTTTATTGTTGAGTTTTAAGAGTTCTTTGTATATTTTGGATGTGTCTTCTGCAAATATTTTCTTCCAGTCTCTGGCTTCTCTTGTAATTCTCTTAGTACTGTCTTGTGCAGAGCAGAAGTGTTCAGTCATATTGAAGTCTATCTGATAGTTATTTATTTCGTGGATTGTTTCTTTGATGCTGTTGCTAATGAGATATTGCCATACCTTGGTCATCTAACTTTACATCTATATTATATTTCTAGGAGTTTTATAGTTTTACATTTTACATTTACATAGATCCACAATGAGTTAATTTTTGTGAAGTGTGTGTGGGTCTAGATTAATTTTTTTGCATGTGATTTTCAGTTGTTCAGGTAGCAATTGTTGAGGGACTATCTTCACTCTTTTTTGTTGGCATTGCTCCTTTGTCAAATATTGGTAGATAATATGTATGGGCTCTCTGTTCTGTTTCATTAGTCTGTTTGTTTATTTTTACACCAAGGCTTAATTACTGCAGCTTTATGGATAGTTCTGAACTGGTGTGGAATCAGTTCTCCTAATTTGTTCTTCTCCTTCAATATTGTGTTAGCTGTTCTGGGTCTTTTCACTCCCTATCCTACCTACTATATTTTTCTGTGCATAATGCACACCCACATTTTTGTGTACATTATATGGGGGACTATTATATCCATTATTATACCCATGGTTTGTAATCATCATAGCACTATATAATGTGCATTCTTATTTTTCCCTCAAAATTTTGGGCAAAATAGTGTGCATTTTACATGGCAAAATATGATACTTTAGAATCAGTTTATTGACTTATACAACATAACTTTCTGGGATTTTTCTGAGATTGTATTGAATTTATAGATGAATTTTGGAACAACTGACCTATTGAAAATATTGAGACTTTCTGTCCATAAATATGGAGTATATCTCCATTTACTTAGTTCTTTAATGTCATTCATCAGATTTTTGTAGTTTTTATCATATAGATCTTATATATATATTATTTCAGAATTATATTTAAATATTTAATTTTGAGGAAGTACCAACATCAATGGTGTTTTTAATTTCAACTTCAGCTTGTTTGCTGTTGGTATATTGAAAAGCAACTGACTTCTGTATTTTAACATTGTGTCCTGCAACCTTGCTCTAATTACTTTTTTTTAGTTTAGGCACTTTTTTGTTAATTCTTTAGCATTTTTTACATAGACAATCATATCATTTGTTAAGATAGACAGTTTTATGTCATCCTTCCCATTGTACGTATTTTGATCTTTTTCATTTCTTTCTTATTGAATTAGAAGAACTTCTGGGATCATGCTGGAAAGAGTGGTGAGAGAGGACACCTTACATGGTACCTGATTTTAGTAGGAAAGCCTCAGGTTTCTCACCATTAAATATAATGTTAGCTGTAGTATTACACACACTCACACAGACACATCCAACTTGTGGGGGAAAAATTCCTTGAGGAACATCTTGAATGATTTATACAGCCAGTTAGAGGGGGGATGAGGTTTGGGAATGGAGGGATTGATCCAAAAGGAAAAAGGACTCAGGGGCTTGGACAGCAGTGTGGTGATTGCTGGGGGGGAGGAGAATTTTAGATGACTAAAAGGTAATGGAAAAAAAGACAATAAAGATTAAACTTAAATAATAAAATAGGCAAAAAAAACCTTCACATTTCTAACACCCAATGTGTGTGTTTTCATTCACATCAGCCAGTTCTCCAACTCTCTAGACACTACCTGGAGTTTGTGCAGATCCCGCAGATGAAGGTCCCAGTCTCACAAGACTGCTCTCACTTAGGATAACAGTTGCCAGGGCTGGGCCTCCCATACTCACAAGAGTTCTCATGGCCCCCTTTCTTGGTTCTGTAATTTGCTAAAATGGCTCACAGAACTCAGCAAAGCACTTTACTTACTACTACCATTATTACTAGTTTATTATAAAGGGCCAACTAAGGAACAGCCAAATGGAAGAGGTCTATAGAGCAAAACGTATGAGATGGGCTGCAGAGCCTTTATGTCCTCTTTGGGCGTACTCCCTCTCAGGACCTCTGTCCACCAATCCCACAGCTCTCTTTACTTTTGCCTTTAGGGGTTTTATAAAGATTCTATTATGTAGGTCTGATTGATTAAATTACTGCCTATTTATAATTGAACACAATCCTCAGATCTTCTTTCCTCCCTGGAGGTCTGGGATTGGTGCTAAAAGTCCCAGCCCTCTAATCATACAGATGGTTCTCCTGGCAACCGGCTCCCCTCCTGAAGCTATGAAAGGGCCCACCAAGAGTGATCTAATCAGCATACAGTTAGGAATGGTGGAAAGAGCTTGTCATGAATAACAAAAGATGCTCCCCTCATCATTCTCAGGCAATTACAAGGGCTTTAGGAACTCTGTGTAAGTTATCGGGATGAAGACCACATATATGTATCTTACTATATTATAATATTGCAATACTTTAATATTATACTGAAGAAGCATTAATGTAATGATTGATACCTTAGACTTTGGAGAAAATATTAATGTGGATGTTTGATTTGCTAGTAGATAGAGCATGATGTAGAACCGCTTTGAGCTGCAGTTTCCACACCATTTTATTACCTATGTTTCTGTGATAGTCAGAAGAGGTTACACCTGTACAGTCGGGAAGTGCTCTGGACACAATGACCTCAACACATGACATACATTGTTGCTGGCTCAGCTGCCACCACCTCCACTGTGATAGCTATTAGGTCCACTGTTAAACTTTATAAAACAGTATACTTGATTAAGCTTCAAAGTACACATATAGCTTGAAGACTTTTTTTAACATAAAGAGTAAGATAAAAGTTGATTGACACACAGAATAGAAGCTGGTTTGAGGAATTTGAGGAGAGGTAGGTCAGGACTTACTTAGGGCAGTGGGCAAGATGAAAAGCCTGGGTAGATTTCCAGGAAAGTTTGAGTCTTACCTATAAGCTTTCACATCATTTTATGCTTACCTTCATGAAACTGTCTTTAAAGTCAGTGTCAGGATGATTCACATTTGTGTCTGTATAGACTATTGATGCTTTGTAGAGTTACACTTACTAGGTACTCAAGAAATACAAGTTAAGGAAATAAAAATCCATGCCTAAGATTTTTTTTTGCTATATGGCTGTTTTAATAATTTTTTATCATATCACTAAAACACAAACATTATGTGGAGATGTTTCAAAACATATTTGTCTTCCTCAAAATCAGTACTACAAATCACAACAGAACCTTAATATGCAATTTTGTGGGTCCAAATACCCATCATTTTTTATTCCTCACTCTTTCATTTAATTATGCCTCTTCATTTTATTAAGCTATAGAGGTTCATATCTTTTTAAAATTTAGTTTGCTCTACACAAAATATTTATTATTGGTTTTAATATATAATGTATTTTTAAATACGTTAAATTTGTAATTTATTATTTTACAAATTAACCTTTTCCAGAAAATTAATTTTTCTGGCAATTAATCATAGCAGGTAGTAATTATATGTATAATAGCATTCAGAATCAATAAGTCACACTCAAAAATAATATTTTCACATTGCTAAACCTATATTAGTTAACAACACTTAAATGTACTACATATTATAAGGAAATAAAAATAATATTGAATAGTTCAAAAGTAATATTCATTTAGACTTGGCCTAAAACCTAAGTGTTTGTGCTTAAAAACCCTATATTTTTATTAATCTACTTTTAAAAATTACAAATATGTTTAGGGAAGGAATAACATTATGAATATAAATAAATATGTGGAGGAAAAGATTAGCTATAGTCCTTATTATCCATATGAGGTCTGTCTGCAGAAGTCCAGACAATGTTAATATAATGAGAATGATTTGCACCATATCAATATAACCTGGCAACCAAGGAGAGTACACTGGAATGCATGAACAAGGACAACTTCACTGTACTTCTCAGTGGGGATGGTAAATGCCCATCGAGGGGGCATGTGTACTGTGTGACCTTTGCCTTCAAAATAACTGAGTGAGGAGAGCACGGAATCTGCATCAAATTTTGTGTTAAGCTTAAATATTTCTCCATGGAAGCTGTTCAGATGATTCAGAAGCCTGCAGCTATGGGCAACTGGTAATTGGCAGCTTCATCCCGACAAAGTGGCTGCTCATGCATCCTGTATCCTGCAGAGTTTTTTGGTGAAACATTAAATCATGCAGGTGACTCAGCCCCAACTATAGCATAGATTTGATGCCCTGTGATTTCTGGATTTTCCCCAAATTAAAATCACGTTTGAAAGGGAAGAAATTTCAGACCATCCATGAGATTCAGGTGAATACAATGGGGTAGTTGGTATTTGGGACAACTGTGTAAGTCCCATGGTGCCTACTTTGAAGGGAGCTGGGGCATCATTGTCTAATGTACAGTATTTTTTGTATTTTGTGTCTTCTTCGATAACCGTCACTCTATTTCATATTACTTGGCTGGATACCTTCTGGACAGACCTTGTATATGTTTGTAAAAAATGTAGACTCTCCTAAAACAAGCAATAAGCATAATGCTATCATTAAATGAGGGAAATCAAACCTTCGTGCCCATTCACATTGAGAACTACAGGAACACCTGGAAACTTTACCTCCCGTTCACTACATGTCAGCTGGTTGCCGTATTTTAGCTGTTGCTTTCAGTTACAATGACATGGTAAGGAAGAGACAAAACTGGTGTGTCCCCGCTGACGAGGCAATCAATACACACCTGTTTTCTGCTGGGAAAACGGCAGCAGTAGATGTGGGGGCATTTTAACCCATAAGATGGTGACAAAGTATCATGCTGAAAACACATGAATTTGACAAACTTTCACATAGTGTTTGCAAATTGAACACAAGCAGTGGGATGCTGGCATATGTTACCATTTCCATGATGACAGATTATGATGCCTCATGTAAAGGTTAGAATCATTCATGGAAAAGAAGAGAAAATCAGTCATGAGACAGAGCTAGAAGGTATATGCTTCATGCTTTCTGTTATCTTCCAAATAAAGTTCATTTTAATATAAAGTTTCTTTTAAACTTGTGAAGCCAACAATATTTATAAAAGTGGGGGTGATGGAGAATATAATAGATATTTTTACTGAATTTTCTGCATTGATATATTTCAGGCAAAATTAGAAGATCTGGGTATGATTTTTACATAAATGTTTTAATTTTCCTCAAAATTAGTTATTTTTGTAAAGCATATGTGAAGATCGGCTATGTCTGAATATAGGCATACCAACAGTTATTTATTCTCCAAATTATCTACATTGTTACTTATTTCATGCAACTTGAACAAATTGGCCACATGATCAAATACTTGCTTTCTTAGAACAAAATAATCAAAAACAAAACAATGCTGAGTTTTTGATCAATGAAATTTGTCCTTTGTTGTGTGTACTTTAAAGAATGCTATTATTTTACTTTTCTAGTGGAGGGAAATCCAATAACATTTTAGAAATTGTGTAAAAATTATTAGTTGTATTGTTAATTTTATAAGTATTCTTATTCATTAATTATGAATAAAATTTCAAGTATTTGTATATTGATCAATATTTTATTGATACATTGGTTATTTTTCTTCATATGTGAACATTTGAAAATATATTTGCCTTTAAGCTGTAATTTTAAAAATTAATCTGAAGATAATCCCTAACCAAAGCCATTCCATTTTAAAAGAATTGCATTATAACTTGGGATCAGTTGAAATTATGATTTAAACCACATTTTCCTGAAAACAAGAGCACAGGTTTTGTAGTTACTTTTATTTATCTTGTTTATTTTGTGATATTTAATTTAGTTGGTACATATATAATTTGTGTGGAGTTATTTTCATCCAATATTAAATAATAAAATGATTTAGAATAGATGCTAAAGATTATAATTGCACATAGTTCTGTTTGTAACAGGAAATAGTCCATGCTATGTTATAACAACCAAAAAAAAAAAAGAGAGTAAAGAAAGCCGAGATAACAAAAAGTATTATCTTTCCTTTTAAAAGTCCACTTTGTCTATGAAAATTTGATGATGGCAAAATCAGTCATTCACCCTGTGAAGGTTAAAGGAGATATAGCTCCAAACACTTCTTTTTTCCAATTAGTGAACAGACCTCTCCCCCACTTACAACTCCTAATATGCTGTTTACTGAGAGACCAAATAATTACGCAGCTCAGTTACTAGTCGTGCTTCATGGGTACACCCCAAGTTTACCTCCTGGGGTGACCCCTTCCCTGACTCACTCTTATTTGTTCAAGCATTTTATTTTTATTTAAAACTGCTTGTTTATTTATTTGCCTTTGGTTTTATTGAATTAGTTGTCTGAATTCCTAAACATGAAATGTAAGAATCCTTAAAGAAAGTACCCTTAGCTATTGGATTCGTTGCCGTTCCCAAGATGTCAATAATAGTGCATGATGCATGACAAATAATCAAATAGAGGTTAATGGAATACAAGAATAAGTAAATAAACAAATGGAATTTCTAAAATAATAACAAAGTGTTTAAGAACGTGATCCACATTGTCTATACTATGCACCTTTTCTTTTGACAAATATGTGGGCTGTTTAATGCAGCCCTCTGTCAACAATAAAGATCCTGTCAAAATCTAGGTTAAACCTCTAGGGCCACTAAGATGTTTTAGTCAGTCTTGCTGACAAGACAGATATTTATGTTCTGCGTTTCTTTTTCCCACTGAATTTTATTTAGAGACCTGGAATATAAACCACTATTTTGGACTGGCTATTCATCTATTTATCTTTATGCTTGCTCTCCTTGAATACCTTATATTATTAGAATATAGGGTGGGAGTTGTAAATTCTTAGTTCAATATAGAAGAAAATCTCATACCACAGTTATTCTCGAATAGTTTGTGAATCCATGACCTAAACTCTTACAATAAATCCATTCCACGATAAATTTAACCCAGCTGGTTTTCTTTCTAATTTGAAACAGATTATTATTTCTTTAGTTAGGAATTAGATGCTGTAATTGGCTTGATTTGAGGGCCATTTTGGTTAAAATGTGTGCCTTAAACATAAGAATTACACTCAGCAGTTTGTCATAATTATACTATCAGAGATCTTAAAGGTACATATTACAGCCTGAAATCTTACACTCACTTCTAAGCATATGTTAATTGAGTGAAAAATTGGAGATGAATACCTGCACAACTAAACTTTCTCTCTCTCTCTCTCTGCAGAATTCAATTCCATTACAATACCAAGATCCCTTTAACCCTACCCTTCCAAGATGTAAAGGCAAGAACTTTGTCTTGAATGTAGAGAACTATTATGAGAGTGAACAAAACAATAGCAGTGCCCACAAAACTGGTCTTAATGCCCATGTTGTCTGTATTCATTTTGATACTTTAGGCTGGCCAGCCTGTGCTTGACTTATGCCTGGTCTATCTCTACATTCTGCAATTAAACTGTCTTGGGATCTGACTCTGCCAAGGCCTGTCTACACCATCTGCTATGAGTGACTGCCAGGATTTCCTGCTGCCCTGAAAAACCTAGACATTTTGGTCTGGGTCACTCCCATGAATATTTGTGGCTTGCAAATAAGTGACTCTCAGATAAGTATAATATTAAGCAGTGTCTCAATCAATGACAATAATACTTCTTTTCCATTGGCATTTGAAGTAATTTCTACCTGTAGAAATATTCAATACCTAAAGTATGATACTTTATTTCAGGTGACAAAATTGACAAAAAACTTTGACAAACTGAAGCATATGCGTAGTGGACCAGTACAATAATGCTAATTCTTGCAACTATATTTGAAATTACTATCTAAAAAAACCTCACATGTGTGTCCTGTAAAAAAAGAATATTAAGAATAACATGCTAGTGATGACTTTATCATAAAATGAGAAAACACAATTTTAGGAAGGAGTAGGTTCTTTTAAAGAGTCTCTAGCATTTCACGGGGTGTTCATCATTGAAAAATTCCGTCATGTCACCTCAGTTTAGTAAATGCTTACAGAACTTCAAGCACTGGACTGATCCCAGCCAGAGCTTGGAGTCTCAACACTCAAGATCATCAGGGCCTGAATTCAAGAATTGTTCCAAGCAGGAAGATACACAATCCAATTAAAAAATGGGTAAAGGGCCTGAACAAACACTTCTCCAAAAAGGACATACAGAGGGCCCAGAGACATATGAAAGGATGCTCAGCATCACTAGCCATCAGAGAGATGCTAATTAAAACCACAATGAGATACCACTTCATACTCATCAGAGTGATCACCATAAGCAAATCAACAAACAAGTGCTGGCCAGGTTGTGGAGAAAGGGGAACCCTAATACACTGTTGGTGGGAATGCAGAGTGGTTCAGCCACTATAAAAACAGTATGGAATTTCCTCAAGAAACTAAAAACGGAACTGCCTTTTTGACCTGGCAATTCCACTGCTGGGCTTATACCCTAAGAATCCTGAAACACCACCCTGGCTACCAGTGTAGCTCAGTGGATTGAGCATGGGCTGCAAACCAGAGGGTTGCCAGTGCAGTTTCCAATCAGGGCACGTGCCTGGGTTGCGAGCCAGGGGCCCAACTGGGGACATGAGAGAGGCAACCACACATTAATGTTTCTCCCTCTCTCTCTCCTTTCCTTCCTCTCTCTCTGGAAATAAATAAATAAAATCTTTAAAAAGTGCTGTTAGCAGTTGCCTGAAAGTTTACCATATACACTTTTAACTAACCTCCAGTCACCATCAAGTAGCAGTGTATAATAATATCACATGTTAGGGAGATACCTCTAAGAGTGCACGTCCAACTTTTTGTCAGGTCACTTGTGGCCCCAGTATGGGGAGAGCGAGGAGCAACCACATATTGATAGTTCTCTCCTCCTCTTTTTCCTTCTCTTCTTCTCTCTCTAAAAATAACAAATAAAATCTTTAAAAAATAAAGAAAGGCTTAAGAAAAAGAACCCTGAAACACTGATTCAAAAGAACCTATGCACCCCAATGTTTATAGCAATGCTATTTATAATAGCCAAGTGTTGGAAACAGCCTAAGTGCCCATCAGTGAATGAATGGATGAAAAAATCATGGTACATTTACACAATGGAATTCTTTGCAGCAGAAAGAAAGAAGGAGGTCCTACCCTTTGTAACAGCATGGATGGAACTAGAAAGCATTATGCCAAGTGAAAAAAGCCAGGTGATGAAAGACAAATACCATATGATCTCACCTATAGATGGAACCTAATCAACAAAACAAACAAGTGAGCAAACTAGAACCAGAGAAGTGGAAATAAAGAACAAAGTGACATTAAATAGGTAGGGAGGAAGAGGGGGTAATGGGGCAAAGAAGGAAAAGGGTCAAGACAGGAATGGATAAAGGACCCTGGGACAGATATGATGGGGTGGGGGGAATAGATTGAATGTGGGAGGAGGGGGTGGGTACAGAAGATTAATGGAGGGAAAATGGGGACAATTGTAACTGAAGAACAATTAAATAAATAAGTAAAGCACACACACACAAAGAGGTGTTGATATGCATAACATAATTATATTATTATAAAAGCCCTGAAAATTCTAAACACATTAAAAGTTCTAAGTAATAACAGATTATTATGTTTTCTAACAATTCAAAATTAGAGAACTTGAAACCCATGATAAATAGAAAGATAAGGAATGGGTTTCAAGTTCTTCGATTTTGAATTATTAGAAATATCAGTCTTTTGTTCCTTAGATTTATTATATAGGTTAGATTAATGGATTTGTGAAGAATATTTTGTGTTTGTTTTCAATCTGCTGCTTAAATGTGAGGTACTTTTATAACTGGAAAATTAGTTTTAAGAGTGAAATTAGAGAGAGTCTTGCTCTGAGAACAAGATAGGATTATACTGACTGCTGTGTGTTTCAATTATACTGACTGCTGCGACACATGACATATGAACACATGACACAATGAACATATGACAGGACATCCTGTGGATTATGTTTAAATACTCAGCAGCTTGGACATATATTTTTCTTAAACACAAAGGATAATCCATCATATTTTAACTGCATTTACAGAAGCTGTAAAATCACAATACCCATGGTAATATAAAAGGCAATGTAATTGATAAATATTATAGTTGTTTAAGCTAGAATAAATATTACTTCTATGAGCATTTGTCATTTTTCTTTATTTTTTTGCTTATGTTTAGTTATTGAGCAGTTTTACCAAACATCTTCAAAGCCAAAGTTTAAAGAACACATACTTTAAGAAATATGAAAGTATGCTCTGAATGGAAGGTTTTCTGTCTCTCTGTGACTTTTTTCCAGGGGGAGGGATGAATGTGACTAATGAGACATTGATATTAGCACAGTTAATAAGTGATATTTTACATGTTTCTTTTCAGCTAAGATAACCAAAGGAATGGAAGGAAGACTGAATGAGGCTTTTAAAAAGCTGTCTTAAAGGGATTGTCAAAACTGGACAGTGTGTGTTTTAACCTTCGTATATATGCTTTTCTCCCCTATGAAACAGCAGTTTGAAACAGAGGATGAAAACTACTCACTGAGGAAGGCAGAGAAGGAGTCAAACAACAATGTCAACAACAATGACAACAGCAACACCCCAGGAAGACTATGGATCACTCCTATCCATGGAACATCAAGAACACCCTAGGGCTTCGACCATCAAAATCTATTTTTAGGTAAGAGAAATTAAATCATTATCTTTAAAACTCCACAATTCTTTTGATTTCATTTATTTTTATTTTTATTGTATTTTTGCATTACCTTTTAGTCCTCTTTAGCATATATTCTAAATGGTAGAACATAAAAGGGACAAAAGAAGTAAAGCAATAGTTTATGCTAATATTACAAGGGAAAGTTAGGAAAAGAATGTATTTTTGAATAAGGACAAATACCATCTTCCTTTACAATGTTATAAATGTCATTCAAGGAGTTAATTTTTACACAAATGACATAATTGATGGATACACATTTTTGCAACACCAGATTCTTTACCCAAAGCCATTTTTTTCTGTTTATTTTTTTACTTAACAAAAAGAAAAATACAGTGAGAAATTACTTTGACAAATAGTGATAAAATTGTGTTAGATAAAAATTAGTAACAACCAAAAGACAATAAAACTGATTATTTTTCTATATAAGAATTTAATATTTCAGGCCCTGGCTGGTGTAGCTCAGTGGATTGAGTGCGGACCTGAGAACCAGACAATTGCAGTTTGATTCACAGTCAGGGCACATGCCTGGGTTGCAGACCAGTTCCCCGGCAGGGGATGCACAAGAAGCAACCATACATTGATGTTTCTCTTCCTCTCTCCTTTCCTTCCCCTCTAAAGATAAATAAATAAAATATTAAAAAAAAAGAATTTAGTATTTCAGATTAGGGGAAAGAGGAACACTTTTGCACTGTTGGTGGTAATGCAGATTGGTGGAGCCACTGTAGAAAGCAGTATGGAGATACCTCAGAACATTAAAAATGGATCTGCCATTCAACCCAGCAATCCCATAATTGAGAACACAGTTAAAGGAACCCAAAGCACTAATTGGAAAGAACATATGCACCCTTATGTTCATGGCAACATTATTTACAGTCACCAAGATATGTGATTTCTGTTGTCCATCATTTCTTTTATTCATTTATCTATCTAATTTACACCCACTAAATTGTGCTACTTTTGGTATACAGTACTAATGAGTTTTGATAAATACATACAGCCACATTATGTATCACCCAGTCAAGGTACAAAACAGTTCCACAACCTCAACCCATTCTCTTGTGCCACCATTTTTTAATCAGGCTCTACACACCCAACCACTGGGAATTGGTGATATTTATTTGTGTGGAATTATTTAGTAGGTAGCCTTTTGAGTCTGCCTGCTGACACTTCTACTGCCTTGTAGATTCATGTGTGCTATATGTTTTAACAGCTTGTTCTTTTCTATTCTTAAACTGTAATCCACTGTATGATGTATCACACTTTTTATCTAATCACCAGTTAGACTTTCCCCTCCTAATTTCTAGCAATTACCAATAAAGCTAATATAAACTTTTGTGTATAGGTTTTTATATGGACCAAATATTATATTTTCTAAAATAGTTTAACTTTTAAAGAAATTGCCAAACTTTTTTTACCAAAGTGACCATACCATTTTGCATTCCCTCGAGCAAAGAGGTTAAGGTTTCAGTAGCTCAGCACCTGTCAGCACTTCATCTTGTCTTTTACAGTTTTTAATTTAGCTCTCCTTTTTAAACTAAATTATTGTCTAGTGAAAATAATAAAACCAGACATAGGGATTTAATCTGTCCTTCAAAACATACCTGTGCCACAAACTATGAGATTAAGTACATGAAACTAATTTTAGTATAATATTTATCTTTAGTATAACTGGCAATATCTTCAAACATGGCATGCTTATTTTCTAAAATCTTTTTTTTTAATTCTAATTTTACCTTTGAGGTTTTGAGTGTGATTTGTCCTTTCACTTTGATTTAATCCCCCAAGAAATGCAAGCCCTATGTAATCATTATGAACAGCATAGTAAATTCAGTACATGCAATCTTGCACTTGGTCTTCACATGCAGTGATTCAAAGACAAGCATATAGAGCACAGATTAAAAATGTGATTAAACACATTACTAGATCAATTGTAATAATCCAAAAACATATTCCAACATGTAATTTGAGTTTAAATGCTGGATATATACATATAGACATAACACATGTGTGCATATACACATTTATATATACATTTACAATTTTTGTCTATATTAATGGCAACAATTTAACATTTTTGTAGGTGTTTTGCATGTATATATATATTTACTCATTGATTTCTATCTACTATCATTGAAAAAATATTGAGTTGTGAAATTATACAATAAATAAAATAACTACAAACCATGTTTTAATTAAAACCTGTTCATATGCATCTTAGATCATAACCTGTGTATAAACAATATCTTATTTACAATTGGATCATATTCTATGAACAGTTCTCTAATAGGGGTCTTTAAAATGCATACAGTTTGTGGTTTGGAAGACTATCTGAGCTAGTGTCAATTATCCACTAGATGGTAGAATTATTTTAAAAAATGTCATTGCATGGACTTTATAAATGAATAATTCAATATAATATAATTTAACTTTATTTAATCTTAAGAATTTTAAAAATATTCAGTAACTTTAGAGCAGTTAAATTGTATATACACATTATGTCAAATAAACAACTAAATGAGCATGAAATGAAACACAATACTGAGTATTTTCAAAAAGATTATACTTCAAATTGCTGATTGATTTTATAACTCACTGTCATTTTTATAGTTTAGCAGTCTAAGAGAAGAATATTCATGTATCATATGAACTGCAGTACTCAAAGAATTATTGTGTAAAATAATTACAAGTTTTATGTTGCTTTCACATAATTATTTTCTATAGATATAAAAAGGAAGACTTAGTTTTAAGTACTGATACAAATAAAACAATCACTTGTTTGATTTTGCAAAGCTACTTTAAAATATTTGTTTCCAAGACATTGTTTCACAAAAGTGATTAGAATTTTTTTTTGGATTCATCAACTGGGAAGCTTTATTCAGATTAACAATCGATGAATGGCCCACCAGGTGCTCCCAACACTACAGTGACAAGATTTGTCTTAAATAAATTCAAAAGCAATTTATTTATGGTAGCTCTAAATTATGAATTGTATTAGAAAAAAAGATTTCAGATTTCAGTAGTGTTTTTCTTTTTGGGGATAGTTTTCTTTTTTAAAATTTTTAAAAATTTAATTGTTGTTCAAGTACAGTTTTCTGTCTTTTACTCCCATCCCAATCCACTCCACCAGTGCTCCCCACCTCCCTCCCATTTCCACCCCCCTTAGTTGTTGTCCATGTGTCCTTTATACTTGTTCCTGTAAATCCTTCCCCTTTTTCCCCTGAAATTCCCTCCCCTCTTCCTTTTGGTCACGGTTCCCCCTGTTCTCTATTTCAGTGAATAGATATTTTTAAGTAAGGAATAATTACTTGGCAGAACACTATTTTTCACTATAAGTTTCTCATAAATAAGCCCCACAGAATTACTTAATATTATTATTTTACTTTATATTTTGATTTTAGTTTAGTCAACTCATTATTTAAACCCATCTCTGAACTTTTAAAAGAGGTTTACTTTTTACTTCTCTTTACTTTTTTCCTGAATTTCTGCATAGCACCCCAGGAAATACAGCAATGCAGTAAGCCGCACCAACTCTTTGGGTGGCTCTGCTCCCTTCTTTCACATTCATTTGAGTTGTTTCCTCTGTAAGTTGCTTTGAACTCCCAAAATTTCTGTGCCACTCTTTCATTATGGTTAGGAAGTTATTTCAATGATAATTTTTTAATTGCTTAAAATGTCACTTTTTAAATTCTACTTTTTTCCTGGTAGGGTTGTAGTGATGAAGTAAAAAAAAATCCACTTACTTTTATTGATTTTATTTAATTGTGTTTTAGAGAAGGGAAGGAAGGGAGGCAAACCATGAGCCACTGCCTGTCAGGTTGCCTGTCACACAGGCCCTGAATTCCACGCCCCAACCAGGGACCTAGCACTCAACCCAGGTGTGTGCCCTGACCGGGAATAGAACTGGTGACCTTTCAGTTTGTGGGTCACACCCAACCAACTGAGCCACATCAATTAAGGTTCCTCTTGCTTCTACGATAACATTTCTATGAATCTGTTTTCAGTATATTGCATATTTTTTCTCTGTTGAATTTGTGCAAACTTTTCATTATTATTCAGTACTATAGGATTTTAATTCTTGCTAATTTGAATCTCTTGTGTAACAGAACATTTGTTAAATAATGCATAATATTTAAAAGTATTACATTATTTTTAAATATATTTTATTGATTATGCCATTACAAGTTGTCCCATTTTCCCCATTCATTCCCCTCCCCCCTGCACACCACCTCCCAATCACATTCCCCCACTTTAGTTCATGTCCATGTGTCATAAGTTCTTTGTTTTTTTTGTTTTTGTTTTTTTTAAAGAGAATGTTTTTTTTTAAAAATATAATTTCCATTTAATTCTTGTTCAAGTACAGGTCTCCATCCTATACTCCCAACCCTGCCCGCCCCCCGCCCCACGCCCCCCATAAGTTCTTTGGCTTCTCCATTTCCTCTACTATTCTTGCCCTCCCCCTGTCTATTTTCGACCTACCATCTATAGTATTTTATAGCCTCTATTGTTGGGCACTCTGATCACGGTTACTTATGGTAGACATCCACTGGCTGCTGAGTGCAGTACTTGCCACATTACTTGTTCATCATAGTTTTTGCCGTATGTGTTTACCTCTAGAAATCTCATTTCAATATATTATCCAAAAGATCACAACTCTGCGTGGAAATTCAGAAGCACATGTGGATTCTTCTGAGCCTCCCCCATTGTTTCTGCTTAGCCAGGTGTCTGGATATTCATGGGGGAATACTAAGTTTCTGCAGTTTTGAAGCAGTCAGGTTATGCCTGAGCACCAGGTCTGTAATCCCAGTGGTCAGAACACGCTAGAGTATAAAATATTCCCACAATAACATCCTCCTAAGCAACAGTATCCTTAAAATTATTGCTTTCATGGGCTATATTTTCTAATGTGTACATTTAGTAAGTATATAAAATAAAAATATTCATCACTTTTTTATGTAAAATTATCCCACACACCACCACTGGTAGTTTGGGAAACACTGGCCTAAACGAATTATAGGTGGAGAGAATTTATAGCATGCTATCATTGCCTCTTAACTTCCTCCCATGTGATTATATTACATCAGTACCAAATGTAGCTTGGGCAGCCAAAAAAAATTCATCCCAAGGGATATAAATATTATAGCCCTAGGGATATATAAACTATAGGCTTACATTTTTATGAGTCATGTTTGGATATAAATACAGTAGCCTTATTATTGAATGGTATATTTATTTTTTGTTGAAAAGAATTCTATTTATTGCTCTACTTACTACTCTTTGTATTACTGGGACCTAGCATAATGCCTGGGTCATAGTAGAAATTAAAGATATATTCGTTGAACCGAATTGTAAAATGTATTCAACTTTTAAGAAACAATAAAATATTTGTAATACTATAATATAGTAGAAATTTTGCAGATAGTGCATGTGTGTATAGATAGCTAGAAGACAGATATCAGGTAAGACCAATACTATAAATGAATCTATGAACTCACTTTCAAGTGTAAAATGAGCAAGGGGAGTAACTAGAAAGGATATCGATAATATTTTCTACATGTTACATATGTAACAATGACTTCTTTGTATTACCTTATAACTTTAACCTTCAGGTCAAATTGTTTTTCTTCTCTGTTAGACACAAGGTCTGTCTGAATGTCTGAATGTGAGGGTTGCATTTGCTGAAGTCCACTCCGCAAGGTGGTCTGTTGCTCAGGGGGACCCACAGACTAGATTCAAATGTTTCAAGTTTACCCCCACTGCGTGTGCTGTTAACAGCAATTACAATATTCAGTTTTATAATACTATATCCATGTCTTCTCTATTGACTGAAACAGTAAGCACGAATAGAGAAATCGATTAGTGACCCAGATGGCCTTTACATTCCCTTTAGCTTGGTGAATCTTCAGACTGTTTTTCCTGACTATAGGTCTCTGACTTCTCTTTTCTTAGAGCATTTACTTCAGAAAACTTGCGATTGTATGTTCTCCGTCTTCCCCTTTGAGATGTACCTTTTCCCCCAGCCTCTCTCCACTTTTACAGTGCAAGGACCTGGGAATCATCACTGGGAAATGTAATCATAAAGAAAAAGCACCGCCATATGCAGGCCACTGTGGGGAGATGGGAGCCTCACTCCCAAAGAGCACCACTGGCAAGCAGGTGGCCTGATCACATCCACAAATGTCCTCCCTGATGTCTCCCAGTACTCTTCTATTCTGTCATACTCCTTGCCTTTTGTTTTGGGTAAACTGAGCTGTATCTCTCTTCCCTATAGCACCAGCCATGAATAAATTCTTCCTTGCCTTTTTAACTCTGTCCAGTGCATTTTTTGATATTAGCACTCATTTTTTACCTTAATATCACAAGAAAAACTGCTCTATCACCAAGAGAACTTAAAATTCAGAAACTTTCAATATGTAATATCAGAAAATTCTTCAGCTGCAAGATAGCTAGCTAATCAATTACAGCCTAATTAGATTTGTAATTGCTAGTGACTCATTATAAATAGCAATCGCTATTGATGTGTTATTTTAACTTGTCTCTGTAATACCAGAGTACAGTGAGAATTCCCTCCTCTTTGGCCAGGTGGCTCTGTTGGTTGGAGCACAGTCCCATACATCAAAGGTTGTGAGTTCGACTTCTGGTCAGGGCACATAGGTAGGTTGTGGGTTCTATCCTGGCTGGGGTGTGTACAGGAGGCAACCGATGATGTTTCTTTCTCACATCAATGCTTCTCTCTCTCTCTCTCCCTTCCTCTTTCTCTAAAGGCAACAGATATATCCTTGGGTGAAGAAAAATATGCCTACCAGTAGCTTTTTTATACAAGCTCCACAATTGTATTATCATTGTTTCCTAAATCAAATAAAGCCATAAAAGATAGAAAAGTGATAGAAAATTTTTTGGAATAATGGACAGTCATTGTTGTGTTCCAAGTCTCCATTTTCTTATCTGTAAGTGCTCTTTCAAAGTATGAAGATAGAGGCAAACTACCCATAAATTCTTTGTGTTATTTTAAAATATGATAAGAATATCCATTCTAAAAAGAGTGTCTATTCAAAATGTATATAAAAGATGATTCATTCTACCAAAGGGATATAAATTCATAGTGCCCTACTTTTAAAGAATCATTAATTTAATAATTCTGTATTTTCTATATACTTGATTATAGTATTCTTAAAAGAAATAAATGACCAGAATAAAATTTCTTAAATTAACAATTTCTTCTCTAAGCATAAATTCTAATGGTGTTGTTGGCAGTGAAAATGGCATCAGGCCTCAGACCAGTGGAGTCAGCCTGGTGGAGTCAGACTGAACCTTGGTTCAGCAAGCTACATGCTTAAATTCTGGCTAAGAAAGAATTCAGTGTCAAGATTCAAACTATAAGAGAAAGTTTATTTAGAAAGTCACAGAGGTAGAAGAGGTAACCTATTGGCAAAAGAAGGGCCATTGAAGCTTAGGAGAAAGAGAAAGGTAAGGAAACACTCCTGAAGAAGGGAAAAGGGTAGGGGAAGAGGATGGAGAAAGGTGTGGAGTTGCCCCATACGCAGAACCACCCTAGGTCCTTCATCTTGAGGGCATTTATCTGGAGGTCTCAGGGGAAGATCCCAATAGAATATTCATGAGCTTTCCAAGTGTGTCCTCTCAGAGTCATGCTCTCTGTGGATTGGTCAGCAACAGGGCAGGGGTTCATTAGTCATTGCAGCTAGTTATTTTTTTAAATATTTTATTTATATATTTATATATGTATGTATGTATGTATATATTTTTAGAGATGGGAAGGGAGGGAGGAAGAGAGGGAGGGAAACATCAATGTGTGGTTACTTCTTGCATGCCCCCTATTGGGGATCTGGCCCACAACCCAGGCATATCAATGACTAGGAATCGAACTGGCAGCCCTTTGGTTTGTTGACTGGCACTCAATCCACCGAGCCACACGAGCCAGGGCAATCAATGAAGCTAGTTCTGATGTCAGCCATGGTGTCACTTATCTGATTTTGGTCAGCTGAAATCAGAGCCTATCTGGGCCTGCAGCAGAAACAGAACTGGGGCCTAGGTGTTATTCCTAAGGGTTAATGCTTAAGGGAGTGGTCGTGCAAGGCCAGTGTGGGAGTCCAGCCTTGGTGCCCTTGGTCCTTCTCCAAGGGATGGGAGATCCACTACATGATTAATGGCACAACAAGGGAGGATAGAACAGGGGGTCTAAACCACATGACCAGTTATATTTTAGGGGAAGAAAGGTCACCATGAAGAGAGTTTCTTCTTTTCCCAGTTTTGCATGTTGCTAGGCACCCAGACATTGCCGCCATGGTGACCTTCTGTACCTGGCCTATCGTCCTTTCCTTGGTCATGTCTGGCTCACTGCCTACCACAGTATTGATATATTTGAAAACATTCAGATCATTGCAAGACAATGACAACCATAAGTTGGCATATAAATCATAATATGATGGCATTAACGACTTCATGTAGCATTCAGTTCAATATGTGATGGAGTCCCTTAAAACTGAAGTTTTTAAAATAACTTCATTATATTAACATTTAGCAATATAGTTGAAGCACATATTAATAGCTTAAGGCTTCCTTACAATATATGGGAAAATTTTTTAATCTTTGAAAGTGGATCATGTGGCCGTATTTTTATAAATTTTTCTCATGAGATTGCCTTTTTCTAACTTGAGGTAATTTACCTCAGTATGTAATAACGATAAAAATATGCATTTATTGCATGCAAACACATAATAAAAAAACAAAACAAAATACTCTCCTTTCCATAATGTATACCGCTTCTCTTAGCTTGTCCTAACTTCCTTTTGTATTGCTCCCAGTTAAGGCTCAATATGTTTATCCAGTTTTTCTTAACATTTCTCGATTCTTGGCTTTTAGCTTTTGGAAGATGTGACTTAAAATTACAGCTGTTCTATGCTGTGTATGATAACTGTGACTTTTTGAGGTTTCCAAGTTTGGAAATCCTAAAATATCAGCCCAATAGGGACTTGTTAAAGTTCCTATTTAAGCAAATTCCTTATCACTACACCTAGAGCTGTTAAAATACAATCAACTGAAAACTAAATCAGGTCTACTGGATTGTCCTGGAACCTACGATTCTCTGACAGTGGCTGACTGCCCAAGAAAGAAGCCCGAGAATCAGATGAAAAAGGACTGATCCTTTGTTTTCAGTCTCTTAAGTAGAAAAATGTGACTGTATTTTTTTTTCTGGAACAAACATTTGTTCTGGTAAAATATTAGTCTTTTTTACTTTTCAAAATGTAACTGGTTTCATTTTCAAAATGTTTTAGGAACAATATTATTTAACAAAAACGACTAACAGTTAATGAGCATTAATGTCACGTTTATGGATATTAAAATTTTACACTGTTAATCTATTTTAAACTTTTGAAAATATAAATAAAATAAAAATATATATACTTACTCTGTGTATCTAGAAAAACCTTTTTACATTCAACTTCATTGAATTAATTTGATCTGCTCTTTTTAATGTTCTCAAACATGTAAATGGAAGTAATTTATTTCTCATATTTATGTTGTATAAAACTGCATACATGCTTGAAATGCACTCTCCTTTTCCAAATATTCATATTGAAATTAGCTGCTAAAGTATTAACATGTATAAGTAAAATAACACAAAATAATGAAAATTATGATATCAGATTATCTACTGAATTCATTCCCACAGCTCAATATAAAATAAGATTGCAAAATCCAAACTTTAAATGTTTGATCCTGTAACACTGCTTCCAATAATTAATTGGCTTCTTAAGTTACATATATATATAGATAAAATTATAAATTAATACAAGGCATGCAGGGCTATATAGGGGAAGAAGAATGTGAAATGGATATGGAGTGTGGTGATGATGAGGTGTAGGCACATAGACAAGTTCAATTATTTTCTCCTTGAAAATAAAATTAAAAAAGATTCAATAATGATACAAATTCAGCAGTCTTTTTGGTCCATTGCTAATTCTATATCTAAGTGGAGGGATGGAATAACCATATTACTAATACTGATGATCATCATTTAATTACATTGGACATGCATTTTGATTTCCTCTATTAAATATGGAAAATTGCTTTGGCTTAAAAATGTACATTTTTTTCTATTTTTAAAATGTAGCCTCTGTATTTTAATCTATAATCTACTAAGGTATTGAATTATGTGGTTTGACTTTACAATACGTGAAGATTAAGTATTTCCTTGTGTTCCTTTTAAATTAACTTTCCATTAGTTTTGAGTGATCTCTCCTTATATTATGGAACAATATATAAAAAGGATCTTATCTCTTTTTACTATACCTTTCAAAATATTAAATAACTCAATTATATTCACTCTATCTCTTCCTATTTCCAAGCTAAATAATCTTAGCTTCTCTACATCCCTTTGGAATACATGTCTTTCATTCTACGTTAGCCATCTTATGTGTCCCTTTGTGAATCCTTTCCTCCTTATCTTCCTTTTGGGGGAGTGTATCCTGACTTAATACAGTGCTTCACACTGGAAGACTCACTATATAATTATAACATGCATTAATTTGCATTTATATACCATTTCATTTATCCAAAGTGCTTTTCAGTCTCTCTTTACAATATTGCTGGGAAATATTAGCCTGATTTTGGAAACAGAAAGTACAAAAAGGTTGAAACTAACACAAATCACTTGAGGTACATCTAAATCATTTTTTTAAAAGTTATTTTTATTAAAAATCTATTTAAAATGCTAATTTGATTGATAAGAACTTAATAAAAGGCATTGTTAATATTCTAGCAATAAAAAGAACAGAGAACATAATGATAATTTTGATATAGTTATTCTTTTCAAACTAGAAAGACTACTTTTTAAGTGTGTACAAGAGTGACTTAGAAAAGTATAATTTTACCACTTTATTTGAATTAATAACAATTTTGTTCAAAGGATAGTGAATTTCCAATATGTTAAAAACTAAAATTAACTGCACTCAAAATTAATTGAGGTGACTTGATCTAGCAAATACCCATCAGGCATATAGATTTCTGCCTTATATCCTAGGAATGTCCCCTCTCCATTTTTATGAATATTAGAGGAGACTGTTCTGATTACTTGGGTTATACAACTCTGTTTGGGACACTTGGCCTGGCAGAAATTTGCTATATTAATCCCTGGACTTTCTTTCTTTCACATTAGATATAATGTCTAAAGTTAAGGACCAATATTATATGAAGCCTTGACTGTTGAAATCAGAAAAACCTCAGATGGTCTAACCAAAAGTTTAATGTCTTCTATCTGCCCCTGCATATATAAGGTCCACTAGTAAACAAACCTCCTTATTATATGGACAAGTGAAATTTGTTTATCATTGAGTAGACTTCGGTTCCATGCCAGCCCACAGAGAGATTCAAACAAGCCCATCACACCCTCCCTGGATAATGAGGGAGCACCTTGCCTCCGTGTGTGTGCCTCCCACAACCCCTGGTTCTTCACTCTAAAGTGCCCCCTGTATGAGGCCCCACTTAGCCTGCATGTCCTTCCATCTTGGGCTGTGAGTGAATATGACTCATAAAGCGCTATCTTATTTGTGCTGTGCCAGGTATCGTGTGTCTACCCATCTCTATAATTCCAGAGTGAGCATCACTACACCAAATGGGAGAAGAGGAAATGATAACATCACATAATGACAGTTCATACATCAATGGACACATAGTTTACCAATACAGGACAGCCATCAAGAGTGTTTCATTTGTTAGCATGGCTTATATCCCACATCCATTTACCTAAAAATTGTAATAATGTGGGCATTTAAAAATAAACACGAAGGTTTTTAATATTGTTTTATTCCACAGTCCCCAAGGACTAGTGTTTGAAATCATTTTGTTATGATATATTCAAAGATGTTAGCTACAGTTCTTTACAGCATCCACATTTCTTCATTTTTAATAACCTTGGAGTCATGTAGCTAATTTTAGTTTGGCATGTAAAAATAACAAAAAAAGAAAACAAACACTATCTTAAGAGTAGAGGCAAGAAAGGCCTATTAATAAATATAAAACTTATTGAGAAGATTCTATAAGAAAAATAGTAGAACATTATCTTATTAATCTTCACAATAATTCTAAGGGGCAAATGTTTCCTCATTTAGAACATGAATTAGATTGTGAGAATATGTAAACTCAATATGTAAACTCTTTAAAATACATACAGCTGGTAAATAACAACACCTTTTTCAATTGTTTTTTAAAAATTGACACTTTTTTATTACATTAAAAGCAAAAACAACACAAAAAGGGAAAGAGAGAAAGAAGAAAGGGAGGAAGAAAATTGATTAGGGGAATTCAGTTCTGATAACTTTTTAAATGTAGTCATACTGAAAATAGAAAATCCAAGTAACTCTGATATTCACTCAAAAATAAATTCTAATTTTTTCCTTTAATTACATTACCATGGAGGCTAGCATTCTTCCTTACCTATTTCTCATCATTTATGTGCTGAAAAATGTTTTAAAGGAGTGCTGTGTAAAGAAAAAAATTAAATTTGGGAATAAAATTAAGCTTTATAAAGCGACAGAGCCATAAACTTCCAAAACAATTGAAAATACCCAGAAGCCCCTCTGATAAATCTTCATCTTGCTTCTCATCCTCTTCTAATAAAAAGTGCTTTTCCCTAAGTATCAGTGCTCACCATAAAGGTAAAAACCTAGTTTATAGACAGGTTTTCAGTTTTATTTAAAATTTTATATAACAATTTTTACATCGAATATTTTAATAATGATGAGTCTATAATGTTTTATGGAATAGCCTAGAAAAGTTTAGATATATATCTATATAAAATTACTTATAGGGAAAATGTATCACTAATTCTAAATAATGGACTGATTTATAATTGTATTATTACATCCAAGGGAGAGAGTGGTGATTTATTTAAAAGAAAAAGAAAAATTGCAAGCTTTGAAATGCAAAATTCCCATTTGTTGGGAATGTATGTTTATTGCTTTTACTTTTTAAAAGACAAAAAGCATGATGCCCTTTTCAAAAATCTTCACGAGTTTTGATTACTTCTCAATTAATCCTATGTGTTAAAGTGTTCAATGTATATACTACATACATCACTGGTCTTGACTCATGTTTATAATTAGTAGTGAATAAATACAATAAGACTTACGCAAATTTATTCAGAGATTCTGTCTACCCTCCAGCATGCAAAATATTTCACTCACGTCACCTGGCTTGAGAGAGAGAGAAATTACAACTTTGATTTCAAAGTTTGGAATAAAAGTTTAATAAATGCTAATGATCCCTGATGTTATTTACTTTAAAAATCTTAAATTTGGAAGTTAAGTGCTTTTTTTTTTTTTTTTGAGATTGAAACTATCTACCTAGCAAGGAAACTTTGTAGGGAAGTAAGGGATTAATGGGACTTGCTGTAACTATCCCTACAGTCAAGTGTGTCAAACTGCTCTGATCATAGAAAGTCAACTGGGGACCTTTTTCCTAGAGAAGTGCCCAGCACCTTCAAGGGCAGTAATGTTCAGGGAGGGCCCAGGGAACCTGTATTGTTAAAGATGTTCTTCATACTGAATGTTAGTAAATAACAATGACTTTACATATTGCATTAAAAATTCTAAACATCCATAAAGCTACTACAGGTCTTATAATAGTAAGTTTGTATTTTAAAGATCCTTTTATTTAACTCTGACAAATTTAATCCTTTATCAAAATTATCAATAGTTACTGAAAATATGGTCACTCATAAAACATTAGCATTTTTAAAATTAAAAGTCTTTATAATTTCAGAGGAATACTTCTCATTTGTAACTCAGTTTTGTATTTCCTCATGTAGTTGAGTTAATGATAAGCAATTTGAGCTTAAATCCTTATTCTAATATTTTTCTAACCTGTGACATTTGCCTAATTTTTTTGCAGTTCTTTCCTTACCTGAGAGTATCAGTTGTTCTATTTCTAATCTAAGACTATCATTATTTTTTAGACTCTTTTTCCTGTGAACATCCAGGAAATCGTAGGTTTTCTTAGTTTGCTTTGGCTGCCATAACAAAAGTACTATAAGCTGGGTGTATTAAGCAACAAGCAGGGGTAATAATTTAATATACTAGGCTGGCTGAGACTACTAAAGGAGAAGATAAGATTGTGGGTTTCAGAGTCTGAAGGGGAAGAAAAGATATGTAGGGAAGGATGAAAGACAACTGAAATGTGTTCACACCAATGCCAGAGTGTTAGGGAGAAGCTCCTCCAGGCACAGAATCAAGTGAGACAGGGCCTGTGCATCAGTTAACTGAACCTCCTGAGAAGAAACAGAGCTCAACAGGCTGTGCATGTCAGTAGTTCAGTCTGTGCCGACTACTGTGCTAGGTACTTTATATAGAGTAGGTCCTTTCACTCTCACATTAAAATCACAATGTAGGTGATATCAGTGTTTGTTCACAGATGAGGAAACTGAGGCTGAGCAATAGATTAGTCTTTCCGTGCTCAGTTATCTGGTAACTGCAGAGGGAGGAAACAGTGGTGTCTCGTTTCCAAAAAGCCTTTTCAGGAGTGGAAAGTAGATTTGAAATGACTCAAGAAGCAGGGTATGTAAACAAAAATATTCAAAAATATAAAGACTGAGTATAAATTACTCTTCTGGAGAATGAAGAGGGAACAAAACATAGTATAGAAAACAATTCTGTAGAATTACTTAGCTAAGAAAAGATAAACATTTTTAGACCAAAGAAATTTAAAAAAATTGTTATATATTTCAGTGCTTAAAATAGGGAAGATAAGATCATTGATGGAAATTAATTCTTAGAGATACAAAAAAGAAAGAAATCAACACTTTAGGTCGAAGAATGAACCTTGGAAAGAAATATAGCAAATATAGGGCCCAGTCTTCCTGTCCTGGCCTATTACTACATCCTACTGTGTCAGGTTCTCAACTGCTTGGCTGGCATATTATTTTGCTACAGTAACATACATTTGTACATATTGCTCCTTCAGTGTGAAATCTCCTTCTTTATATCCTCTGCCCTATAAAATTCCATTGACTAAAGGACTGCAGATATAATTCTCATTCATGTAGTATCAATTCCATCATAGAATATTTTTTTAATTTCCTCAGTTTGTACCTCTTTGTAAACAGCTTGTAGTGAGTCATAATACTATTATAATAACAGCTATGATATTATTATACATTATCCTTAAGTACCAGATACTATGCTATGTGCTTTTTGTACAGTGTCTCATTTAATCCTTGTATATCTCTATAATTTCATTTTATCAAAAAGAAAACTGAGATTAAATGTCAATTCTAAAATTTTCTTAATAGCACAGTTAATAATGAGAAAAAAAGAAACAACATTTCTTAATCTTTTGTCCTGGGTCATCTCTGGTTATAAGCAATAAAAATTCCACAAAATAATTTATAAATTTTTATATCTGAGTCTTAGGAAGATTAAAAACTGGGACAACTCTAAACATCTTGATAGGCTACACATTCATGCTCCACTACTAATGTAAATCCATGACCAGTCAATAATTTCTGCTTTGGAATGCTGGCTAAGTAAGAATAATAATGCTAATCCTACACTATATTATGAGACAAAAATTTAACAAAAATACATTAGAGTAGCTTTTAATTAATTGATCAACACTGATTATTTAATTAGGGTAGGTAATATTTATTCAGGGTCTTGCAAGAAACCATTCAGGTGTTTTTTAAAGTAAAATGAGGAATAAATTGAGAGATGAGAAAACCATCTTACAGAACCCAGGCTTAGTAACAAAATAGAAATCTCTCAAGGAAATGAGAGATTTGGAGTCCAGTTTACTTTCCCAGAGAACATGCCTTTGTCTCTGCTTGTCACTGCTTCTCTGTTTGGGTTGATTTCATTCTTAGCTCTTTCTGTTTATGAATTTTCTTTACATAATAACTATTTTTGCAAAGAAGCCAATTTACAAAAATTGTCTATTCTGTGAACATTTCTGTCAGAATCATATTACTTAAATATTAGTTTTATAATTGAAAGAAATTGATAAGTCCAGTGGATTGGTTGTCTGCTCCATGTCCACTCAGCTGGAGTGAGGAGTTTGCTGTCCCCAAGGTCTAGGAGCCATTCAGCGAGAGCTGGGGGAGAATGTGAGGAAAAGGCATGACCGTGGGGTGGTGGCTCTTCAAAAAGAAGGTGTTGTGTGCCAGGAGACTCCCCAAGAGTTATATTTCTACTCTCTACTACCAGGAACTACTCATGCCCTCTCTTATTTATAGGTGCATTTATAACTAATTAATTAATTTGATTTAACTAGTAAGACTAGTTAACTTAATTAATTTGATTTAACTAGTAAGACTGTATAATAAAAATAAGGGTTTATAAAGAATAGAAGAAGGAAAAAATATCTTTCAATACTTTTGTTCTTGTCTGACTTTTGAAATATGGCAAGCCAATGATTTGTATCAGTTTTTTTCTTTTATTTTTTCATTGAAGGGGTGTGATTCAAACCTCTATACTGATATCCTTATGTGCATTTGTAAGCCTGGAAAATTATTTCAACATCATGACTGATGAATTTGCTGCCACCTTAAGTTTTAAAATTAATTGGAGAGGAAAGAAAATTTTAATACACTGTGCTTTGCAACACATCATGCCTTCTGTGTAAATCAATGTGAACCCCATAGGGAACTAAATATTTTGCATTAATATAAAAATAAATGTGAAATAAATGCAAAACTTTGGAATAAAATATATAAAGAATTTCTTAAGTCTATTATAACTATAACGCCTCTGACAGCAACGCCGGCTGGTACACACAGATACAGATGTGTTCCTAGAATAACCATATAGTGGGAAGCCTGTACCACAAAGGGCCCGTCTTTCAGAAGATGTTGTTTTTGTGTCCCCCCTCATATTTGAATGGCACCTAGTATAATGTAAACAATATTTACTATTATTTTAAAAAATTCAAATTTATTATAATTAAATATGACCAATTATATTTGTTTCTGGGGGCTGTCTTAACAAAGAACTACAAAGCATGTGGCTGAAAGCAATAAAAATTTATTCTCTCAGAGTTCTGGAGACTAGAAGTCCATAATCAACTTGTCACTAAGGCCATGGTCCCTTTGAAAGTTCTAGGAGAAGATTTTTCCTTGCCTCTTCCTTGCTTCTTGCTTTTGCAGGCAGTACTTGGTGTTCCTTTGCTCACAGGCTCAGCACTTCAGCCTCTGACTCCATCTTGACCTGGGATTCTCCCCATCTGTGTCTCTTCTGTGTCTCCATGGTGTCTCTTTTTTTCCACAAGGACACCAGGACTATTGGATTAAAGGCCCCTCCAGCCTGGTATGATCTCATTATAACTTTATTACATATGCAAAATTATATTTCCAAATAAGGTCATTTTTTTTACAGGTATCAGGGAGTTAGGGATAGAGCATGCCTGTTTTGGCAGGGAGGAAGGGGTCACAATTCAACCTACAATCATTTGTTTTGACACTCATTCTTTGGTTATTATGAAATATTTACTGAGTATCTTTAATTATCTTAGTAATCTGCTCACTGTACCAAGTGCAGTTCTAAAAAAATATTTTAAAAACTTTGTAATAAACTGAAAGACACCAAAGGTGCTATCAGTGGTAACTCTCCTGTGTCAGTTCGCAAATGCTGAGAACCATTAGTATGCTTAATGATCACCATCATTTCACTGAACACGAAACTCAGATGCTCAAAAGTTATGTATCTGTTAAGGGTCAGACAACAAGTAAATTGGAACTGGGTTCTAACACAGTTTTTTCTGCTGACAGATGCCTTGTGATTATTGTATAGCACCTTTTCAAAATAAGATCTATAAATGATATTTAAAAAGAGAGATTATAATATAGCTCGGTCAGTAAGATACTGTTCCTCATTTTGTTGTACATTGGATTTTGTGTGTGACACCTGTGTGTCACTGCACAGAAGCATGCTGTAAAAGGATGTGCAAGGCATTTAATTTTCTTCATGTCCTCAATGGTTTTTAAAAATGAGTAAAAATTAATATGATATAAAACTAAGCATAGGATTATTTCTCAATACGTACTCCCTAGAATTAATATTCTCTCTAGATACTTATCATTCACAGTTTTATATAATTAGAAAACCTTAAGATGACAGACACCAAAAATATTGTTTCTACCTGCCCAGCTATATGATATTTAATACATCTTTTTAGGGAAGAAAAATGTCAAATAATTCTTTAATGAAGTCAAGGCAATGTATTCAATTTGATATTTGGTATCCTTTAAATAAGTAAACTGTTATTTTAAATCATATTAATTGTATTGATTATGTATTGTTGGGAATCTCCCTGCCTTGTTTCAGAAGCTGTAACCCCATGTCTAAGGTTCAGTAAAAAGACCTTGGGACCCCAAGCCACTAAGGAGACAAAGCTTATCTCCCTGCCAGGGGCACAGCATCTGCCCACTTTACTTCACTCTGATTAGCCCGGGGTAGATGATTAGTTAGCCAATTACGTGTAAGATTCCTCAAGGGAGGGACAACCTAAGACAGGTCTGATCATGAAGGGGCCATCAGGGAAGGTTTTAGGGGTCTATTGGTTTTAGGAGTGATGAACTTTCACCCACTTGGCTTTGTTATATCCTGAGTCCTCATTGTACTTATAAAAAATCTCCTAATATCTTGACTGCCTGCATCCCTCACCTGAAACAATGCCAGAAGTGGGTGTAGCCCTGTGCTGGAAAGGGCAGTTTTCAGGACAATCAGGCCTAAAAAAGAATGCATAAAACCCTGTGAAACCTTCTTTGCTAAGAATACCTTTAATTTAAATAATACAGGCCCAAGCATAAAGTGAGTTTGTTTCCCAAAGTTTTATGGCTCTTTGGCTGTCTGACCCTGACTCAGAATAAGCCCTCATAGTTCTCTGAATGTTATCTAGTGTTTGATCATTACTGCCTGACAATGATTGATGAGCTTTGCATATATGCCCTGTATTCCTGTGCAAATTAAACCCAATACAAGTCCATTGAAGAACAGGCTCAAGGCCCTTCTCCTCTGAGACATTGGCCACTTTACCTCCCCAAGCAGATCATGTCTTGATGGATTGATTTTCATCTGAGGTGGCTGTGCAGTCAAAGCTCTCCCACAATGTATGAAGGATTGAAAGTAAGACTCAGAAATGGAATAATACATGTAATCCTGATTTTAATTATTGCTTAATTAATGAAAATATGTGGGAAACAGGTTAAGGTAAAGATGGTGACTACATTTTAAAATAATTCTGATGGATTGAGCAAACCCTTAAGAAAAACAAAAACAACTGACACAAAATTTTAGTATTAAATATTCAACTCTGTACATTCTCTTTTCTTTTATACCTATGGCCATTACAGAAAGTAAGGCAAAATTTCAATCACTTCTTGCAGGTTTCTCACAGTGTTTTGTTTAGTTTGAAGAGGGGGAAATGTTAGGGGACTCTTATTTCTGGATACAGCAGTAATATAAATACACCAGGGATTTAACCCAAACTCTTCCCAGACAAAAAGAATGGTTCATTTCCAAAGTTCTGACTTCTTCTCTTGGATGTTGGAATGTACTTAGCTACCTGACCTATAAGAACAATTTATATATTTATAAAACTTTAGGTCCATCATTTCTGTTCCTCAGCTTTTGAAACCTGTAAGAAAATGATATAGTTTAGTTGGTGGGGAAAACAAATCAGGGCCAAATTTGTGAGTGGCTAGTCAAATTCTTTTATTGTTGTTATCTATAAAAAGTTGTTAATAGGAATATTCACACACTAATTATAAAATTTAATACAATTGGTCATTTTCAAATAGGTACCACCTTAAATATCTTTTCCTGATATGCCTGTGGTAAACTGAGAAATAAAATAATTTAACAGTGTTGTATAAAGCAAATTTCCATTAATTTGCTAATACTATTTTTAATTTTAAATACACCTAAAGATTCTATAATTCCAAACCTTTTATAATTCACAAAAATAATAAATACATATGACTGCTTATATTATAAGAAAATAAAAATATAGCTCTTTACTTTCTTGAATGTCATGATCTTCTAAACAATCTGTACCTTTCCTTTTATATGCCCACAAAAAGAACACTTCTTAAAAGAAAAAGCCTTATATGTCTTAAAAATTATCCCTGTGTTAGGATTTTATAATATAGCTTTAAAACACATGAATGTGTACCCTTAAATGAGAACAAGCCCATTACACAAAATTGTATATCATTTAAAATGATTTTTTAAAAAACTCTTTTTACTGGTGCTTGCAGTGAGGGGTGTAATTTGAATACCTAGGAAATCAATATCTGATTTAGTATGTGATTATAGCCGAGTAATTGAAGTATCAGACAAACAGTGAACCACAGGTTCTTTTCTGTGCAAACAGCAAGCATTCTTACCGTAAGCTCCTCTCAGTGTTAGTGGACCTCAGGTTGTAATTTCATAAAACTTCTAAATGTATTATTTTTTCAAATGTGCCTATTGGGGTAACCATTCAAGGGAAGAAAAAATTCTAAAAATACCAGAATCTACACTTCATACTGAGGCAAGAAAGAACTGTTTAAAAGTAAATTGATAAGGAAGGTTCTGAAGGGCTCTCATTCACAACACTTTTAACAATGCTATTCTCCTGGTCACTTGGAGGTTTTCATGCACAGGTTGGAGTCCTTAGAAGCATTCAGTTTCATTCTTTACTAGGCAATCAGGGAAAGATTGTGCTTTTTCTTTACTTATTTCCAAAGCTTGAATATCTCTTACTGGTGGACTTTCATATCTTGTCTTGAAAATACTTTCTGATAGGGACATATTCCTTGCAGCCAAAGCCAGTGCACCATTGCAGCCTACAGAGGACATGATGGTACTAGCCCCTCACCTAGCACCTTGTGCATCAAGGACACCAGTGCCTGCAAAGCCAGGCAGGTGAGGATGCAGCAAAGCAGTGTGGAACAAACAGAAAATAAATGACCACTGACACCTAGCTTCAGAGTTGGATGAAGTGGGGTGTGTCTTGGAAAGTGATAAAGAGAATGTATTCTTTGTAAGAGAGGACACTGTTATTCCCACATCAGTGCATTAATTGACTTCATGAGTGTGAAGAGAATGTGGGTCTATTTTTCCTGGTCTTAAAATTCTTCAAAAACAATTTGGAATTTCACGTATTTTCACAAAATATTACAACTTGCAAATGCCGACGACTATATTAAAAAAGTTGGCTGCCAGGTGAAAGCCTTTTGTTAGAGGATAATTTCTTCATATTTATACACTATTTTGTGCAATAGTCACTTAATGCATAGGACTTTTATTCTTTTATACATCTTTCACTGTATATCACTGGGAACTTATTATGTCACTATGATTACCAAATATATTTTAATACCCATGAAATAGTGCCACAAAATTAAAATATTGGACTATGTTTTCTAACTTCTTATTGAAATAAGACAATCCATTTTTCCTAAGAGAAAATGAGCTATAGACAATTATCTTGGACAATAGACACTATTAAAGTTTCTGTTTAATGTAACCTATCTAAAACATCAAGAAAATTTCTGGTTTTGATGATGCCATTAATTGCAACCCTATGTGTATAAGAATGAGGTCATCATTTTCCTTGTATTGCTCAACTGATGATATAAAAGAAAAAATGTAATATGTTATGTGCCACATTATAAATTTAATCCATACTTATAGTTATTATTTTATTTTAAGGAATAACCATCAAAATCCAAGTTTTAATGTTTCACTGTAGTCAATCATTTAAAATGCTATGTTATCTTTATATATTACATCTATTTCCCTTCAGCATGATGGAATTTTTCTAAAATAAATAAAAATAAAACCCCGTTGCATTTTAGGATTTTAACTGGAATGTTACTTAGCCCATGCTAGAGGAATACAGGGGTTGGAAAGTATTATAACTTTTATTTTTTCATTGTCTAGGCTCCAGAGGCTGTAGTTTTTTGGTTTTTGTTGTTTTTTCTTTTGGTCTTTAAAGATGAGTAGGAATTGAAGAATAGTATAAGGAGTGTCACAAAATTGTGCTAAAGTTTACTAACGTGGTATTTTAATATATAGACCATATTACTAAGTGGTTTTCATGAATCACATTGGTTACATCAGCAGGGTTTTGGCACTTGCCTGGTAGCGTTGGTCTCTTTCTCTGTTTTTATCATTTAGGCCATTACCACTCCCTTCTGGGTTGTTTGAGTTTTGTACTTCCAAACAAGATCAGAAAAATCATGAATAACCAAATCTTTATAATTTTCTTCTTGACATCAAGTCCAGCCTAAATTGTTTCTAATGTTATTCTTACCTATTTCTCAATATACCCAACACACTCAATATATAGTCCATATACACTGAATATATGCATGATCAATATATAAAGTACTCTATTAGATGTCTCAAATATGCCTTTCACTCAAGTCTCTAAATTTATTCACTTTCTATTCTTTTTTTCTGAATATCCTTCTCTTTACTCATCATGTTTAAAAACTTTACCTACTTAGAGTAGACATTTCGTTGCTTATTTTTTGGTTCAACATCAGAAACCTCTGTTTATATTTGGTGAATCTTGGGGATAGCAGATATTGTCTCACACAATTAGTATCCATAGATCAAGACCTTTACTCAGTGAAAACACAAGAATGACTTATACTTGGGAGGTTAGATATATCTGCATTTTAAATTGGAAGCTAGAGATACAAAAAAAGAAAAAACCTGATGACATTACGCCTGTGGTAGCAGACGTGGTAAGAGTGACATCTATTCTCTACAAACTGTAGTAATAACGATGGCACAGGCAGTATCCATTGGTCTTTTCATGGCAAAGCCCCTGTAAAAAGTGCTTTTTTATAATGTATTGTTGCATTTGATGTTTACTGGTTGCTGTAATATTTTTTAAACTGATCAGTGCAATGGTGGGATTTGCCTGTGGCTCTGAATACATTTTTTTTTCTGTCTCCTTCTATAGACTGGCATTTCAATCACCCGAGTACTTCTGTGGCCAATAAATTTAGTTTCTATTTAAGAATCAGTTTTTGTTTCTTACAACTATTAAAACTCAGAGTAATATATATTTGTACAGGGTCAGGGTAGTAAAGGCTATTGATGTACAGCTATTGTTCAAGAAAGTTCTTTATTTTCTCTCTCATTAAATAAAAAGAATATAGGATTTAAATAAAAAGTTTATAAACATTAGTACATCTTCCCATTTTTCTTCAGATTAAGTGAATTTTTAAATTCTGTGCCATAATTTGGATTGTAAAGATTTTAACTCTCATTTTATAAAACCTGACATTGTTTTATAAATTTTAAAATATTATATTGATATATAAAATATAAATGGATAGATAACCAAAATTTTAGGATGAGAGATAGATTCTATAACATGCAGAGGTTTGACCACCCCCACTTCAGTAAATCATCCGAGAAAGACAAAGTCTGTGCAAGTTGGAATACCTCCTTCAAAATATACCTGCTGTGCAATATTTGGGATATTTCTTAGTGGACTTGTTTTCTGTTTGAAATATATCATATGAATTGTTTATATGTACAAAAGTAATTTGCTATCCTTAAGTAGCTCGTCTTTTAATTAAAACATTTTTATATTACTGTAGTGCAGATCTGATTGCTGAATACCATGAGTTAGGTTGAATTTCACAGGTCACGGGCGCTGTCTCCCACAAAACTTTACATCAGACACCAGCTGCATTTGGAAGTTCCTTGGTTGCACAGACTGCTGGTCAACTGGCTACAATTTGGGGGGTTTCAACTACCCACTCAAGTTTGTTAATTCACCAAAATGACTCGCAGAATTTAGGAAAGCACTATACTTATGATTATAATTTTACATATATGTAAAACATAAAAATCAGGGCAAGCCGTTTTTAGAGCTCACACTGCAAGGTCTGAAAGGCCCCACATTTGGACCTTCTGTGCCCTTTCCCCTTGGAATCAAGATGAAGCCCCAAGAAGGAGCCAGGATGCCCTTCTGGCAGATCCATGTCTCTCCCCAACCAGGAAGCACACCTGACCTTTATGTGTCCACAGCTTTTATTGTGCCTTATTACATAGGCATGATTAATTAAACAATTGGGCATATTGCTGAACTGAAACTTCAGCCCTCATTTCTTTGCAGCAGATGAAGTTGATACCACATTACTCAAAATCCCAACCATCTAATCACATGGCTAGCCTTTCTCTTATGGCTGGCCCCCATTTTAAATCAATTTGGGGCCCCACCTGAGTACTTCATTAGCATAAATTCCAGTGTGACCAAAGAGGCCCACCATAAATAACAGACACATGCCCTCCAAATGGGGAAATTCTTAGGATTAGGATGTTCCATCCTAGGAATTGAGGACAAAGACCGCCAAATTCCATTAGCACAAGAATTACACTAAGAATTTGCTTTACTGTATTAAATAAATGTTATACTGGGAACAAGTCAATGGATCTTAACTGTAATCTCAGTTTCAATCAGATCAAATGAAAGTTCAACGGGCGTTTTAGAATAGCCTATTATAGCTATCATGTTAATGGGTAGACAACCCACTAATTCGTAAGAATGTCAATAACTTCTAACATTGGAGATGTTCATGTGTGTGTGGTCTAATTGAGCATGGTCAAAAGATTAAATCACTCTGATTCACTGTGGCCCACTTCCGTAACCCTTTGACCATGAGGGAACCACAAATACCAGTCTCATTATTCACAGAACCGTTTTAAGAAGAAGAGAAACTCAGCTTTATTTATACACTGTCTAGTTCTAAAATTTAACCCTCCACGTATTATTTGTAAAATCGTTATAGCCCACCTTCTCTAAAGGTTAATCACTGAAGCTCTTTTTCATTTTTCTAATCTGAAACTAGATTTTTTTGTGTGAAGTGAGGATCAAGGGAGAATTGGCTTTAATAATCTAAAAATATTCTCCCACATTATTATTAAATTTTGAACATGAAAATATGTAAGTACCTGTTGAGTGTAATTTTTGATGTTATAATGAGTTAACTACTTTGTGAAATTTGTGACTTAAGATTTTAGACACTTACTTTATCCTCTTTATAATTCTGCAAACCTTAGGGCCTATGACAAAAGATACATAATAAATAATTTTAATTAATCAATATAATAGTGACAAATAATCTTTAGATTTAATTTTATAGATCATTTTAACCTAACAATTGGTAAAATAATTCTCTTGGTTTGAAATCATTTTATTATTTGTATTAGAATATTTAAACTTTTAATAAAGATCAATCTATAAAATACAAAGGGGTGCACTACTGTGAAATGTTTCATACATTACTATCACCTGTACATAAATAGTGGAATGATAAAAATCATAGCTTAAAGTCATTTTGAAATACATTTTGTTATTCTTAGAGTGTAAATAAAAAAGCTGAAAAGCAAGAAGTGGCAGGTGTAAAAATAATAATTTATTTTCATTTTTAATGATAATGTTTGTCATTCATATGAATCTTAGGTTTTGAGGGTATATACAAATACACGTATTATTTTGTTTTCCATTAGAGTGATAGTAGTAATATTGTATAAATTGTTACATTATCTTCTCAGGTAACCCATAAATGTAACCTCAACATATAGCAATGATAGTTGAAGAACTTTAGTGAAAATAGTCTTGTAATTTCTATATTCCTTTTAGAGGTTATATGTTGCTCTGTCCGACATAGCATTCTTTCACTGGAAACCACCTCGGCATGTTCATATTGCTGAGAGGACTGATGATCCACAGCAAGCTTCTGTCCTGCAGAGAGGGTCCTGTGAGCCAAATTGACCGATAAGAGCACATTATCTTTTCGTGGCAGCAATTTGTATAAAGAAAGGAGAGAAAAAAACATTATCCTGATTCCTCCCCTAGGATTGGAAAATTGACATTCTATATCTTCCTCTTCACTTTTTAAAAGTTAAACAATGTAATATAGGGCTAAGAATGGCCAGTTCTTACACCACTGTGGAAGAACCTACCTGAAGAATGGATATGAAACCCGTATGCAAAGTGAAGGAAGACACAAATAAGGGATGGAGAAAGAAAATCAAGAACTCAGTTGATATTTTTGAACAACTTCACTATAAGACAAACAATGAACACATTAAAAGTTAATAATTCTTCTTAGATTCACCGGATACTGAGATCACAGGGCAAATGTCTGTCTTCAAAATTTGA
The DNA here is from genome assembly GCF_014824575.4 of Sturnira hondurensis. Classification (NCBI taxonomy): domain Eukaryota; kingdom Metazoa; phylum Chordata; class Mammalia; order Chiroptera; family Phyllostomidae; genus Sturnira; species Sturnira hondurensis. Next base: position 1,317,667 of record NW_028098001.1, on the reverse strand, counting down.
TAGGCAGGCAGCCACATAAAATTAGAGCTACCTGAGCAAAAGCCCTGGACCAGGAACCACTGCTGGAGCCAGTATATAGGTAGGACAACTGAACCTGTAGTTAATGAATAGCTAGCAGCACAGTGTGGACAAGCTTGAGAATTATTAAGGCTGGAGAGGCTCAGTCATTGGTGGTCTCTGTGCTTTTACGGGGTTTACTCTTGGGAACCTTGCCAGGTTCTCAGAGTGAAATTTGGAGAAAAATCCTTCCATGATTCTAGCAAGAGAAGGGGAAAAGTAATTATTTTGAAATATACCCAAATCATTCTCCTTTCCTTAATAAGATTTGCCCTTAATAAAACTATTTACCAGAGCCTAAAAGATATGAGGAAAGGATATATCTGATTTAAAATATGATTTATTAAGAGAAAGTTTGAGATTATAGTAAGGCCAACAGAAGAAAAGACCGTGGTCATTTGTTACCTACCATGTCAAAGTAGAGGAGGTGAATCATACCAAAGGAGTTTATATATGGAAGCAGGAAGTCATGCCGGAGGTTGAGGTTGAGGGGAGAATCTATGGGCAAGAGCCTTCATTATGGTTTCCATGGGAAGGAACGTTCTTGGCATGGTAGCAGGCAAGTTTGATTAATTTCAATGGACTTTGGGGCATAATAAGTTGTTTCCAGCTCTTTGGTACCTGGGATGATTAGGTCAGGGGTCAGTGGCCTGGAGTATGAGTCCTATGAAGAAGATGGTTGATTTTCCCTGGCTGGTGTAACTCAGTGCATGGAGCACGGGCCTGCTAACCAGAGGATCGCAGTTCAATTCCCAGTCAGGGCACATGCCTGGGTTGCAGGCCAGTTCCCAGCAGGGGATGCATGAGAGGCAACCACACATTAATATTTCTCTCCCTCTCTCCTTCCCTTCCCCTCTAAAGACAAATAAAATCTTTTAAAAAAGGTACAAACTTCCACTTATAAAAAAATAAAACACACACACACACACACACACACACACACACACACACAAAGAAGATGGTATAGGCTATGGATTGGTTAGTTTTTGTATGAAAAGATGGGCACTTGAAAATTGCTTACTACCTTTAAGGATTAGCAAATGTTGGAAGATACATTTTCTCTGGAGTCAGCAGCACCCCAGATGTCAAAACATGAGAATACAGAAAAAAACCCTGGCTAGTACAGTGAAGTGGATTGAGCACAGGCTGTGAACCAAAGGGTCCCTGGTTTGATTCCCAGTCAGGACATATGCCCAGCTTGTGGGCCAGGGCCCCAGTGGGGGCCAAGTGAGAGGCAACCACACATTGATGTTTTTCTCCTTCTCTTTCTCTCTACCTTTCCCTCTCTCTAAAAATAAATAAATAAAATCTTTCAAAAAATACAGAAAAAAACCCCCACAGTTAGTAGAATAGTCAACTCCAGTCCCCTCTAACCTCATAATGACCAAAAGGTGAAAGCAACCCAAATGTCCAGCACCTGAAGAGTGGATAAACAGAATTTGGGATATCCACATAATGGAATCTTATTCAGCTATAAAAATAAAGAAGAAATAATTCATGCTATAACACGGATGGAACTTGGAAACGTTTTAAGTAAAGAAAGCCAGCACATATAATTAGGTCATGGTGTTATTTGTACCACAAAAACTCTTTAGATGGATTAAATTATAGTTCGTTGAGTATGTTTCAATAACATTTTAAAAATATAATGCACAAACAATAAAATAATACTAGAAGAACAAAAACATCATATGCTATGCTATATTTTAGTTATAACTACTTGCAAATGGAAGTGGAAATAGTGTTGCATTTATGCTAACTTAAAAAAAACATAAAATACCCTGGGATCATAATATCATAATGCAAAATTCTGTGCGAATAAAATTACAAAACAAATTAAGAGCCATAGGAAGAGTTATTTAAATAAGAGAAAGTCTGTTCTTATAGAAATAGTCAATATTATAAAGAAACTGCTTGTCTTAAAATCATTCATAAATTTAATTCAATCAAAATAGAGTATTTCCAGATTTAGGGATGTTGGGATTTTACATTTGTTCTAAAATTGCAAATATATTTATATAAGTTTGATACTAAAAAGAGCTTGTAAGCCATTAAAATAGGTCTGGTATCAGAATAGTTAGACTAGTGAGTCAGGATGCATATCTCACAAACAAATTATTCAAATTATTATGATAATAAAGTTGTCTTTCTATTTATTGGAACAATAGAATTATTAAATAACCCTTCATAACAAAAGGTTACTAATAATTTGGAAAATAATAAAGCTGTATTAATGTCATATATAATTTCTGTGTGAATTAAATTGTTCAATGAAAGACTATAAATTTTAAGTAATTGAAGAAATGAAGAACACTGATCATTATTTTATAGTATGAATATGAAAAATAGAATATTTTTGTTCATCAAACAATGAACACAAAATGAAGTTTATTATTTTATATATTTATATAAAGTATAATAATATAGCCCTGGCTGGTGTAGCTCAGTGGTTTGGGCGCGGGCCTGCGAACCACAGGATCGTGGTTCGATTCCCAGTCAGGGCACATGCCTGGGTTGCAGGCCAGTTCCCAGCAGGGGACTCACGAGAGGCAACCATACATTGATGTTTCTCTCCTCTCCTTCCCTTCCCCTCTAAAGATAAATAAATAAAATATTTTAAAAAAATAAAAATAAATGAAGTATAATAATATAGTATGAAATGCAATATGATTCAAAATGACATTTATATATGCATATGTTTATACATGCAATATATTTTAAAATGCATATATGCATATATATATAGCTTTGTAGTTAAGAATAAAATTTACCTGTTCACTTGTAAAAATTTACACTATCAGAAATATTTTAAATAATATTAAAATACCTCATTCAAATTATTGACCTTCTCTGTAGGTAACCAAGTGTCACAATTGTGTTGCACTTAAAAGATTATATCTATTTTCACAGTTGTATATTTTAAGGAACTCTTTACTGATTGTTTCCTTTTTATAAACTAATATATAATTATATCCTTCTATGAATTGTATTGTTCTCACCTGACCTAACTCATTATAGTACATGTATTATTGGGCTTCCAACATCCATTGCTCCTTCTCTTCCAATCTAAGTGGAGTGGATGTGCCAACTCCTGCCCCAGCTCCAGAGGTGGTCATGTGACTCAAGCCTAGTTAAGCAGGTTATTTGTTCTTTCCAGCCATTATGTCTGATTCAGAGATGAGCAAATGATCTAGTTTTGTACAGAGTAACACAATTCAAAGTGTTTTTATTAATTGTTAATGAAAAGATTTATATTTGTGCTAGATTGAAAACTGAGCTGGAAATAAATTGGAGTTATGTTGTCAGTAATTAATGAGAGTCAACCTAAAACCAACACAAATAATAAAGCTTCATAAGATAGAGAAAGTGGTACTATTACTTGAATGTAATGCTGGACTTCTCTCTGACTAATGCCAAGAACATCTCTGAATAGCTACTGAATGTAGAATGTATACATTTGATCTTAATTTTGTTTGAGTTAAGTTCTGTTATTTGCAGCCCAAATTAATAAATAAGGTGAGCTAAATCACTCTCTCTGTTGCTCCCTCACTCTCCTATTCTGTCTCTATATATGTTTTTTAACATACCAATGCTGAAATGAATGAAGTCATGCAATTGTGCAAGTATACTTTCTGTGGAAAAATAGCTAGGAGTTGCTTAGTTGAGTAAAATGTATATACAGTTTCAATAACAATAAGTGTAATAAAATTGTTTAATTATTTGTTATTTTACTTTAATTTTACATTAAATAAGATATAAATTACTGATCAAATGCTTCTTTGCCAACACTAAACACTATCGATATTTTATATAATCAGTATATAATGTATATATGTGTATCAGCAATTTATGTTTTGATGTGTGATTTAACTTTCAAGAATTTTCGCATTTTAGAAAAACGATTTGTATTATAATTACTTCAAAACAATTAGAATATTATATTACATATATTATACATAATCATTGTTATACAGATTGCTAATATGTCTCCTTATATCATAACGTTTTCTTTATTCATGATATCTTCTATTTTGTAAGTGATTGTTTTAATGTCAAATTGTATGGCTTTGTCTGTCTAATTTAGAAATGCAGGAAATACATTTTGAGATCATTGTATAAAGTTGCTAATTTATTGATGTAAACACTAAAGAGCTTCTGAACACAAAAAAATCAAAATAAAACAAAAGATAAGTAGAAAAATAAAAGGAAAATGTTTTCAATCTAAGTGGAAAAAAGGATATGTGCTCATCGCATACAAAATTGTTATAAAATATAAATAAGTATGAAAGATGAATGATATTAAATATATATAAATTTTTATTGTTCAGGAGGTTATTAAGTAATCAGTCATCTGAAAGAATGTAAGAGAGAATATGGTATTAAAGTGCTAGAAGGCATTAGGTAAACATGCACAGCTCTACCATGCGCATAATCACTGACCTAGCAATTTTACTTCTGGGAATTCATCCTATAGAAGGAACTTAATAACCCCCTGACAATGTCATACTGTATATTAATTAAACAATGTTTATAGAAGCCAACAATTTTAATGTAGCCAAATATTAAATACATTTATATTCATAAAATGGACATTTTAATTCAATAAGTAAAAATAGATAAGACATGTTTTACATGAAAAAGGAATTATATACAGTATGTATTAATACTATTTTAATATGTATATTTAAAATATCTATACAGTCTTAAAGCAAATTTGAAAAATTAGTAGATATTCTTTGAATGCCAACAGCAATTTTCCCTGGATGCGGGCATAAAGAGAGACTTTATGTATTGTAGAGATTTGTTTAAAACCAGTTATTAAGGTTTACTTTCAAGGCGAACAATTACAAAACCATTTCCATTTGGGTGATAAACACATAAGAGAGTCTATGACTAATGCTGGCAAAGGCAAGCACAGGAGAAAGTTCAGAAGCAATAATCACAGATGAGAGTTTTGAAATGGTCAATATATTTAAATTAAAGAATTTATCTTTTGTAATTTACTATCCTTTTACTGCCATCCCCAGTAAAATATGCTTTTTTTAACATTTCTTATCAGTTCCTGTTTCCCACTCAATGCTAATCTGCATTTTAAGTTGTTACTAAAACCACCCTTTTGTTGTCTCTTTTAAAGACATTGAATAATTTTGCCTTTTTTTATTTCTCAGTCTTCCCTTACACTTTAATTCCAAACCAGATTTATGTACCTGGGAAACCGAGAAAACTGTCTGAAAGGCTGCTCATTTTGCTAGAATTCAAGAGTATGCATGTGCAGGTGTTTTGTTCCACGAGTCTATAGCCACCAACATAAGTAGCCAACTCTGACGACTCTAATTTGAACTTAAAATTCAGGACTGAATCATTGAAAGACCCACAGAATGAGGGTCTTTCAAATAATTATATTTATATAATTTATATATAACAAATAATTATATTTGTTCTATCTACTTCTTTTTAAAGCACAAAAGACTCCCTGCCCTTTGACCTTGCTTGCCATTCAGAAAAGATCATAATATAGTCATTTAAACAGAGGTGTACAAAATTAAAATGTCCAAAAGAAACAAAGCATACATGAATTCTAATTTTTTCGCACAGTAATAAGATTACATCAACCTAAATTTTTGTGTAGCTGAGTGTTAAAGCTTAAAAATATCAAGTGATATGAACATAAACTGTAATTGAAAAATAAAATTAAAAAAAGAATGAGTGAAATCATGAAAAAAATCACGTGATATAGTGTTCAATATGTCTAGCCCAAGATGCACAAATATATTGTGTTTGGCATCAACTTACAGATTCAGGTTTCTCCCCATATTTTCTCCCATCACAATAAAAGGAATTAAAAGTTTTCAGTGAAAATTACCAAAGTTAACACATTTAGGAGATATTAAAGAAAAAATCTGACTTTATCCTTCTTTACCAAATGGTGTCCTGCTACAGAGATATTGTATGTAATAAAGTAGCTGTTCTTTGAATATATGCTATAATTTTTTGGGGGGGAATTCTGATTTAAACAAAGTTGAACCCACTTATTTACTGTAGGGATTTTTAAATGCTTAACATTTTGAATTACTATTTAATTACCCATGGTGATGCTTTATGTTTCTGCAATTTATTTGATGATAAATCCTTCCACTCTGCGTTGAATGAAGTGCTCTTATATGTCATGAAATATAAGCATGCCAGTCTAACAAAATTTAATTTGCATGTTATCTATTTTTTAAAAGCTATACTATATTCGAAGTAATTTAGGTATTAGCTTATACTTGAATCCTTATTCTTTTTCTTGAGACACACAATACTATAAACTAATTAAGCTCAATTTTATGTAATGATCATTTATATAATTCTGAAGTATAAAGAAATACATTCAGGTTATAAAGCGATAGTTACAAAACTCATTTTTTGTACTTTGCTCTACTGATTTCTAACCTTTATTCTATTAATAAAATACTTCCATCTCACAGGTGATAAAACTAGAAAACAGAAAATTAAACTCTGTTAAAGATCTAAAATCTGGTTTCGAAGATTGAAGAGTTTACCCTGGATCAGTGCTTTAGTTTGTTAAGATCTAACGCGAGACAGCGAGGCCAAGTCTGGCTATGTATTGATATAGTTTAACTTAAAACTTTCGGAATGTTCAACATGCTGCAAACAAATTAAAATTAATTCTTCAAAATTTGTCAAGCTTGAGTCTTTATTAGAATTACTAATTATCTGTATCATTTGATTGAGAGCACCTATGATTCTAGCACAGCGAGGGGTATGTAAAACCATTAACTCTCTCTACCTCCAGATATAACAAGTGATGGGTAGACCTCAACTCAGCAGGGACCATCTTTGTAACCATGCCCCGAGGAGGAGTGAAACGTGCTGGAGTGGAATACTGTTAAATGAGCCTAATATGACCCTCCTTTCTCTCCTCCTCCATGTACTTATTCTTTGTAGGCCTTGATTTTTGAAATGATAGCATGAACTTCCATGTCATCCATATAAGACATAACATGGAAAAATATAGTAAAATAGTGATTTTAAAAAATTACTATTTTTTAAAGTAATGTAATAAAAGTAAACATTTAGCCATGAAGAATATCAATGATATATTTTAGTTGCCTTGTGAATTGCTTAAAGAGATTTGTTGTTGTGAAATGTCATTTCGTAGCACAAACTGTAATTTTGTCAGAATATGGATTTGGGCTATCTGAAGAGAAATATGGTATCTGTTCAGTGTCTTCTATGGTAACATGCCATATGCCAATTTTCCCGGGGAAAAGAAGGAAGTTAAATTGGCCTTCACCTCTGGGAGCTCTTCTTCACATGACATCATGCCAAGCACTAGTTAGTGCAAGTTTTCTAACCCTGTAAAAAATTAATCAATTTTTACACTGAAACAAAACCTATTCTCAATCTACAGTTCTATTGCTGATCACAAGAGAAGTCTGGTTAGGACAAAAAAGAGAGCATCTTCCAAATCTGAAATAACTCCAGGTAAAATAATTCTTGGTAGGCAGGTAATGATAAATAGTCAAAACTTGGCGACATTTGCCTTGTTTTTTCATTATTATTATTAAGGTATAGTTGAATACAATATTATAGTAATTTTAAGTATAAAAGTGTAGTGATTTATATTTGCTCTTTTACACAAAGTAGATGGAATGTCTCTCATTATTATGAGATAAATGAATTAAACAAGGGTCTAGGCCAAATAGTTATCTGGGAGAAAGTCATGTCAAACCTAGAATGTGATACAATTCCAACGTGACTAAAGAGAAGAATAGGGTATATTGCAGAGGAGGAGCACTAGGTAGGACCGACTATGTAGTACATTTAAGGCCACATTAGGGTGCCAGTTTTTAGCTATTACTTTGAATTTAAGATGGAATGCAATCATAGGATATGCAATGGAGAAGTGACTTGATCTGACATATTTATATGAAAATGATACTTGGATGATAGTGTTGGAGAATTAAATAGTGGTTGACTTCAGATGAGTAAAAAGATGATAGCTTTTGCACACAGATTAGATGTAGTGCACGAGAGAATGATGTGTCTTTCGTTTTTTTCCCCAGCAAGTGGAAGAATGATATTGTAAGTTATTAATATGGGGAAAACTCAAGAGACCAAGTATGAAGAAGGTGAACAAATGTTTGTTTATGGACATAGGAAATTTGAAATTCATTTTGGACATCTGAGGGGGTAACTGAGTTGGGCATTTGACTATATGAATTGGAGGTTTTGAGGAGCCGTCAGTCAGATATATAAATTAAAGGGTCATCAGCATGGAGATGATATTTAAAGGCAAGGGACTTGAGAACCTCTTAGGAGAGACTAGGTAGAGCAGAAATATTGGCAGAAATTGAGATCTGGTTTATGCTGACCACAGTGATGAGGTAAGAAGAAAGCAGCAACACTCACTGAGAAGCTGGGGCAGCTGGAAAGGTGAAGGTTCAGGGGTATAGATTTAGGAAGAGGGACATAACATCTGAGTTAAATACTGGAATTAAGAACTGGTCTTGGATTAAGTTAAATGGATCTGGCATTGATCAGACTTGGAAGATAGGATTTTTTTTTTTTTTGCAATTGTGACAAAAATCACAACTGAAGTAATTTTTTAAAAAATTGGAGAAGAGAAATTTGAAGGATGTATATATAGACAGTGTTTCTCTGTAAGGAGGACAAAATTAATAGATAGTATATAGTTGTAGGTTAATGAATTGTTTATTTTTGAGATAGGAAAACAGATGGTGAAAATATTCTGTATGACATAATTATCTACTAGAAATTAAAAGCATGCAATTTACTTTCAGTCATTGAAATGAGTTGGAACAAATTTGTTTGGTAATTTAAGAACCTGCATGTGGTTTGATCATGGCCCCTATAAATTGTTGCGCCTGAACATAGTTCAAAAACCGTATTTCTAAGGATATAATTATTCTTTTGTGGCATAAAATAACTAAAAAATGAGCTTTATAAATATTATCTGCTATTCATAAGACCTACGCCATGTGAATTCAGAGTGAAGATTGTTTTCAATACACAATGTGGCTACTCAGTTCAAAATGTAAGTACAGTAATGTTTAAGATGGTTCCAGAAACTGAGAGGACAGAAAATATAATACAGAAGAGGTAATGAGAGATAAACACCAAACATCAATACATAATGTCCTAATTTCACAATCTAGAAAAGGCCATTCGTATAATTAATATGATTATAGGTTAATTAGTTCATAATTTATTATCAGATTTTGCTTTTTTAAAGACAATCATTTTAGCAATCCAGAACTAGGTGTTTAAGGAGAGCTTAGATTAGAAACACAAGTTCAGTCACGCCCGAGAAACCTAATTTGACCAAAGGACACCTGACACTTTTTGTCAGGCCTGATTCATTCCGAAAGCTGCAACACATTTCCAAATTCTAAATCAAAACATGGTATGAAGCACTAAGGTTAACTTTCAGAGAAGAACAATTTGATCACTCCAGTCCTAGTAGACATGCCACCCCATTTAAATTTAACAACATAAGTGAGTTTTGCCATGGAATATAGACAAAAATTATATCCTTTATTTTTCAACTAGGGGAAAGTTTTAAAGCTCTAAAACAAACTCAGAATAATGGTCTTAATAAGCTAGTAGAGAAAATGCTTTCAGTTTACCTATGAAGGATTTCTTGCCATATATCTGTTATTACGGAAATAAAACTGCATTTCATGTAATCAATAACACTATTAAATGTATAATCAGAAAAAATGAACTGTCATGAGATTAACTGCCTCAACGTTCTTCAATGCACAGGATTATGTTAAGCTAATTAAAGTAATGTGCTATTAAAATGATGGTATAAATCTATTATACATAACCATGTCTTTAATGTACCACAGTAAATAATATTGCGTGCTTTAATCCAGTTTGTGAAGAAATCCTGATTTTCTTTTTCGTTGACTTTTTATTGAAGTGATTTTATATATTGAAAGTTTAAATAGGAAAAGTGTCCAATTATTTGGACTCAAGTATGAAGTAGATCCAGAGTGATTAGCTGAGCTATTCTTTCTTTTTAAAAAGACATGAAGGCAGTATAATAAAAAAAACAATAAAACATCGATTGATACTCATTTTGGAATGCATCTGAGAAAAAAGCAAGATATTTTCATAAGAAAAATTGGCAAAATAAATGTTTATAGGGCATGGAGTGGTACACTGCAACATAATAAATGAATGAATAAAAGGATTTCATAAGAAAATTTATTTCAATAAGCCATGCAAATATTTAAACTTTAAACATCTCATTTTTATGTGACTAAATTAGTTTATTAACCTGTGAAATGTGTGTATGTATTAAAACATTACTTTGAAGATTATTTCATATAATACCCTACTTTTTAAAGATTGCTGTTACCTAAATATAATTGCATCCTCTCATGTACATTTTAAATATTGAAACTTCTAAGTTTATTTCAATTGATTTTTCTATGTATTGGTTTAGTTCTAAAGTTCTAATCAATTTTATTTGTAAATTCAGTGCTTCTGATATCTATTTGGTCTGCAGTCCATCAAGTTCTGTCTTTTCTTGGTCTCATTTTGCTTTTTCCCCACATCCTCATATTGCAGGTCTCATCAGACTTGATCTTGATCTATACAAAATTATGGAATTTCAGCTTAATATTCAGACTGCACAGTAAATCATTTCTTGAAGCTAGAGTAGCTTTGATTTTTTTCTATTTAAATTTAGAGGATGTTTATTCTGTTCCTCAAGTTTATAACCCGCCTTATCATCTGATTAACTAGATCCCACTTTTGTTCCCTGTGCCTGACATCACTTTCTTTGGTAGCTTGCCAGTAACTTTTTCCCTGTAGGCTGAGGTTAAGCTTATGACATTCTCTTGGTGAACTGTAGTTATATTGAATTTATTCTGGTGGCTTTTTCTGTACTACAATAAGGCAGATTTTTTTTTAAACAGAAATGGCCAAAGCTTTTTTTTTTTTAAGATTATTTATTTATTTATCTTTAGAGGGGAATGGAAGGAGAGAAGGAGAGAAATATCAATGTGTGGATGCCTCGTGAGTCCCTTGCTGGGAAGTGGCCTGCAACTCAGGCATGTGCCCTGACTGGGAACTGAACTGCAATCCTGTGTTTCACAGGCCCACACTCAGATTTTTGTAATGTAAATTAATTGTCTACACAGCTATCAATTCTAGAATTGTCACATTCAATTTCGTAATGGGTCCCAGTTTTATAATTACTGTTAGTTCATCCGTCTCACCTCATACTAGTTTTTAAATCTGTAATACTTACTAATACCTGTGGCTACCACATGCATTCCATTATCTATGATGCTGGTTATCATATTCTGAACGCTGAGCTTAATTTTCCTCCATCATTGCTACTCCTAATGCCTCCCATTTTCTAGCAAGAACGTCCTTTTGTATAGGTTCCTTCCTTGACTCTCTCATTATTCCTGAAAACTTATCATGCTAGACCTAGCTGTATACTAACATATGACAAAGCTATGCAACATGGATCACTTCCCAAATGATTCAATTACTGCTTTTATTGGATGTTATGATATTATTATTTCAGAAGTCGCATTGTATTTATAATTTTTGCATAGATTTTATTTTTATAAATAGGATAGTTATGTGTATTTATATTTAATCGAAAGCAATAGCAGTTTCTACATTTTTAAGTACAATAGGTTAGAAAAAATTATAGAATATTTAAGTCCTTTTTTATTCAACAGTGTTTGTATTGATAAGCATTTGATTAATAGTCTTTCTAATAAATACTACTGCCTAGGTCCATAACATGGGACATGAGAGTAAAACACAAAGTAGTTAAATGCAAAAATGATATTGTTTTGTTTTTAGCTGACCTTGGCATAAGGAAGATTACAAAAACACTTAGTAACATAATGAATCTCTTAACAGAAAGCCAGTTCCTAATGGTGTCATACCAAATAGTTGATGATAAAAATGATAGTCATTGAACATTGTAGAGTAAGTCAGACAATGTCTGATTATTTCATTTCTAGCTAAATGTGTGTACCTCCTGAATTTTTCAATAATATTCAATTCTATTGAATTTATTCTAACAGGAAAGTACATGAGGTAATGATTTAAATATTTTCAGGGACCATGATATTATGTATTGCATTAATTACATGTTCTTTATGAAGTGTGTTCACAATTTAAACATCAAAATTAGTAACTGGAGATATTCTAAAATATTCAAATAAAAATTTATGGACCCATGATGATTTTTTAAAGATATCATTTATTTATGTTTAGAGAGGGGAAGGAAGGGAGAGAGAGAGGAAGAGAAACATCGATGTGTGGTTGCCTCTCACACACACACCCCCACAGGGGCGATCTGGCCCACAACCCAGTCATGTGTCCTGACTGGAATCAAATTGGTGATCTAACCCTGGCTGGTGTAGCTCAGTGGATTGAGCGCGGGCCTGCGAACCAGACGATCGCGGTTCAATTCCCAGTCAGGGCACATGCTTGGGTTGCAGACCAGTTTCCGGCAGGGGCCAGTTCCCTGCAGGGGATGCAAGAGAAGCAACCATACATTGATGTTTACTTCCTCTCTCCTTCCTTTCCCCTCTAAAGATAAATAAATAAAATATTTTTTGAAAAATTGGTCATCCTTTGGTTTGCAGGCTGGTGCTTGGTCCACTGAGCCACACTAGTCAGGACCCATGATGATATTTTTAAGAGATAGAGAAAAGCACCAAGAAAAACTCATTTGCCACCAAAATTATTCCAACTTTGTTATCAGAAACTCTTTAATTAAAGAGGAAGAGTTAAACATAAATGCTTCCTTTTAATCAAAAACTATAAAACCTATATAATTCATCTCATGTTGATAATCAAAGGCTCCATTTTAGAGGGGCCAGCTAAAAATGCAGAAAGAATGACATAATTAGAAAACCATTTCTTGTTATATGGATGATGCCATAAATAATCACTGGTGTATGCAAAAAATGTGAGTTTATTTGGGATTAGATATTTTAGTGTCAAAGTATCTTACAGATTTTTTGGCTAATTATAAAAGGGGGAAGATATAAGTCTATAATAAAGAGATATGATGTGTTAGCATTTTAAGGAAGGAGATGAACATTATAATCACTTATTTTGGGACAACATAATGCAGTGTGCTAATGGCCGAAATGCAATATATAACAGTACATAGCATTATTTGTGCTGTATTTTTACCAAAATATTTCATATGAATCATATCAGATTTTTTAGACCTAAAAAATTCCAGTTAAGAGGTAATTCAGAGTGTACAAAATTGTTAAATGACATCATCAGAAATAATTAGGCAAATTCATCATTTAGGGAATTCTCAAAGAAGCAGACTTACTTTCTTAAAAAAATATGTCTTAAATGAATACAAAGTTAAGGGTTTAATATAGATTTTAAAACTAATAAAAAGATAAAATGCAATGTGTAAAACTTTTGGATCATGTTTGAAAATAAAATAGCTATAAAAGATATACTGGCAGACATTTAGGGAATTTTGATCATGGTTTATATGTTAAGATATTAGGAAAATATGATTAACTTTTAGGTAGGATATTGGCCTTGTGCTCATGCAGGAGTATATCCTATTTAGGAAATGCTTGCTGATTTATATGTAGATAAAAATATTATTAGTACGTAACCATCAAATGGCTCAGAAAAAATATACATAACTATCAATGAAAGGCTCAAGCAATTATGACAAAATGTTAAAGAATTTGTAATCTAAGTAATGAATATGGTATGCTAGTGCTTTTATAATATTCTTTTATTTTTCTATATATTTTATATTTTCATAATAATAAAATAACAATGAAATGTTTCTGAAGCATTTCTTGGAATAAGCAAAGTATGATTATGGTGATGAGTAATTTTCAACCTTAACATGAATATTTCCTTTGGTTTACTAAATCAGAATCTTAAAATATATTTAAATGTCACCTTCTACTTGAAACATAAAAAGTCAAAATCTCAAAGGTCTAACATTAACAAAAGAATGTTACTTAAGTATTTACCGGATTAGTCTTCATTCTCCTTCCATCATTTCTAAATGTACAATACTCTTCTCTAACCTACAAAACTGCCAAGGCCATTTTAATTTCAAAATTTTATGGGTAAACTGCTTCGAGTTGAAGCAAGAGGTTTGTTTTCCCCCTGGGCCGTAAAGAAAAGTTACTTCTGTTTTCCATTTACTTCACTCTTTTCTAATACAGCTCATTGAAAGTCATCCTGTGGGCTGGTGATACAGACTTTGTTAGACAATAAATCAGTAAAAGATTTTTAAAAATTAAACAAAGGGAAATCATGAATAATGGATAGTGCTTTTGTGAGCAAAAATAATCAACTTACTGCTTTTTTGAAACAAAACGATGATGCTGTGCAGTAGTCGTATTCCATTGTGTATTTGATATATTGTAGCATCAAAAAATGTTGAAAACAAAATATATTTCATGGAAAATTAACAGGGTGTTCTAAGAGCATATTTACTTATGTAAAAATATCTATTGTATTAAGAAACTTTAATGAATAAATACTTCTTGCAATTTTTAATTATGTTACTCTATTCAAAACAGAGAGTACAATGTGTACAAGATGGAAAGAGGTAGAATATGCCAAATGCTAGCATCCCAAATGGCTGATCGTGCAATGGCTCAGATTCAGCTGGGTTAAATCCTTGTCATTTGGAAGAAGTTTAAATAAAAGTGACTGGACATAGTTTTAAATGTAATTAATGAAGATATAACACAATAAGAGTAAAATGTGATATAACAGAATCTATCAGTTATACTGGTGTTTACTAATAAATTATTCAAAATTATCTAATTTTATCAGGAAAATCGATTTGAAATTCTAAAGAATTTCAAAAATAAACTCAGGGTGGAAAAAAGACTTAAATATAAGTTGTGACACCATAAAATTCTAGAGGAGAACATAGGAACAAAAAGCTCAAATATTCCATGCAGCAATATTTTCGCCAGTATGTCTGTCCCCTAGAGCAAGGGACATAAAGGATAGAACAAACAATTGGGATCTTATCAAAATAAAAAGCTTCTGACCAGCTAAAGAAAACATCAAAATGAAAAGGAAAACAGCTGTTTGGGAAAATATATTTGCAAATGATACCTTGAACAAGGGTTTGATCTCCAAAATATGTACAGAACACACATGATTCCACACCAGGAAGACAAACAGTCCAATTAAAAAATGGGCAAAGGACCTAAACAGACACTTCTCCAAGGAGGACATACAGAGATCCCGAAGACATATGAAAGGATGCTCATTATCATTAGCGATCAGAGAGATGCAAATTAAAATCACATTGAGATAACACTTCACATCAGTGACAATGCCATCATTAACAAATCAATAAACAAGTGCTGAGGAGGATGTGGTGAAAAGGAAACCCTAGTGTGCTGTTGGTGGGAATGCAGACTAATACAGCCACTGTGGAAAACAGAAATGGAATTTCTGGAAAATATGGAATTTTCTCAGAAAACTAAAAATGGAACTGCCTTTTGACCCAGCAATTCCACTGCTGAGATTATACCATAAGAATTGAAACACCAATCCAAAAGAACCTATGCACCCCAGTGTTCAAAGCAGCACAATTTACAGTAGCCAAGTGCTGGAAGCAACCTAGATGCCCATCGGTCAATGACTGGATCAAAAAACTATGGTACATTTACACAATGGAATGCTAATCAGCAGAGAGAAAAAAAGGGACTCCTACCTTTTGTTGCAGCATGGGTGGAACTGGAGAGCATTATGCTAAGTCACATAAGCCAGGATGTGAAAGACAAATATCATATGATCTCACCTTTAACTGGAAGCTAATCAACAAAACAAACAATGAAGCAAAATATAACCAGGGACATTGAAATAAAGAACAAACTTACAGTAACCAGAGGGGAGATGGAAGGGGGTAGTGGGGGAAAGGAGGGAAGGGTCATCAAGGAACATTTATAAAGCACACATGGAGAAAGCCAAAGAGGGGTAGGATCAAGGGTGGGAGGTGGGAATGGGTGGGGTGGGGGAGAGGTGGGGGGAAAATGGAGGCAACTGTACCTGAACAACAATAAAAAAAGATTAAAGAGAAAAAATAATTTCAAATGTTTCTGTATCTTTATTATTTCTCTTGAAAACCTTTAAGCAGTTAGAACTAGAAACCAAACTCTGAACAACACCTTTGCTATTCCTATTGTAAAAACTGGATTTAATTTACTATTGAATAAAATTTCTGAAATATAGCTGAGAGTTGTCAGTGATACTGACTTAATGTTTGGTTATTAAGAAGGAAATAGTGAGCACGTTTGACATAGTTATGTAAAACTATAGATCTGAGTATCAAAGTCTTTTTGTCAATTAAAAAAAAACATTATAGGCCCTGGCTGGTGTAGCTCAGTGGATTGAGTGCAGGCCTGCGAACCAGACAATCGCAGTTCGATTCCCAGTCAGNTAAGCAGTTAGAACTAGAAACCAAACTCTGAACAACACCTTTGCTATTCCTATTGTAAAAACTGGATTTAATTTACTATTGAATAAAATTTCTGAAATATAGCTGAGAGTTGTCAGTGATACTGACTTAATGTTTGGTTATTAAGAAGGAAATAGTGAGGACATTTGACATAGTTATGTAAAACTATAGATCTGAGTATCAAAGTCTTTTTGTCAATTAAAAAAAAACATTATATTTCCCTTGCCTGAGGAGATATATTAGGAAAATCTAACTAAGAAACATTTGAGAATTTGTTGCCTATAGTTTTTTTCTTGGTGGAATTTGTATTTATTTAATTTTATTTTTTTTCTAATTTTAATGTGTTTTTTTTTTGGTTTTTAGTATATTTTATTGATTATGTTATTACAGTCCCAATTTTTCTCCATTTACTCCCCTCTGCCCAGTATACCCCTTCCTTTCAACAAACTCCCCTCACTTAGTTCATGTCCATGGGTCTTGCATATAAGTTCTTTGGCTTCTCCATTTCCTCTACTATTCTTAACATTCCCCTCTCTATTTTATAGCTACCAACTATGCTTTTTAATATTTTCACCTTTCCCCCATGAAATTTATTTAATCTTTTTATTATTGTTGTTGTTGTTGTTCAATTATAGTTTGTCCCAACTTCCCCCCTATTACTCTCCCCTACCCTCCCACAGTCAATCCCTACCCCATTGTTCACACCCATGAGTCCTCTTATTCATGTTTCTTGACTTTCCCCTTCCGTTTCTTTCTCCCATAACCTCCCTCTCCCCTCTGATCATTGTCAGTTTGTTCTTCATTTCATGTCTCTGGTTCTATTTTGTTTGTTTGTTTCTTTTATTGATTAGGTTGAATTTATAGGTGAGATCATATGGTATTTGTCATTCACCATCTGGCTTATTTCACTAAAAATAATGCTCTGAGGTTCTATCCATCCTGTCCTGAAGGGTTGGACTTCCTTCTTTCTTTCTGCTGCATACTATTCCAGTGTAAATGAACCATAGGCAGGAGAATTTCATATATCCCATACTTCCCTGGGGCAAGAGATATAAAGGAAAGAATAAACAAATTGGACTATATCAAATTAAAACAAATGATCTAATCTTTATTGTATTTTTTCATTAACATTTAGTCCGCTTATACCCCCTCCCCCCAGTTACCGGCACACTGTTGTCCGTGTCCATGAGTCCTTTTTCCTTTTTGCTCAATCCCTCCACTGCCTAACCTCCTGCCTGCCCTACTGCCTATGTTTTCTTCAAGGATTTTTAAAATAAAAAAATAAACAAATGGAACTACATCAAACTAAAAACTTATGTGTGTTGTCTTTTCAACAAAACAAAAAGACAAACCACTGAATGGGAGAACATATTCACCAATGATAAGAGATCAAATCCAAAATTTATAAAGAACTCACATAACTCATTGCCAAAAAAAATCAAACAGTCCAATTCAAAAATGGGCAAAGGACCTAAAGAGACACTTCTCTAAAAAGGGCATATAGATAACCAAAAGAAAGAAGCTCAAAGTCACTAATCAGAAAGTTGCCAATTTAAAACCAAAATGAGATATTGCCTCACAGCTGTCACAATGGCTATCATCAGTAAATTAGCAAACAGCAGGCATTACAGGGGGTGTGGAAAAAAGAGAGCCCTCGTGCACTATTGGAGGGAGTGTAGACTTATGCATCCACTGTGAAAAACAGTATGGAGGTCCCTCCAAAAATTAAAAATGGAATGGCTTATTACCTAGTGATTCTACTCCTGGGTATATACACAAAGGAACCCAAAATACTATTTTGAAATAATCTATGCACTCGTGCTCATTTCAGCTTATATAGCCAAACTATGTTTGCAACAGAAGGGCCCATCAATAGACGAGTGGATACAAAAGTGATCATATATATATATTATAAATTTGTGTATATATATATATATATAAAGAAATATTTTATATACATATATAAGAAAATAATGCTCAATTATTAAAAAGAGTGAATCTTATCATTTGAAACAGCATGGATACCCCTAGAGGTTATTATGATAAGTAAAATAAGTCAGTCAGACAAAGTCAAATATATGATTTCACTTACATGCAGATTCTAAAGAACAGTATAAATGAACAAACAAAACAGAAACAGTTGTATAGATACAGAAAACAAACTGATGGTTACCAAAGGGGAGAGCTTTGAAAGTCTGGGTTAAAAAAAGGTCTTGGGATTCAGAAGTATAAGTTGGTAGTTAAAAATAAGTATGGGGATGTAAAGTGCAGAATAAAAAATATAGTCAATAATATTGTAATAACTATCTAGGGTGTCTGCTGCACACCCAAAATATCAAGGACAATCCTTTGTAAAGTATATGATTGCCCAACCACTATGTTATCCAACTGAAACTAATACAAAATAATATTAATGTAAACCATAATTTAAAAACTTAAAAATAGAAACAATTAAAAGAATGAATATGTTTTCAGATTCAGTAAAAATACATTTATAGGTACACTTTACTGGATTTTCCTTTATTGATTTCAATTTCTTTCTAAAAATTTATGTGATTAAAGATATAAATTCTGCTCGTGGAACCCTGGTTGAGAACACTGCATATGTCTGTGGTATCTTCCCAGTCCTCAGAGACAACAGTCCATATGGCTCCATGAGGCAGCACCTTTATCTTTTTTTAAAAGATTTTATTTCCTTTTAGAGAGAGGGGAAGGGAGTAAGAAATAGAGGGAGAGAATCATGCAAGAGATACATCAGTAGGTTGCCTCTCACATGCCCCCAACTGGGGACCTACCACAACCCAAGCACGTGCCCTGACTGGGAAGGAACTGGCACTCAGTCCACTGAGCCACACCAGCCAGGGAAGCACCTTTTCTCTTACTCTCATGTCTCTGTATGCCTTTAAGGTATTTTATTTAAGTGAATTACTTTCACATATGACTATGAAGAAACTGAACTCTTTGGATGGTAGATCATGCCTTATTCATTTTTAACTGCCTACATCCAGGCACAGGACCCTACACATACCCGAGTCTCAATATATTTGTATTGAATGGGATTTAACAAGCTGGAGAGAGTTCTTGATTGTGCCTGGAGAGACTTGGTTTGTGTACCCGCTCACCTACTTTAAGGCTTCCAGTCTTTAAACGAACTTGAGAAAATAACAGATTCTCCATTGTATCACATTCAAATTGTTAATAAGTTAGCCTACTAATGGGGTTGTCATAAGGATCAATTGTAATGACGGGATCAATTGTAATGATGGTATCAATAAGTAATCTTTGAGTAATACCTTTGTTGTGTGCCTACTATTTAATATGTGCAGTTTTGAGTATGATGTACAAAGTTCTGTCCAAAAATTTGTACATACATAATTTTTTTCAATTCTAAACAGCTCCATTAATTATGTATTATTATATCCCAATGCTATAGATTAGAAAATGAGACAAAGGGGGTTAAATAAGTTATTTAATTAAGTTCAATTAGAAAGTGGACTGGTAACAGAGGGGATTTGATTCCTGGGCCCCGTGGGCTATGTAAAGTACCTTTGCATAATACACAGTCCATAAAGATCAATCTATAAAACAAAACAAACAAAAATACTTCAATTGCTATTCATGAGATTCTTTTTATTTTTTTTATTTTTTGAGAAAAATGCAAATCTTCCTTTGGTGTTCAGTAATTGCTAATGAGTTTGTCATTTTTGTGAACGTATGAATACACTTAAGCTTTCAAAGACGCTCACTTCACCAAGCTGTTGAGCACTAAATGGATGTGATAGCTATAGGGAAATATTTCCTGCATAATAGGAGTGACTTCTCTATTAAAGAAAACCACGTGTGACTCAGTTGGATATGGCATTTCTCTGATATGACTTACAGCAATATATCTATTTCTTTAACTTCTCCTAGCAATTTGAAGCCAACTTATGTATGTTTTTGGCTTAAATTGCCCTTGCCTTTCAATGGAGATTTGACATTTGAACATTTGAAATAACAAGTGTTATTTCCATCTAATTCTTAAAAAGTTGGCTTCCATCTAGACAGGCACCTGACTCAGAGAAAAGCAGAGACTCTGGCCAGCTGGAAAGAACGAGAAAGTGAAAGAGTCAGGTTTCCAAAAATACAAGTCACTCCCCATTTAAACTGTTCCAAACCACACTCACTTATATCATAGACCAGAAAAATCTTGACTCTTTCTCTGCAGAGCCTTTTTAATCATCTACGGCAGGCCAAGGGCTACAGCTTGAGGCAGCCACATGGCCAGAATCTCGGTTCTCATGTCTTTGGTTATAAGAAAAGTCTGTAAACCAATTTCCAGACTGTGTTAAAAGAAGTTTAACTGTCAGAAGAAAAAA
Source organism: Sturnira hondurensis (assembly GCF_014824575.4). Classification (NCBI taxonomy): domain Eukaryota; kingdom Metazoa; phylum Chordata; class Mammalia; order Chiroptera; family Phyllostomidae; genus Sturnira; species Sturnira hondurensis. The sequence continues at coordinate 1,296,757 of NW_028098001.1, read as the reverse complement.
AGAGTGCCTTTGATGTTCAATATTTGAAATTAAACATTTGGTTTATATATCTATGTCCTTTTCAGGATTATTAAACATAACCAGTCACTTATAGTTGAGACTCATATTGCTATAGCTAACAATTACATTATTTTCAGCTGTCTCCAGTGTTAAGATTGCAAGTGCCTGTTATAATTAAAAGACATTGTTGAAGAAAATTCACTACACAGTTTATTTACAATGCTGCAAACATTTACTTCTCAGAATTCCCTACAGGTAAGCTCAGCTAAACAGGTACAGTTTTTCTAAAAACTGCCCTCAAATTCTTTTTTTCCCCCTCCAAATATGCACAGCTTTCAGAAAACTGTTTTTGGTTATTTTGTGACTTGCAGCTGCTACAGCATATAAGAAAGACCCCTATTTTGAATGACTCGGTTCTAGGAGAGTTCATATGTATTTTCCACAGTATTGTAATGTTTTTACTGTCATGATTATTTCTTTCACTACTACTAGAGAGTCGGGGCACAAATTCAAACAGGTAGAAATGAAATTTTTAGTATCTGAATAAAATGGAAACCAATCAGCTTCGTCGGTCCCAGCACGGCAGATGAGGTCTTTATGAAAAAGTTTGTTTTCTATATTGCAAATCAACTTTTGGAAAGCATTCATAAGTCCGTTTTTACACATCACTATTTTTACAGAATACTATTAAGTGGCAGCAACGGGGACGTTTGGGGGTTCATTATTTTACCTCTCCATCAGTTCTGGTAGGTAACAACATCATCTAAATGCCACACTGAAGTACAGTGTGCTTATTATTCAAATATTTCCACAAGACAAGGGCCCAACAGTCCCCTTCCGTTTTGACTGACTCCCTTAGACCTTCTTAATGGGAATTCTGAAGCTACTGTTGGTAGTGTTCCTTCGATTTTGAAACAGCTTAATCAAATAAATAGCTAATTCCTATTTGTACGATATAAGAATAGTTATGTTTGTTTTTCTTCTGTGAAATTAGGGAAAAGGTTTTTAATTTTTGCAATACTGATAAACTTTAAATATAGAAAAAATTGCATCAAGATTCACCTTGACAGAATCATTTCTAAATTGACCAAAATATTCAAAACTAATATATGAATTTTATTAATAATCAGACTTTGTCAAAGCCCAAATTTATTAAATTATTTAAAAATGAATTCTAGAATATTTACCCCAATGATATTAGCATATTTGCTATATTTTTGTACACTAGTATAGTATTTAAAATGAAAAAAATGAGGAAATTATATGTAGTTATTCAGCAAGTTATTCAGTTTTTATTTTCATTGTTGGATTGTATTCCATTGTACAAATAGAGCAAAGTTTATTTACCTACCGACTCTTAGTGAACATTAAGTTGTTTGCACATTTGGACTATTTTGAATAATATTATTGTGTGATAATTTTTATGCGTGTTGTTTAATGGGTATATGTACATGTGAATGTATAAATGTATGTAGAAAATGTAGATGGGGTTTCTAAGTTGCATGGCATTTGCTATTCAGCATTACTAACACTGCTATTTTCTAAATGTATCTTACTTAAATGTATATAGTTAATGTATATACTTAAACCAGCAATATATGTCAGTTTCAACTGCACCACATCTTTGGTAATTCTTAATATGGTATTTTGTTTGTTGTTTTAAAGATTTTATTTATTTATTTTTTAGAGAGAGAGGAGGAGAGAATGAAAAAGAGGGACAGAAAGATCAATGTGTGGTTGCCTCTCACACACCCTCTACGGGAGACCTGTTCGGCAAACCCAGGCTGTGCTCTGACTGGGAATAGAACCAGTGGCCCCTTAGATGGCAGGCCAGCACTCAATCCACTGAGCCACACCAGCCAGAACTTGGTTTTGGCTTTACTATGTCATGATATGAAAATTGCACCATGATGATATGAAATTGCATAATATTTCAGTTTTAATTTATAAAATGCTCATCTGAAATATGTAATCACACATTTACTATTTTTAATATGGTGCTTGATAATTATTTGTTTTGAGTTGTTCTTTGTAATTGATCCAGAAGCAATCTTAATCTACCATATATTGGCATGTATAATGCAAAATTTTTTGGTTAAATTTTTGAGGAAAAAATAAGGATGTGCATGAAACCCTGATAGTAATAATTTGTTACAGGTACATAAAATTTCTTGTACCTTGTATTTGTTCTTATGTTTTGTAGCTTTTTTTAAACATAAAATTTCTTGTACCATAATATGTTCTGGTAAAAATAAATGCTAAGGTTTTTTTATAATACAAAACAAATATCTAAATATACATAAATAAAAATTGAATTAAAATTGAAATGAAAGATATTTTTTCTGAAAGTTTGAGCCAAAAACATGTGTGCTCATTATACACGATAAATACAGTAATCTGGTTAAGTTTGTCAATCACATATCGAAGACATATTCTTACATTTTATGGCTACATATTTCATTCAATAGTTCTCTAGTCTTTAAAAATGTTTATATTAATGCAGTCCAAAGTATCAACTTTTAATTCGTGATCAATGCTTTTTGTGTCTAAAGTGATATTGTCTATCCCTATGGTTATGAAGTGTTTTTTTATGTTATTTACTAGAAGCTTAATTGGTTTAAAATTCACATTTCATTGTGCAAATTATAAGGAATTAATCATCACAGTTAGGGTAATGTAGGATCCAAGATCTTTTATTTTTTTCTCGTGAAATTATTAAGTCACTCAGGAAATTTAATTGTTTTAAAACATTACATACTACAAATTTCATCCTTTTAAAATGTACAATCCGGAGGTTTTCTAATATATTCACAGTGTTGCAACCATCACCACTATATTTTACCATCTTTAAGAGAAATCTTGCCCCAGCTGGTTTAGATCAGTAGATTGAGAGTGGGCCTGCAAATCAGAGGGTCACCAATTCATCTCCCAGTCAGGACATATGCCTGGTTGCAGGCTTGGTCCCCGGTATGAGGCACGCAAGAGGTAGCTACACATTGCTGTTCTCTCCCTCTCTTTCTCCTTTCCCCTTGCACTAAAAATAAATAAAATCTTTTTTTAAAAAGAAAGAAATCCCATATCTATTAGGAGGCATTCTCCTTTCTACTTTTTCTGTGTATTTGGTCAATCCTGGACATTGCATATAAATGCATCATACAATATGTAGCATTTTGTGTCTATTTCACAACATAATACCTTCAAGGTTCAGACATTTTATAGCATATAATATATGCCATTTCTTTTATAGCTAAATAATTATCTATTCTATGGGTAAATCATGAGTATTCATTTATCAGTGATGGGTATTTTAGTAGTTTCCAATTTTAGGTATTATTTAACAGTGCCGCTAGGAACATTGATGTACAAATTGTGTAATATAAGTTTTCCATCCTCTTGGGTACATACCTAGAAGTAAAATTGCTGGGTCATGTGATAACTCTATGTATAAAGGTTTGAGGCAATGTCAAATTGTAATTCGAAGTGGATGCGCTATTTTACATTCACACTAACAAGGCATGAGTGTTGCAATTTAGCAGTGTCCTTGCAATTGTTATTGCTTATCTATCTTTTTGAAGAGTGGTGCTGGGGGGTAAGTGGCATCTCATTGTGGTTTGACTTGCATTTCACTAATGATTCTTGACTTTGAACATCTTTTACTGTGCTTACTGGTCATATAAGTAATTTCTTTGGAGAAATACATTTAAATAAATGTTTAGCCTTTCTTTCTTTCTTTGGAAGCAAAAGGCTTTTAATTTTGAAAAATTTAATTTACCTATATTTTTTTACTTTGCATTGGGTATAATATCTAACATCACTTAATTCAACATCAGAAGGATTTACACTGCTTCTTTCATCATGAGTTTTACATTTTTAGTGCTTACATTTGGCACTGTGATCCATTTTGTATTATTTTTTGCATACATGTGAGGAAGGAATTCAACTTCACTCTTTTGCTTATTGGTATCCAGTTGTCTTATTATTATTATTATTATTATTATTATTATTTAAAGGCAGTATACTTTCTCCATTGATTTTTCTTCACAACTTTGTTGAAAATCAGTTGACCCTAATTTAAGCATTTATTTCTGGGCTCAATTCTCTTGTATTGACATATATGTTTATATTTATACCAAAATTACATCATCTTGATTGCTGGAGGTATATAGCAAGGTTAAAACAAGGAGGGCTGTGTTCTACAATATTATACAAATCGTCCCCCCGACTGCAGGATATTTTTTGGCTAATTTACATCCTTTTAAAGTAATCTTGTCAAATTCTACAAAAAGGCNAAATTGTGTAATATAAGTTTTCCATCCTCTTGGGTACATACCTAGAAGTAAAATTGCTGGGTCATGTGATAACTCTATGTATAAAGGTTTGAGGCAATGTCAAATTGTAATTCGAAGTGGATGCGCTATTTTACATTCACACTAACAAGGCATGAGTGTTGCAATTTAGCAGTGTCCTTGCAATTGTTATTGCTTATCTATCTTTTTGAAGAGTGGTCCTGGGGGGTAAGTGGCATCTCATTGTGGTTTGACTTGCATTTCAGTAATGATTCTTGACTTTGAACATCTTTTACTGTGCTTACTGGTCATATAAGTAATTTCTTTGGAGAAATACATTTAAATAAATGTTTAGCCTTTCTTCAATTTGGTTTTTCTCTTATTGAGTTGTAACTTTTTCATACTGTGTTGACACTAGTCCCTTATGATTTTTCAGATATTTTCTTGATCCTGAGTTTTCTTTTTCAAGATTTTGATGGTGTCTTTAGAAGCAAAAGGCTTTTAATTTTGAAAAATTTAATTTACCTATATTTTTTTACTTTGCATTGGGTATAATATCTAAGAAACCATCACTTAATTCAACGTCAGAAGGATTTACACTGCTTCTTTCATCATGAGTTTTAAATTTTTAGTGCTTACATTTGGCACTGTGATCCATTTTGTATTATTTTTTGCATACATGTGAGGAAGGAATTCAACTTCACTCTTTTGCTTATTGGTATCCAGTTGTCTTATTATTATTATTATTTAAAGGCAGTATACTTTCTCCATTGATTTTTCTTCACAACTTTGTTGAAAATCAATTGACCCTAATTTAAGCATTTATTTCTGGACTCAATTCTCTTGTATTGACATATATGTTTATATTTATACCAAAATTACATCATCTTGATTGCTGGAGGTATATAGCAAGGTTAAAACAAGGAGGGCTGTGTTCTACAATATTATACAAATCGTCCCCCCGACTGCAGGATATTTTTTGGCTAATTTACATCCTTTTAAAGTAATCTTGTCAAGTTCTACAAAAAGGCACCTGGAATTTTTAGTGATATTGCATTGACTCTGTAGAACAATTTTGGGGGGTATGGCCACCATAACTATAATAGTCTTCCAATTTAGATATTTTTTCTAGAAATATTTATTTATTTTTTATTCTTCTATTTATTTATTCTTCTTTCACTTCCATTAATAATCTTTTGTATTTTTCAATGTGCAAGTCTAACTATTTTATTCATTTTGATGCTTCTGGAAATGAATTGTCGATTTGGGGGTTGTTTATTGCTTAAGTATCACAATGCAATAGATTTTTTGTAGTTCGTGTGTCCTGAAAATTTGGTGAACTTGTTTATTAAATGTAATACATTATTATTGATTCCTTAAGTTTTTCTTAATATAAGGCCATGCAACATATGAACACTTTTGCAAACCGGATGCTTTTCTTCTCCTTCTTTCATTTTTATTTTTTGCCCAATTGCCTCACCTATAATCTCCTGTTCAAAATAAAAGGCAAGAATGGACATCCTTGCACTGTTCTTGTTAGTAGGATAAAATCATTCTGCCCTTCATCATTAAGTCTGATGTTAGCTATGCTTTCATATATATATATATATATGAATAATATATATATATATTATATATATATATAATTTTCTTTCTCTGCTTGAGGAGGTTCCTTTCTATTCCTATTTTGTTGAATGTTTTTATTATGAAAAGGTATTTTTTGTCAAAGTTTTGATAGGTTGAACCAACTTTGCCATTTTGGGATAAATATTACCAGTTTGTGTTGCTGGATGTAATTTGCTAACATTTTGTTGACAAGTTTTATTTTGCATTTCTATTTATTGTGTACTTCTATTTGTTTTGCACTTATTTATTGTGATTCTAAACAAGGCTTTAATTTTAGGATGGTACTGATCTAATAGAATAAATTTGGGACTACTCTCTCTTTTGTTATTTGACAGAGTTTGTGAAGGATTCATGTTAAATCTTTGTTTTTTTTAATTAATGTTTTAAATTGTTGTTTAAGTACAGTTTTCTGTCTTTTACTCCCATTCCAGCCCACCTACCCAGCTCTCCCCCTTCCCACCCATTTTCAACCCCCCTAGTTTTTTTCTATGTGTCTTTCATACTGGTTTCTGTAAACCCTTCCCCTTTTCCTCTGAAAGTCCCTCCTCTCTCCCCTCTGTACACTGTTAGCCTGTTCTCTATTTCAGTGTCTTTGGTTATATTTTGCTTGTTTGATTGTTTTGTTGTTTAGGTTCCTGTTAAAGGTGAGATCATGTGGTGTTTGTCTTTCACCACCTGGCTTATTTTGCTTAGCATAATGCTTTCCAGTTCCATCCATACTGTCACAAAGGGTAGGAGCTCATTCTTTCTTTCTGCTGCATAGAATTCCATAAATCTTTATTTTTTAATTCACGTGTTTGTGTGCAGGGCTACAGTTTGGGGTGTTTTTGATCAAGAATTGAATGATTGTACTTGTTAAATAGTATTCAGATTTCCATTTTTCCTACAGTCATTTTCCATACTGTGTGTCTTTCTAGTAATTTGTCCATTTCATCTATGTTATCTAATTTAATGTTATTTTTTTCACAGTGTTCTCTTAAGTATTCCTTTATAAACTTATTTTAAACTTTACATAAGGCCAAGAGTAATGTCTCATCTTTCATTCCTTATATAGCAATTTGGGTCTTCTCTGTGCTTTTCTTTGCTGCCTGGCTAAAGATGTTTAAATTTTGTTGAACTTTGTAAAAAAAAACCAACCTTCTGTTTCATTGATTTTCTCTATTTCATTTATCTGCTTCAATTATTTTCTGCTTGTTTTAGCTTTATTCATTTACTTTAGTATATTCATTTGAGATAATTTATTCTTTTTTAAATGTGCATTACAGCTACAAATTTTCCTTTAAGCACTAGTTTAGCTACATTCCAAATGTTTGAATATGTTGCATTTTCATTTTTATTCATAGCAAAAAAATTTTTTAAAGTTTCTTCAGCCCATAAATTAGATAGTAGTCTATTGTTTAATTTGTACATGCTTTGTGAATTTGCCAAATATTCTTTTGTTATTGGTGTCTAATTTTTTATTGTGATTGAAGAACAAACTCTGATGATGGTACCTTTTAAGGTTTTTGAGACTTGTTTTATGGTTTGACATGTGGTCTGTCCCAACAATATGCTCACTTTCTTCATTCATTTTTTATGGTTTCTCAGAGTGAATAGTTAATTACTATATCTGCAAGGCTTTATTTTCATTCTCTTAACTTTTACCTCTAAATATACTGTAACAGAGAAGAAGCCCCCAGCAACTCCACTTCAACACAAAATATCTGTTCAGATCTTTACATGTATGTACCCACATTCCACAGTTGTCAGTCATTCTGTGGGATATATGGGTGCTATGCTGATGGTGACTTAGGCACTCCTTTCAAAACAAGAATTAGATCAATTATTTGAACTGAACTTGGAAACTTAAAGCTTACTGATATGATGAGACTGTATTGAGGTATTCTCAATCCAACTCTCCCAATGGATATTAATGCTGCTTGCAAGACCCCACATTTTTGAATACTGGTTTCTTTCTAGGACCCTATGCATGTTTCTAGCATTGTATTGCTTATCTGCTAATGGTAAGCTAACTTACTTTTCTCCTGAAAACACAGTGAGTTAGAACTTAGGGGTAGTTGTAAGTTATCCTCAGGGTTTTTCATGAAACACTAACAGCAGATTATGTGGCCCGCATATGACTGTGGCTGTCTTTTCAGAATGAGGCCGCTGTTGGTTGCTTGGGGAAACTTCCCAGAGGGATAACTGATTCATTATTTATGTATTCCTTGGAGGCAGTTATCTCTACAATGCGAGTAAACAAATTAGAAACCTTGGCATCAAATTTATCCTTGACTTTTACTGAAGTTATCAATTATACTCCGTGGTCCTCGAAGGCATTTAGTTCAGCCTGGACTCACTGGGCATCGTTGTTATGGATGATTGCCTGAACCGTGTTCCTTACAGGCCACGACAGAGTCTGTGTAATCACTGACGCATCTGCTGTGCCTAAAGCAGTGCCCCAAGCCAAGTGGAAAGGTCAGTGCTGAAAATTATGGAGAAAGACGCCAGGCTTTCTAAGTTAAAACCCGATTTGTTCATTCAGCTGTGTCTGGTAACTCGGATGGCATATTTTAGCCAATATTGGAGGTTGTTCTCATTAGGCTTCCTGAATTAGGCTTCCTTATTGAGAATAGCCTTAACTAATTGTTGTAAGAAAAATTGAATGGATTTTGTTCATAGCCTCTTTAGGTCAGATTAATCAGAGTGGCAGGTGAAGTGGTATATTTGGAAAATTCCCGAGAATGCAAGACAGTGTAGGCATGAGATGTAAATTATATTGTGAGGCAGTTCTCCTCAGATCTCTCAAGTGTCTGAATGTCTTATGAGTGAGACCTTGATGACTCTTTTCTATGGCATTTGCATAGAAGATCTCTTTGGAAGAGAGAAATAGTATCCCCCTTAAGAGCAAGGTGAAGACATACTTAGTGTCCAGTGCAATAAAGACAGTGTTTCCCTACAGAGCAATGAATAGGTGTAATTACTACTACAGAAAAGGAAGGTTTCCTGAAACTATGTTTACCTTGCTGTAGCACAGTGTACTACTACTACATGTGGCACATATTACTGAATGTGAGTGTGGGGAATTATACAGAACAAATTAGCTCATATACTCAACTAATAAATGGCTGGAAAACAACAAGGAAGAAGGATGGATAATGCCCCAGAGTAAAAAAGACACAAAGAGACACATTAAGCAAAATGCAATGTTAGATCTTGTTTTATTTTTACTCACATAAATTAATGATAAAACTGTATTTTTAAACAGTAGCTGTCTTTAGAATATCAGCTGTGTGGTAGATGATATTAAAGAATCATTATTAGTTGTTTTAATTTTTGTTACTAGATTAAGGTTGTATATTAAAAAAAGGTCTGTTAGAAATACATACTAAGCACTAACACAAAGCATATTTTGGAATTTGTTTTGTTAACTTTTTAAATAAAATATTTTGCAAAAGAATTAAGATTTAGTAGGAGAAACAAAGTATGTGCAGAAGAATATAATTAAGTACGATCTATTTTTAAATTGTCAAATCTCTAAATGATTTGGACATTGTGGCTCACAATCTCTTTAAGAATGGCATAGAAGCCCTGGTCTAATGGTCCAACATCTGACCAGTGGTTCTCCAGTTGATGTGATATTGCTCTTGGAGGATATTTGGTAAAGTCTGGATATGATTTTGGTTGTCACGGTGGGAAGGTGCTGCTGGCATCTAGTGGGTCGAAGCCATAGTTGCTGTTAAACACTGCACAACACATGCCATCATCTCAAACAAAAAAATTATTCAGTTTAAAATATCAATAATACCAGGTTTGAAAAATCCTAAATGAGATGATTAAAATAAGGTGGAATTACGTGCTGTTGTCATCTTTTAATTAGCAGCGAGAGTTCAAGTAGGAAAAGGTTTAATGTCTGAGGTTTGTAAGTCATGTTCTGGGTGCTTTGAAACCTCCGGAGCACACCCTGCGATTCTCAGTTGATTCCAGAGAAGTACTTAATCTGGTAGCTGCGAAGAAGATAGGGAGGGTTTAAAGCTCTCACGCCCTTGATCCTCAGTGAATGTGAGCACATTCCAACTAGCCGTGTATTAAGTGTATAAGAAGGAATTTCTGGCTTTTCTGGATCTGTGATGGTCTTAGAGCTTCTTACAACTTCTCTTCCAAGGATCAGCAAACCAGTAATCTGTCTGTTTTCTCTGTTGGCCGTGCTACTGGGTCAAGGCTGCAGTGTGAGTGGACAAGGATTTTCACATTGGCTTTATCACTTTAATGCAGAAAAAGATAGGTGGAGTCTTGTTTTTCTCTTCATTCGAAGGAAGTATATTTTCAATGGGTACCTGAATTATCTTCAGTATCAATAACTGCATTTCATATTTATGATCACTTGTGTATCTTGGCAGTTGTTATCTGGGGTAGATTTTAAAGAGAAGTCTAGATTATTTTCTTATGTTGAAGAGCTCAGCCGCCATGGAAGGGGCTTTCTCTCTCTCCCTTTCACCCAGGTTTCATCTGGCTCTTTATTGCTCTTAACTCAGGGGTCACCTGCCTGGGGAATAAAACTGCTAAGTGTGACGTATATTCCCACTGATTCAGTATTTTTTTCCATCACTTAATTCTGCCTTCTGCAAGTTTTCATATAACTGTGACACTTTTTTTGTTCTTATTAAGACAATATTGAATGAATTTAACTTTATCTAGGTCATCATGTATGTTCAGTGTTTTTTTCCACCTGGTTTTCTTGGGCAGCAGCATCATATCTTGCTTCTTACAGGTTTCTAAATCTAGTTTCCCCTTTATTTTAGCATCACTTTCTGTGGCCAAAAAGTTCAGGGCTGACAGTAACTGCATTTCCATAGCAGAATTGATTCTTTGTGACTTAGTTTTCCTTAGCTACTGAATCCAAAGAAAGGCACTTCTTTGAGGTGTTCTTATCTTTCTAAGAAAGTTCTTCCAATTCAATAAAGTCATCTTCTTCCCCTAAAAGGAATTTTCTTTGGTTCTAGATTCAAATGCACCGTAAGTATGAGAAGGTCCTTGCTGACCTTAGTTACTTAGTCACTTCTATTCCATCAAAAAATATTAAAATAAGTTTATGGGGCAGTGCCCAGCTGAAACAAAAGTGGAAAACTGTGTGTACCTAATTGTTGAAACAGGGTGATGGGTACATAAGGATTCATTTTGGGGAGGCAATAACCTCTCCAGACAAAGCAAAACAGAGCAAAACAAAACAAGCATGCATTCTGAAGTGTCACTCTCTGATTGAAATCCCTGGTCCACTGCCAATAGCTGTGTGACTGCTGGGAAGTTCCTTAAATCATTTCCTCAGTTTCCTCAGCTGATAGTGGAGATAATATTAGTATCTATTTCACAGAGTTGTAATAAGTTTTAATCGTATTAATATGTGTAAATATATATTAACATGTGAATAATGCCTTGCTATATGTATTACTTACATATTATAATTATAAAATGAGAAATTTTGCCACAGAACCATATTTAAATAATTAATAATGTATATTGTAGAGTAAATATATACAATGTTAAGCACATAAATGTTAAACCTCTGTCAGGAACCAAATAACATAATGCATGTATAACCATTGATGCATTTTTGTTTTTTTTTTACCCATGAATGGTAATGGAGCCTTTTAGAGAATTTGATTCTAATTCAGGATCTTCTAGTGTATGCACTGAATCTAGGAAGTAGTATAAAATTTCCATTTTACCCCCTTCTGGTACCCCTATAATTCGGATGTTGGAACGTTTAAAGATGTCCTGGAGGTTCCTAAGCCTCTCCTCATTTTTTTTGAATTCTCATTTCTTCATTCCTTTCTGGTGGGATGTTTTGTTCTTACTTCTGGTCCATTCCATTGATTTGAGTCCCCGTTTAACAACCACACCTAAAACAAAAGCAAACCAAGAGGACAGCTAGATCAGGAGTGGAACCATAGAAATGAAGAACACATGGAGGGTTAGAAACAGGGGGGTGGGAGGGGGAGAAGGGGGGAGAAGGCACAGAAAATAGCATAGATGGTAGGTAGAAAATAGATAGGGGGGAGGGCAAGAATAGTGGGGGAAATATAGAATCCAAAGAACTTGAGACACGTGGTTATAAACTAAGGGGGGCAGAATGGTGGGGGAGGGAGGGTGCGGGTGGAAAGGATTGAAGGGGGGGAATAGAACAACTGTAATGGTATAATCAATAAAATATATTTTAAAAAAATTTCCATTTTACTTACATCCAAATTTTAAAAAGTCATTTTACTTCCCCTCCAGGTCTGAATAAATATAGATCATTTTTGTGAGAAAAAAGCCCCAGAAAGCAAAGAAGTATTTTCTTCATTAAAAAATAAATTCAGTGTCATACCTCCAATACCCAACATATAGACAGCATTCCATTAATAACCAAATAAATCAATTAATCAATCTGTAATTTAAAATGATTTACTTAGTAGGTATCAAATATTTCCTGACCCTAGGAAGGAGCTAGTAAAACTGTCTACTTCATAAAAATCCCCCTGTGAATTCATGACAGAAAATAAAATTCGCAGCACAAAATCACTTTATCTGTTTTCCCTTCCTCAATAAGTTAAAAAGTGGTTCTTATAACCTCTGCCAGAACTGTATTTCCCACTCACTGCTGAATGCCCTTTCTTCAAATGCACTTCACCGAGGGATAATAAATTACCTTTCTCAGTAAGAAATACATGTGCAATGGTTTAGAGGAAAGACAAGTCTTATCGCCTTGTCCTTTTCAACTGTTTGCACACACCGGCATCCCAGTTGTATCGGCCTTTTCTGGAGATGGGAGCAGAGAGTCCTGGAGCCCAGGCCCCCTTTCCCAAGCTCACCGATGCACATGGTGTGTTTGCAACTTGAGTAGCTGAAGTATGTATTTCATTTCACCTTTTCTCAATCAGGATAATAAACTCTGGAACCAGTGAAGAATTAAGAGCCACCAAAGAAAATTAAATTAAAAAGAAAGAAAACATAAAGATATAAAGTTTAGACAGAATAAATCTACTTAAATTACCCAATGAAATTAAATGAAACACTAGGAAACACTTTTGGGGAGAGTTTTATATTATATAAAATTTTAATGACTGTAATTAATTAATACCCTGAAAATAAATACATTTTTACTATAGAATTTGATGCAAAATTTGAAAACTCAGCATTTGATCCCAATTTTTAATTAATGAATAAGTCCTTTGTTTTAGGCATTTGTGTCTGTATAAATGTTTAGAGAATGTTTCAAGAGTTGCCTCCAGAATTTTGATAATTTAAAATACAAATAAGAATATTAAAATAAATGTTAAAAATTACCATATTTATAATTACTTTAAATTACAATACTTAACAAGATCTAATTTGTAGTATTAAATTATTTTACACATGATAAATTTTCTAATGAGATGTGACCATCTCACAGCAAGGTCTGTGAGGATATAAATATGTATATTGTTTTATGAAAATATAGTTTAGAAATAATATGTCCTGGGTTCTAATCTGCTCCATCATTAAATCGCTGCAGAAACTTAAGAAACCACTTATCCTTCTGCAGTTTACATTTTAAACTTCAAAGCAGTTCAACTGAAAAGCAAAGACTGTCAGAAGGGATTAAAAAATCAACAATAACAAAAACCCAAGACCAACTAGTTTTCCATAAAGACATTCATATAGCTATTCAAGGCCATTTGATCAAATAAAGTTTATTCCACCTTGAATTACCTGAATGCATTTGTCCCACCCTGTTGTTTTCCAAGGTTGTTTTGGTTATTTTATATTATCTGACTTTTATACAAATTTAAAAATGAGCCTGTTAATTATTTATGAAAAGTCAGGATGTTGATTGCAATCACATAATGACTTAGAGTTGCAATTGAAGGATATTAAATCCTTCAATCCATTAATACAACATCTAATTAAATTTTTTTCTTTAATTTTGAAGTATATTTTATTGATTATGCTTTACAGTTGTCCCATTTTTCCCTCCCCTTTATTCCCCTCTACCCTGCACCCCTCCTCCCACTAGCATTCCCTGCCTTAGTTCATGTCCATGAGGTGTGCATGTAAGTTCTTCGGCTTCTCCATTTTCCATACGGTTCTTAACTGCCCCATCTAAATTTTGTACCTACCATTATGCTTCTTATTCCCTGTACCTTTTCCTCCATTCTCTCCTCTCCTCCTCCACACTGATACCTCTCCATGTGATCTCCATTTCTGTGATTCTGTTCCTGTTCTAGTTGTTTGCTTAGTTTGTTTCTGTTTTTGTTTTTAGGTTCAGTTGTTGATAGTTTTTAATTTGTTGTCATTTTATTGTTCATATTTTTGATTATCTTCTTTTTTTTAGATACATCTCTAACATTTCTTGTAATAAGGGCTTGGTATGATGAATTTTCCTTAATATCTCTTTGCCATGCTTTGTAGTGCCTTGCCTTAAGCATATATCACTAAAGATAGTTTTAGTATTTTATTTTGATGCTACTTTAATTCTCTCATTGCCTATATTCGGAATTGCAAATGGCATTTGCATATTGATCTATTGTCCTCTGGCATTGCTAAATGTACTTGCAAAACTAATTATTCTAATGCATTTTATCTATATTTTTAGTGCTCATATTACAATACTAATATAATACAGTTCCTATAATAAATTTTATTTCCATTCTAATGTTCATTATTTATTTTTCTTTTCTTATTGCACTAGTCATTATTAAAGTTAAATATTATAGTGAGGTATAATAATACAAAAACTATTATATTTTAAACACTATATTATAGATTATAAAATATCTACATTATTTATAAGTATATTTAGATATATTTACATAAAATACAAAAATATTTAAAATAATCAACACACTCAAACAGATACTTTTAAAAGGAAAATATATGCATGGCCAAGGAGCATATGGAAAAATACTCAACAATACTTACTGGAAGAAATGCAAATTTTACCATGATGAAACATAGTAGAATAGCTATGATTAAAAACACTGAATCCCAAAATGCACACCAAAGTTTCTCATATTATTGGTGAAAGTATAAGAATTACCCAATCCACTTTGTAAAAATTATTTGATAATTTTTATAACCATTCATTTATCTTGTGAATTAGCAGTTTCATTCACATATTTATCCAAGTGAAATAAAAACACATTTACAAGTGACTTCTGAATTCATGTGCATAGAAGCTTTCTTCATAATGGACAAAGAAAATGGAAATAGGGTTATAAAAATGATAAACAAACAAGTAGATTGTGAAATAGCCATATAATTGAATGCTTGCAACAATTAAAAAGAGTGAACACCCACAGTAGGCAGTGAAAGGTTGAATCTCACAAATTCATACTACATTTATATAAAGAGTATTTACCTTCTACTACAATTAACATACAATTCCAGAACAGGCAAAACATAACTAGGGTAACAGAATTTGGAAGAGTACCTACCTGTTGTAGGATCTACTGTGCAGAAGCACGAAGGGACTTTTTGAGGTGAAGAATTTGTATATCTTAATATGGATATGAATTATATGAGTATATTCATTTGTCAAAATTCAAACTGTATTCTTAAGATGTACATTTTTCTGTGTGTTATATTTAAGTACAAAGAGGAAATATAAAAAAACTGAAAGGGATGAAAACTGTTACATTATTTAACAATTTACTGTTAGTAAACTGAAGCAAAGCGGTTGTACTTAAGAAATTAACAAAAAAAATTTTTCTTGTAAAAAAGGGACAAATCTCATCTTATACTCATTTTAAATGAAACTAAGATATTCTTGGTAAATTTCGTATGCTTAAAAATAATTCTGAATTTTAGTAATCAAATGAATTTCTAGAAATACACAAAAAAGTTTTCTTAGGTAAGTTATAGACCTTAAATTGAACAAAAAAAGGAAAATTGTATTGGTGTGTAGATATAAAGGAAAAAAAGATCAGCAAATTATTGATAATTTTTGAAGTGTTACACAGTGATTCATTTTTAATTTATCTTTTAGGTACATTTGAAATTTGCCCAATGAAAAGATTAATTTTGTTTTTTAAATGTATTTGTTTTTTTTTACATTTTTTTAATTTAGAATTTATGTCATAAGAAAAATTTCTCCACTCTAAGATTTCAAATGTCTCTCACTATTCATTCTAGTTAAATGCTTTAAAAAAACATCATTCTTTTTCATCAATAAATATCAAGTGTAGATAAATATATCTGCTAAGACAATTAGACCACAGGAAGAGGATAAGCATGCATGATCAAACTACTTAGAGAGAATCACAAAGTTGTTGCTTTTCAACTATATAATATGTCTTCTACGTTGGAGAAATAACAAAAATTCTAAAAATATCTTATGTTAAATGCTATGGTATATTCCATAAAGGACACTGATTAACTTAACTTAATTACTAGCATATTGCAGTGTGTGTGTGCTGGTATTTGTGTCTGTGATGTGATGTGTGTGCACACCCAAATATGTCTGCAGAAGCATTAGACAGAACTTTTGGTAGAATTAGTTATAACTCAGTATCAGACACCAGCCATTCATATTTTAATGTAAATATAATTTTAGTTCTAGACATAATAAAATGACTTTCTATCAATCATTTTGGCAATTTTTCCATAAATGACTCTTAAAGTATATCAAATGACATCTTGGTATATAATAAAGTGATTGTAGTATAATCTATTATAAGCAAGTTTAATTGAACTGAATAATCTGATAAGAAAGTGAAATATTAGCAAATTAAGCAGATCTAAAGAAAGGAATCAAAGAGATATAATACTAAAAATTTATAATATTGAAATATAACTAATTTAAAAAACAATTTTAGTGGCTATTCTATTGTTTAATAATAGCAATCAAATAGGAAGTGTAAGTTAGCATTTTGCAATTACAAAAATGACTATAAAAGAGTAATAATTTAGACAAAGTCTAAAATACAGTTCATTGAACAATCTACAGTACTGCATTTAACAAACAATAAAATACTAGACTGGAGGGTGGCTTTTGTTATAGTCTTGTCTGTGTGATTTTGTGCTTATTCATGTCATGTGTAGAGATTTTGGCCTATAAAATTGATTGAGATTGTCTTTGAATAAACATTTTAGGGGTAAATACTCCACTGTTATGAAAAATATAAAGAAGGTACAAAAATGCAAAGTATATTGTTCATTCAATAAATCAAATACATTATTTATATCACTAAATACATTCTATCATTGTAGTTTGCCAATTTAATCTTCTAAAGATACAGAACATAAAAATGTAATATTGCTTTTTATTTCTATCTATTTACATTTGCAATTCCTAAAAATTTTTATACTATATATATTACTAATTTTCAAAAATTTTCATTACAATTACATCTTGATTATGAGTTGTACCCTTTGATACCAGGTATAATACTCATTATCTCAAGTTCTATTTTTATGGAATATTATATAGATTTGGAGGGACTCATTAGTTAGACATGGCTGTGCTCAACATTTTGTTTTTAGTATTTCTTGTCTCTTTTTCTTGGGATCTATTTCTTTTGCATAAGCTATATTATACATTTTAAAACTTAAGGAGCATTTCTCAGTAGGAGACTTTAATCTGCTTAATTTATTTTTACAAGCTATGTTAATTTATATTTTACCTTGTTCAAAATCTTATATCTTTGACTCTCACAGAATTGTTATATGAAATATATAATAATGCCTTTTAATTTTGTTCTGCTTTATCATCTTGCTCAAAATGTTATATCTCTGACCTTCATAGAATTATTATATGAAATATATATTTTGTGTTTTTATTTTTGACTCTAGGCATTTTATCATTTAGATGCTTTTCCTAATTGCCAGATAAAAGATTGAACGGCATCTTTAGAGATAGCCTTCCCTTTAAAGGAGAACTTAGATAAGCTCTTTCTTAGGTGTCTCTCAGTTCTGTTCACTTTTCAGTATTTGTTGATATTACCTGGTCTTCAAGTTAGAGTTCACTTTTATACATGCCTTCTTCTTTCAAAACAGCTTATATTTATATTTCTAATAATAAGATGAGCATAAATTGTTTTACTTTTTATATATTTAATTATAAATATATTTGTATGTTTATATATTTAATTTATATTTTTATAGATTTAATTTGCTAATAAGATCACAAATTGTTTTATGTATTTAATTTTTATATATTTAATTTATATATTTAATTTAATTATATATATTTAATTTAACTTACAATTTGATTACAAAATTGCATTCACTTTTTTGTCTATTAATATTGAAGTATTTCTTTGTCACTTTGAATCTACCTTCAAATTATTTTTGAAACATAAGTATGTCAAATGTTTTGTGAAATCTTATCTAAAGCTCTTCCTCTGTGACTTTTGTGTATGAATACTTAGTTGGGCATGAAAATAATCTGTGATAGCCATTTTATGAATACTGTGCATGTGCTGACATGGTAACAGTCATCATTTAATCTGCAGACGAGGTTTTTGACCTTGGCTTAACTTTGTGTCTTTACAGGTGTTTGTATTCAGTAGATGTTTCTTTATACTTCTAATGCAGCCAAAATGTGTGTTAAAACTTCAAATGATTTCTTCTGGAATATCATTTGGTGTTTTTCAGTTTATTTTTTACTTTTCTTATTTCATTTCCTTTATTTGCCCTGTTCAATTGTTCAGGAATATCAATGAACAATTAATTCTTACTCCACCTCCTGACTTACACATATGAACATAGGGTGCTTATGTTCTTTCAAGCTGTGTTTTGGCTTTCCTCAGATATATTTTCTGAAGTGGGATCTCTGGGTCAAAAGGCAGTTCCATTTTTAATTTTTTGAGGTATCTCAATACTGATTTGCACGGTGTTTCTGCCAGTCTGCATTCCCACCAAAAGTGCAAAAGTGTTCCTTTTTTCTCCACATTCTCGCCATTGTTTGTGGATTTCTGACAGGTGTGAGATGCAATCTCATTGTGGTTTTAATTTGCATTTCTCTGATGATTAGTGATGTTGAGCATCTTTGCACAAAACCAAAGTTTGTGCAGAGTTTATAAACTAATTGAAAGTAAAGCATGCTTCATTAACCAATGGACAAATTAGCTATTGAACATTGAGTATGAACTTGAGATATGATATTACAAATATATAACCTGTCAATGTTGACAAAATAAGCCTCATGAGCTTCGGTAGCTGTGTAGGAATGCATTTATTAAACACATCTCCTTTGTTTTTTTTAATATTTTTATAAATTTTTAATTTTTATTTAATTCTTGTTCAAGTACAGTTTTCTCTCTTGTATTCCCAGCCCTGCATCCCCCAGTGCTCCCCACCTCCCTCCAATTTCCGCCCCCCACCTTAGTTATTGTCCATGTGTCCTTTATACTTGTTCATGTGAGTCCATCCCCTTTTCCCCTATGATTCTCTCCCCTCTTCCCTCTGGACCCTGTCAGCCTGTTCCGTATTTGAGTGTCATTGGTCATATTTTGCTTGCTTGTTTGTTTTCTTTAGATTCCTGTTAACGGTGATATCAGATGGTATTTGTCTTTCACCACCTGGCTTATTTCGCTCAGCATAATGCTTTCCAGTTCCATCCATGATGTTGCAAAGGGTAGTAGTTCCTTCTTCCTTTCTGCAGCATAGAATTCCACTGTGTAAATGTACCATAGCTTTTTGATCCAGTCCATTTACCGATGAGCATCTAGGTTGCTTCTAACTCTTGACTATCGTAAAATTGTGCTGCTATGAACATTGGGGTGCATAGGTTCTTTTGAATTGGTGTTTCAGGGTTCTTAGGATATACTCCTAAGAGTGGAATTGCTGGGTCAAAAGGCACGTTCATTTTTAGTGTTCTGAGAAAATTCCATACTATTTTCCATAGTGGTTGTACCAGTCTGCCATCCCACCAACAGTGAACTAGGGTCCCCTTTTCCCCACAACCTCTCCAGCACTTGTTGTTTGTTTCTTTGTTTATGATGGCCATTCTGACTGGTGTAAAGTGGAATCTCATTGTGGTTTTAATTTGCATCTCTCTGATAGCTAGTGATATTGAGCATCTTTTCACGTGTCTCTGGATCCTATGTATGTCCTCCTTGGAGAAATGTCTGTACAAGTCCTTTGCCCATTTTTTAATTGGGTTGCTTGTCTTCTTTGAGTGGAGTCGAGTGAGTTCTTTGTATATTTTGGAGATTAAACCTTTGTCTGAGGTATCATTGGCAAATATGTTTTCCCAAGCTGTAGCTTCTCTTTTTATCTTGACACTGTTTTCCTTAGCCATGCAGAAGCTTTTAATTTTGATGAGATCCCATTTGTTTATTCTTTCCTTTATGTCCCTTGCTCTAGGGGACGTATCAGTAAATAAACACATCTCCTTTGATTCCCCTTAGTCTTTCCCTACTTTTCACCCTCTGAAATTCATCCAGCACCCTAGGCTCACTTCCATTAATTCCACCAACTGGTGCCCCCTTTGCTCACACAGGCTCCACTGACAGGGCCTCTGAGAATGCCTATCACTCAGTGTCTGAGCGGTGGATTTGAGGTTGTCTTTCTCCGCAAAAATCTTTCTAAAAGGCAATGTTTTCTTTTATATGGAAAAAATTATTGGAAATCCGAACAGACACAGTGGTTTTATGGAAAATACTATGACAAGTATGGCAATGTGCAAAGTTTATTAAATGGAACTCATTTAAAGTTCAAATGTTAATAGGGGGTGGATTTTTACAAAGCAAAGTAGAGGCCCTATTGGAGTCCTGGATTTTATTCAAGGTCATACATCTGATTTGTTGAGCAATCTTCAACAAAGTCACTTTTGTGACCTTAACCTAAATCTACTGGGTTTTCCTCCATCTGTAAAATATTAGGTTAATAATGCATGTTTATTTGTAAAGTGCTTTGGTATGCTCAGAGTAAGAAAACGGCACTAGTGCAAATATTGTCAGCATTGTATTTATTAATTGCTGAGGATGGCTTCGGTGCACCTTTCCTATTTCAAACTCCTGCTTGCAGCTGTGAAAACATTATGCTTAACACGAGCAATTATCAATAGGGATTGGTGCAGAACTCCCAGTGAAGGCAGCTGAGGGAGGGGCCAGTTATTAAGAGCAGAGTGAGAAAGGAAAATAAACTGCAGGTATTATTTAAAAAGTGAGTTGCAATACTATATCTACATGTTATAAAATTATATGTTACATATATATTATATATTATGTTATATATATTACTTGTTATATATTAATTACACACATATGTATAGAGTGAAAGATATGCAGAGATATAAACCAAACACTCCTATATCTATGATTAAACTCTGATTAAATCAGATTAAAATTTTTGTTTTGTTATGGTCAACCTTTTGCCTTTACCATCTTCCTCTAGGCCTATCAGTTCCCTTACCTTCTACAGCTTGTTGTTTTACACAAAGTATTATTGCATTTTTGTTTCTCAGTAAAGATAAACATATTAAATATTATAATTAAATAAAAAGAAAGGAGAAAAACCTAGACATAGAGTATGGAAAAGACCTTCCTTGGTGAAAATTACATTTTCTATTATTTTATTGCTCTAAGTCCAATAATATTTGTTCACTTTGTCACCAGACAGGTTTAAACTATTTGTTTCTCTTTTCCTGTGATGTTTCTTTTACTGACCTTCTCTGTTGATGTGTTTATCTTATTTACTTTACTCAATTTGACTTGCACTCAAGAACTTTTATTGTAAATTTTCCTTGGAGGTGTATGTGAACACTTTGAACTTTGAACTTCCTAACATCAGTTGCTGCTGCCCCTGAAAACGTGTGGACTGACAGAAGATAAGCCCCTGGCGTGAGAGTTAAAGGAGTGTAGCTCAAGCCACTCCTTATCCACCTGCTCCCCGTCCTTCATCATCCAGCCAAATTAAAACTTCTCTGTAAAATTCCCTTTAGTAGAAGCAAAGTAAAGTTTTATATGCAGCGGGGGATATTATTCATAAAGCAAAGTCTTCCTTTACAGAAGGAAAAGAGAGATGGAGAAACGGAAGAAGAGCACCCTAGAAGGGATGGAACTATGCAATACCCATCTCATCCATGACGTTTCGGCTGTTTCTTCTCTCATACATCTGCCCCCTACATGTCTCATTTTTCCTTTCTCTAGTTTTTCATTTTCACCCATCTTCTTTCTTCTTTATCTAGACTGTGGAGTTTCACCTGTTGTCTCTGATAAGGAAAAAGAAGTTATCTGAGCCATGTGTCAGCCACTAAGCTACAATGAAACCATGACAAATTGAAGTGACTCTACAGATGATTCAGGTACATTAAAAACAAGTCAATATGCATTGCAAGTGACACACATTGATGGTTTACATAACCAAATGTAACACTACTCATCATGTGTTCTGCTTTGTTTGTGTGGGCCTTTGCTAATAGACACCTTTGAAAACGTGGTAATGTTAAGCCATTTATTTTCAACCTCATTTAGGGAGGGATGGGTTAAAAAGACTGTGTTCTAGTTTTAGGGTCACAGTATCATCCTTGGTCAATACAAAGACTTTCTTATTTCACGTATACTTCCTTCCATTCACATACTTCACACTTCTCCCTACCCAGTCCCCATCTGCTATGATCTTTCTATACTATAGTTTTTGTTGTTTGTTTCTATATGTTCTTATGAAAATGCACTGTTGTATGATGTTACTAAACTTATGTTGCTTATGTTTGACTTGTTGAGCATTATGATGATTGAGATTCATTTGTGGGCTGAGATGGACTTTTGATATAATGCTCTTAGTAGTAGGATTCCTTACAGTAAGGTTTTAGGAGGCAGTCAAGCTATGTGACCATTGGTTTGATACTTTCAAATTTTGTTAGAGGAGCATAATGTAGTCTTTACTCTTTGGTTAATTAAGCCTTACTCTATAACATATGACCCTCCTGGGGTCTCTACTGAATTTCATAGTTGCTCAATTAATTTTCTTTTATATGGCTGATTGAAACTTGGACATTATACTGCCCTGCTTGAATCTGAGGAACACTTAATCTTAAATCATCCAAATTGTTCTTGCCCTTGACTTTGTTCTATGCCAGGTCTTATGAAGTGTTATGCTATGTATGTACTCTTAAGTATGTACTCCAAGACTGGATACTACCCTTGCTCTGATTTTAATTCTGGTGCTCTTTCTTTCTTTCTTTTTGTTTTTAATTGTTGTTCAAGTACACTTGTCTGCCTGCTCTTTCTCTATGTGGCATTCTCTTCTTTCCAGCATTCTGCTTCACAAGTCCCAGCTGCTGAGCTCCCTAAGCACTGATATCTGTCTATTTGGCGCCGCCTATTGTCCAATATCTGAAAATGGTTTCATATGTTTTCTAAGTTTTCGATAAGAGATGGTAATTTCAGTACCATTTTCTCACTTGTCTAAAAGCAGAAGAAATTTATGTTGTGTATCTTTTCTGTTGACTTAGTATGATCTTAATTATCAAAATTTTAACTTTTTATATCGAAAAAATCTTCAAATGTAAAATACTTTGCTGGATGCTGAAAAATGCAAACTAGTACAAATTATAGGCAAATTAGCTAATGTTGTTTCATTTGTCTAACATTAATTACATAAATTTGTACCAGTGTATCCCTACTTGCTTGATTTCTTCTAAGAGCAACATAGGATTGCTATACACAGAATATTTCTTTGCCTACAGCAAAATTACATGACAGATTAGGAACAGAAATTTGTCTGGAAAATCCCAAGTCATTTGAAATGAAACAATACTTTGAAACAACACTTTGAGGGGTTAATGAACAACATATTAAATATTGTATGATAAAGCAAAAATAGCATTTTGTATCAGTTGTGGCAGTGTAGGTAAAATGGAAGGAATCTAAAAGTACTATAACTAATAACTAACAAATCAATATAGAAAAGACACAAACATTATGTCAGTATAAAATCAAGTAGGTTTCTACATACTAGTAATAAATAACAATGCGAATTTTAAAAGACAATGTAATTTGCACTAACATAAAAATATGTATTATTCTGGGTAGATTTACAGTATGTGAGCAAGATGTATTCTGAAAACAAACTACTCATGGATTTGAAGAATGAACATGTTTACATGTCAATTTTCACTAAATTTGCCCATAGACTCAATGCACTTCCGATTACATTCTTAAAAGAATTTCATTCTTATTTTCCCATTAATAGAGATTACTCTCAGATACACATGGAAATTTGAAAGATTTATAGGAAGCAAATTTTTTAAAAAATAAAATATACAGAGCATTTATTTTCTCAAGTGTTACCATAAAAACACTGGAATAAAAATAATGTGAAATTGATGTTAGGATAGACTTGTATACAAATAAAACAAAATGTAGACCCTATAAATAAAATGGCATGTATAAGGTTATTGTATAATTGATTTTCACTGAAGATGTAAGATTAAATTAAACAGAAAAAAAGATGAGTTATTCAAATGATGTTAGTCAAAATGTATATACTGTTATAAGATGAGCTAAACACTTCAACCCTTACTTCTTACGATGGACAAAAATTAATTAAAAATATGCCATACACCTAAACTTAAAAGCTCAAACTATAAAATATAAGGAATAAACCCAAGGAGAGATCTTGTAGTACTTCAGGTAGGTAAATATTTCTCTGACAAATCACAAAAGAACACTGACTATAAAATAAATAATAGATTGGGCTTCAAACATTAAAATGAAAAAAATTTGCTCTTTGCCAGACATTGATAAGAAAATAAAAGTGCAGCCTGGCTCATGTGACTCAGTGGACTGAGTGCTGGCACTCAAAACAAAGGGTAGCTGGTTCGATTCCCAGTCAAGGCACATGGCTGGGTTGCAGGCCAAGCCCACAGTAGGGGGCTCTTGATGTTCCTCTTCCTCTCTTTCTCCTCCCCTCCCCTTCTCTAAAAGTAAATTAAAAAATGAACAAAAAGAAAAGAAAAATGCAAGTCTCTGACCTGACAAAACTATGCACAATACAAAGGACCAACATCTAGCATGTATAATGAAAAATATTTGCAACTTAGAAGTCAGTAAAAAATATTTTACAACTAGATGGAATAAATATGTATTTAAAAGAAGCAAAGATATGAATGGACAGTTTCCAAAGGAAAACATGTTCCCTATAACATTCCCTATAACACATGCAAGGATGCTTAAACTATTTGGTCACAAGGAGAATCCAGATTAGAACCCCAGAAGTTCCCCTACAGAGCTCTGAAAAAATTGTACAGATTAAGAATACCAGGTATCAGTGAGTGTCAGGAACAACTTGAACATTCCCACATTGCTACTTAGATAGAAAATGGTCTGTACTTTTGAAGCAGTTTATCACTTAAAAAACCAAAGTCAAACACTATATAACCCAAACATTTTATTCCAAGGTAGTTACCCCAAAGAAACAAAAACATGAATTTACACAGAGACTGAAAGGTCATATTCCCAAAAATTTTGTTCATAATAATCAAAAAGTCAAAACTATTCACCAAAATTAATGAATAAACATTGCATTTTTATGCTATAGTCTTACTCAAACACTTTTTAGAGACAAATTACTAATGCACAAAAATGCACACTTAAAATACATCCATAATACTCATAGGATACCTAAAAATTCACCCTAAATACATTTTAAAATGCGAGGGCAAAAAGGCCTAACAAAACAAAACAGATATACCACAACCAAACACATTTTTTAAATGAAACACTGGAACTGGTAAAACCAATCTAAACTGTCAAAATAGTTTATCGTTGGCTGGGGCCGGAAATTGGGAGAAGCGGGGAATTGACTGACAGCTGGTTATCATGAGGGAGTATTTTCTGTTGATAGAAATAGCCTGTCTTGATTGTTGTGGTAGTAATTATGTGAGAATATACATTTGTTCTACCTCAAAAAAGTTAAATTGAAGAAGTGGGATCCAAACTAGGGTTGTTATGTTGCTGCAAATGGCCAGAGAAAACACAATTATTTCATAAAGTATTGGCCTAGAAAATGTATATAGAGATAGTAGATCTAGTTTCTCGCATTTTAAAATTACTTTTGCATTATAAAAATTTTATCAAAAATGAGAAATAGTTCTACCTTATAAAGGTTTAAAATAAGGTGCCCAATGTTATCTAAACATTTTGATCATGTGTACACTAAAATTAAGAAAAAATGCTGACTGGTAAAACATATGTTTTGAAAATGAATAAACATAAATATTTGAAAGTAGCCTATATAATATGGCTTAGAAAGGCTTGCTCATTTATAACTAACAAAAGTGCTTCTATTCATTTGTACATTTATCTATCTATTTATTTATTTATAGAGACAAGGTAAGAGAGGGAGAAATAGAGGAAGAGAAACATTGATGTGTGAGAGAAACATCAGTTGGTTGCTGGACGTGGCCCAGAACCCAGGCATGTGCCCTGACTGGGAATCGAACCAGCACCCCTTCCCTTCACAGGCTGGCACTCAATCCACTGAGCCACACCAGCCAAAGCAAAGGGCTTATTTTCATATTGTGCATTGAAGTTTTATTTAAAACAAAAACTTCTTATAGTTAGAAAGGCATTATAATTAATTGATAGGCTTTAGGTTATCACAGTCAAAATTAAACCATCCTGATAGGTAACTAAGGGCCTGAATCAGTGTCATGCCATAGGGAGATTCCTATAGAGTTAAACTGTGCTGGAGTGAAATTTCAAAAGCCCATAAATGTAAGCTAACACTTTAAACTGTATCACGTTAAGAGGATAGTCCCCTGCAAAAGAGGCTGTCTTAATCCTTCTAAAATATATCATGTCATTTTTTAAAAAATGAAATCTAATTCTGTTGCTAAAATTACAGCAGTATTATTTATTTGGTAAATTTTTGTAGCACACTCTTAAGATTTATTTTTATCTTTAGCAATATAATCAAAGGATAAACAAAAGAAAAGTCAATATATATATATTGCCTTGCTTGGGCCACACAGGCGGAAGACCTAGACCCACCCATGTTGCGTGTATCTGGTATGTCAGTGCGGTCTTGGTAGCTCGCCAGAATTCACATTCTTGCAGGTCTGTTTGTAGGCAGGTGGTGACAAACAGGTGTTTCACTGAGAACAGAAAGTATCACGAGGGCCTTATCCAAAGATGTGACTCAATGCACTGCAACACTAAATGTAAAAATACAGATAAGAGAGATTGAGATAAATTTCTGTTGGCATGATACACACTTCTCACAACAGCTAAAAGAAGATTTAAATAATTTCAGTCAAAATATAGGATTCACACAGTAGGCAATTTATTATATTCTTGGGAAGAGAATTGTGAAAATTTTTGTTTGGGGTTATTTCTAATTTGCATGTATATTTGCATGATGAGTGGCAAAGCACAATCCCAGATATTGGTGTTACAGATTAGTTAGAATAATTCTGCAAATCTCATGTGTGATTTTAGCAACCCATCATGACAATTACATAAGGATATATTCATACAACATTGAGTTTGTTATTTTTTACTGATAAAAAATAACTTGAAATTTGAGTCTCATATTAAAAAGCATAGTCAGCCCTGGCTGGTGTAGCTCAGTGGATTGAGCATGAGCCTGTGAAACAAAGGTTCAATTCCAAGCCAGGGCACATGCCTGGGTTGCAGGCCAGGTCCCCAGTAGGGGACACATGAAAGGCAACCA
Source organism: Sturnira hondurensis (assembly GCF_014824575.4). Classification (NCBI taxonomy): domain Eukaryota; kingdom Metazoa; phylum Chordata; class Mammalia; order Chiroptera; family Phyllostomidae; genus Sturnira; species Sturnira hondurensis. Next base: position 1,269,224 of record NW_028098001.1, on the reverse strand, counting down.
CACATTGATGTTTCTGTCCCACTCTTTCTCCTTCCCTTCCCCTCTCTCTAAAAATAAATAAATAAAATATTTTAAAAAAGATGTACTGAGTGCCCATTATTTGCCAGGCACTCTTAAAAATAAATAAATAAATAAATAAAAATAAAAAAGCATACTCAATAATGTCATATTTATAAAGTAATGTCACTGAATTAAAATAAAAAACTACGTTCTTGATGATCTAGAGAATTGGGACATCTGTCACACTCTCATTTTGTCCAGAATGTTCTTATATGCTAATTTTCTTGTGCAGTGAACTAGACTGCAAAGTGGGGGTTTTTGTGCACATCAACACAAAACCCCTTCACATACATGATATATGCCTTACACAAGAGCTACAATACACTGTATAGTAGTGATAAAATATAAAAGCAGGAGCAAGAAAGTCAAACTCCTGTACTGATGGTCAGGCCTTTCCAGGGATACATTGAATGAGAGAGCAGAGCAGACTTATTCTGTGATGAGAGTGAGAGAGAAGACTGCATTTTTAAAGAAAAAAACATTTTTTTGCAATTTTTAAAAAGTCTCTTCAAAGAAAAATGTCATACATGTCTATTATATACCATTTACAAAGTACAGAAAAATAAATTTACATAGAAAAATTACTAGGACTTTGTATATCCATGACAATATGACTGAACAGTTTGATGGAATACTCCACAGCTTTGCTATGCAAATGCAAAATTAACAATTTATAGCCTTTATTACATATATTGGAGAGAACTAAAGTATAAAAAATAACCTGCGATTTTCTGTAACAAATACAACTTGTATTGGACAAATTTGCGTTCAATACAAAATCATTGGTAAATAATACTTCATACCTAATGAATGTCAATATATAGTAATTTTATATATATACTTGCTCTGAAATTAAATTTGGATTTCTTACAACACTTTAAGACATTAGTCAACAAGATTAGCATTACTTTGTTCTAAATTTTGCGTGACATATTTTTTTGTCTAAATATGATATTGTGAAAAATGATTTTTTCTTCTTACTTTTCATTTCATAAAACCCATAAATAAAATGCATTTAAGATGTTAGTTATGTATTTCACATTGTAAAAGTNTGCTCTGAAATTAAATTTGGATTTCTTACAACACTTTAAGACATTAGTCAACAAGATTAGCATTACTTTGTTCTAAATTTTGCGTGACATATTTTTTTGTCTAAATATGATATTGTGAAAAATGATTTTTTCTTCTTACTTTTTCATTTCATAAAACCCATAAATAAAATGCATTTAAGATGTTAGTTATGTATTTCACATTGTAAAAGTATATAATATTATTTTACTAATTTTCTCATAATTTATTCTTTCTTTATATGTACCTATGTGAAAAATGATATAAACTGGGCATTTTATATTCATGTTCATAAGAATTTAGTATTAGTATAAGAATTTAGTTCATTAGTATTAGAGTTATTATATAGTTATATACCTATGCATGCTTAATATCTTATTAATACTTGGTTAAATATTCAAGAATTTAGATAGTATCATCAGGAGAATATTAGAGCAGACATAAATGACCGAAAAAAACATAGAAATAAAATTTTAAAACGTAATGACATCTTTAGAAGAATACATGAAACAAAAGTTGGAACAGATTAGGCAACCCAGTATGCAATGTTAGTGAATTTTCGCTGTTTCTAACTTCTTCTTAGAGTGATTTTAAAGTTTATATTGGAAATATGTCTTAAGTTTATGAATATAACTCATTGTTGTTTATACCCCAAATATTGTCTCTCCAATACTGTAACTTATGCCTCTTTGTAGATAATTATGATTAGTACTATTCTTTTTGATTTTTCTGAGCTGTAGAGGTATAACATAGCTTTGGAAGTTGAAGAAGTTGAGAAAATGAAGGTTGTTTTATAACAGGCACCAAAGGATTTGTTATGTCACTTGAAAAGCAATTAGGTGAGGGAATTTCAGTTTGAATGAGTAATAAAGATATGCAGGAATACATACTCTTTCTTTCTTGCTACTATAAAAATTCCCCCAAATTATTCATCTTAGGCATTATAGGTTTATTTCATGAGCAGGATTCCTTATTTATTCTGAAAGATACTTAAACTGGTTCAGATCTAACTGGTCCTACAGAAGTAACTGAAATACCTGTTCCAGGTTTCAAACAAGTACTGGTAAGTTCTGGACTGGAAGGGTAAAAGCAAAAGACAAATTAATGACCTAGGATGACCTCATCATATGTAGTATTTAAAATTATCTACAGTTAAGCTATTGAGATAAGTTTACACTCTATAATAAACTTATTACAAAATAACTAATATTTACTTTTGAAACACCTCAGGCATTATTGAACTATATACACATATACTGCAACTTCCAAAGCTATGTTATACCTCTACAGCTCAGAAAAATCAAAAGAATAGTACTTATCAGAATTATCTACAAAGAGGCATAGTTCACAGTATTGCAGAGAGCAGAACGGAAAGCATGTAATACTTAGGGAAGTAGAATCTGGTATAATTGAAGGAAGATATCTTCCATCTCTGCAGACAAATACTAATTCATACATTAAAGTAAATAGGTTTGGAGACCAGGTGTAATCCTTCCTCAGATTTTCCTATGTTGTAAGCCAAATATTCTGACATTCAGGATTTAAATTTACACAGTGTAGTTTTTTCCTTTTTAGTTTTGGGTGTTAATTACCTGGATCATTTAATATTTCTGGCTCAAAACCTGACCCCTGTACTTATTTCATTAGTATGGTGTGTGCCATATTTAGATTATACTAAGGTCTATAAATACAAAAGAAAACATTAAAGTTATTTTTTAAGTGAACACCAAAGTGAAAAAACCCAGATGATTCAATTATCATGTTCATGTCTGATCCTCCATTCTGAGAAGAGCAGAAAACCCTCCGGTGGCCCCTGGTCATACAGGATCCCCATTGTCTTAGCGCGGCTGTAGAATAAGGGCGGTCCTTTCCATGGGAATCAGCTGAGACCATCTTTAATGTTCCTTTTTACCAATGTCAATTTGTGAGCCAAATAATAAAATATTTTAAAGATTTGTAAAAAAGAATTAAATGATTAAAATTTAAAACACACGATAGGGTGAGTACATTCTAACCTTCTCCTCACTGGTATAAATATTACATTTTCTTGAGGCTGTGCGTAAAGAACTCTGTTCCATCTTCAGTGACTTTTTGGAAGGTAACCAATTCAGCTTCTAACTAGGTATATACGCCCTTGGGGAAATAATTCAAACCCTCAGATACGCAGTACTTTCATAGGGAAACTGAAAGGATTGAAATATATGTTCCTTAAAGCCCAATTGACTTCAGCATTTTGCTGGAAGTAGATTCTTTTTTTTTTTACTTACAACTATTAGAAGTTGTAAGTAAAAAAACTATTTCCTTCTATGCCCAACTTCTAATAGTCAGGCATAGAAGGAAAGATGCACAGTTAAGATGGACTGATTAGAGTATGACTAGTTGAAATTAGTAAATAGGTGTATATTGGGCCTTTTTATTCTACCCTGTTTTTGAAATCCCATTGATTTTTTCCTATATATTTTACTCTGCATATTTTCTTCAGATTTCTCAGTTTATCACCTTTTTCATATGCTGTAGCCAATATTCCTATTAATCCACATGTAGTTTTATATCAATGATTAATTTTATATTTGGGATTTCAGTGTGTCTCCTTTTCAATTCAGCATATGTAGTAGACTTTTTTGTTCATGTTCTTATCCTTTCAATTTTTAAATATTTTAACCATTTAAATATATTTATTTTCTTTTATCTTTAAGATGATTACCTTTTAGCCTTGGAATTGTAGTACTCCTGTTTGAGTAATCTGCTCTCTCTCTCACGATGAATTGCTTCTTTATGCAGCTTACATGTTCATTGTTTAACTCATTCTCAGTGGGGGATTATATGAGATTCCAATATATTTCTGCAACAAGGAAGTATCTCTAGAGAGTGATTTTTTCCCTTTTTCTGTCCCAGGGATTTTACTTGTTTTTATGGCATGATCTCATCTCTCAGATCCCAGCACCTTTGGACCATGGAAAATCTGTCCATGTATCTACGCATGGTTTAGGCATGGAGTTTCTCTTACTTAGTGGAGGCATGCTTCCCTATTTACGGTTCCGTTCACAGTCAAGGTTTCCTGGGCCATAGAACAGATTATATATGTTTAAAATTTGTTTATTTAGTTGTGCAAATTCAGTTGGAGTCTGGACTTTGTGAATATGTTATAATGTTACCACTCCAACCTCTAGCTTTTAAAGCCTTTATCTGAATACAGTATTTCTCCAGATTTCCAGAGCATTAATTCACACAAATGATTGCTCAGATCATGACTCCCCGTGTCAAAAACTGCTAACAATTATAGATTTACTCTACCTTCAGCCTATTAAGTCAGCCTGCCAGTTTCTTGGCTGCTGGGAGAAGACATGAGACTTTTGGATCCTAGGTGAAGGATAGTTTATGGCTCACAGCAGTAGTCATAAACAGAGTATCGACCTTTTCCTGTGCTAGTTTACTGAGCCTCAAATTCCACAGGGTTGCTAGTTTAGCATCTGAAGATGAACAGGACTCTCCCTGTAATTTTGATAGATCATACAAATGTGTTAGAGATATTTTCTCCTCATTGAGCTTCAAAATAATACAAAGTAGTCAAAGTGTTTGGGGGCAGGAATTGTATGGAAATCACCTTATTTCTCCAGTTATCTTTATAAAAGTCTGTTAAATTGTCGTTTTCTATTTTCTTTAGATATCATATAATATTATTTTCTTTGTGATATTTTTATACTTCCAAGTCACTTTCATGTCTTTAGACTCATTAATATACCTACTGAGTGCAATTATTAACCTTATGCTTTATCTTCAGGGCTGAATAATATTCCTTTGTCTGGATTTACAAAGTTTATTTATTTCCTCACATACTAAAGAACATGTTGGTTGATTCCAAATTTTAACAATTACAAATAAAGCTGCTATTAACATTCATGTGCAGGTTTTCATATGGACATAAGTTTTCAACTCATTGAGTAAATACAAAGGAGTAGCATTGCTGTATGTATGGTCAAAGTATGTTTAATTTTGTAAGAAACTATCTTCCAAAGTAGTGGGACCATTTTACATTTCCAACAGCAATGAATGAGAGTTTTTTACTTTTTTTGCCCATAATATCATCTGTTTTTGGTATTGTATGTTAGAGTGTAAAAATTCTAATACCTGTGGAGTGGTATCTCACTGTTTGTTTTTAAATTTCTCTAATAGTTTATTTATATTTTATTGTATTTTTTCCATTATCACTTATCCCCCTTACACCTCACCCCTCCCCTGCAGTCACCACACTGTCCGTGCTTTATGGTTGACTCTCGCTGTTGTATATTTTGTGGGTTTGGAAAAATGTATAATGTCATGTATCCATTATTATAGTATACAGCATATTTCTATTGCCCTAAAATTTCTCTGTGCTCTGCCTGTTACCCTTCCCCTCAACTCCTGGCAACTACTTACCATTTTACTATCTCCATAACTGCATCCTTTTCAGAATGTTATTTGCTTGGAATCATAAAGTATGTAGCCTTTTTAGATTGGTTTCTTTCATTTGGTAATATGAGTTTATAAATTAATATTTTTTTGCCCAAGGTCATTCCATTGTTCCAGCACTATTTGTTTAAAGAACATCCTTTCTCCATTGAGTTGCTTTTGATACTTTGTCAAAGATGGTTCACTCTCTCTGTGTGGGTCTGTTTTTCTGCTCTCTATCCATTTACATTGATCTGTCTGTTCTTTCCTGCATTATATTTTATATTCTAGAAAGTTATTTCCATAAAATATCATTTTGTTATCAATTTCTAGAATAATAATATTCTTAAGTCAACACGTTTATGGAATACATTCAATATGCCAATTTTAGACTTATTCCTCTAGAATTTAAATAAAGATATTGAGAAAGTAAACAAAAAGTAATTTTTATTGGTATTGTAGACATTTAAAAATTCAAAATTGTGTTATTTGCAATAAGTATTAATCATGACAATTACAGCCTAGTTTTAGTTCTAAAAGATGAATACCATGTCATTAAATTAATACATATTAGTTATCTATTTAAAAACAAGTGAGATTCTTTTTTTTTTAAAGATTTTATTTATTTATCTTAGAGGGGAAGGGAAGGAGAGAGAGAAAGAGAGAGAAATATCAATGTATGGTTGCCTCTCATGCGTCCCCTGCCGGGAACCGGGAACTGGCCTACAACCCAGGCATGTGCAGATTTCCCTGACTGGGAATCGAACCGCGATTGTGTGGTCCACAGGCCCGTGCTCAATCCACTGAGCTACACCAGCCAGGGCTACAAGTGAGATTCTTACCTTATATCTCCTTCTGAAATAAATTTCAGTTAAATGAAATACAATAAGTGAAACCAAAATATTGTTTTTAAAATGTATAGGGAAATATATGTTTTACATCACTGGGAAGTTCTTTCTAAATATTTAAGCAAAGGAAATGCATAATTATCCTGAGGTAAAATGAAAAAGATGTCATAAGCTACGGCAAATGTTAGCCGCACATGTTAATCAAAAGCTTTATGATTTTATTCTATAAAAGTTTTAAGAGATCAAAAAGCAAGGGATAAAAACTCTATTAGAAAATTAAAGGGAGACCTAAGCAAGCAACTTAAATACTAATAGTCAGTAAAACTGTAGAGAATGTGTTTAATGACAAAAATGCACATTAAAACAATAATAAAATACCTTATTTTACTCTTCACATTGAAATTTTTATTTTATTATTAAATATTGGCAAGACTGCATAGAAGTTAATAAAAAGAGTTGATATTTACTGAGCATTAACTCTGAACCAGGAAATTTTGCTTATGTCTGGCAGGACTGTTACCAAGTACAACAAAACAAAACAAACACATTCAAAATAAAAGGACAAAACTCATACGGTAGAATTTCTTTCATCACCCAATATTGTTTTATAAAATTATATATCTAGAATCTTGCCTGCATTTTTAACCCTAGATTTAAAATTCTTTGATTAGGCATGAACAGTATGTATTTATGCCATACCTTAGTCCTTAGTAAAATTTGACTTAGCTTTTACTTTGTAAAGTAACAATATTAAATTTAATTTCTACACTGTTATTTGTTTAGCTTTCCTACCTGCAGGACAGAGTATGCAGATGAAAAATTTATCATGGTTCTGTATTTCCCTAATTCTTAGTGTTCTGATTAACTCACCATTGTGCTTTCTTCCCAACTTGTTCCAGAATCTGTATCGTTACAGCAGATAGGGCACTGTGATGTAATCATACAATAAAAATTGAGACAAGGTTGGGTAAGAGAAAAATAGAAAGCTGTAACCTGAAACTTGCTAAATACTTTTATAAGAGGGACAAGAAAATGGGCTGCAGACACATTTTTACTGTAAATGACTTGCACAGAGGGCCTAGAGTTTCTGTCTTCAGTAAGAAGCATTGCTAATCAGTCTCAATAAGGTTTTTAGACCATATTGAGTCACTTCTCAATAAAAGTCATTTCCATCTGAGACCCTACATATGCCTAGGTCATGACCAACAGTGTTTTCAGAACTTATGTCGTACCAGGAGGGGTTTTATTCTGCTGGTTCACCCCGGAACATGGAATGTACTTCTATTAAGAAAACCACAGGAGCAGTACAGTCGTGACTATGAATCATGTATGTATATAAGAATGCTTATACATAATGCTTTGTCTTCTTCCATAGAAAATTTTGGGGAATTACATTCATTATTCATAAAAGTAATATTTATTGAGCACTGGTTATGTTCAAATGTACTGTTCTAGGTGCTTGGAAACATCAATGAAACAACAGACAAAAAATGCCTCGGCTGACTTTAAATTATAACAAAGGAATAATGACTCTGTACAGAAAAGGAAGTAGTATGTTCGGAGGTGATTAGTAGTGCAGAGATGAGTGTATCAGGCATGCTTTGGGCTCATGGGCAACCGTGTGGCTGGAGCAGATGCGTGCACAGGGGAGTAGCAGAAAATAAGTCAGAGAGATAATGAGGATGGGGGAGCATCAATCATGTGGTGGATTTTGTAGGCCTCTCGAGAGATTTTGGAATTTACTTACTGAAATGTAGAGCCACTGGAGAGTTCTGAATGAAAGATTTAAATATGGCTTTTAAAAGCGGTTTCATTTTGTGTTGCAAATAAACTGTAGACGAGTGAGGAAGAAGGAAGAAAACTGCAGCGATTCGGGTAAAAGGTAATGGGACGTAGGGCCGACCCCAGAAACATGGAGAAAGTGTTAGATTCTAGATATTTTTAAGGTAGAGCTAACATTTTCTAATGGGTTGGAACTGAGGTATAAGAGGGAGAACATTTATGAATAACCTGTTCCCCGCTTAGGAGAAAGACATTAATTTCATATTCTAAGGCTGTTCATTACATCTACATCCCTGAAAACATGCCTAGAAAGGGCAGTCAGGGCCTTGCTATCAAGATATGCAAAAATGTGACCCAGGGACAATGTTTTTCTCATCCACCAATTTCCCCCTCATACAATGAACTTTATTTGGCAAAAACAGTACTGCTGTATTATTTTGCCATGCGCATTGCCTCAGTCAGAGACTTAAGAGTTGTTTTTAAGACCTTCATATTGCTGGGAATATTGCAATAAAGCTAAGCATTCTTCCCACTGTAGCTAGCTTGCCATAAAAGATCCCTGCACCCAGAATGGGAGCTGGAGTGAATTCAGCCTGAGGATGAAGCCATTTCTAACAGGACGCGGTAGGGAGATGCAGTGTACTGAACTTTAATGACAGTGTTCAATAGGACTTTCAAGTCTCACCTGAAGCCACGGTAATCTTTAAACTTTTGGTTCCTATACTGCTTGTAGATTTGAGTCACATTTTCAGTTTTCTTAATAATCAAAAGTATACTTTTTTATTCTTCAAAATAAAACTTAAATGGTACTTTTTTCTGCTATATTTTCGTAAACATTAAAATGTATTTTTATCTCTAACCTATAGTTACTGTTTTCAGCATATAAAAACTTTGCCCTACTTGCTTTTCAGTTTTCTGAAAATTTGTTGTTATTTTATTTGCATTTAAATGTTTATAAACTCCATGACAATGCCATAAACCATTTAATATTTTAGGTAGAAAATATATCTCTGCTCTGAGATAGTAGATGTGATTATAACTGATAATAACATTTGGTTATTATAGATATGCTTCATTTTCTAATAATAGTAATACTACTTATTAAAACTAAATCTGCTAGAGTGGCATCTCTAGAAGAGCAGAGGAGATTGCAGTCTCCATTCCCCCACAAAGATTATGGTCCACAAAACAGTTGATTTAGACAGCTAGGAAAGGGGTAACAGGGGAAAGAAGGGGAAGGGCCAAGGAACTTATATAAAGGGCCCATGGACGAAGACCACAGGAGGAGGGGAGGATTGTATGTAGAAGGTGGGCAGGGGAGATTAATGGGAGGGGGGAATGGGGACATCTGTAACTGAACAGAAAAAGAAAAAGAAAAAATAAAGCTATCTATAAACAAAAAGAGCCCTGGGATTGCTCAGGATTCTACTTAAGAAACTTCAGCAGCACAGTGGAACAAAAACCAACTAAACAAAAAGAAGAAAGGAAGTATAACTGGATTCTGCCTGCACTGTCCGACCCCAGGGCAGCACTGCTCGGCTCTAGGAAGGAACTCCTCAGGAAGAAAGAGCCTTTTATCACCTGGACAGGGAGAAAGGGGTGAGTGACCGACTTCCCCACCCTTTTGGGGCACTACATGAAGGACTTGCCCAGAGGTGGGCAAAGATGAACCAGAGAGATGGTTAGAAACAAAGGAGAGCACAGGCTACCAGAGTCAACCACACATTGGGAATGAGTGTGGTACCCAGTGACCTGTCTCTAGAAGGACCCACTGCTTTTACCAATGAAGACAACAGTGGACAGCACAGCTACTATAGACCACCCCTAGTTTCCATCCCTCCATAGGTATTCTTAGTTGTTTGCAGACATAAGCCTATGAGCCACTCCCTGTTCCCTCTTCTTTCCAGAATGCTGCAGCCAGCCCAGGATCTACAGCAACAGACACCCCAGGCTATTATGTCTGTGTGAGTACAAGGAACCAACCTAGACCCTGTGGCAGGACCCCATTGCTATGTCCACACTCAGGGATAGACCTTCTAGCTATGAACCTACACACTATACCCCTTACTTCCATCACTGGGCCCATTGCCATGTGTATGCCTGTGGTGAGATCCTGTAGCCATAACAGTATGTGCCATCAGCCAACACTCCCAGAGCTAGCTGTATGTATGCAGGCCTGGATCCAGTCTTTTCTCATGTCACTGGCCTACATCATTGAGTTGCCTAAAGCTAGTGCCCTAGCTATAAACCTGTATGTCCTCAGCCTAATTCCCATCATCATCCTCCACTGTCATGTGCACACCTGTGGGGATATACCACAGCCATAGAGTGACAACCAGGGTCCCTCAAGCTGCTGTGGGCACAGAGTAGACCCTGTTTACTCCACTGGTCTGTACCACTGCCTTACCTACATCTAGCTCCACCCAATGTTTACTTGAACACACCTGTCCAACTGCCTTCACTACCTGTCACTTCATGAGCATGCCTATTGGGAGACCTGCCAGGAAGACATGCTTGTTATAGCTAGGACCTCAAAAGTTTCTTGTGGGTTCTGCTCTGGCACTGTCCCCCATCAGTAGCCTGTGCTTCTGGACTTGCTTGCAGCTAGAACCTGTGGCTATGTACCTGCTCGTTGTTAGCCCGACTTTCAGAGTCAACCTTCACTGGCATGCACATGCCTGTGGCAAAACCCATCCTACAGAAGTGCATGCTGACAGCCAGGGTCTCTGCAGCTGACAGTGTGCCCTTAGTTGACCCTTACTTTTACTACTGGCCCTGATCTTCAATCAACCATTATGGGAAATATAGTTGCCAATGATAACACGGAGAAGGGTTCGATCTCCAAAATATATAAGGAACACACATGATCCCACTCTAGGAAGAAATCAGCCCAATTAAAAAATGGCCAATTTACCTGAACAGACACTTCTCCAAAGAGAAAATACAGAAGACCCAAAGACATATGAAAGGATGCTCAGCATCACTAGCCATCAGAGAGATGCAAATTAAAACCACAATGAGATACCACCTTACACCAGTCAAAATGGGCATCATAAACAAATTAACAAACAAGTGCTGGCAAAGCCGTGAAGAAAAGGGAACCTTAGTACACTGTTGATGGGAATGCAGACTGGTGCAGCCACTATGGAAAACAGTATGGAATTTCCTCAGAAAACTAAAAATGAAAATTCCTTTTGATTCTGCAATTTCACTGCTGGGATTATACTCTAAGAACCCTAAAACACCAATTCAAAAGAACCTATGCACCCCAATGTTCATAGCAGCACAATTAACAATAGCCAATGTTGGAAGCAACCTAGGTGCCCATCAGTAAATGAATGGATCAAGAAACTGTGGTACATTTACACAATGCAATACTATGCAGCAGAAAGAAAGAAGGAGCTCCTACCCTTTGCAACACCATGGATGGAACTGGAGAGCATTACGCTAAGTGAAATAAGCCAGGCAGTGAAAGATAAATACCATATGATCTTGCCTTGAAGTGGAACCTAATCAACAAAACAAATAATGAAGCAAAATATAGCCAGAGACATTGAAATTAAGAACAACCTGACAGTAACCAGAGGGGAGAGGGGAGGGGGGAGGGTATAACACAGGAAAAAGGGAGAAGGATCATCAAGGAACATGTATAAAGAACCCATGGACAAAGCCAAAAGTGGGTAGGATCAAGGGTAGGAGAGAGGAATGGGTGGGAGATGGGGGAGAGTGGTGGGAGGAAAATGGAGACAACTGCACTTGAACAACAATAAAAAAGAGAGAGGAAAACAAAAGAAAAATACTCAGTGGAGAAAAACAACCTCTGTAATAAATAGTGTTTATTTAAACCTGGATATTCATGTGCAAAAGAATGAAACTGAACTCCTACCATAACACTACTCATAAAAACTAACTCAAAATTAACTGAAGAATGAAACATAGACCTGAAACAGTAAAACTTCTAGAAGAAATCATAAGGAAAAAGTTTTTAGACATCAGTTTTGGCAATCATTTTTTGCTTGTGAGACAAAAAGCACAAATAATAAAAGCAAAAGTCAAATGCGGGGCTACTACAAAGCTTCTGCACAGCAAATAATAATCAACAGTATAAAAAGACAGCCTACAAAATGGGAGAAGATATTTGAAAAACAGGTTTGAAAAAGTGTTATTATGCTAAATATACAGAAAACTCATACCTGTCTTAGGGGAAAAAAAGCATAAATACCCCAATTAAAAATAGGCTGAGGACTTAGACGTTTTTTTGCACAGGACTGGCTAAGGCCGACAAGTACAGGAAAAGGAGCTCAACATCACTAATCCTCAGAAAAATGCTAATCATAACCACGTGAGTTATCACCCTCTCCATGTGTCAGAATGGCTGTTATCAAAAAGGCAAGTTTCCCAGAAGGAGTGAGCACACTTTAAATCCTAAGTCCATTGTGGGCCCTTTAAGAAGAGACTCCTGAGAATCCCACAGTTTATTCTGCCACCCTAAGCCCCACTGATTTTTACAGCCAGAAACTATGGGGACTCATCTTCCTTGTGCTCGAGCCCTGGGCTGCGTGGACTGGTGTACAATTGGGATCCCTCGCTCCCAAGGTATCCCATCTGATTTTTATCCACCGCATGTGGTCATGGGAGCATCTGCTCGGTGTCCCCACACCTCTCTGCACCTCTCCATGTGTCTGCCCCTCCTACTCATCTGGATGAATGTGGCTTCTCTAATTCCTGCTTGTCAGACTTCCATATAGCTTGATTTTCTTATTGTTCTGGGTGATATTTCTTTCATATTCTAGATGTAATTGTTTGGACATTGTAATTGTAGCAGCTGGAAGGGCACTAGTGATATACAGGGAGAAAGTGAAATGTCTGGCATGACAGCGAGTGTCATGAGATAGCTTCCTCCCAGACAAAAATGCAGAAGCCAAGCAGTGCCATTGTTCCCTCTCTGAGCCCTCTACCACACAGAGCCACAGGGTGGCCACGTGGGTTGCCCCACCCTGGTGATTCCCTAAGGCTCTGCTCCATCCAACTTACCTGTGTACTTACCTAAAATTGGCATCCCTACTAAAATGTGGAGTCAAAACAGCTCTACCTAATACACAGAACCAAACAGGAAGAGGTTGCCAAAATGAGGAGATCTAGAAATATGCCCTAAATAAAAGAGGAGAAAAAAACTCTAGAAAAAGAACTAAACAAAATGTAGATAATCACTTTATCAGATGCAGAGTTCAAAACACTGGTTATCAGGAAGCTCAAAAAGCTTTTAAAAAGACACAGGCAGAAATGAAGATTATACTAGGTGAAATGAAGAAAAATTTATAGGAAACCAACAGTGGGGTGGATGGAGCCAAGAACCAGATCAATGATTTGGAACACAAGGAAGAAAAAAAACATTCAATTAGAACAACAAAAAGTAAAAAGAATCCAAAAAATGAGGATAAGCTAAGTAGCCTCTTGGACATCTTCAAATGTACTAAAATTCAAATCATTTGGGGTGCTAGAAGAAGAAAATAAAGAGTCAGAAACTGAAAACTTATTTAAAAAATAGTGAAAGAAAATGTCCCTAATTTTGTGAAGGAAATAGACATGCAAGTCCAGGAAGCACAGAGAGTCCCAAACAAGATGGACCCAAAGAGGACCATACCAAGGCATATCGTAATTAAAATGCAAAAGTTTAAAGATAAACAGAGGATCTTAAAAGCAGCAAGAGAAAAGCAGATTTACCTACAAAGGAGTTCCTATAAGACTGTTAGCTGATTTCTCAAAAGAAATTTTGCAGACGGCAAGGGACTGGCAGGAAATCTTCAAAGTCATGAAAAACAAGGACCTACAACCTAGATTACACTATCCAGCAAAGTTATCATTTAGAATTGAAGGGCAGATAAAATGCCTCCCAGACAAGGTAAAGCTAAAGGAGTTCAATCATCACCAAACCATTATTACATGCAATGCTAAAGGGTCTTATTTAAGAAAACTATCAAAACTATGAACATTGAAATGGCAATAAATTCAAAACTATAAATGACTTAATCTAAAAAATTAGCATAACAGAAATAGAATCATATATCATGGAGATCATTCAGAGGGCTATCAGTTGGGGGTGGGGAGAATGGGGGAAAAGGGTCAGGGATTAAGAAGCACAAATTGATAGGTACAAAATAGGCAGGGGGACATTAAGAACAGAAATGGTGTAGCCAAAGAACGTATATGCATGTGCCATGGACATGAACTAAGGGGGAGAGTAATTGTTGGAGGGAAGGGGGATAACCAGGTAGAGTGGGTAAAGGGGGAAAATTGGGACAACTGTAATAGCATAAACAATAAAATATATTTTACTTTTAAATATATTTTTAAAAAGGTCTTTAAAAAAAGCAAGAAGTAAATACTCAGAATATATATATATATATATATATATATATATATACATATCTTCTATGTATATATGCATGTTTTTTAAAGGAGCCCTTTTGTGCTATTGATGGTATTATAAATTTATGAAGCCACTATGAAAAACAGTATGGATGTTCCTCAAAAATGAAATTTAGTTCCACTGAATGATCCGCCAATCCAGCTTCTGGATATATATTCAAACAGAATAAAACCACTATGCTGAAGAAGTATCTGTACCCCCATATTCTTTGCAGCACTGGTCACAATGGGCATAATATGGAAACAACCTAAGTGTTAATCGATGGATAAATGGATACATAGATAAATAGATATGCACAACCAGGAAAAGAAGGAAATTGTGCTCTTTACAACTACATGGATGTCCCTTGAGGACAATGTACTAAATGAAATAACCCAAATTAAAAAAATATAATATGGAGACAAAATGCAGAGACAGAAAGACAAAAACTGAATAATCTCACTTATATGTAGAATCTAAAAATGTTGAGTCCAGAAAAACTGAATGTACAGTGGTGGTTGCCAGAAATTGTGAGAAAAATGGGGTGATATCAGTCAAAGGCTACAGAATTTTCATTATAAGATGAGTAAGTTCTAGGGATTTAATATACACCATGGTGAGTAGACTTCATCCTGCATTGTATACGTGAAAGTTTTATCAGAAGAGAACTTTAACTTTCTCACTATAGCAACAATAACAAAATAGTAATTGTGCAATGTCTAAACTAACCTTCCTGTGGTAATGTTTCACAAATTATATGTGTGCCAAATCATCACTTTGTAATTTTTAAATTTGCATGATGTTATATATCAATTATAGCTCAATAAATCTTCTCAGATAGTTCTTAATGCTAAGTAATACATACTATTTACACACCTGAACAAAATTTTTTTCTATTGGTGCCTGACAGTTCAGGGGTTTAGGATGTAAGAATGAAACTATCAACCACCACTATCCCTCCCCCCCCAAAATTAAATCTGCAATGTATTCAGTGACAGAAAAATTTCATTCAATGTAAATATGTTTGAACGTGCAAATTATATTTGAATTACCATATTTAGAGAGGAGGAAAACAGGAAGTAGTGGAGGACAGGATGTTGCATCCTCTCTCTTTTAAGATTTTGTTTATTTATTTTTAGAGAGAGGGGAAGGGAGGGAGGAAGAGAGGGAGAAAAACATCAATGCATGGTTGCCTCTCACGTGCCGGCTACTGGGTACCTGGCCTGCAACCCAGGTATATGCCCTGACTGGGCATTGAAACAGTGATTCACTAGTTCACAGGCCAGCACTTAATCCATTGAGCCAGGAAAGAATGCAGATGGGGCTGCATTCTTTCTTTAATGAAGGAAGGGTCGGTTTGTAATTTTAAGGCTGGAAAACTATCAGAAAATGGTAGCTTATTATAATAGCATGTTTTATAAATGCCCACCACTGCCCCCCTTAAAAATATGAACTCACTTAATCCTTGTTACAGCATCATGAGTTAAAAAGCATGTTTGTTATCATTGCAGCACTAAAACACAAACAAGAACTTGGTCAGGGCCGTACAGAATTCATGCCCAGGGTCCCTGCTTCAACTACTCTATGTATTGTTTGTTATCCATTATGGTCCATTCTGCTTCTTCTAATTTCATAATCTAGCTTGAGAGTATTATAGCATTCTCTTGTAATTGTTTGTTATCACTTTTCATTGCTTCTTATTTGTTACGTTTTATGTGTAAATGTAATGGAAGGAATACATATATAAGGGGTGAAACACAAATTTTACATAAAAGGAAAACTGAAAGTTTATCATATTTGAGCCTGAACTTTTGATGTACACAGAGGTGTTCTGCAGGAAAGTTTGTATACTTATTTATACAAAAATAAGTATAAGGATGAAGATGAAAATCACAGAGTGAGTCTAATTATTTTTGTACACTATCAGGCTATTCTATTAGGAGAGCAACACTGAAGAAAATCCTCACAGGAAACTAAAGTTTTTTATGCTTGCCAAATGAATGAGCACCTTAGAAACAAACAAACAAAAAATAGAATCACGGAGTGATAAGAACATTCTGACAATGTGTGTTCAGCATTGGTGTGAAAGTATGAGTAAAACAATGATACTCCCTCATCAGTACACTCAGTGTTGACTGTATCACTACAATAAATATATATTAGTGATTGAAAATACCTGAAGAGTGAACTCAAAAATAATTGATGACACTGTATTGCCAGCTCTTGGTACAGCCAGAATTAATAGTGAACACATGCATCTTATACATGTATTTCTGGAACCTCCCACTTAAGGGAAATAATATTTTTTTTTGCAGATTACAACTCTCTTTTTGTCTTTTAAACTGTCATGTCTCAGTTGTGATGTTGTCATTATATCATAGTGCTGTATCTACCTTGGAGACCTGGTTCCTGACATTATTTGGAGAAACAGAAATAGCTGTATAATTATTTGACTTGGAAGACAAAAGCACTCAAGGGAATTTTGTTAAGAATTTTAAGTTGAAGATGTGCAGAAATATTATTATCTTATCATAAATGAGTTAAAGTGTGGTTAAAGAGCAATACAAAACACTTATATTAACACAGGCAAAAAGGTTAACGAAATCACTGCACACATGCAGACAGAAGAGGTGCAGTGCTGATGTTGAATCAGTACCGAGGTGTGGGGCAAACAGCCTCCCTTACCTACCTGGTTTAGGTCCCTGCTTACCCTGTTTATGCTGTATCTCACAGGCTGCTGCAGGCCTAAATCCGGCTGTTAGAGTTTGGGACTTGTATGTGTCCCAAACACGTGATCGAAACACATTCATGATTGAAATCATGAATCCTGACCCTGTGGTGGCATATACATATATAGTCTATTTACACATTTATTTTAATTTAGTTAAATTTGAATACATATGCAGATACATATATGCATGCTGCAGGACCAAATTCAGCTGTCAGAGTTTAGGATTTGTGTGTGTATGTTTGTAAAATGGAAATTATGAACCTTGACCCTGTGGTAATATATACGTATATTCTAATTTATATATATTATAATATATATAAAATATATTCCTCTTTAAAAGATTTTATTTATTTATCTTTAGAGAGGAAGGGAGGGAGAGAAGGAGAGAAATATCAATGTATGGTTGCCTCTCGTGAGTCCCCTGCTGGGAACTGGCCTGCAACCCAGGCATGTGCCCTGACTGGGAATTGAACTGCTATCGTGTGGTTCTCAGGCCTGTGCTCAATCCACTGAGCACCAGCCAGGGCAAAATATATTCTGATTTACACCAAATTCCTTTTTCTTATCTTAAGAGTTCTGATACTTGGAAAACAAAGCAAAGTGATAACAACAAAAATCTGTTTTTTCCCTCAACCACCTGTCTATAGATGCCATGGATTTTTGAAAGAGAGAAATGCAGCATCTATAGCTGACCTGATTCACTGGCACAAAAGCTGTTTATTTGATTCCAGAATACGAATTAAACTTCTGTTGAGAGTGAAAGTAATTTGCGGGAGTTGCAGACTCCATTGAACTTCTGAAAATCAGGTCTGCTGCAGTGTGCTTGGTTCACCAGTACTGTTTTTCTGAACCTTGCTGTTTATTCCTTTTGTCTCTGGAAGCTTAAAGCAAAGGGGGTAAGAGGGAGGCTCTTCCCTTCAGATGGGGCTCTTCTGGCCTCTTATTATAACAACCAGTCCTCTACAAAAAAATCAAGGGGCCCGTTTTGAGAAACGGAATAAGAAATGTCCTGTGTATCGTATTTTTGCACCTAATGCATATAGTTCTCACTAAATTTGTAAAGTATACACTGAAACTAACTGTATTACCTTGGAAGACTGCACATATATTTGAACAACAAATTTAGGACATTGTATTACATTTCTTACCACCGAAGAATTTGCCTCGGTATGTAAATTATAAAATGCATGAATAAATGGGTGTAAGCCAAAATATTAATCAACAAAATACAACAAGGTACAATTTTCATAATTATGAGCTTCACTAAGCTGTACAGCAACATTTAAGGTAGTCTTGATTATTATTTTCTGATGAATGCATGACTGTCTGATGTCCTTTATGAAACATAAATACAATTATTCAAGGAAAATATTTTGTTTACAGTTTTTGTAGAGACAGTAAAACTGGACATTTTGCTTCTCAGACAGCATTTGAGAAAAGATTTAGGATTATTGTTTTCTTCTGTATAATGATTGTGGCCTGTACTTTGGCTAATCATTCTGCCAATAAGCAGAGGTGGATTAGAGACACAGTGGAGCCAGGGAGACCTGTCTGAAAACTTTCCAGAAGGTTTGTGAGGGAGTGGGCAAGGGTCTGAACCAAGGCACTCACGATGAGTATCTTGCAGTGGTGGTTTTGGATTAGAAAAATCTCCCTGAGGCGGGAACCGTGTGCCACTGGAATGTATGAGGGAGCCTGGCACACAGCCCCATCCCAGAAGAAATTCAGTGATTCCTTCACCAGTAAATTTTCATGGTGACAAAAATTTGCTTGATCTTTTCTGTAGTACCATATAGCAATAACATCAACAAAAACTATATAGAATCATCCAACCAGCAATCTCCCTCTAGGAATTTATTGAAGGAAATAAACTGAGGAAGTAGAAATAAAGAGAACTCCAAAACATGTGATAGGCCCAACCCAGGACAGGAGTTCTCAGCTCCTCTCCCATCTTACAGAATAAGAACTGCTCTTATCTACAACCTGATTGCCATTTCATTACCGTTGTAGAATAGTGCATGCATGAGGCCTCATCAGGTTTTACATAAATTGCACAAAGGAAGTGAGATGCTGTCTGTGTCATAGTAAGAAATTGTATTCAAAATGCAGATGTTAAAGTCAGTCAGCATGGGTTGCTAAAAGTATTATGAAAGTTTCAGCACCTTGCCTGGTTGGACATTGAGATGTTGAAAGACCACACTCAAGATTGCCCACAACCTTGCAGAAAGTCAGCCTAAGTTAGTTGACTCTAAGCACCACTGACTCATGCTTCTCTCTCATGAGGATCTTGAAAAGCAGAAGTCCTGAATGATGAACCCAAGTCTGTTGTCTTTTTATTGCAATGAGTCTTTAGCTATTGCATATAACTATTATTTATAAAAATATCACAGTGTTTATATTTTCCCAAAGGTAAACATAAAGCTCTGTGGTACCCATATGACATATACATGAAATGGTCAAAAACACAAACACACTTAAATGCTAGCAATTAGCATTGCTTAAAATACTACAGTTAGAGTCACAATAGACAAAAAAACACAATAGCAGTTAACATTTATTGAATACTCACTTAAGAGCATGCAAACATACTACTTTAAAGTTTTACATATAATAACATATTGAACCCTTATGAAAAGTCCTTGAGGTTATTCCTATAATATTTTACAGTGTATGAGATCGAGTTTGATTCCATATAACTTGAGTTTAAATCCAGGACTTCATGTGATATCACTCTGCTCATTATTAAAGGAGTTCACGATGGACATTCAGCTCTCTGAGCACTGCTTTGCACCTGCGTTAGACCACTTACTTTGCTCTCTTTCTAAGTGTTCACTTTTGTTTTTCTCTTAGATTGCACTGCCTAATGTCTGAAGGCAAATGCATCATCTAACTTCTTTTCACTTCTCCTTGGCTCTAGGAACCAGAGGCCTCATTAGGCTTTGTACTCAGCTCACCCTAAGTGACAGTATGTCATTTCAGTACTGAGTCTGTTCTGGAGAAACCATTTACAATGATTCATTTGCGCCACTTATATGCAGTGCCCGGTTTTGGTTAAATAGAGAATAATGACTTACATTCTTGTGTAAAATTATGATATTGAGTTGGTGAAATAGTTTTATGTTCAGTGTCACATTTGTGTTTAGTACTAAAAACGCTTCTTATAGAAATGCTGAGGTACGATCAAAATAACATTTGGAACGAAGTTGTAAATTGGCTAAGTGACATCAGTGTTAGATGGCCTGGATTTCTAAAGTGGAATATAATTTCTTGGGGGTCAAATAAGATGGCATGTTGGAAATACGTTCCCAAAATAAGGTTAAGTAAATAAAAGTTAATTTTAAATTTATCATGACTGAAATACAAATAACCACTATCAAGGTATTATGTTATTTTTAATGACTTGGTCTTTGGAAATCAAATATCATCATGACCATAATTCACATCATTCTTATTATCCCCAAGATAACAATAATGGCAACTATATGCATTTTGTAAGAGTTTTCTAGTACTTATAATAATATCTGTAATTTTTTTAAAAATCTTCACCTGAGGATATGATTTATTGATTTTAGAAAGAGAGGGAAAGATGAAGGGGGTGGGGAGAGAGAGAGAGAAAGAGAGACATTGGTTGATTGCCTCCCATGGATGCCCTGAGCAGGAATTGAATCTGCAGCCTTTTAGTGTATGGGAGGGAGGGTGCTCCGATCATCCGAACCGCCCATCCAGGGCAATCTGTAATCTTTTTCATTTACAACATTGGTATTATTCTCTTCATTTAACAGACGAGGAAATAGGTTCAAATAGAGCAGCTTTAAGCAGCACGACATACAGGGTACGACAGAGATTAAAATAGAATTGCAATCCCATAGGTCCTCATCTTGCTTCACCGGGTGACTAGAATGCTCAGAACATAGAGACATTAGTTTTTCTTACAAATATAATACTTGGATCAAAACATATGTGGATAAAGGTCAAGCAATTGGAGGGTACTTCTTGATCTGCTATTTGGGATTCTGTATGCACCAGCTGTCCACCCATCCTCTGAAGAATGTCTCATGCCCCTGCCAGGGTCTCAGCTTGTGTACTGGGGAGGATGAGTTGCTTGGCACAGGAGTTACCCAGCTGGTCTTAGAGGGACTGACCATGCTTAGGCACACCAGTTACTTAGAATTACCTTCTCCATTGCCTTACAGCTTACTATTATCAATGGAATTAAATTGAAATAGGATTTTATCATTTGATTTCTCAACACAAGGCTTCTTTAATATTTTAGCCATCTACATTTAGTTTGACTAAGGCCAATATTGGAACCTGTAGTGGGTTTAAATTTGTATAAACATTCTCCTTCCATTCATGGGATACTTATGAAAAATTGCCTTCACAATCTCCAGAGCAATCCCCATAGCTTTATAACACTATTGCTTCAGGGAAAATTTAGTCTTCCAAAATGTTACTCCTCATTGTGTAACTTACAAGAAGTGTTATTAATTGCACTAGCTTCATGGTTCACATGTATAGAGTTTAGAAAATATTACTGCTCAGAAACTTTAAAAAATTAAATAATACCTGCAGAATACTAGCAGCATGCTTCAGACATATACTCCTGCTTGTTAAATTATAATTATTTTCCATTTTCCCCCCACGTAGAATGCATGAACTTCTGGAGAAGATGAAGGCAATAAAAGATTTGATTTCAGGATGTATATATGCATGATTTTATTGAAGTACAGTAATTTTATGCTAAATATAACAATCTAATAGAAGTGTATTTCTTATGGAAATTTAAAAAAATATTTAATGTTTAACATGAGGTGAGGTTTTACATAAAGAAATGTCCTTAAAAGTGAATGAAGGCTTATTACAACTGGGTCCTACTAAAGCCCTCTCTTGAGATTTGGGAACTAACACACTGGCAGCTTCACTTCATCCCTTTTAACCACATCCACTTAACTTCTCTGTTAAGTAGTTCTGCCTCATTTGACCCAGAGACTCTCAACCCTATCTCACTTCTCTCCACTTTAAATGGAGAGTAATAGTAACACCTGTCTTACCCCTCAGAGAGTTGTTGTAAGAAGCAAAATGAGACTTAGTGAAAGTGGAAGAACATTAACAAGCTGAAAATGTTGGGATAAATATGTTAGGATTATTCTTAGGAACTGCCTTGCACACATAGCTCCCTGAATCACAGATTTCAGGGTCTAAAAAGCTGAGGCAGAGATTGCTAAAGACATCACACAAATCTACGTTTGCCTCTTTTCCTGGGGAATTTGTTAGAATGCATTTTAGGTCCTCCTTTATTTGCATTCCAGTGACTAAATCATAATCAGCAGAGAGTGAGGATAGTGATGTATTTCACCCCTAAATCTGGTCCATAGAAGCCTCCCATATAGACACCTCTATGTTTTTTATTTTTATTTAATTATTGTTCAAGTACAGTTTTCTGTCTTTTACTCCCATCCCAGCCCACCCCCCCAGTGTTCCCCACCTCCCTCCCATTTCCACTCCTGTTAGTTTTTGTTCGTGTGTCCTTTATACTTGTTCCTGTGAATCCTTCCCCTTTTCCCCTGAAATTCCCTCCCCTCTCCCCTCTGGTCCCTGTCTGCCTGTTCTGTATTTCAGTGTCTTTGTTTTATTTTTATTTTTATTTTTATATATACCACTGTTTTTCCTTCAAAGTCATAGAATGGAGATAAGCTGCAGACGGACCCTGGGCACTCGGTTCGAAGTGTCAAAGATTCTGCATGGGTCCATGAATAACTCCAAGAAAGAGAGATGCATCATGAACATGTGAGGAAAAAATAAACTTCTATTGTATGTAAGCCATTACACAGATTTGGGTCAATGTGAGTGCAGCCAGAATAAACCTAACAAAGACAGGAATCAAGTCTAATTGTGTTGAGAACAACCTGCTTTCAGATATTTTGATTCAATTAAGTCCTAATGAAAACTTAAAAATAAAAAAATTCTGAGGTCAGTATAGAACATTTGCTGCCAGTAACAAAGCATACAAATGTTTTTGAATACTCATATGTGGAAACCGTACATTTAAATAATGCCTATTGTACTCATAAAATCTTACAATGTTATGAGAATCATTTTTCATATTTTATGCAAAATGACTATGTTATAAGGCTTATAGTTAGAATTCATTAAATAGTGGCTAAAAGTTAAAGGGAATCATTGAGTGTTCAACCATTCATGGAGGTAATAAAATAATAATGAGCATAGGTAATATAATAATAAGTACTATGTGCTTGGGATATTAAACTTTTACGTGCATTTTTTCATTTAACTCACATAACAATCCTCATGGTAAATACAGTTATCACTCCCATTCTATAGACTAGGAAACTGAAGGGCCAAGTGGTTAGGTCATGTGCCTGAGGTCACATGTAAGGTTGGCACAAGCCAGGTTACGCTGCAATGAACACAAATTTCAGGGACTTGAAAAAACAAAAGTTTCTTCCTAAAACTACATGATAGTACATTTACAGGGGTTTATGCTCACTATTGTTGCTCAGGGACGGAAGATGACCATGTATCCATCTGGACAGCAGCTCTCCCTTTCACTTTAATGAGAGAAAACAAACATGACTAAGCATACACTGGATCCTAAAGCTTCTTCCTGTAAGTAACACATGTGCTGTTCGCATTTCTTGTCAAAGCATGTCCTAGGGTCACACCAGCTTTCCAAAGGGAAAATGCAGTTCTACCACATCGATGAAAGACATGTTCTTGTGAACAGCCTTATCGTCCTAAGGTTACAGATCGTAAGTGGTGAAGGCAGGATACAAAACCAGACAGTCAAGACTTTTGGCCACTGATCTTTACTCAGATAACAGGGGTCTTGAGTGTAATGGGTTGCAATTTAAGCCAGGAGTAAGTATTGCCCTCCTGAGGGGAATCTGGCCATTTCCTTGTGACTGGGTACCACAGACCAGTGACCTCTGCTCTCAGGGTTTCAGCTTTGTTCCATACACCTTGTGGAGTTAGAGCTGAAGGCATCCACAGCGCCTTTCTGTTCCTGTCAAATATCTTCACAAGACACAATCATAAAATGTAGCTTCTTTTCCAGGTATCCTTCCATGACTGGTTGTGTAGCATGTTCTCACTGAATCACATAAAAAAATCCTTGTACTGATTCATATTCTTCTTTTAGTTAACTAACTGAGTAAGACGTCACTTTGCATGTGTATAGTAGTGTGCCATCTACAAGACTTTTTCACAGTCCCACCCCCTACCATGTCCACAAGTGTTGAAGGCGTGGGGGAAAGGAATGTATAGGCTATAAGCAAGCAACCTGTCATTGGTTTTCCCACTGAGTTGTATAGCATTTCTCACTAAAAGATAGACTACAGTATGTGAGTTGCTGATATAATTAAAGTCAACTATTTTGTCATTTTAAAACTTTTTTGGGTACAACTTAACATAATGTTATTATTTAATGAAGTCTCAATTTAAAATAAAATAAACTAGTCTTAACCAATGTCATTTAGTCAGTTGGAGATCCTCCCACAAAACAGAAGGTTGCTGGTTCAATTCCTGGCCAGGGCACAGGTGCGTGGGTTATGGGTTTGGTTCCCAGTCAGGGCACCAACGAAGGCAACTGATCAATATTTTTCTCTCTCACGGATGTTTCTCTCCTCTGTGTCTCCCTCCTTTCCCATCTCTCTAAAAATAAATAAAATCTTTAAAAATTAAATAAAATAGAAAGCAAAATGATTTTTTGCCAGTGGTTAAAAAGTGGCTGAATATACATGTTTATTTCAACTCAGCTTTCCCCTTCACTTCTCCCATCCCTCCCCCAAAATCACTAAAATGATGGAGTATTTTTTTAATTTTAAATAGTGTTATTTATTTATTTTTATTTTAAATATTTTAAAATTTTTAAATTACAGATGGCATACAATATTATATTAGTTTCAGGTGTTCAACCCAGTGATTGAACACCTGAAATTAGTGATTATACAATTTACTAATTGATTATCCCAGTAAATTTTGTACCCTTCTGACACCATGCAGAGTTATTATAATATTACTGACTGTATTCCCTAAGGTAATGAGGCCGTACTTTATGTCTTCATTACTATTCTGTATCTACCAATTTTTACTTCTTAATCCCCTCACCATTTTTGTTCATCCTCCCAACTTCCTTCCCATCTGACAACCATCAAAATATTCTCTTTATCTATGAGCATATTTCTGTCCTGCTTGGTCATTTACTTTGTTTTTTTTTAAATTTAATTGTTGATAGACGTGTTTATTGCCATTTTGTTACTCATTTTTAATCTTTTTTTCTTCGTCTTAAAGAAGACCCTTTAACATTTTGTATAATAATGGTTTGGTGGTGGTGAACTCCTTTACCTTTTTCTTGTCTGGGAAGTGATTTATCATTTATCTAAATGATAGTTTTGCTGGGTGAAGTTTCTGTTGAGAAATCAACCAACAGTGTGTGGGAGCTCTCTTGTAAATAACTTGCTGCTTTTGAGATGCTTTCTTTGTCTTTTCCTTAGGCAATTTAATTATGATGTGTCTTGGTGTGGGCCTTTTTGGATTCATCTTGTTTGGGACTTTCTGTGCTTCCTGAACTTATATGTTTATCCTTCACCAAGTTAATGAAGTTTCTGTCATTATTTTTTTGTAGATAGGTTTTTAATTCCTTGCTCTCACTTATCTCCTTCCAGCACCCCATGGTGCAAATGTTAGTACCCTTGAAGTTGTCCTAGAGGCTACTTATACTATCCTTATTTTGTTGGATTCTTTTGCTGTTGTTGTCTTGATTGGATGTTTTCTATTTCCTTATCTTGCAACTCTATAATTTGATCTTCTGCTTATCTACTCTACTGTGGATTCCCTGTAATGTATTTTTTCATTTCAGTTAATGTGTCCTTCATTTCTGATTCTTTTCTATGTTTTCTAGTTCTGTTTTTATGTTCTCTCTCTCTTTTTTGAAGTCCTCGATACGTTAACCTACTCCACTAAATTCATTTAGCGTCCTTATAATTGGTATTTTGTACTCTGCATCTCGTAGACTGCTTCTCTCCATTTGTTGAGTTCTCTTTCTGGAGTTTTGTTCTCTCATTTGGGACACAATTTTTGTCTCCTCATTTTGGCTCTCTCTTTGTGTTTGTTTCTAGGTATTAGGTAGAGCTGCTCTGTCTTCCAGGAGAGTGGCCTTATGTAGTAGGTGACCCTTATGGTCCACTGGCACAGCCTCCTTGTTCACTTGAGCTGGGCAATCCAGGTGCATCTCCCATGGGGGCTGTGTACATCTTTCTGTTGTAGTTGAGCTTTGATGGCTAATGGCACATAAATGGGAGGGATTTAACCCCCAGGCTGATCAACTGCAAGGACTGGCCATGACAACTTTGGGGGGATCAGCTGTGTGGGAACTGCCCCCAAAGAGTAAGTAACTTCAGCAGGGGCTGGTTTCCTCTGAGTCTACCACTTGAGCGTGTTGTGTGTGCAGGTGGTTTTGTGGTGACTCAATGTGGTCTGAAGCTTTCACCAGGTGCACTGGCTGTGGTGTCTGCTAAGTAAGCTCAGCTGTCACCTGCATTCTGCACAGGGCTACTTGGCATGAGCTATAAAACAATGTGCAGATGACTATTGTGCTGCACTTGGAGGTGCCTGGGAAAAGCCAAGCTATGAACCAAGGCCAGCTGTTACTAATGCTGGGCCTGGGGCAACTTGATGAGAGGTATGGGGCACACTGAGGCCAGATGTTACTTGTATGAGAGATTTTAGAAAAGTCTGAAGCCTCAACCAAGACAGGCTGCTCATATGGTAAAGATACTGGACGTGGCGTCAGTGGGTCTACAAGTTGGGTGGGACAGGGTCTCAGATAATTCCCAGGTGGGATGAACAATGACAGCCAAGTTGATGGAGACAGAGATATGGTAGAAGGAGGGCTTGGAAAAAGGAACAATGGCCTCTGCCAGCACTTCTTTCTGGAGATAGCTCCCTCTCGAGCTCTCACCCTGATGCCAAGTAAATCAGTTTCTACCTGTATGTCCCTGGTGCTTTTTGAGATATCGCAGTAGTGCTAGAGCTCAGAGAAAGTGAGTGCAAGTAACTTCATGCTCAGACTTTTTAAGAGGAATGGGTAGGACTCCAGAAGCCATGGGTCTTACTCAGCCACAATCCCAACAGGTTTGCACAGCCAGAAATGTTGGGGACTGCAGTTCTGAGCTGGGACCCCTGCTTCTCAGGGGAGTCTCTGCAACCCTGATATCCCTCCCAATATTTATCTGCCACACATGGGTGTGAGGCTAGGTTTTTTTGGGTCTTCATAATTTCAACCTGTCTCATTGTGGCTTTTTCTGTATATCCTTAGTTATTGAACTTCAGTTCAGTGAGATGTCCTGCAGACTAGATGCTTGTTCTATATGCTTGTTCTCTATGCTTGTTCTATAGTTTAGTTATAATTTTGAGGTGGTTGTGGGAGGATGTGAGTATCCCATTTACTTACACCACCATCTTCACCAGAAGCCCCTAAAATGATGGAATTTTTAAACATCAGTGTTTTCCTTTTTTATAAGTATCTATTGTATTTTTGCCATTACCATTTAGTCCCATTGTACCCCCTTCCCCAATCACCACACTGTTGTCCATGTTCAAGTGTCATTTTTCCATTTTGCTTAATCCCTCAACCCTTTAACCTCCCCATACTCCTACCTGTCATCCTGCTCTCCATCTATAAGTCTGTTCCCATTGTCCTTGTTATTTCAGGTTGTTCATTAGATTCCATAAGAGTGAAATCATATGGTATTTGTCTTTCTCTAACTGGCTTATTTCACTTAGTGTAATCTTCTCCAGGTTCATCCATACTGTCTCAAAGGGTAAAATTTTCTTCTTTTTTATGACCGAGTAGTATTTCATTGTGTAAATGTCCCATGGTTGTTTTATCCATTCATCTACTGATGGACACTTGGGCTGCTTCCACATCTTGCAGATTGTAAATATTACTGCAGTGAACAGGGATGCTGATGTTCTTTAGAATTAGTGTCTTGGGTTCCTTCAGATATAATCCCAGGAGTGGGATTGGTGGGTCAAAAGAAAGATCCATTATCAATTTTTACAGGTATCTCTATTCTGCTTTCCACAGTGCCTGCACTAGTTTGTATTTCTGCCAACAGTGCAAAAGTGTTCCCCTTTCTCCATATCCTATCCAGCACTTCTTGTTTATTGATTTATTAGTGATAGTCATTCTGACCGGTATGAGATGGAGTCTCATTGTGATTTTAATATGCATTTTTCTGATGATTAGTGACGTTGAGCCCCTTTTCATATGTCTATTGGTCATCTGTATGTCTTCTTTGGAGAAACATCTGTTTAGATCCTTTGCCCGTATTTTAATTGAGTTCTTGTTCTGGGGTAGGGGGGGGCGGTGTTGGTGTTGACATTTGTTAAGTACTTTATAAATTTTAGATATTAACCCCTTATCAGGTGTGTCTATGAATATGTTCACCCATTCTATGGATTGTCTTTTTATTATGTTGGTGATTTTCTTTGCTATGCACAAACTTTTTAGTTTGAAGTAGTCCCATTTGTTTATTTTTTCTTTTGCTTCCCTTGTCTGAGGAAATATATCTCAAACAAAATTGCTATGAGCAATGCCTGAGATTTTGCTGCCTATGTTTTCTTCTAGGATTTTTATTGTTTGGGGTCTAAGATTTAAGTCTTTGATCTATTTTGAATTTATTCTTCTTTGTGGTATAAGAAGGTGGTCTGATTAATTTTCCTGCACATATATGTTCAATTTTCCTAACACCATTCATTGAATAAAATTTCTTTAGCCCATTGTATGTTCTTGCTTCCTTTGCCATATATTAATTGACTATAAACCTGTGGGTTTATTTCTGGGCTCTCTATTCTGTTCAGTTGGTGTATGTGTCTGTTTTTATACCAATACCAGGCTGTTTTGATTACTATGGCCTTGTAGTATAGTTTCATGTTAGGTAGAGTTTTTCCTCCATTTTGTTCTTTCTCAGGATTGTTGTTGCTATGTGGGACCTTTTGTGGTTCCATATACATTTTTGAAGTATTTTTCCAGTTATGTGAAATATATCATTTGAATCTTGATAGGAATTGGGTTGAGTCTATAGATTGCTTTGGGTAGTATGGGCATTTTAATGATGTTAATTCTTCCTACCCATGAACATGGTACGTGCTTCCACTTATTTGTATCTTCTATTTTTTTCTTCAGTGTCATATAATTTTCCAAGTACAGATCTTTTATATCCTTGATTAGGTTTATTCCTAGGTATTTTGTTCTTTTTGAGGCAATCATGAATGAAATTTTTCTTACTTTCCCTTTCAGTTAGTTCATTATTGGCAAATAAAAATGCAACTGATTTCTGGATATTAATTTTGTATCATGCTACCTTGCTAAAATTGTTTATCAGTTCTTGTGGTTTCCTGGTGGAATCTTTATGGCTTTTATGTACAATATCATGTTATCTGCAGATAAAGACAGTTTTACTACTTCTTTACTAATGTGGATGCCTTTTATTTCTTCTTCTTATCTGACTGCTGTGGCTAGGTACTTCCAGTACTATATTGAATAAGAGAGGTAAAAGCAGGTATTTCTGTCTTGTTCACAGTCTCAAAAGGAACACTTGTAGTTTTTGCCCATTGAGTATGAGGCTGGCAGTGGGTTTGTCATATATGGCCTTTATTATGTTTAGGTGTGTTCCCTCTGTTCCCACTTTGAAACAGCAATGTTTTATAAATACAAAGAGAACAGGAGAGAAAATACTTTTTTTCTTAATTTTGTTGACTTGTTGAGCACTGTATACAAATGTGAAATATTTTGACATCTGTGTACATTAAGAATTATCATCACTATCTAGATAGTGAATTTATACATCACCATAAAGGTTCCTTGTGTGTCTTTGCAATCTTTCTCTCCCTGACCTTCCTGCTCCCACTTTAGGCAAACACAGTTCTTTTAGGTCACTAGATTGATTTGTATTTTCTAGAAATGTATATGAATTAAGTCATATAATACACTACTTTTTAACTTTGGTGTTTTAACAGCATAAACATTCACCTATGTTTTTGCTGTATGTTCATTTTTTTATTGCTAAATTATATTACAATATATGGATACGCCAATTTAACCGTTGACTACTGGTGGATATTTAATTTGTGTCCAAAGTTGGGATTTCATAAATTAAGTAGCTAGCAGCACTGATGTATGAGTTTTGGTATGGACATGTGCTTTCATTTCCATTGAATAGATATCAGAAATAAAAGGGTGAGGTTATCTGTTAGATGAATTCTTATCAATTTAAGAAAATGTTAAATTATTTTCTGAAGTGATTGTGCCATTTTCATTTTTCTTAACAGCCAGGTATATAATTTTATTTTATCCACTCTAATAAGAACATAATAGCATCTAGTTGTGACTTTAATTCCATATATATCAAGTATCATTTCATATAATTTATGCCTTCTTGGCTCAAGTATTGGTTCAAAATCTTCCAATTTTCTGTATTAGATTTTCATAGCTTGTTTTACTATAATTGAGTATTGAGAGATCCCTTTCTCCCTGTTTCTTTCTCTCTATAGATATCTATGTCTATATAGATTATTTATCTATAGAGATAAATAATATATGTATTATTTATCTACCTATCATATATGATATATATTATGTATAAACTTATATATAATATATATACACACTTAAGTTTGTAGATATGAAGTTTTTAATTTTATTAAAGACCATTTTATCAATTTTTATT
Source organism: Sturnira hondurensis (assembly GCF_014824575.4). Lineage (NCBI taxonomy): Eukaryota > Metazoa > Chordata > Mammalia > Chiroptera > Phyllostomidae > Sturnira > Sturnira hondurensis. Next base: position 1,238,147 of record NW_028098001.1, on the reverse strand, counting down.
TTATGGATCAGACTCTTAGTGTTGTATCTAAGAACTCTTTGTTTAACCCAAGTCCCTTATGTTACCTTCAATAATATTTATATGTTTTACATTTTACTTTTACATCTATGTTGTATTTTAAATTTTTACATGATACCAAGTTAGGATGAAAGTTGATTTTTTGTGTATGTATTTTTATTTTATTTTATATTATTATTTTGTTTTGTTTTGTTTTGTTTTTTCCCCAATTTTTTTTATTTAATTATTTTTCAAGTACGGTTTTCTGTCTGTTACTCCCATCCCATCCCACCCCCCGTGCTCCCCCCTCCCTCCCGTTTCCACACTTCTCAGTTGTTGTCCATGTATCCTTTATATATATTCCTTTAAATCCTTCCCCTACTTCCCCTGAAATTCCCTCCTCTCTCCCCTCTGGTCACTGTCAGCCTGTTCTCTATGTGTATGTATTTTTAAATTCACCATCATTAAATGTTGAAAACACTTTTCTCTTTCCACTGATTATCTTTGTAGTTGTACCAAAAATCAGTTGTATATATGTGTCTGTGGGTCGATTTCCACACTCTATTCTTCCATTAACTTGTGTATATTCTTTTCTCAGGACCGTGATATTTTATTGTCTGTAGCTCTATATTAAAGTTTATAGATCAATTATTGTTAGACTTTCAACATTTATTTTTCAAAGATCTTCTGGTATTTATCAAACTATTGCATTCTATATAAATTTAGAATAAGCTTATCAATTTCTATCAAAACAGAGACAAAAAAGTCATATGGAATTTTAACTCATATATTTAAGGTATAGATCAATTTGGGAAACTTCATGTCTTAACAACAGTAGGTCTTCTGACGAGGAATAAGGTAAAGCCCTTCATTTATTTAGATGTTTTTAAACCTGGTAGCTTTCAGTGTACTGTTTTTTCCTATCATTGCCAGTTTTATCTGTAAGCAGTTCATATTTTTATTCTATTAAACATGCATTATCATTGTATTTTCAATTTTTATTTGGCTTTTGGTTATATAAAGAAACATGATAGCCTTGGCTGGTGTAGCTCAGTGGATTGAGCGCGGGCCTGCAAACCAGATCACAGTTCGATTCCCAATCAGGGCACATGCCTGGGTTGCAGGCCAGTTCCTGGCAGGGGCCAGTTCCCAGCAGGGGATGCATGAGAAACAACCATACATTGATGTTTCTCTTCCTCTCTCCTTCCTTTCCCCTCTAAAGATAAAAAAATAAAATATTTTTTTAAAAAAGAAGCATGAGATTGATTTGTTATTAATTTCTCATCTCTGTATAGTTCTCTCTATTACTTTCTTCTGAGTCTAGCCAGTTTGGTCCCCTTGAACTCTCAGTTCTGTCTCCTCAACTCGGAGAACTATCAGACTCATCTGTTTTTTTCACTCTCTCTGGTGTGCAAATATATATCTGCATGTATATAATTTAGCCAAAGACAGAAAGCTGAAATCTATGTTTATGGGTATGGGAATTGGTGTGAGATAGAATGTAAGTTATCATTATTTGTTTACATCATTGTCTTTTGTGAGGCTGGAAATTCAGTGATACCAGATACTTTTGAAGGTGGGATGCTTTTGAAGGTGTCTGAAATTGAAGGATTCATTGAAAATCTTTATAAAGACAACGATCAAACCCAGACAAAGAGGAGACAGCCATTCAGAATCATATTGAAGGTACTCCTTGGGGCAGATGACCACTGAGTTCAAATCAGTACAGGAAGGCAGAAGATGCCAGTAAGTGGAGGTCTCCAGAGACAGGAAGTGAAAGTGCTTGACAGTTTAACTATGTATTTTAATTTACTGTGTTGCAAGGAAATTCATGATTTGTCAGGGTACCTGGAAATGAATTCATGGTAGGTAATAGAAATCTAAGGGAATAAATTAAAACAATTAACAACTTCAGGAAAAATAAGTTCTATAAGATGAAAATGTAGTATCTGTGGCCACTTAACCATGTCCAAAGTTGACACAGTATGAAATCATTATGACTGATTATTTAACAAAAAGATGAAACACCACCATTGGTGGGATGACAGGTGTAGACATGTTGGAAAAGCAATGACTCTCATCTCTTTGTAGCAGGTAGAAAATGGCATGTGCTTAAAAATCAAGAAACACAGTATAAGTAGGTTTTGTTTTGTTTTTAGAATCCCATAGATAAATGACAAAAAATACAAAACCTACAAGTGGTCTCTCTGAGTCAGTAGGAATCTGATGAGTAGTAGGGAGTGGGAGGCTGCTGGTTACTGGTTATGATTATTTAGTTTATAGCTCTGTACATGTATGACTTAGAATAAACAAATAAATCATAAAATTCATAATATCAGCTCTACCACAGATTAAGTTATATTTGAAATTATTACTTCAGCTATTGATGCTTAATTTTCTAATACGCAAAATGGAAATAGCATTTATTTATTTTATTTTTTTTTNTCCTCAACTTCTGGTCATTCAGTGTCGCTACAGTCTCTGGAGTCCTGCTTTCTTATATGCTGAGTCCCAGTTTAGCATCTGCTGTGTTCTTCCGCAGATCAGCCAGGTCCTTCTCCGGCGCGTGGAGAGAAGCGAAATCCTTTGTCCTACTCCGCCGCCATCTTCTCCCGAAAGCGGAAATAGCATTTATATTTGCCTCATAAAGAAGTTAAGAGAACCAAAGAGGTAATTTTTGTGAAATGCTTAGTATTGACACCGACATGTAATAAGTGCTACTTTGCAGACTATTATAGTTTTTTTCAAGGACATCACACTCAAGAATGTTACTTTGTATTTCTTTTTCAATCTGTACTGAAGAATCAATGCCAAGAATATACAGAAACATTACCTAAACATCTTATTAACTGTCCCCAGATTTAAAATATTCAAATATATTTTCAAAAGTTGGTGCTTCTACATCTACTTAAAGAAATGTTTTCTAGCATCTTAGTCAGATTCTGACTACCCACTTTATTCAGACTCTGTATGTTCAAGAATTTTCTCCAAAGCACTCAAACTCTGCAATATGATTTTTCAAAAGCAGCAGTGTGGAGAAACAGCTGGCCTGGCCATGCTTCCTGGCCTAGTGTGAGCCTGAGTCTGAGATAGATTACCAGAAGAAAAGTTGGCCTACTTCGAATCTTTAGAGAAGAGGAATCTGTTAAAGCAAAAATGACCCTGAAGGTCATTACTGGTTTAAAAAATAGTTTATCCCAGTTTCCACTTATTTGTCAGGCACTAGGGAAAATACAAACTATGCTAGCCTCAAGGCAATCAGTTTATCGTATGGAATCCCAACAAAATTATTCCAAAGTATGAATTAAAACTAGCAACAAACTAAAATCAAGCTTTTCCTATCTTTTCCTTCTTTTAGTAACCTTTTTTTGGGGGATATTTTAGTTGTGAATATATATTGCTGTGAGGAACTCAGTATTGTAAAAGCATCATTATTGCCTCGAGGGAAATATACATCATTAACTCAGAAAAAAAGAGATTTAAAGAACAATATAGCATGAAAATTTCAGACTACATATTTTTAAAATATTTGGTATATCATGAGCTTCTCGATGGCATTGGCTTTAACTTTTGCGTGTGTTTTTCTGTGCAATATCCAGGACATATTCAATGTCCAGTAAATGTTTGTTTCATTGAGTTAAATGTTGGTTATTTTTTTTTCTGGGAACATTTGATTTTCATTGTGACTCTGACGGTGTCTAGATGAATGTTCAGTTTATTCATAGTATTGTACTGTAAAGGCCACCATGACAGAAAAGTAGAAAATTCATTTCACAAAGGTAAACACCAATGCTGCATAACTGCCTGCTTTTAATTAGCTTGTCAAAAGATTTTGACAAAGGCCTCCAGTGGATTTACTAAACAAACCCAGATGCAGATTACTTCCATTGAATCATTTATTGTCTTGCATAGCTTTTAATAGAACTGATCTAATCATGTACATTATATTCTCTTACCAATTTTACACTCCTCTTTCGTTTAAATTTGTAACTATAAGGTTTCTCAGAGATAATTTTGCCTTCTCCTTGTTTGATATAAAGGTTGGAAGGTTGAACACATGCTTTAGATCTCTCCTCATATTTCTATTTGAGTCTCTAGTAGTATTTATATTTTTATTTCTCTCCCTTGGTTTTTGACAAACACTTTTACAGGAGTCATTTCCTTTTTCAATTTGCTATTTTAACAAAATAAAATATGGCATTTTTAAAAAATCAGGAATATAATGCCTTTATAGTATAATATTCAATCTCTTTGCTCTTCTCTTTCTCATAAATCTTTTCTATCTCTCTTGCATTACAATAAAAAAGAATGAAATGTTGTGAAATTAGCAAGTTATCTGTAGAAAGAGATGCTCTGATACAAATCAATTTTCATCTCCATGGTATTAAATGAACTAATTCACTAAAGTAACTTGCAAGATAATGAAAGCAAAATGCAAGCAAAGAAATTGAATGACCTTTAACAAGCCTCAAATAGAATTAGATGTCAGTGTCCCAAGAAGGAGTTCCCTCTGTTTATTTCTGACAACTATACATTTCAGCCTAGACACAGGATGATAGGGACTTGCTGGCTGATTCTAATAATTTGGATTTTGTTTATGGTGAAATTTTACCATTTCCAGCAGGACCACAAATTATTTTTATTTGAATCGTTTTTTCCTCTCAAACCCTTATAAATATTATATATTTTCTGAAAAAATATTTTGTTAGGTATTTTCTTTTACTCAGCCCATTAAAACTATATACTTAAGTCAATGTTGATAATACTGCGTGATATAGGTATTTCAGTATGTCAGAAATATTAGGGTAATTTTTGTGAACAAAAGTCAAGAGTAGACAAGTGCTAAGCAAATAAACTGCAATTGTCCACATAAAGATGAGGAATCTTAAAAAGTTCAGCCCTTAGAAATTATATCAAGAGGTTGGGTAAGAACAGAAATGAACAGAAGCATGAGTAATAATAATGACCTGGACATTTTGTTTGATGAATAAAATGGAATCTGACACTATCATCAAATTATTAATATTCCCCTGGCATATTATAATTGATTATATACTATATAGTATGTGAATAGTTGCTTAGATTTCCCTCAATCAGTTTTATTATTCATTTGGAAATTTATATATCATCTTTCACCAGTGCTCCATTTTCAATTATAAAGAGGTAAGACAAAAAAAAGTAGCAAAAACTCGAGCTAGTATTTCACAAAATCATGCAATGTAAGAAGCAGTGTTTACGTACTGTTGATCTAAATGCATAAAAATACAACAACTTCCCTCAGTAGCTTAAATCATCAGAGGAAAGCACTTGCGCCATTATCTTGATCCACATGTAAGAGCACAAAGTATTAATACACACAGCAGTGTCACAACCAACTGTTTTCAGCATAAACAAATGAGAATAGAGTAAAACTATGGACATTCAGGCATTAAGCCACTGACTATCAAGAGCAAAATATTGTTCTGACTACCAATGCATGGACAGTTACACCTAGGTTTTTTTCTCCAATATCTAAAGCACCTGTTCTTACACAGCTGTATTAGAAAATTTTTTAAAAAGTATCATGGATAAACATTAAAACTACAATACATGGGTAAGTTAGCCTTTTGTTACCTACCTCGGTAACTGAATTATGGAAATGTATTTCATTTTATTATGCTTAAAAAATACCGTATTAGGGTAGATGATATGCTGGCTTAAACCCCAGAGAAAATATAATGGACAGTGTACGTGTATGTAAGGCAATGTGTGTGTGTGAAGGGGGCTGTTGTTTATTTGATTATATTCCTAATTTAGCAAGATACCTACCTAAATTAACTTTTGATATCTCCTTGGTTTAAAAAATAAAATATAAATATACAGGGCCCCACAGAAGTCATGCCTACTTGAGCATGGTTTGGTAGGGTAATAATATGGGTTTAATAATTTATAGTTTTAACTTGAACATTCATCTAAAATGCCATAGGGTGTGCTTGAGTGTGATATTGTTATGTTACAGAGTTACATGCTTATGATTTTGTCACAAAAAATTTTGTAATGAAAAAGGATGTTATTTGCTCTGGACACTGTATACCGAGAGCCTTGTATGTGAAAATCAATGTGCAGATGCATAAGGGGCACCGTTAGCTACAGGACATAGTCCCCTTCTTTAAGAAGACATAATATGCACATAAAAGCAAGTATAATAATGTCTAACATTACATTCCTATTTTAAATGAGCAAATATGCATTGATCCCCTGCTCTTTCTTTTTTTGAAATTTTATTTATTTTAATTTTTTAAAATAATTTACTTATTTAATTCTTGTTCAAGTACAGCCTTCTGTCTTATATTCCCAACCCTGCCTAGCCCCCGCCCCATGTTCCCCGCCTCCCTCCCCTTTCCACCCCCCCACCCTTAGTTATTGTCCATGTGTCCTTTATACTTGTTCATGGGAGTCCTTCCCCTTTTCCCCTGTGATTCTCTCCCCTCTCCCCTCTGGACCCTGTCAGCCTGTTCCATATTTGAGTGTCATTGGTCGTATTTTGCTTGCTTGTTTGTTTTGTTTAGATTCCTGTTAATGGTGAGATCATATGGTATTTGTCTTTCACCACCTGGCTTATTTCGCTCAGCATAATGCTTTCCAGTTCCATCTATGATGTTGCTCCTCTTTCAAATTGTATAAAAATCTGGTGGAGAATATTACCTCTGAAAGTTCCTACCCTCGTAACTATCATAGACTTTGGAGTAATTAGACAAATGAGAACAGTGTAATAAGTATAATGGGGTAAATATTGTAACAAGGATCCATAAAAGAGGCATGTCTTTTCATTGCCATGGCTCCAGGTCTTTTACCTTCTCCTCCTCAACTGACTTCCTTACCAAAATTTGATGCCATTACCACAACCTAAGAGCTGATGGCTTGAGAAGAATATGTTCTTCAACCAGACCTTGAACATTTGTACTAACATTTTAACAGATTCAGTAGCATTAATTATTCAATAGTTTTCAGTTCTGCAAGTTCTAACATTTGTATGTCAAGATTACTTGTGCATGTAAAAATATACATATATTGCCAATACATGCCTTAGAATATAAAAATATTTGAGAGAATGGTACCCTGTCAATAAGAATTTGAAAAAAAAAACAGTCAATTATACATTCCTTTTTGCTTCTAAAATTATAGCCTCTCTACCCAGAGCTGATTTTTGGAGATAGGAGAATGCATTATGCAGTTCTACGGACTGAGAGAAAATGGAATTTTTTTTTGACCAAACTCAATGATTTCAGGAGCAGGCACCTAATCTGGATATTACATTTCCGTGTGAAGGTGCCTTTTCTGTTTCTCATGCAGTGGGCATTTAGTCCTGATGGATGCTATTTGCAGACACTGCCTCACCATAAGTGACTGTTTCAAGGAGGTCAAAGCCCTTTGTGTTCAACTTCTAGACAGTGTTCTTGTGAATGGCAGCTGTGCTTACATCCTGCTTCAAGGAAAAAACACACACGTAAAAGAAGTTTCAACCATTCCACAAACCACATCTCCATTCTACACATCATTATTTATGTCAAGGAAGCTTTGGTCAGAATGAAGCCAGGTAAATTGAAGATGACAAAATCTCCATGTTTTCTAGTCAATAATCAAAATGTGTTGTGCTCCCCTGTATATCTGCTTGCATCCATTCTACATGTTTTATTTATTTTCTCATTTATTTCTAAATACCCAGACCTACATTTAAGTTTACAGATATAGAGTATGGAGCCTCTGGACACATTTAAAATACAAGAAAATAAATAAACATTTTTACAAAAATCACAATGGAGCTCAATTTCTTTGTATAGCAAGCAAAGGGAGAAAAAACAAACCTGAGCCTGAATAGACCAACTAAGATTTAACTACAATGAAATAACATTGTGGTTTCATGAAATAGCCTGGGTTACAAAGAAGGGGAATGGCTGTATGGTGAAATAGTGTGAAGAAAGGCATGGTTTGAAAGTGACATCAAATTTGTTTCTCACATGGTAGATTTGCCAATGATTGTCATTGTTACTATTTCTGCTATTATAATTGTTTTAATTGCTAATATGAGTCATTAAAACCCTTACATAAGTTAATTATCTTTGAAGGAGTCATTAATACCTCTTTAATCTACTTCATATAATATTTGTTGAATGATATTGTCATAATTGGATCATAATTGGACAAACATCATAATTGGCAAAACAAATGCAATAGATTTTATTCCAAGGTAACATATTATTCAAACTTATGTATGACTATGAACATTGGACCTCAGAATATTTCTAGGAAGAGTTTTCAAAGACCATTTGCATAGGTAAATTAATTGCACCAGTAGTGTAGCAGTTAAGAAGAAAATGACGATACCACAAACCTGTAGTGAAGAGTAGAATAGTTTGGCACACAATAAATGTTGTTGTTATTTTTATTATTTTAATTTTTAATCTTGCTCATTAAAATTATTGTAGAGTTTAATACTTTCTCTTATAAATATTAACATCTCGTAGTCCATTGCATATAATAATTTAAAAAATCTTGCCATAATTGAATAAAATATTATATTAATTCTCACTAATTACTGTGAATAATGGACTTCTGGATGTTTGAGGTAAAAAGGAACTTAGAAAACCAAAAATTTTTCTAAGTTTATTAATTAGAATGTGAGCAGAATTGAAGACAACTTTAAATATGAAAAGATGTCTTCTAAGAATTTTTTTAAGTGTGGTGTCTTTGGGTTCAAAAAGAATGGAGAAAATGGCTACACTTATCCCTATTGGTTTTACTTTTTAACCAAAATACATGTTGTGGTACATTTCAAGTTGTATCTTTATAAAAAATAAACTATAGACAACTAAAAGTAAAAATATATACATTTACACATGTATTGCTTCTGACAAAATGATTGGAAGAGTTCTGGGGCTTGTGTTTCTAGTGAAAAGCACTAATATATATTTGTAATCCTCATTTGAGGATTCTTTTTATTGAGTTTAGAGGGAGAGGAAAGGGAAGAGAGAGAGAGAAAAAAAAGAAAGAGAGAGAAAGAACAACATCCACATGAGAGAGAAACGTGAGCAGTTGGCTCCTGCGTGCACCCTAACTAGAGGTTGAATCCCCAGAACTTGAGTGGATGGCACAATGCTCCAACCCACTGTGTGACCCCTCCAGGGCACTGATACTTCTTTTGAAGTTTTAAGTAATTTTTCCTTTTGTACTTATTTTAGGTAAGACTTATTAAATATTTGCAGTTTGCATTACTTATTTTCTTGATTTGAATAAAAATTGTCATGTATGATCATCTTGATCTTTTATCTTTAATTACCTTTTCCTATGTAAGAGATCAGACGAGATCGGGCGCGTTCAGGGTGGTATGGCCATAGACACCTTTTCCTATGTAAGAGAAAAGTGCTCAACAGAACACAAAGAAACCTCTTCCATGGTTTAAATAGTTTAAATGTCAGCATTCCATAGAAACTAATTTCAAAGTTTCAAATCTTTTCTGTTCCAGTTGAAAAGAGCACCCTGGTTAATAATGAAGAGGAAGAAACTGTAAGAGCCAGATAATTTTAACAGTAATTTAGAAAACAAAGTTCTATGCTAAAAACAGTAGATATTTATCTTTAATTACCCTAGGCAATTTGCTTTTCTTAACTGCAGGAAACTAGTTTTCAGTAATTAATAATGCTTTAAAGTTTATTTGGCTCTCCTTAAGGTGTTCTAAATGACATAGAATTTAAAAATTAATGACCCAATGTAAGAAATATAGCATATTTAGATAAAGGATATAGCATATCCTTTGTTTAGGTGATTGTTGGAGTTAACTCAAAGGAAACATTCAGAGCAAACAGGAAAACATAGCAATAAGAATGAAATAAAATAATTTAAGTATATTTGTATGTGCATGGGTTTGTTTCTATATGTACATCTATATTTTTTGTGAATGGAGTGTTAACAGTGAGTGCCCCATTTCTTTCATTCTATTGAGAATCTAAGTGACTTCAGAAAGAAATAGTGTTTTATAAAGAAATGATTGACATGGCAAAGAATTGAAAATATCTCATAATATACACAGCTCTGATTCTGGTTTTGTCATTTTCCTTCCTTGATAGTTTAAGAAGGGTGTTTATTGGTAATCTAGTTCCTTATTCATCAAAGTACAATTCATGGATAAGCAATAAGATATGACCTAAACGTCAGAATCCCAAGCCCTACCCCAAACCTACTGTAACAAGACCCCAGATGATTTGAATGCATACCTTTGTGTGTGAACCAATTTAGTTTGAACCGTAATCTCCAACAGTAGAGGCTACAAAAGCTAAGGTTGAAAAGCAGCAGTAGATTAGGGAAGGCCTTGCCTAGCATGTGTAAAGAGGCAGGTAAGAGAAACCCTCACTTAGTAATTTTAATAATAAAGACATTTGCTCAAAGTCCAGAGTTGAGGTGTCCTACAGTCTTGGTAACTTTATGGCCTGCATTAAGTTTTACTGCAATTTAGGCTGGCCTTATTCTCCAACAGATAGTATAATGAGTATAGCTTTTCCAGGTATGACATCAAGAGGTATCATCTCATATATCTTTCTTAAAAGTAAAGAAAATTTTTCCAAGTTTTTCTTCAGAAGACACTTGTTTCTCATTTGTCAGAACTGGACCACATTTATCCCTAAAACCATTATGGCAATGGAAACAGGTTGCCTTTATTCTCTCAGATAGTTAACATCAGTTCTAAGGGCTCAACTTGGGGTCATCTTTGCTGTAGTCACACAGGATTAGGTTGAAAACTTGAGAAACAGTGTTTTTTAGAGAGTAAGAAAGAAAGAAAGAAAGGTGATTTGTATATAACTTTCTCCTATAGTCAAAGCAGAAACACTGGAAGATTTTTTTTTAAGATTTTATTTATTTATTTATCTTTAGAGGGGAAGGAGAGAGGGAGAGAAACATCAATGTATGGTTACCTTTTGTGTGTCACCTGCTGGGAGTTGGCCTGCAGGGAACTGGACTACAACCCAGGCATGTGCCCTGACTGGAAATCGAACCATGATCCTCTGGTTCTCAGGCCCGCGCTCAATCCACTGAGCTATACCAGCCAGAACACTGGAAGATTTTTAAACAGGAACTGATGTGATTAAATCTGTTTTAAAAAAATAAGAAAATATCTTACTTTTTTACATTGTAATTACTTAAATGAAACTGACCTGTTTGTTTTTTTTGAAAGGATAAACAAAATTGACAAAACTTTAGATAAATTCTCCAAGAAAAAAAAAAAAGAGAGGACTCAAATTTTTCCTTAAAAATCTAAAGGAAAAAAAGAGATATTACAATTGATAATACAGAGATACAAAGAATCCTTAGAGACTAATATGAATAACTATATGCTAACAAATTTGTCAACCCAGAAGACATGGATAATGCCTAGAAACATACAACAAATCAAGACTGAGTCATGACGAAATAGAAAATCTGAATAGATGAATTAAAATTTACTGTTATTAAAAATATCTCAACAAAAATAAGTTCAGGATCAAATACCAATCCTTCTCAAACTCTTCCAAACTAAAGAAGAGGAGTGGACTCAGCCTACAAGGCCTGCATTATGCTGACACCAAAGCCAGACAAGGACACCACTAGAAAAGAAAATCACAGGTCAATATGTCTGATAAGCATAATTGCAAAAATCCTCAACAAAATATTAGCAAACCAAAGTCAACAATACATTAAAGCTGTCACACAATAAAATGGAATGTGATTTATTCCCAAGAATGCAAGAATGGTTCAGCATCTGCAAACCAGTCAATGTGATATACCACATAACAGAATGAAGTATACAAATCTTATGACCAACTCAATCGGTACAAAAAATATTTGATGAATTCAATATTTCTCACTTTTTTAAAAAAATTATTTATTTATCTTTAGAGGGGAAGGAGAGAGGGAGAGAAACATCAATGTATGGTTGCCTTTCGTGAGTCCCCTGCTGGGAGTTGGCCTGCAGGGAACTGGCCTGCAACCCAGGCATGTGCCCTGACTGGGAATTGAACCGCGATCCTCTGGTTCGCAGGTCCACACTCAATCCACTGAGCTACACCAGCCAGGGCCAATATTTCTCACTTTTGATAAAATCTCTCAACAGAATGGGTATACAGGTATTTACCTATAGTAAATGCCATACAGGACAAGCCCATAGCTAACATCATATCCAATGTAGAAAAGCGAAAAGCATTTTCTCTAACATCTGAAATAAGACAAGGATGAGCACTCCCAGCATTTTTATTCAATATAGCATTGGACATATTTGTCAGAGTAATTAGTCAAGAAACAAAAAAGTATCCAGACTGGAAAGAAAATTAAACTATCACTATTTCAGATGACATAATATTAATAGTATATCTGGTAAATCTTAAAGATTCCATCAAAAAACTGTCAGAAATAATAAACAAATTCAGTAAAGTTGCTGGATACAAAATAAATATGCAAAATTATTTTGAATTTCTATACACCAATAATAAACTATTAAGAAGAGAAATAAAACAATTCCATTTACCACTGAATAAAAATACTTAGAAATACATTTAGCAAAGGAAGTGAAAGACCTCTATATTGAAAACTCTCTTTTTAAAATATTATTATTTATTTATCTTAGAGGGAAAGGGAATGAGAGAGAGAGAGAGAAATATCAATGTATGGTTGCCTCTCATGGGTCCCCTGCCGGGAACTGGCCTGCAACCCAGGCATGTGCCCTGACTGGGAATCGAACCGCGATTGTGTGGTTCGCAGGCCCATGCTCAATCCACGGAGCTACACCAGCCAGGGCTGAAAACTCTTAAGACATTAATAAGCAACATCATGGAAGATATTGTGAACACACAAAAAATGGAAAAGTAGTTTAGCTTATGTATTGGAAGATCTAATATTGTTAAAATGTTCATAATACCAAAAGCAAAATACAGATTCCGTACAATCCCTATTAAAATTACAATGGTATTTCTCATAGGAAAGAACAAGCAATTTTGAAATTTTTATGGATCCTAAATAGCCAAAAGACTGTAAATAGGTTATTCAGTCTGGAGGGGGAAAAATGTAGATGTCATGCTTTTCATATAAAATTATATCACAATGCTAAGGTAATTAAAGCAGTATGGCATTGGCATAAAAACAGACACAGATCAATGAAACAGAACAGAAAGACATGTAATAAATTCGTGCATATACACTGTCAATTAATTGACTAAAAAAGTAGCTAAGAATACACAAAGAGGAAAGGACAGTCTCTTCAATAAATGGTGTTGGAATAATTAAATAGCCAAATGCAAAAGAATGAAATTGAACCACTACTTTAAACCATACACAAAAATTAACTCAAAATGTATTAAAGACTTGAAAGTAAAACCTGAAACCATAAAATTTGTAGAAGAAAATATAGGCATTCAACTACTTGATGTAGGTCTTGGCAATTTTATTGTTAATCAGAAGCAAAAAACAACAAAAGAAAAATAAACATGTGGGATTGCATCAAACCAAAACAATTTTGCACAGCAAAGGAAGCCATCAAAAAATAAAAAAGAAGACTAATGAAAGGTAAAAATATTGGCAAACCATATATGATGTCTGTCCAGAAGGTATCTAGCCATATATTATGAAGGATAGAAATGTTTACTGAAGAATTTACAAGTTACAAGAGACAATATATGTAGGAAAATGATGCCTCAGTCCCCTTCAAAGTGGGCACCTTGTCGCCTCGCACAGTTCTCCCAGTCTCCATCAGCTGCCCCATTGTATTTTCCTGAATCTTGTCAAAGGTCTGAAATCTCTTCATTATATTGACAATGACTGGACTTTTTTTGGACAGATCTCACAAGTATTTTGGCTACTATCCAACATATATAAAGGTTTAATACAACTCATAGCAAAAGAAAAAAAACCAAATACCTTGATTTTAATACAGGCAAAAGAGATAAATAGACATTTTTTTCCAAAGAAGACATACAGTTGGCTAACAGGCACATCATTAATTATCAGGGAAATGAAAGTCAGGACCAAAACAAAATAACAATTTGAATAAATATTAATAGATAGAGTAGACATTAGTAAAAAGCTAGAAAAGCAAGTGCTGGCAAACATGTGGAGGAAAGAAAACTGCTGGTGCACTATTGTTGGGAGTGGAAACTGGTGCGGACTCCGTAGGGCAACAGTGTGGAGGTTTCTCAAATGATTAAAAATGGAACTTCCATATGATTCAGCAGTTCCTCTTCTGGATAGGGTATTTAGCCAAAGAAAATGAAAACACAACTTTAAAATGGTACATGCACCCCCACATTTATTGCAGCCTTATTTACAATAGCCAAGATATGGAAACAGCCCAAGCATCCACTTATGGGTGAGTGGATAAACTCTGGTATCCGCACAAAGGAATATTGTTCAGGCTTTGAAAAGAAGGGATCTTACCATTTGCGACAGTATGGATAGACCTAGAGAGCACTGTGCTAAGAGAAATATGTCAGGTAGAGAAAGATAAATAATGTAAGATCTCTCTTATATATGAAAGCTGGGAATAAATAAATAAATAATTATCAAGCTCATAAATGCAAAGAACAGATGGCTAGTTGCCAGAGGCAGAAGTTGGAGTAAGAGGGAAATGGGGAAATGTTTTGCTTTTGTTTTCTTAGTTTAAGTAATATATAAATACATAAAATAAGAGTCCTTAGTATCTGAGATAACAAACCACACAGCCCTAGCAGCTAGCATGGGAATTCCCTCCCAGAAGTTACACTTTGATTTGCTCACCCAAGGTGGAGGACGGCCCTTCAAACCTCAGGAGATAAGATCTGGGGACAAAGAAGCATGCCTATCACAAAATTTCCAGCAAAATGCCATGTCCTCCTCTGTGTGACCCCTGTCTATGTTCTTGCAAAACTTCATTATAAAAATCATGACATAATTAGTCAGATTAACTTTTTTGTGGAAACTAGGGATGGAGTCAACTCATCATTAATATCAGATTAGGCCTGAGATTGTCCAAGAAGTTCAGAGATAATGAGTGTAGGCAGAAGCATTTTATAAACTGTAAAGTGCCTTCCACCTGCTGGTGCTTAATCCCTTATCTTTATTTTTATTTGTAATAATGGAGTCTCAGACTATATTAAGATGCCGTGGAAGATATGTTTTGAGTACAAAGCAAAGAAAGTATTGTTAAAAAGTTATATATTGCAATTCAAGAAAATAGTGCCTAAGGTTTCAAACCAAAATAATTGTAGAAGTAGAGAAGAGATAGACTTGAGGGACATAATATTTATAGAATAGAATAGAAAAGGACTAACGACATAGTATTTGAGTGGATGTGGGAAATGCAATGATAAGGGCCTAGGAAGGCATTTGGGCCATACAGATTATTTTCTCAAAGTAGATATTATCTGTATTTTGTTCACTAGAATATACCCAATACCTTGCATAGTAAATTATGTAATCTAGGTAAATAATAAATATTTATGAAGATAAGAAATAAATGTATTATTAACTAAAGACATTAATGCAGGTAAACAACAAAATTTAAGGATGCACAAAAATGCCTGTGGATTTATGAAACAATGTTGTTCAGTAGGCAATTAAAAACAAGTCTTGGGGGAGATGTTTAAACTCAAGGTATTATAGATACTTAGATATTTTCTAGCTCTTTTAAATTTATATTCCCTTCATTTCTTTTGTATTTTCTATACATCTTGGTCTTTTTTTAAATATATTTTATTGATTATATCATTACAGTTGTTCTATTACCCCCTTCATTCCCCTCCACCCTGCACACCCCTCCCCCACCATTCCCCCCTTTAATTTATGACTACGCATCTCAAGTTCTTTAGATTCTATATTTCCCCTACTATTCTTGCCTTCCCCCCTATTTTCTACCTACTGTCTATACTATTTTCTGTACCTTCTCCCTACTTCTCCTCCTCCCACTACCCTGTTGCTAACCCTCCACGTGATCTTCATTTCTATGGTTCCACTCCTGATCTAGCTATCCTCCTGGTTTGCTTTTGTTTTAGGTGTGGTTGTTAATAACTGTGAGTTTGCTGTCCTTTCACTGTTCATATTTTTATCTTCTTTTTCTTAGATGAGTCCCTTTAACGTTTCATATAATAAGAGCTTGGTGATGATGAACTCCTTGAATTTGATCTTATCTGAGAAGCACTTTATCTGTCCTTCCATTCTAAATGAAAGCTTTGCTGGATAAAGCAATCTTGGCTGTAGGTCTTTGGATTTCATGACTTGGAATACTTCTTTCCAGCCCCTTCTTGCCTGTAAGGTCTCTTTTGAGAAATACGCTGATAGTCTGATGGGAACTCCTTTGTAGGTGATTGTCCCCTTATTTCTTGCTGCTTCTAGGATTCTCTCCTTCATTTTAGTCTTGGCTAATGTAATTATGATGTGCCTTGGTGTGTTCCTTCTTGGGTCCAACTTCTTTGGGACTCTCTGAGCTGCCTGGATTTCCTGGAAGTCTATTTCCTTTGCCAGACTGGGGAAGTTCTCCTTTGTTATTTGTTCAAATAAGTTTTCCACTCATGGCTGTTTCTTTTCTTCTTCTGGTACCCCTATAATCCGGATGTTGGAATGTTTAAAGATGTCCTGGAGGTTCCTAAGCCTTTCCTCATTTTTTTGAATTCTTGTTTCTTCATTTCTTTCTGGTTGGATGTTTCGTTCTTCCTTCTGGTCCACTCCATTGATTTGAGTCCCAGTTTCCTTTCCATCACTATTGGTTTCCTGAGCATTTCCCTTTATTTCAATTAGTTTAGCCTCCATATGTTCCTCTAATTTGTGACTAAAATCAACCAATTCTGTGAGCATCCTGATGACCAGTGTTTTGAACTGTGCATCTGATAGGCTGGCTATTTCTTGGTCACTTAGAGTTATTGGCTCTGGTCTTTACAGTGGGTGTGCCTTCCCACACTGATGAAATAAGAAATCAGGATATTGAAGGCCCATCAGTGGGAATCATGGTCTATAAATTTCATGAGCCAGACTTGCACGGCTTTTCAATGTAAGTATGATTTTCCATGTGAGGATAAGATAAACTTGGCAAATTTTCAAAAATGAAACTCATTTCTGAGTTTCATGTTATAGGAAGATCTAACACTCTATCGTCTCACAACTCACTTTTTTCATATTCTGTTTCTTCTTCCTGGAATATTCTTTCTACTTTTATCTACCTGATTAAACTTAACTCATCTTTGAAGTTTCAACTAAGTGTTACCTGAATTCAATTTTGAAACTTCTATTAGTTATCTACTATGTAACCTCAAACTGTGCCAGTTGCTGAAGTCACAAAGATAATGAGGTGTAATATGTGTTCAAGAAGCTGACCATGCAGTGAGAAAGACAATCTTAACACAAAGCTCAATGTTCAAATGATCTTAATACAATCATCAGTGTTCATTGGATTTCACAAAGAGACAAATGACTGCTAACCAGACTTCAGATTAAGATCTGAATTAGGTCAAGGAAATATAAAATGAAATAACCAAAAATCATACCTAAATTCTAAGACAATACTTGAGAGTAGAATCAATCCTCTCCTGGGAGTCGGCATGAACCAATGCAAACAAGTGATGGATGATAACCTGAGCAGAAAGGAGTGTGAAGGTTGGTGGCAGGTCATTGAGTTTTGGACAGGTTTTTTTTTTCTGTACATGCACATCAGGGGTGAGGCATGTGACTGACATAGCTGAGGCTGGAAAAGTAGGCATAGATAGTTTGCGGAGGGCTGTGATGACAGAGCAGTTTCTTGGAATTTATCAGAAGGGTAATGAGAATTATTTTTCAGTTTTCCATTACCCCTCCAATCCCACCATCATCAGAATGATTTCCAGATCCTTATGCTCTTTAACTATAAGACCACATACATAGCGCTGTCAGAATACTCATTTCCGTTTTTACTTTTCCTTACTATGTGTGAATGGTTTGTCATAATTACTTCTTTTTATAGTAAAATCACTATGCATATTGGACCTTCAATAAATGTTTCTTGAGTGTACAAATAAGTATACCTCTATAAAACCAGACTTACTGTGCCAAATATCTATTTTATAATCCACCAGATTGTTAGGCTCTTGATGTCAAGACCTGTAGTTTCTTTATTGCTGCACTAAATTATTCAGTTATTACACACATATATATCCGATATATTTATAATTTGAGTGAAAGATAAATGGAATAGGAGATTAATTCTATTTTTAAAAGATTAAATCAGGAGAAAAGCTTCATTTTTAGTATTTTATGTACTCATAATATAATTAGTATATTCCCTTTTCACTTGGGTATAAAAGAGAAGATGAACTGGTGCAATAACTCCTAGGTTTTGACCTTCTCTATTAATATTTTTATATATGCTTTCAAGATCTTCCCATACTCCAAGGAAATTAAGGTAAAATAAATTACCACTATCATTTGCTTGAGTAGTTTTGATATCATTTAATAGCCCATCTGCATAGATTTCGGCTACAGAATCTATTGACCTAATACAGACATTAGATTAACCTTCAGGTGGGCTCCGTAGAAAATGCTATTAAGCGTGCATGGATGGTTAAAACAGGTATACAAGCAAAGGTGATAAAGCAGAAAGAATGAGAAACACCTGACTTATTTAACAGAACTGTTTTGCCATCCCATAAAGACAGCAAAGCCTTAATAGATTATATTCTGTATTTTAGAGTACTTCACTTGATGATTTTGCAGTACATTGCCCAAGCAATAGCCCTGTCAGACTCTCTGAGAAGTTCCTGGAAAGTGTTAATCAACAGGCATTAAATGGGGTACGGACTTGAATATTGCACAGATTAGTTCTTGAACTGCCACTACACAGACTGGAGCAGGGCAAAATATCAAATTATCTTAAAAAACAGATTATGTCTGGCAAATGAGGTCACGATGGATTTTAAAATTCATTTAAAATATCTTTGTGAAGTTATTTTCTTTCTAATCCTACATTTTATTAAAGTTACATACAAAGTGATGTAGTAGAAAAAAGTACGATTTTGGATAAAGATGGTCCTTAGATTAAATCTCTGTTCACCTACTTACTGTTGGCTAACCTTAGGTAAAGTACATTTTTATACCTTCTCTCTTATTTAAGGTGGGTTGATAATTCCTTTCTTGCAGTGTTGTGGGAATTAAAACAGCAAATAAAAAGAGTAACAGAGAGACAAAGATAAGTGTGGTGTCAAGCATCATGCACTTAACCAATGGAATTTTTACTATTATTGCCAAATATATATGAAGTTAGTGTCTCTCACTTCACTTTGGATGCTGGATCTTTTGAGTAGGATGCATTAGCATATAATATAAATGGAGTCCCTGGTTCTTATTATGCTTTGAGTGATCTTTAAGAAAGACATTTAATTTCTTCATAACTTTGATTCCTATATGAAAATTGGTAAAAATGAAAATGAGAGAAAAATACAGTTTTGTCAAAATAGTTTACTAGGATTTTGTTGTTTTTTTTTTTTTTTTTGCTTAACAATAAAAGTGGCAAACTACTAGTGTACTTATTAGATAGGCACTCCCTTTCTAAGTATTCTACATATAACTAATCAATTTAATCATTAAAAAAAACCCTATGACAGAGTTAGCATTACTATTCCTTTTTTGGATTTGGGGAAGTTGAGCCATGAAGTTAAGTAATTGGACAGTTAGTACGCTATGGTACCATCACTCATTATCAGTTCCAAAGTCCCTGCATTAGCCATTACACAGCACTGCCTTTCGAGTGTGTTTTTTCCTATAAGTTTATAATTGGCATGTATGGGGTTTTTCCCAATGTAAATACCCCAATTGGTAATTGTAATTCCTGTCAATAGATTCATGTTTAAATTTTTACGTGCATTCATTTTACCAGACTTACTAGGATAATTGCAGTATTTATATGATTCATTAAATTTATCTGAGAAGTACAAAATGGGTATCCTCAGATTGGTCTAAAAATGAATATATCATCTCATGTTTAATATATATACTTTTAAATTTGATTTCTCATTAACTTTAATTTTATAGAGATTTCAGGGATGGGCTTCTTAAAAATAATTGGGAAATCTTTCATCATTTTGGAAAAGGCCATTTGTAGAACAAAGTTTATCTCAGAAAACATTTTATACTGGCAAATTTATTTATTTATTTATTTTAATTTTTTATTGTTTTATGTAATTATCGTTCAAGTACAGTTTTTTTGTCTTTTACTCCCATCCCAGCCCACCCCCAGCAAAATTATTTATTTTTAATGTAACAGCTAGACAGCTAACTCCAAATTTGTCTTATGTATGAAAGTAAGTAACTTTGTTACTTATGAACCATAGAAAAACAGGATCTCACTTTATCAATTTTCTTTAAGTTATTTATTGCCTTGGCAAAAAAACATTGGAACTGAATTGTTTTATATTTGTAATAGGAATCAAAATGTATTTAATAGTAAATTAAATTATAAAATACTTCTGCTTTAAAAGCAGCAAATCTTTTGAATGATGCTTGGGTAATAAAAGTGCTAAAATTTATGATGGATATAAGATAAACTTGAGATGTGTGCTCTCCAAGGCTTCAGCCTTCCTCTTCGTCATTCGACCGTGAGTACCTGTAAATACTTTTTTTTTCCTTTAGTATATGTCCTGTTCCCAAAAATGGGTAGGATGTTTGTTGAAACCCTGTTTACCTTGCCATCCAACTTCTAGGAGATTAAAACCAATACTATGAACTATCTCTATGTCAACCCAGTGGTCTAAAGTCATTCTGAACAAAGTAACGACCCATGACCCAAAATGAGTGCAGTGCCATCCATCTGAATTTTTTAAAAAATATTTTTTATTTATTTATCTTTAGAGGGGAAGGGAAGGAGAGAAGGGGAGAAGGATCAATGTATGGTTGCCTCTCGTGAGCCCCCTGCTGTGAACTGGCCTGCAACCCAGGCATGTGCCCTGACTGGGAATCGAACCGTGATCGTGTGGTTGGTTCACAGGCCCGCACTCAATCCACTGAGCTACATCAGCCAGGGCTTTTTTTTTTAAGATTTTATTTATTTATCTTTAGAGGGGAAGGGAAGGAAAGAAGGAGAGAAATATCAATGTATGGTTGCTTCTCGTGAGTCCCCTGCTGGGAACTGGCCTGCAACCCAGGAATGTGCCCTGCCTGGGAATTGAACCACAATCGTGTGGTTCGAAGGCCCGAGCTCAGTCCACTGAGCTACACCAGCCGGGGCTCCATCCATCTGAATTCTCATGTCACTTACACCTAGAATGTTCTGCCCTCTTGTTTCACAGACGCACTAGATTCCCTTGAACACTGGAATGCACCATGTTAAGCTGTGTCACCGGTCTGCAGAGATCTAGATTACTACCCGAATTCTTATTACCCAGTGATGCAAAATTCTCAGTATGCACCAAATCTAGGTCAGAATTGGCTATAGTAGGATATATAGCAATAAATATATACATTTCATAAATGTAAAAGAAACATCTATTGCTTCAATCATTCTTATAAATTATGAATATTTAGTTTCATAGGCTGGCACTGAATTTGCTGACCCACACCAGCCAGGGCTCAAACTATGGATATTAATGAGGCCATTAAAATACATACATATAATTTGAATCTGGAAACCCCCCTGCAAACTCATACTTTCACATTTGTAAATAGATAATTATTATAATTATACTTTTTTCTTAATAATGTTTGAATAAGGTTTCTTAATAAGGTTTAATAATGTTTGAATAATTTCTTCAACATTTCATTTTTTCCATATGCTTTTGTATAATCCTTTTATAAATACACTCTAAAAAGATGTTTTTTTGACATTGACTTTGTATGTATGTTTTAGTGAAATTTATATATATATATATATACATATATATATATATATATGTATATATATTGAGGCATCTCAAATCAGCTTGGCCTTGCTTAGAACAGGTATCATAGAAAAATTATTAAGAAATCAAATGAAAGGGTTAATATGATAAAGCCTTCAGCTTTAGAAATGGAATAAAAATATACATATATGAGAATAAGGGAATATTGCAAAGATAGTTCATTCTAAGAACATAAAAAATGTATGGGATAAAAGGAAAGAATCACATGGGCATTGTAGGAGAACTGCCATGTGGTTATATTTCCCTAAGAATGAAACTTCCTTATTTATATATTATATATTTTCATTAAATTTTTAATACTATTGAAGTATAACAAGTAATTACTTAAAGTATAGCACAAGATTTTCAACATATAATAATCTGTCACTTCATGTATATTTGTTGTCCATTGCACTTTATATTTTTGCTCAGAAAAGACCTCTTCTCTCAGATTTCACAGGGGAAAGAAGTTTATGTTTCTGAGTTTTAAACTGGCAGTAGTATTAAACCACATAAAAATTAAGAATGAGAAATTGGCCTGGATGCATAATGTTCCCACCCCACCTTCAGCTGAAAGAAGACCGTGTCAGCAGCAGAACTATTCTCCTCTCGGTGATGAATCGCTTGTGCCGACAGCAGCTGCAGAGGCAGGACCGTTAGATGGATGAAGGTATCAGCAGATAGAGGCACACATATCTGCTGATGGGAAGGTCACAAAGCAAACATTAACAATTAAGAACATTAATACCTTTTCCCACACCAAAGCTTTCTCAATAGTGACTTTTGACAGGTACAATCTGGCTCCCATATGTTTCCTGCTAAACCTCAGGGACAATTTTAGTTTAGTACACAAACAAGTCCACAAATTTACCTTTCAAGATGATAGAACAGCAGAGATGAAATATTTCGCTTTTTTGTGTTTTGTGTGCTGGTTACATTAAAACTAGTCCCTTCCCTGAGAAGACAAATGAGGAGTGCGGTTTTTGAAATACTATGTCATAAAGCATGTATTAAAAATAACATTTTCAGTAATTATGTATATTTCTACCTATTGGCATTGCATAGATAGAGTGATTTCAGATTTTTTTGAAGTGAAGTGATCATAATTATTAAATAGGAAAGTCATTCTTGTATTTTTCAGGACAAGGAGAAAAAAATGGAGAAAGAAAATGAAGATACTATAATCAGTTTCCCAGCAATTATAGTTAGTCTTCTTGTTTGATTTATGGGCTCTGAGCAGGTCATAAACTAGGAATAAACACAATTTCAGTGCAAATTACATACAGTCACCAATGAGTATGAAAAAAGGCATAGGCACTAATTAGTATGAAAAATAAAAAATGTCATTACATTGCAATAACAGCAAAAGATTCTGCAAAGAGAATGGCTCAGGTTGTCCAGAGTGAAACAAGAGAAATGGAGTTGGGTGACTGATTTTTATTTTGGCTAGAAAATGATGCTGGCTTTTTTCTATGTACCTTGATTTTTATTTTTTAGTATTTATGTTGTTATTTTATTTTTTTAATTTTATTTAATTGTTGTTAAAGTACAGTTGTCTCCATATTTACCCCCTCAGTTCCCCCCACCCAAACCGTCCTTGCTTCCCACACTTGATCCTACACCCATTTGGTTTTGTCCATGTGTCCCTATACATATTCCTGAAAACCCTTCCCTCTTATCTCCTCATTATCACCTCCTACCTCCGCTCTGGTTACTGTCAGAGTTTTCTTAATTTTAATGTGTCTGGTTATATTTTGCTTGCTTGTTTGTTTTGTTGTTTAGGTTCCTGTTAAAGGTAAGATCATATGGTATTTGTCTTTCATGGCCTGGCTAATTTCACTCAGCATAAGGCTTTCCAGTTCCATCCATGCTGTTGCAAAGGGTAGAAGCTCCTTCTTTCTGCTGCATAGAATTCCATTGTGTAAGCGTACCATAGTTTTTCAATCCATTCATTTACTGATGGGCACCTAGGTTGCTTCCAGCACTTTACTATTGTAAATTTTGCTGCTATCAACATTGGGGTACATAGGTTCTTTTGAATTGGTATTTCAAGGTTCTTATGGTATAATCCTAGCAGTGGAATTGCAGGGTCAAAAGGCAGTTCCATTTTTAGTTTTCTGAGGAAATTCCATACTGTTTTCCATAGTGACTGCACCAGTCTTCATTCCCACCAACAAACAGTGCACTAGGGTTCCCTTTTCTCCATAACCTCTCCAGCACTTGTTTGTTGATTTGTTTATGATGGACTGGTGTGAAGTGGTGTCATGGTGGTTTTAGTTTGCATCCCTCTGATGGCTAGTGACACTGAGTATCTTTTCATACATCTCCAGACCCTTTGTATGTCCTCCTTGGAGAAATATCTATTCAAGTTCTTTGCCCATTTTTAATTGTTTTTTTTTTTTTTTTGTCTTTCTAGAGTGGAATCCTGTGAGATCTTTATATATTTTGGGAATCAAACCCTTGTCCGAGGTTCAATGGAAATCCAATATGTTTTCCCATATGGTTGGTTCTCTTTATTTTAATGCTGCTTTCTTTAGCTGTGCAGAAGCTTTTTATTTTGATGAGATCCCATTTGTTTATTCTTTCCTTTATGTCCCTTGCTCTGGGGAACATATTGGTGGAAGTATTACTGTGTGGAATACCTGAAATTTTCCTGCCTATGTTTTCCTGAAGGACTTTCATGGTGTCACAACTTATATTTAAGTCTTTTATCCACCTTGAGTTTATTTTTGTGTATGGTGTAATTTGGTGATCAAGTTTCATTTTTTTGTATGTAGCTGTCCAGATCTTCCAACATCATTTATTGAAGAGGCTATCTTTACTTCATTTTATGCTCCTTCCCTTTCTGTAGAATATTAATTGACCATAGACACTTGGGTTTATTCCTGGGCTCTTTTTTACTGTTCCATTGGTCTATTTATCTGTTCTTATGCCAGTACCAGCCTGTTTTGATTACAGTGAACTTGTAATACAGTTTGATATTGTGATCCCTTCTATTTTGTTCTTCTACCTCAAAATTGCTGGGGCTATTTGGGGGTCATTTGGGGTTTCATAAAAATTTGTGAAATGTGTGTTCTATATCTTTGAAATATGTCATTGGTATTTTAACAGTGATTATGCTGATTCTGTAAATTGCTTTGGGTGGTATGGCCATTGTGATGATGTCCATTCTCCCAGTCCATGAACAGTGTGTGCTTCCATTTGCTGTGTCTTCCTTAGTTTCTTTCTTCACTGTTCGGTAGTTTTCTGAGACAGGACTTTTACTTCCTTGGTTAGGTTTATTCCTGGGTACTTGGTCCATCTATGCTGTTGCAAGAGGTAAGATTTTCTTCTTTGTCGTTTTGTCCCAGTACTCCATTGTGTAAATGCACCACAGCTTTTCTATCCACTCATCTACCAATTGGCACTTAGACTGGTTTCTGGAGCTTGGCTCTTGTAAATAACTCTTAAGTGAATATAGTTGTGCATATATTCTTCTGTACTGGTGTTTCAGAATTCTTAGGGTGTATTCCCAGACATGGAATCCCTGGGCCAAAAGAGAGTTCCCTTTTTTAAAATGTTGAGGAAACTACATTATTTTCCAGAGTGTCTGTACAAGTCTGCATTTCCACCGACAGTACACAAGGGTTCTCTTTTCTCCACATACTTGCCAATGGTTCTGACAGGTATGAGGTGATATTTCATTGTATCTTTAATTTGCCTCTCTGATGGCCAAGGGGGAAACAGCAGAGACAACTGTAATGTTATAAACAATAAACACAATTAAAAGTAAAATGTAAATAAAGATAATAAAATTTAAAATTATTTATTTTTGCTTCTTCATAACAATTCTAAGCTATATAGTGTGCCCCCCCCAAAGGAATTATATTCTGGAAGGCAGGCCCTTTGTAGTACAGGCTTTCTCTGCTAGGTGAGTGTTCTAGGAACCCATCTGTATCAGTGTACCAGCTGGCATTGTTGTGGGAGGCTGTATGTGGCTTCATGAATTTCTTTGAAGACTCTTTCAATGCATTTGCCCATTTTATGATGGGGATGTACGAATGAACCTGCCCATACCAGGCTGAGAGTTCATCAGTTTTTTATGAAAAATGGCATGACCACCATGCTCCATCCAAATTATTCAGCTGATTTCAACCTGAATGAATTTTTTGGTTCCTCAGATTAAAAAAAAAATAAGTCTTCATAGGAAAGTGCTCAGCTGTTGTGGAAGAGGTGAAACAAACAAACAAGCCCCCCGCCCCCAAAGAAAAACACAGTAGAAGCACTAAAAGGAATCAGAATCAATGAGTTCAAAAACTGCTTTGAGCAGTGGGAAAAACATCTCACTGTATTGTATCAAATGGAGAGTACTTTGAATTTGATAGAAGTTTAAACATCTAAGAATAAATAGACACTTTTTAATAAATAAATTCTGCATTTTTGGGGTCCGCCTCATATTTTGACAATGTTACCTCATTTTAACCATCACAAAATCTGAGGAAGACTTAGACCCAAATTATTTTTCTCACCAATTAACATTTTGCTAATATCAATGCATAATTTCAAGTTTAGAAAAAAAGCTTTTGCAGTCACTATTCTCTTGAAGAAGAATTTATTTTTATCAGGTGATTGCTGTTTATAAGGAATTACCAATTGCAATTCTTTGTACTTAGAGAACTAGGATCAGACCTAACAGCAAACACTTTTCACAGCAAATGATAGAGATGTTTTGAGGAAATAGGTGTAAAATATACAAATCATTGTAATAATTGTAAAGAGGATGTATATTATCATTTTAATGAGGGGTGCAGAGAATGGAGAGAAAAGAAACCTGACATTCAGTAAGTGCCATGGTGTGTCAGACACCATCAGATGTTTCCCCTGCTTTTCACACCTCTTTTCATATTAGGAGAAGGTCATGTTTCACAATTATCTTTGATGAAAATAGGATGCAGGGAGATAAAAAAAATATCAAGGCTGCTCATGTACAAAGTTAACACTAGGACCCACACAACTTCAAAAAGCCATATTCTTTATGATTATGCCAAACTGTATTAACATACAATCTGTGAAATGATATTTCAGTAAAAGGCATAGGACAATCACATACATATATGCACACACACAATTTTTATAACTATCCTATGTCCTATGTAGTCTGTTTTAATTATAGTTTAATTGCAAACATTTGAAATTTTATAACAGGATTTACATTATTTTTTGAGTTTTTTCATTGTATTTTTTGCTACCATTTATCTCCCTTTTACCCTTTTCCAACTCAGCATACCTCCTGCCCCCACAATCACTACACTGTTTTTCACTCTTCATATGTTCCATGCTGTTGTTACATATCTTTGTTTAATGTATGTTTTCAACACTACATTATTCTAGAAAGGTCACCATAATGAACTCACTCAAATTATCGTGCTCAATTATTTTCTTCCTTTCACCAGAACATTACATCAAAATTCTTTAACAATTCTATCAGTGCCCAGATCTTGAATTTTGTGCAATTCACCAGTTAATCTGATATGTTCTATTTTACTAACTTTTCCCATTGTTATAACAAAATTGCACAAAATTAGTGGTTTAAAACACAGATATATTTTCCTATATTTCTTCAGATTAGAAGTCTGAAATTCATGGTCACGTGACTGTATTTCTCCTGCGAGCTCTAGCTTTTTGTTTATGTTTTTGTTTTTGTTTTCTTGTATTTTTCAGCACCTAGAGGCCACCTCCATCCCTTTGCTCAGGGCCTTTTCCTCTATCTTCAAAACCTGCAGTTACATCATTCCAATTTATAATTTCCTCATTAGGTTTCTTTTCCAACTCTCCTTTTTTCTTCTGTCATTTACAAGGACCCTTCTGATTATGCTGGGCATAACCAGATTATTCAGGATAATCTTACCTTATCAGAGCCTTTAATTTAATCACATCTTTAAAGTCTCTTTTGCCATAAAAAAATGTATGTACTGGACATTGTTGGGGTGAAGGAGAAGATATTGTTCTCTTACTATACAAGATATTTTATATATTTTGATGTATTAATTTTAGTACATAAAATTGAAGTATCACCTATGATGTTGCTATATTTATCAGTACATCTCATGATATTAAAAGTAGTATTTTAATCTTTACTGTCCAATAGAAGACAGATGAGTTTGTGGAAAGTGTGCTAGACTGGAAGGTGAAGATACTTAAATTGTTATCTAAGAGTTTATACTGACTCTTCTTGTCTAGAGTAGTGAATTCCAGGGCGTTTTAGTTTACCTATAGATTGAAGTAGACCAGAGATCCTTTCACAGTAACATTTTTTAAAATCTAAACATTTATGTTTTCTGTTTATCATTCTCCCATCACCAAGAACTTAAAATAGTTATTCCATATATTTGGCACTTATATTCTGTCTTCAGTTGGCTTAATAAAAACAGAATTTAGATCTGATGGCCTTAAATTAAAGCAACATTTTACAAAGCTTATTAAAATATTTGTCATAGTTCATGTTGCTATGGTGAACAGACAGGGTGTCTTAAGCAACACAAACTTGTGTCTCACAGTTCTTGAGGCTGGGAAGTTGAAGTTCAAAGCGATGATGGGTCTTCTGTCTGGTGAGAGCTCCCTTCTTGGTTTCCAAGGTGGCTCTTTGTATCCTCACTTGGCCAAAGGCACAGAGAGAGGAAGTAAGCTAGTGTTTCTTCTAATAGTGACACTAACCTATTCACGAGGGTTCCAAAGGCCCCACCAACTAATACCATCACATTGGTATGGTTTAAGAAAATAAGTATTTTTGTGATTTTCCTATTGAACTGTTTAATGACATTAGCACCTTATATGAATTAAGTCATTCCTACAGCACTAGTCTTCATCAACACGTAGGCCATATAAAAATTATGTATATATGAAGTCTGTCCAGAAAGTATCCACTATCCACTGTTAAAAACAGAGATGCTTATTGAAGAAGATACAAGATACAAGAAACATTGTAGATAGGACAATAGTGCTTCAGCTGCCTTCAAAGTGGTCACCTAGGGACCTCACACAGTTCTTCCAGTCACCATCAGCTGCCCTGTCATATTTTCCTGAATCTTGTCAATGGTCTGAAAACTTCTCTTTCAAAGGTGATTTTAGTTTTGGGAAATGCCAGAGGTCGAAGGGCACCAAACTGTGGCAATAGGAGGGCTGAGTCACCTGGCTGACTTGCCAAAAAACTCTGCACAAGGCATGATGCACAAGGAGACATGTTGTTGCGATGCTCCTGCCGATCACCAGTTGCCCAGAGCTATGGCCTTCTGAATCCTCCAAATACTTTCCGTGGATGAATGTTCAAGCTTAACATAAAATTTGATGCAGATTTGTTGCTCTACTCACTCAGTCATTTTGAATGTGACGGCCACACAGTACCCATGCACACTCAACAGCACCTACCTCCCTCACTGACTAGTACAGTGAAGTCATCATTGTTCACACATGCACATTCCAGCCCACACTCCTGGGCTGCCAGGTTACATCAATGTCACACAAACCACTCTTATTATGTTAACAACTGTTGGGCTTTCTCTGAACAGAACGTGTATACATGAATCTGTATCTGGAACCTATTTTGTTCTATCAATTTGGATTCCAATACCTTCACCAATATTGCACTTTTAAAAAAACTATAGTTATAAAATCTTGATGTATTATGGATACGTTCACTCTCTCTTGCTCAACCCACCAGGACTGTGAGGATGCTTTTATCCCACTGCTTTTCCACATATGTAGTCAGCTTGTTAAGATTTTTTTCAATCTCTTAATTTTTTAAAAAGTCTTTAATTTCTTAAGTTTTCCTAGTCCTTGACGTTAATGTCACTGATTTTACTAAAGCTATTTATATATTTTTGAAACTTTTATAATTTTTTTGTAAAAGGCTACTATGTTTTTGTTAAAGATATTAAATATATTTCAAATTTTGGTAATGTCACACATCATTTTTAACTTTAGTGCCCTAAATATTTGTGTCTTATATATTAATATGATTTTATAGCTTGGGTCATATATTAGATTAATGGGACAGTCTTCATAAACCTTATTGATTCTAATATTTTTCCCTATTGTACTGTGTTTTTGCAGAGATAATTTTATTGTCTTTGTACAAAGACATTTATTGCAATTTATATTTATAACATCACATTTATAGCAATTTTGTGAGTCACAGTAATTTGTAAAATCCTTTCCCCTTGAATTTTGCTCCATATGATCTTTGTGATGATCATTCATGTGTTGGTGTGTCAGTAGTCAGTTCCTTTATATAACTGCTTGATATCACATTTATAAATATGCAATATAGCCATTCAAGAGACTCAGACTAGCCAAAACAATTTTGAGGCAATTTTTAAAAAGAAGAACCATTTGGAGTACTCATATTTCCAGAATTCAAAACTTACTATAAAACTGCAGTGATTAAAATAGTAGGATGCTGTCATAAAGATGAACATATAATTCAGTGGAATAGAACTGAGAGTCCGTAAATAGACTTAGATCTCCGTTGTTAATGCATTTTCAACAAGAGTGCTAAGATAATTCAGTTGGGGGAATAATAGTATTTTAAATAAATTGTGGAAAAATTATTTCCAATTGTGGAAAAAATTGACTATCCATATGCAAATGAATTAAATTGGAACCCTACCTTACACATACATAAAAATAACTCAAAATTGGTAAATGAACTAAGTATAAGACTGACACTGTAAAATCTTGGAAAAAATAAGAAATTTTGTATTTGGCAAGACATTCTTAGATATGATGTCAAGGGATGAGCAACAACATTGATAAAAATGTTGGTAAACAATAAATCAGCCATCAAAATGAACACCTTTGTGCATCAAAGGAGATTATCAATAAAATAAAAAGACAACCTACAGAATAAGGAAATATTTGTAAATTATATAACATATATGACATCATTTATATAGCTGATAATGCATATCCAGAATGTAAAAATAACTCTTATAAAGACAAAAATATAATAACAATTAAAACCCACCCAATGGATAAAGGACTTCAATAGGCATTTCTCCAAATGAGATATACAAACAGTCACCAGGTACGTGTAAATATATTCATCACCTTTCCTCATTAGAGAAATGAAAATAAAAACCTCAATGAGAAACCACTTCACACTCACTTGGATGTAATAAAAAAATGTGGAAAATAATGAGTATTGACCAGGGTATAGGCATATTGCAATCCTTATATGTTGCTTGTGGAAATACAAAATCATACAGCCACTATGGAAAATTGTTTGATGGTTCCTCAAAAATTCGAACAAAATTATTGCGTGATCCTACAATTGCACTCCTAGATATACCCAAAGAACTGAACACACACGCACACTGTGAACTCAAGTACACAACTGAAAAAAGTACGGAGTTAAACTCATACATAATCAAACACTGCACATGTGTGAATATTCATAGAAACATTATTCACAATAACCATAAGGTGGATGCAACCCACATTTTCAACAATAGATGAATGGGAAAGCAAAATGTGACATATATGTGACATATACACAACCACGGAATAGTATCATGTCGGAAAGAAGTACTGATATATGTTATGGGGATGAATGTGAAAACATGCTAGATGTGAGAATACAGACATAAAAGGTCACATATTATGAGATTTCATTATGTTAAATATCCCAAATAGGTAAAGCCATAAAAACAGATTGATGCTTGTTATGGAACAAGGTAAGGGTGAAATCTGGAGTGACTTTAATGGTATGAGAATTCCTTTTGGGGCGATAAAAATGTTTTGGAACTTGATATAGATGGTACCATTGAACTGTACATTTTTAAAAGATTTTATTTATTTATCTTTAGAGGGGAGGAGAAGGAGAGAGGGAGAGAAATATTAATGTATGGTTGCTTCTTGTGCATTCCCTGTTGGGAACTGGCCCGCAACCCAGACATGTGCCCTGACCCGGAATCAAACCATGATCCTTTGGTTCGCAGGCTTGCACTCAATCCACTGAGATACACCTGCCAGAGCTGAATTGTACAGCCAAAGACACTGAAATAGAGAACAGGCTGACAGGGACCAGAAGGGAGAGGGGAAGGAATTTCAGGGGAAAAAGGGAAGGATTCACAGGAACAAGTATAAAGGACACATGGACAAAAACTAACGGGGGTGGAAATGGGAGTGAAAAACAGAAAACTGTACTTGAACAATAATTAAATAAAGAATAAATTGAAAAAATAAATAAAATGGTTTCTGTTATGCAAACTTCACTTCCAAAAATAAATTCCAAACCCAGTCGTTTTTCAAGTTAGTCATTTATCCTTCCAGAAATTATTCTCCCTCTCCATTCAGGTCTGAAGAATAGGACAGAAATTTTTTCTCCTTAGTATGGTAGTTTATTGTTTTTCTTTCCCTAGAGCACTCATTGCAGTTCCTGCTTTAAAGTGATTCCAGATTTATACTGATACTTTCATTTGGGCAGGTTTTCAGGTGTTTCTTTTCTCCTTTGTATCCAGCTTGTAAGAACCTGAGCTGTAGGAAACCAACTTTAGGACTCATCCATTTAGATTTTGACCTTTGAGGCTTTTTTAAAAACTGTATTGCCACTCAACTCTGATGTATCTTGTGTTTTAAATAGCATTTTAAGTGGTTTATACCAAGCTTTTTTTTTAGGTTCTCTAGTTTACTAGATTGTCAAAACTTGAGAATCATACTTCTTTGCTGTTCACTTCAACTGTTGATGCTAAACATGATATTTCCAGTATTAAAATAATTATAGTGCAAAATATAATTTTACTTTATTTTTTACATTCTTTTTTAAATTTATTTTTTAAAATTTTTGTTCAAGTACAGTTTTCTGACTTTTACTCCCATCCCAGCCCGACCCTGCAGTCCTCCTCACCTCCCTCTCATTTCCACCCACCCCTGTTTTTTGTCCATGTGTCCTTTATACTTGTTCCTGCAAACCCTTCCCCTTTTCCCCTGAAATTCCCTCTCCTTTCCCCTCTGGACACTGTCAGCCTGTTCTCTATTTCAGGGTATTTCGTTATAAAAACATAATTTTATATTAAAACACTCAGTAGGAAGTTTTCTTCCGTGCTCTTTTTTATCTTTCTGTAATATCTGAAGACTTTTCTACTCTTCTCTCATCATCAAGATTTCTACTTTCTCTTAATGTTCATTCCCAATATGTGAGCACTGACTTTCATTTATCTGTGCTTCTTTGATCTACACCAGTGATTCTCAACTTTGGCTACGTAGTATAATTACCTAGAAGCATTTGATTAATATAATCATGAGTACTTACTATTAGGCCTATTATATCAGAAGATACAGTGTTATATCTGAGCACCTTTATTTATATTTGTGGTTCCTAAGTTACTCTGATAAGAAGATCAAATACACCATACAACTTTTCAATTTGATGATATTTATTCCTGGTTAGTATTTAACAGTATGCATACTTCAGATTCTATAAGTGAAACACTGAACTAATAAACTTTTAACAGCAACTATTGTTCTTCCTGTATTGACTGTCCAGTTAATAGCAACCCTCCATTCTGTACCTAGTAAAAACATTTGGCAGTTTTACATACTTATTCTCATTTACTAAATGTATTTTATGGCCATTACTGGGCATCATGAAACAATGAGTAAATTTCTGAAGATAGGAATTTTAAAATTATGAACTTTAAGAATGAAAAAGAAAAGAGTCTATCCGGATTGAAGCAACCGAGTTAAATTGGCACAGGAAGAGTCCAGAAAGCCACATGCAAAACCAATAGTCCATGTGCAGAGATGACTATTGGGTATAGAATGGGATATCTTTCAGTTGAACAAAAATCTTTCCAATGTATAAAACTGTGTTGTGGTTATTTTCAGCAGAGTGATCTACAATCTCTAATTAGGAGTGTGAGCAAAGAGAGAGGCCAGCTTCTCCAACTCAAAGCTCATTCATCACGTGGCACCAGAGGGTCTCGGAATTTGCCTGGTGTAAAACATTACTTCCCTTTTAAAATTTTATTTATTTGTTTGTTTGTTTGTTTTTATTTTAGAGAGAGAAAGGAAGGATGAGAGAGAGAAATATTTGTTGTTCCACTTCTTTGTGCATTCATTGATTGATTCTTGTGGTATCGAACCCACAACCTTAAAATCTTAGGAACAATGCTCTCCAAAAATGAGCTTTCTGGTCAGGGTATTGCTTTTTTTATTTCCAAGTTTGGGGTTAGGCTTTCATGACTGGTAAGACTATCTAATACGAATTTTAGTGTTTTAGATGCCTGGGCAGGAGACGGCGTATCAACAAGGGGAGGCAGCAGCAGTTTCTTCAGTGCAGACTTGTCATTCCCATATGGAACATCTTTGTAGATGAGGTTTATGATAAAGAGTGAGATTGTGTTGAGCCAGATTTAGAGGTGATAAAATGTTTCTGTGGATTCTCATAGTGATGGTAAGGATACAGAGAACAGGTAAGGAGGGCATGGAGTTTATGATCTTTATACTCACAGTGATTCATTCAGCAGCTTCTGGCATAGTGGGGTGCCTCTCATGTGTATATTACTTCCTATTCAACCTCTTCTGGGTGTAAATGCTTGGAGCCCCATGGTATCTTTATGGGTCTGTGGGCATCATTTAGATTCTGTAGCTGTTCTTCGAGCTTAGGTGTTGACAACTGTGAGGGATCAGAGGTCAAAGGAAGAGTAACTGCAAAGGAAATGTATTAGCCTCACGATTGTGTTCCTGAGTAAAGAAGCACAGTGAGGATTATATTGCTCCAAGTGTAGCTTTTGTGCTAAGTCACATGTATTAGCTCAGTTCAACAGAGTTGTACAGTGACATTTCTGGCACAAAAACAAACAACCGCTAACAACCAAAGAGAACATTTTATTCCTTTATCCATTATTCATTGTCTATTTCCACCCAGGATATATGAGGGCTGGATGGTGATTCTGCCAAGACAAGATTAGAGTATTCCTACACCATGGCATAATCCCATCAAAATACCAGGCAGGGACACTCTGATTTTTTTCCCTAATTTTTAACTTCTAAGAAAAATAACCAACTGGACTTGCTGACCACCGGAATCTAGAAGGTAGGGTGAGAGAGCAGTCTGAGATAACCTCCACGTGTCAAATGTAAAAGGGAGAGCTGCGGGCAGTGCTCCCATACACTGTATTACAGAAGACATGTAGCCTTGGTGGACTAAGAAGAAAATAATTTTTTGCAGTGTAGGAACTGCTCCTTTCTACAGAGCTGTAAATGTGCATTTACCACTACTGACAAGATTTGTTTGTTACCAGTTTCAGTGATAGTATTTTATCCAGGCTCTCAGGGACAGAAACAAAGTTCTCCTTATTTCACAATTCAATATGTAGGATATTTTGAAGTACATATATATGACTTCTGTCACAGCTGAGTACCCATTTAGTTCATCATCACACTCAGAGTGTTAGAGTTTGTACACAGTAGACAAATAGTAGACAACACTGACTGACCTGAGAATGATGGCAGGAGGACAAATTGTAATTGGATCTACTGAAAGGTGAAAGCTGGAAAAAATTACTGTTTTAAATGCATTACAAGTTAAAACTGGCAGTGTTCCCACTTACAAGATGCTTCTTTCCACAAATAATTATTAACAATTATTATCTAATTCTCATAACTTTGAATGGATCACTATATTTCCAACATTTATCTTTATCTCATATATATTAAATTTAATGAAACTTGAAACAAAATTTATTTTTAATAAAACTGGCTGTACATATATATGTAGATTCTAATATAAACTAAAGAAAAAAGCTCATTTTAAATTGCATATTTTTAGCATTTGAATTGTCTCATGTAATTTACAGATTGTAAGTGCTAAACTGTTAGTGTGTTATTAGCATTTCAATTAGTAGTTGTCCATCAGTGGAAAGCAGATAGCCTTAGTCTCACGTTATATGTAAAACAAATACTAAAAATAAAATATATGTGATCCAAGTATTTTTTAACTAAATTTAAGTGCATATCAATGAAGTATTGGGAAAAGCTTCTTCCAAATTTCTGGAACAAAATTGTACCCACATTGTCATTGGGAAACTCCAGATTGTGAGCATTTAAGAATCCGCAGCCAGTGTAATCTGCTGACAAATTTATTCTAGTTAGGTACAATATCCTCCCGTGCAATTAAAGACAGTTATTCACCATCTACTCTCATCTTCTCACCATTCCTCATACACAATTTTTTTCACAATTTTATAATTTTTTTGCAATTTTAGAGTGGTTTGGTAATTACAGGAAAATTACAAAGATAATGCATAAAATTAGCATATATCCCTTATCCAAATTCCCTCTGTGAACTTCTAACACTATTGTGGGAAACCTGTCACAATGAACCAGATCTCAATTATTAATGAGACCCACACCTTATTCATATTTTCTCAGTCTTCCCAAATTATATTCTTTCACAGGATATCATCCAGGCTAGCATATTACATGGTCTTAATAGCCTCCTCTTAGATGCGATAGTTTCTTACTTTTTAAATTTTTGATGACCTTGAGAATTTTTAGGAAGACTGGTTAGATATTCTGTAGAATGGCCATTAATTGGGAGATATCTGTTACTGTCTCCATGCTCAGATTGGGACCATGTGCTTTTGGGGAGGACAGCCACAGGCATAGTGTCATTTTCACCACATCATTCCAAAGGTACGTATCGACATAACTTTTCGTTGTTGGTGTCGGCTTTGCTCAATTGGCTTTAGAAGTGTTTATGAGATTCTCCACTATGAAGTTACTTTTTAAACCCTTTTTATAGAAGATTCTTTGGAAAGAAGTCACCCCACGGATGGAGCCAAGGGTTGTGGGGTGACTTCCCTTCCTCCTTGGTTGTGGAGTATTTAGAGTCTTCTGCATAGGATAATGATCTAAGTCCCTTCATTTATTTATTCAATCAATAATTTATATCAGTGTGGGTAATGGATTTTTCTCTTATGTTTTGAGAATAATCCAATGCATTTCCCCCCACACTTTCAGTTTAGTACATCAAGGGCTCTGTCAGTAGGCTCTAAGTGTTCACTTGGCTTATTACCTCATCTTTGTTTTTTGTTTGTTTTTTCTTGTTTGTTTTTTCATCTGTTTGTTTTTTGGTGCCTTAATTTTGGTAATATAAGATGCTCTAAATCCTCTAGCGTATTGCCTGTTCCAGTTCTAGAATC
The DNA here is from genome assembly GCF_014824575.4 of Sturnira hondurensis. NCBI lineage: Eukaryota > Metazoa > Chordata > Mammalia > Chiroptera > Phyllostomidae > Sturnira > Sturnira hondurensis. The sequence continues at coordinate 1,201,102 of NW_028098001.1, read as the reverse complement.
AGCCATTTCTTTTACCAACTATATTTTTTTGATTGGAGAATGATAATAGGAACCAACACTTTGGTGTTGGTGGGATCATTCTACTAGTAGTAAATATTTTTTCTAAAAAAAACCCCAGAAAATAATTTTTTTTCTCTGTATGCATCTATTCTTGTGTGAATATATAACATAAAGGTATTTGACAGGCTGTGTCCTTATCTGCAGTTTGGGATTCTTAGGCCTTTGTGGTTGGTAACACTCAGTTCTTGAAGCTGTAGGACTGTCATCCAGGCACCACTCTTAGCGTTTAGAGGTCACTCATATTCCTCACCACGTTGTCCCTCCAACTTCAAAGTCAGCAGAGAAGAATCTCCCTCATGTTGAATTCCTCTCATGCTTTGATTCCGTATTTTTGAGAAAAGTCTAGTCAGTTTTAAGGCTTAACCTAATTAGATCCTACCCACTAAAAGTTAAGCCCCCTTTATCAATGATAACTACGCCATCGCAAACATAATCATAGGATGAAATCCATCATATTCACAATCCCCTGGATTATACGGGATGTGTTGACTGTGGGTGGAAATCTCAGAGACCATTTTAGAATTCTGCCTGCCACAGCTTTGTGTTTTGAAGAGTAAATAGAAATTTCTTTGGTTGCAGAAATAGAGACAGCAGGCCCTAGGCAGAGAAGAGATAACAATAGCAAGATACATAAAGTAAAATGATAAGTAACTTGAGATTAAATACAATAGATTTACAGGGCATTTGGGAACCCGAGACTGTACATTAAGTGTTGGCTAGGATTATGAATGACTTCATTTCACGATAAGCAGTCTGCAATTTTTCTGTTGTAGGCGGAGCATTTTAATTAAGTTAACAACATGGTATAATTTGTTATACTGATAAAACACCTAGGCAACAGCAAAATTGAGAGTTCTGCATAATACCATGCTATAGTTGGGATCAGTAAATAGGACCAGGCAAGAGTTGACAAAGGCCTAACGTGGGGAAATTGTAGTAGGAAACAAGAAGCTTGAGCAATCAGCCTTGAAAATTGGTGTCTGCGATACCTTCAGTGGTGTAGGCCATGGAGATGTTGTCCAGGAAAGGCAGGACAAAAGTCACAGGAGAGAGAGAACTTGGGGTCTGTTGGAAGAATTTAGAATTTTTGATTATGAATAACAGGATGTATGTGAAGGTTTGTAGTAAATAAGACTAGAAAGCTGGAACCAATCATTCTGTATAGTGTCTTGAATGAAAACATTCTAGAAAATAGGCATTCATGTGCATTTGTGATTATTGATGTTCTAGTATTTTTTTAAGGAGAAACCATAAGGACACTAAAATACAAAACACTAGAAAGTAAAAAGAAATATATCAACAATTACAGAATTGAAACATTCATTTTTACTTAGGCTTCTGTGACAAGGATTTAAGTGTTTAATCTTTCACTTAGCTACTAAGTAATCTTGTTCAAATTTTATTTAAGAAAAATAGTTAATATCATGAAGTTTCCCATACACTATCTTTAATTCTGAAAAGAAATACTATTAAATAGGTAATATTTTGTCTTTGAAAGTTACTTGAACCTCCCCCACCACCTCCACACCTCAGCACACTCTCCCTTCTTGCCTAACCTCAAGGAAAATGACTGGGAACTAAGGAAAGCTACAAAGAGTGATACATTGGAGGAAAACATGCTACTGTCCTTCACGTTTCTTCGATTCTAGAGCCAGCCAGGGATTGTTAACAGACTTGCAACAAAGACTTCTCAGTTTTATAAATGACAGGTTTCTATTTGACAACCATCATGTCAAAACTAAAATAAATTTTGTCACTAATTAGAATGTTATATGCACCCACATAGAAAATACATTTATATTGTATTTTTATTTCTGGAACTAAAGTTTCGTTAGTGTACAAGCATCTTTAGGTTTAGTCAAGCTTCAGAGATGCTTATACATTGCAATGAAATTGGGAATAAATAAGCCTCCAGTACACAGAGTGGAAAACGAGGTGGGCATATGGCAATTATCCATTTCATTTTATCAAACTAGATCATTTGTTTTCCTTTGTTTTGACATTGTTTGGCTATCTAGATGGATCTATGTATCCGATAATAGTCAAATTTCCATATTGCTTTATGTTTATTTCATCTGAGCCTAGGAAATGTTTTTTTTTTTTTGTATTCTTTTAAGATACCTGCTTAGGAACCTGGATGAAGAGAGAATTGCTGTGAACAGGCATAGCAGGATAGACAGTGGAAAAGGAAGATGTATGGACATTTCTAAGTTGATTTTAGAATGTGCCAACAGGGTGAGAATAAAAAAACTGCCCAAGATAAAGTGTACAGACCACTTAGTGAGGACCTATGATCGTTGAGAGCACTAGGACTGTGTGTATAAAGAGAAATCTTTCCTCAGTGCACAGCTGTCTGCGACTATTTCCTAATCCCCCCACCTAAGCATTAGCGATAATACAAGTGTGAAATTCTTATTTTCCAGAACATCCTATGTTAACTTTATCTTTAATTTTACTTCATAAAGTGCTGTATGTAAATCAGTATGTTACTTAAAATTTTAATAAATTGAGGAATATGTGTTATGGATGAAAATGAGGTGAAATCTTCAAGACTTTAAGATCATGTTAAAAATTTACTTACACTGGGTAGTTCATAAAGCATATTCAGAAGCCTAATTTGATGTGGTCATGATAATTGTCATGGAAATAGAGAGAATCTCCACTGTTACTATTTATTTGCTGAGACTTTTATAAGACTGAAGGAATATCCTGACAATCCTGCTTCTCTTCAGAATAAATAGATAAATAACTATTAATTATAAATGAGATAGTTTTTGATAATTACACTTTCAGAACCTTTTATTAGCTTTCCAATGCAATTTGTGATTAGGCAGCATCCACAAGTGGTGGCCCCTTCTTTGAATTCCACCCACTTGTACCATTTTATCTTTTTCTTTCTTGTGGTCCTTGTCTAGTCTCCTGAAACTGATGTGGGGAATTCTAAATTTTGAGCCTGAAATTTTTTAGTTCAGCTTTATGTTCAGAAACAGTTTCTCTATTTCACAAATCACACCCTTACAAAGTAAAAGGCTTGCATTTCAAAATTCTTGTCTGTGTCGTGATCTCAGAATTCTCTCAGACATAGCGGAGGTCAGATTAAAGTCAACCTGGCCAATTTTAATCTTGCCTGATTACATGGGTTTCTCTGACTAATCAGGAAGAATGTCACATACAAGTGAGGTCAGGAAACAAAACATATATTTTTCAAGATACTATTCCATTACAATGACTTTACAGATGAGGGAAGTAAGGATCACAGTGATTATCTTGCATATGCTTAAAGAGATAGCTTGAGCTTCCTTTGGTTGAATCTCATGGAAAGATCTTTGAATACAAGAATCTAATTTATCTCAGGGAGGAATATTCTTAATTTAAGAAATGTGGAATTTGTGCTCTTCTTTTGCAGACTAAATTTTTATTAGATGGAGTGTGACATATTGGTAGAGCCATGACTGGAGCAGAGTAATTATGGGAACACTGAGAAGGTGTAACTCAACAAAGAGCAAGTGGCATTTTGAGAGAAAGGCAAAATAGAAAACTGGATAAATGGAGTTTCAGATACAATGGTCTTCATATACCAAACGTTGTAAGTAATTTGATCATATGTTATATTTGGGTGGGAAAATGCAGGATTGGTAAAAGTTGTGGAAATGAGGCTTATGTGTAGGTCAGGAATAATCTTATATATTATTCATTTCAAAGTCCAGTGATTTATAATTTCAAGAGACACACTAAAAACATGACTGAATCTGTGATTTGGTAAGAAAATTAGTGATGGCAGAATGTTGAAATAAAAATTCTTGGCAACTGGAGGAGGTAGGACATAATCTGAGTATAGCAAGAAGTGATGGTTTATACCTGAAATAATTTAAAGGCAAGTAGTGTTATGAAGAAAAAAGGGCGGGTTAAGATGTGTTTGGTAGGAAGAACCAACAGAGTGTAATGACTGATGGTATGAGAGATTGTTTGTGAAACATCCAATATCTGGCACATTCAGCTATTCAATAAATGCCCGATCTCCCCTTTCCTGTGACCTATGTTGAATTGCCTCCAATATGATTGATGACTCAGACAAGTCTGCCATAGAAGTTATGTCGACCTAGCACCTAAAGCAACTGGAATATTATTTGAAGAGATACTGTTATGTAAAAAGCTGATGAAAAGGAAATAGTATTCATATACACATTCGACTGGTTTACCCACAAATGTTGAATTTCCTATGCTTCAACCAATAAATGTGTTATACTAGAGTACTCAAAGTACGGATGTTATATCTGTAAATTGAGAATGTCAGAAAATCATTATGGCTTCAAACTAGTGTGAAATTAATATTTGCAAAGCAAAATATTGGTAAATCTTGCTACTCTCTGTAGATTTTAATTTTGCATGTTAAAAGAATAGGATTTATAGTGATAAACTATAATAGTGTCCAACAACCAAAATCACACAATTTGTGTTATTTCTCACACCACTCTGCAGTTTGAGCATTTGTTTATTTTTCCCAATCTGGATTGTTAAACATTTTAATGGATTAAGTTGATAAATGCTATCAAGAAGATTTAAAAAATTAGATAAGAAAGGAAATAGTAATAAAAGAAAAGGAAGGGAATATTATTCCACTCAAAGTTAAATATGAACCATAAATTTTCACCCCCCTCTTTGTAGTTATCTATTCTTAATTTTATTTCAAATGTTCTCTGCTTCTCATTCAATACTGTTGGTAATCCCACTTCACTTAGGTTCTTACTCTGTGCTCACAATATTAATACAGTTGGGAAATTCTTTTATATTACCTTAATAAAAATATATCTCAAAATGGCATGGCAAAACCTCTTAGAATGATGTATCCTGCTTTCTAGTGGTGAAACTATAAATAAATTATATCAGGGCATTCAGTTGCATTACTATTAAGTGAGTTGCATACTACCATATAATTCGCTTACTAAGTATGAGAGGTCCAACAACTTTGTTAGCCTAATTACCTCCATTTTCAGCACATACTGTGCTTACTTATAAATTGAGAAATTATGTAGAGAACTTCAGGATGAGAACTAGAGTCCTGGGAAAATTAAACCAAAATATAAATAGAATTTAAGAGTTACAAACTTATACCAGATAATATAGGAATATACACAATTATCCATTTAGTAATATACAGATAATAGTAATAAATATGCACAATGATGTTAATAAAATAATAAACAAGTAATATATTGAGATTAAGTAAAAGTTTATGTATTAACACAGTGGTTCTCATTACTAAACGCTGGCTTTGATGGTGTATCAAAACCATGTATGGAATACTTTAAAATACAGGTTGGGAGAATTTCCAGAGACTGCATGTAAGTAAGTAATGCATAGGCAGGAGCACTGGTAGTGGAATTTATGATTTCCTAGATCATAGGATATCACAGCCAACTTTGAGTATTACTGTTTTTAGAGAGAGGTTGCTTCCACTGTTGGGTCAGAAATTGTTAGACTTGGCTTCACAGTTGGATGCTTGGGGAAGTCTAAACATACCGATATCCAGTGACTTTCAAAATCAACTAGAACTGATACCAGTGTATGGTGCTATCACAGTTCCAATTAAAATATCTGGGTGTGGAATCCAGAATGGGTATTTTAAAGGTCCCAGGTGATTCTAAGGTACAGCAAGATTTAGAACTATAGGGCACAACTTTGCTAAATTAAACGGCAGTGGAAAGAAATCCAGTGAAATGTAGCTATTTGAATACTTTTTATTGAATTATCTAAATATAAAAAACTTTGCCTAGGAATAAATCTTTGAATTTATGTTGGAGATTACTGATAAAATTTTTATATAACTAATGTAAAATTTGAAAGATATATAATCAATATGTGTTGCTCTAGACAATTTCAGTGATCTCCAATTACCCTGTTATTCATGACAAAATTATTGCTGATATGGTCATTGTTTTTAAAACTGACTTTGTCATTTACTTTGGTTTCTGGTCACCAATAAAGTCTATATCAGTTTGAATATAAGGAATTTAAAAAATAGTGTTTCAAATTAATTTCAATTAACTTTGAATGGAATTCTATATTTATTATGATCCAGAAAAATGTGACTTTGAGTGACAATTTGATTTTAAAGTAGTCCCTTGAACACTGTGTTCAATTTCTTTTTTGAGAAATGGATGATGAAAGTCTGAATGTTTTCAGTAGTAGTTAGGTATACCTTTCAGCTAAACTGGGACAATTCTATGTGTATGTCCACCAAAATGAATGTCCCATATACTCTCCCACCCCCATTAGTAACTTGGGCTACAGCTTCTCCCAGAAGTAGTGAAGTGCATCCATGATTATACTCACCAGAAGCAGAACAAAATAATTCTATCAACCATGGAAGCAAATGTGTTCATTAATGTGTGTTTTTTTAATTTTTATTGTTGTTTTTTGTGAGGGTCGCAGGCCTGTGCTCAATCCACTGAGCTATACCAGCCAGGGCTTTTATTGTTGTTTTTTTTACTTAATATTTATTGTATTTTTTCCATTACTATTTAGTTTCCTTATATCCTCCCCTCAAACAATCCCCGTACTGTTGTCCATGTCCATGAGTCCTCTTCCCTTTTTGCTCAGTCCCTCTACTCCCTAAACCCACCTGCAGCTGTCATCCTGCTCTCCATCTATGCCTCTATCCCTATTTTCCTAAAGGAAGCATCAACAGAATAAAAAAGATGGGAGAACATACTCATCAATGCATCTGATAAAGGGTTAATATCCAAAATTTATAAAGTACTTATAAATCTCAATATCCCCCCCAAAAAACTGAATTAAAAAATTGTGGTCAAAAGACCTGAATAGACACATCTCCAAAGAGGCCATACAGATGGCCAGCAGACATATGAAAAAATGCTTAATGTCACTAAATATCATAGAAATTCAAATTAAAACCACAGTGAGGTATCTCACACATGGCTATCATCAGAATGGCTACCATCAATAAATAAACAAGTGCTGGTGAGGATGTGGAGAAAGGGGAACCGTCATGCACTGTTGGTTAGGCATGCAGACTGGCACAGCCACTGTGGAAAGCAGTATGGAGATACCTCAAAACATTAAAAATGGATCTGCCTTTTGACCCAGGTATCTCACTTCTGGGAATATCTCTGAAGGAATCCAAAATAGTCATTCAAGAGAACATAAGCACTCCTGTGTTTATTGCAGCATTATGTACAATCGCCAAGATATGGAAGTGGCCTGAGTACCCATAATTAAATGAGTAGATAAAACAAATATAGGACATTTACATGACAGGATACTTCTCAGCTATAAAAAGAATAAAATTTTACCCTTTGTGACAGTGTGGGTAGACTTGGAGAACATTATGCTAAGTGAAGTAAGTTAGTCAGAGAAAAACAAATACCATATAATTTCACTTATGTATGGAATTTAATTAATTTTATTCCTTTTTTAAAGATGTTTCTCTTTAGACCAAAATTAAAGTATTGATTACTTCATTTAGCTTATAAAAATACACCTAAATATGGATAATTAAGCATGTTTTGCTTGATGTTCTCTTCTATGTGATTTCATTAGTTTGACTAGTATTAACTTAGAAAATATTTAGTATTATACAGAAATTGAATCAGCAAAATAATTTTTAAAAACTTGGTTTTTGACTGAACTCTTTAAGACTATATAATAGCTTGATTTTAAAAGGTAGCTTTTTATTAGAGGTATTGGAATACAGGAAGTATAAGAATAAAAATATTTGGTTGTTCAATTACCATTTATAATTTCCCAGACACTTCTAAAAATTTAAACTGCAGATATTACACAGCATTCAAGTTTAAGGCATAGCCTCTATTGTGATAATTACATTTACTAGATAAAATTTTAAAATAAAGTGCTAGAGCAGCCAAGGTGAGTCAAAGTATAACCATTTTGATATTTCACATGAAAGATAGATTTTTAAAAATTGGCTGAGTTGAATCATTTCAGATTGCCTACTGCCTGTCACTGCTTTGTCGAATTAGAAGCATTCATTATGTTATATGTGAAATTTCTGCTATTCAAATCAAACTTCTTTTCCAATTGACTACGAAGCCCATTAGCTCCCAGCGCAATGGTTCATGTGCTGAGAATCTGTGAAGTTTATGAAGACGATAGAGATTTGGTGTTCAAGTTTGATGAAACTGGGGGAAATATGTGGATTGAAGATGGATGGTTTGTTATGGGTCATTACAGCATTCTCATTGCTCTGTTTATCTTTAGTTCAAGCTAGCCCTAAATCAAGATAACTAACAGACAAATATGGGAGAAAATATAAAGAAAGAACATTGACTTACAGTATTAGCTTCAGATGAGTATCGATCCTTGGCCTATATTCTGAGATAAATGGGGATCAAATAAGTAACCTTCTTTTTTTGTGAATCATTTTAGATAAGCACCTTGGGTGTTTGGTGTCAGCCAGGATTACTTCTAGACTACAGAACCTGCAGGGAATTTATGTCTAACTCCTGGTTTCAGTTGACCAGCCTTTTGTTTTCATGCATTTATTTCTTCAAGTGACAGATATGTTCAGTTTTTGTTTTTTTTCCTGAATTACTTTTATGTTTTTTGTCTTCCAGTTTCACCTTCTGCTTCGTAAAATGGAAAATTTTGTGTGAATTTCTCAAACTTTAGGTTTTCACTTTTTAATTATAAAATGCATCTGAACCTAGATTTTCAAGCAATATGAAATCCATATGTGGGCTGTGCTCTTCTTTGATTATTGCTCTTGACCGAGGCAATGACTGTTAACAGCTTAGAATGCATCCTTCCACATTCTTTTTCCCCTGATGATATGGGAACCTAGCTTATGGGATATTATATCTATAAGCTTTGCTTGTTTTGTGGCTAGGATAATGAAAACTAAATGCTTTCATTTAAATCATTTTTTTGCTAAAGGCACTGTGTAAGAACTGTTTTCGTCTTAGAAATTTGAGAAGGACTTGTAGAAATATCTTAGATACCATAACTGGGGGTAAGGCTACTAAGGTTGTAGCCATCAGAAAGTGTTTTTCAGTAGAGGATGAAATAAGCCAGGGGAGATTACCTACTTCTCAGTGTGAGGTACAAATAAGACAATAATGACTTTAAAAAAAAGTCACTTACCGCTTGCATACAACTACTAAAAAGCACCCTGCCTGGCATGGCTCAGCAGGCTGAGTGCCCCCCAGGAACCAAAGGCTGCTGGTTTCATTTTCAGTCTGGGCACATGCCTGGGTTTTGGGCAAAGTCTGCAACTGGGGTTATATGGGAGGCAACCACACATTGATATCTCCCTGTCTGTCTTTCTCTTTTCCTTCCCTTCTCTCTATAAATAAATAAATAATATATTGAAAAGAAACCTTCTAAAAAGCTGTTATACTTTTTTCTATTATATTTTATTTTAATTATATTTTATTTTTATGTGATTTTGGTTGTCTTCACCTTTTTCCCACCTCCACCCAGCCCTTCCCCAACTCCCTCAGACAATCCCCAAACTGTTGGGTCATGCATGGGTCATCTTTTATCCAGCCCTCCTGTACCCCACCCCTCTGACAGTTGTCAGTTTGTTCCATATATCTATGCCTCTTTTTCTATTTTGCTCACTAGTTTATTTTGTTTATTAGATTCCACTAATAAGTGAGATCATGTAGTATTTGTCTTTTACTGACTGGCTTACTTCACTGAGCATAATAGTTTCCGTCCATCCATGCTTATGCAAGAAGTGAGAGTTCCTTCTTTTTTTAACTGTTGTGTGGTATTCCGTTGTGTAAACGTACCACAGTTCATCTACTGGTGACCATTTAGGCTGTTTCAAGATCAGCAAAATGGATAAACTCCTAGATATATAAAATCTTCCAAAACTGAATAAAAAAGAATCTGGAAACCTGAATAGATTGATAACAACTAACGGAATTGAAGCAATAATTAAAAAACTCCTGGCAAGCAAAATTCCTGGATTGGATGGCTTCAGGAGTGAATTTCACCAATCATTCAAAGAAGAACTAACAATGGTCCTTCACAAACTATTCCAAAAAAATTTGAGAGGAGGGAAGTTTTCCAAGCCCTTTAAACAATACAAGGCCAATATTACCCTAATTCCAAAACCAGATAAGGACACAATAAAGGAAAAAATTTAGGCCAATATTTCTAAACATATATGCTAAAATCGTCAACAAAATATTAACCAACCAGATACAGCAATACATTAAAAAGATCAACTACCATAATCAAGTGAGATTTATTCTGGGGATGCAAGGTTGGTACAATTTTTGCAAATCAGTAAGTGTGATATGTAACATAAACAAAATTAAAGATAAAAGGAAGAAAAAGCATTTGATAAAATCTAGCACCCATTTATGATATAAACTTTCATCAAAGTGGGAATGGAAGGATCATGCCTCAACATAAAAAGGTCATAGATGAAAAACCTACAGCTAGCATCATACTCAATGGGCAAAACTAAAACCTTTTCTTCTAACATCAGGAAAAAGACAGGGTGTCCGCTTTCATCACTCTTATCCAACATATTATTGGATGTCTAGCCACAGTAATCAGACAGAAAGAAGAAATAAATATCATCCAAATTGAAAAAGAGGAAGTAAAACTCTCATTATTCTCAGACAACATGATATGGTACATAGAAAACCCTATGGACTTCATTAAAAAACTAAAACCAAATAAATGAATTCTGCAAGATAATGGATACAAAATTAATGCTCAGAAATCAATGGCATTTTTAAATACCAGTAACGAACTATTAGAAAGAGAAACTAAGAAAACAATCCCATTTACTATTGCAACAATAACAACAACAGTGAACAACAACCACAAGAAAAAGATACCTAGGGAAAAAATTAACCAAGGAGATAAAAGACCTGTACTCAAAAAATTGTGGGACATTGAAGAAAGAAATTGAGGAAGATACAAGCAAGTGGAGGCATGTACCATGTTCATAGGTTGGAAGAATTAACATCATTAAAATGCCCATACTACCCAAAGCAATCTATAGATTTGATGCAATGCCAATGGTATATTTCACAGATCTAGAACAGGTATTCCAGAAATGTGTATGGAACCCCTAAAGACCCCTAATAGCCTCAGCAATCTTGAGAAGTAACAAAAAAGTTGGAGGTATCACAATACTTGATATCAAAATATACTATAAAGTTATTGTAATCAAAACAAACTGGTACTGGCATAAGAATAGTTGTATAGATCTACTTGACAGAACAGAGAACCCCAAAATAAATCCAAACCTTTATGGTCAATTAATATTTGAAAAAAGGAAGCAAGAGCATACAATGGAGTCAAAATAGTCTGTTCAATAAATGGTGTTAGAAAACCGGGGTGTTGTAGTTTTTCTGATGAGTAAGAGACATCCAGAGAAAATTCTAAATGGACCCACACATTTTGCATTCATATACAGACACCCATACCTACATACACTAATAAAGACTGAAAGTTCTGTTCTCATTTATGCGTGATACATGCCACAGGGAGCACTAAAATCTTATGAAAATGCTACCTGACTAAATAATTTTTCAACAGTTGATATTAAGCTTCCTTGTTTCCTAGGTTATTCCATCGCATTTATTACCAGACTTTCATACCTGCCTTATCAAACAAAACAACAGAAACAAAATTTTCAAATGAATAGAAGGGGGGCAAGTTGGGTAGTAAAAGGGTAAAAGGGTCAAGTATAAATGATGATAAAAGACTTGACTTTGGGTGGTAAACACAAAATGCAATATGCAGATGATATATCATAGAATCGTACACTTGAAAACTATATAATTTTAGTAACCAATATTACTCCAATAAGTTTAATTTAAAGAAATGAAAACCAATAGCCAGCAAGATGTACTATTGTTACCACACACTTTCAGGATACTGGTAACTGAATACACCTTCCTGTTAAAAGGAGGTAAGTGAGAAAACTCCTTCGGAAACACTCCAGTGTTTGTTTGCTCAGGCATTAACTTAGTACTCCCATGGTAGTCAGGTCCATGTAAATTCAGGTACAGCAAATAACATATATCTAGAAAAAATAAAGCAGTGAAATTATTACTGAGTATTGTTAAATGAATATTTCATTAAAATTTCTGACTTGATGTTGGGAACTGCTCTGCCTGGTTTCAGGAATTGTAACTACCCCCCATGGCTAAGGAGGAGCAAGTGACCTCCTAAATGCGAGCCATGGGAAACAAAAGCTTGTCTCTGGTAGCAAATGCTGCCTCAGCTTACTCCCCTGCCCCGAAAGCATGGTTGATGTTGATGACGGGTAAGACTCCTCACAGTGAGGGGCAGCCTAAGCTAGACATGATCACTTGTGGGCCATCATGGAAGGACCTGGGGGGCTGTGACAAAGAGGGAGCAATGGGCCCTTGTTATTCTGACATAGCCCGAGTCCCCATGTCCTCTGGGAGAAGCAGTTCCTAGCTCTAATCCACTTAAACCTGAAAACTTGTGTGGGGAGGTGGTGCAGCTCCTTGCCTCTCTAGAGCAGTATCCGGGGTAATCAGGCATAAGAAAGAATTCCTAAAAATCCTGTGAAACCTGTTTTGCTAAGAGTGTTTTCATTTATATATTAAGGGTCCGAGCAGGAAACCCTAAAGTTTCTGCAAACCCTCTTCCTGACAGACACTGACTCAGACTAAGCCCTCAGATTTCTTTGAAATGTTATCTACTGTTTGATCCTTGCCACCCTGTATTCCTGTGCATTACAACCCAATAAAAGCCCCTTGAGGGATAGGCCCCTGGCCTTTTTCCTCTGAGAAACTGGCCACCTCTCCTCCCCAAGCAGATCATGTCTTGGTAGTGTTTACTTTCACCTGTGGCAGATGGGGGGACTTGAGGGCAGAGTTGCCCCCACAACATTAGATAAATATGTTCTAAAAAACTCTTCCAACAAAAAAACCTTTAAAATTCTGCATTAAAACTTTCAAAATCCACTTTTACAAATTAAGGTTAGTTGGAAAGGGAAGCAGTGATAATCCTGGAGCACAAAAAATTTTAAAGCATATATCTAAGTTTTAGAACAATTAAAATCAACTTAATTATGCTCTTTATTCATTTTTAAATCCAACACCAGCAGGTACCCAGGACTCTCAGCTCATTCCATCTCCTGAAATCTCATCCCTGGAATTTTAAATCTCTCATTCTCACTCAATTTTCTAACTCCTGAAATATTTGCGTACTTTTGGAAAAAAAAAACATACTAGATCTAAATTCTCCAAATGTTGAAATGTTTGTGTTCTGATCATTATTTTTTAAAAAAATATTTTGATTTATTTTTAGAAGGAGGGGAATGGAGAGAGAGGGGGAGAGAAGCACCAATATGTGGTTGTCTCCCATGCGTCCCCTAGTGGGGACCTGACCAGCAACCCAGGCACTTGCCCTGACTGGGAATCAAAACAGCAACCCTCTGGTTCTCAGGTCAGCACTGAATTCACTGAGCCACACCAGCCAGGGATTATTATCATTTTACCTTCATTCTCAGCTGAGAACACTGCCTGATTACCGTCCTCTTCAGCAGTGGATATTTATATTTCTCACCCCCCGTTCCAGTATCCTGGAGGTTGAGTAGCTCCTTGTTCCTCGTGGCCAAATGTCCAGCTCAGTGATGCTGTTTACTCCCTAAAACCCATATGCCACACCAAATCTGATGATTCTGGTCTGTCAACTTTCAACCATGTTCTACATTTCCTGTCATGGTCCATCATTCTTTAAGCTGCCAAGTGTCTGGTGCTTCTCCCTGCTCTTCATGCACCCTTGGCAATATCCTTTCCTGGTAAAACAACTCTGACTACTCTCTGCCTGAAACAATACATCTACATTTTTGGAAGGAAAAACTGGAAAAATAAGCTTCATTACCTCTAGAACATTAAATCAATGTGTTGGAAATCATCACTCCATTTTCATGTGTTTAAGATTTGTTTTTCTTATTTCCCACCTTTTTTGAGTCATTCTTTAGGTCTCGTGTTTACTTCACTAATGTTCATGTCAGTTCTTTCAGTGCTATTTAGCCCATCCACTGGGTTTTAAATTCTATTGAATGAATACACATATGATGGGGGAACCCTCAAAATGGAATTACCTTCTGGAAGGCAGACACTTTATAGTACAGGCTTCTTCCCTAGGTTAGTGCTCTAGGAACCCATCTGTATCTGTGTATCACCTGGTGTTGTTGTGAGAGGTTGCCTTCAGCTTCAGTGAATATTTTTGAAGCCTTTTTGAGTGCATTTTCCCATTTCCCAATGGGTGATTTATGAGCATACCTGTTTACACCATGCTTAGTGTTCAGCACCAAAAATAACATGACCCTTATTCTACACCCTTCCCATTCACCCAATCTTGCCCCAACCAACTTTTGTTTCCTCAGTTAAAAAAAGTCCTCCAAGGAAAATATTTTGCCAATGTGGAAGAGGTGAAACAAAAAATGGCAGAATCACTAAAAGTCATCAAAATCAAAAAGTTCAAAAGCTGCTTTGAGCAGTGGGAAAATTTTTCATAGATGTATTGTGTCAAATGGAGAGTACTTTGAAGGTGAGTGAAAGTGAAACATATGAGAATAAATGCACATGTATGCATATGTATGTGAATACACTCTCACATACATGTATATACATTACACACATATGTTGTCATTGACTATGACAATACAGAAATATATGTGTGTGTGTATTATAGAAGTGCTATTTATTTCTTGTATCTGCCTTGTCTTATTCTTGTATTTAATACTATTGATCTCTTTTCTGGTGGGCTGTTTTCCTTTATACCTTTTTCATTTTAAACATTCTACATAATAATATTTGGTTGACAAAAATGTATCCTTTAAATTTTCTTTTGTGCTTACCTTAACTCACAATAGCTTATTTTATGCTTTTAACATTGAACAAAATTAAATAATGATTTCTCTAGGTTTATTTCAGGATATGAAGTTGATTTAATATGAGAACATGCTCAATGCAAGAAGCAAACTTACCAATCTCACAAAAGGTATATAACAAAATCTCATGATACATATAATTAATGAAGAGAAATTGTGAAAACTTTAAAAAAATTAATGTCAAGTAAATCAGCTTTATTGATATTCAATTTTCAATATTTTGATAGAGGTTGCTAGTCAACACAGTGAACTTAGGATAAAGATTATCACAACAATTGGAATGGAAAAATGCTAACTTGTTTGCAAATAATTATATAAATTGACAGAGCAAATTATAAGAAATAATGGAAGCAATTAATAAGTTGTTCAGTTTTATAATTATCACATAAAATCCGTTGATTTCCAATCCCAAACACAAACTGAAAATGATGTGGATGGTGCTTACAGATACAGTGCTCAGTTAAAACAAGCAAGTCATAAAATTTGAATACAGTAGATTTGGGGAAATACTTATTAAAAAGTTGATATAATAAAAATACACACAAGAGCCCTGGCTGGTGTGGCTCAGTGGATTGACTGCAGGCCTGAGAACCACATGATCGCGGTTTGATTCCCAGTCAGGGCACATGCCTGGGTTGCAGGCCAGTTCCAAGCAGGGGACACACGAGAGGCAACCATACTTTGATATTTCTCTCCCTCTCTCCTTCCCTTCCCCTCTAGAGATAAATAAATAAAATCTTTAAAAAATGCACACAAGAATATTTAACACAAATTTCAGAAGACTTTTTATTCTGTTGAGGAAGAGGCCCACAGGGGAATTGTCAACCATTCTGGAATATTCTATTTTTTATCAGAGTGGCAGGTACACTAATATTTATGTTATTTTATCTTTTAAATAATGTACAATAATTTTACATTATATATAATGTATTCTATACAATATGTTTCACCACTTAAACTTATATGAAACAACACAGAGCTAAGAATGGCCGTGAAGATCTTAAAGAAAGTTTGGCCTAACAGATATGAAAACTCATTTTAACTCTATTGAATTAAACACAATCTTGTGTGAAAAACAAAGGAAAAGAATACAACAAAACACTGATGAAAGAATTGTACCAATAATAAAGAAAAATAACCTCTACAAAGTTAATAGCATATACCAGGAAACTATGTAGCAATGGGAGCTGCTGAGAGGAAAAAATGGTATAACCCCTTGAGATACTAATTTTTATTTACTATAAAAATTGTAATGTGAAATTCCAGTTCCAGCTATATAAACTAGAGACATTTTTGAGAATTAGCACCAAACATCAGATAGAAGCTGTTCTTAATATTCTTAATTACATTGTTCTCATGTGCAAAAGTAAAAACACAGTAAAAAATCATTTTTGCTTATGGAAACATAAACATTCAATGAAGGAAAATTGAATAATAGATTATAACTGATTCATATACACAATGGCATATTTAACTCTAAAGCCATGAATATATCTTGAATGTATAACAGTATGTTAAAAACACAGGTATTGCCCTGGCTGGTGTGGCTCAGTGGATTGAGTGCAGGCTGCTGACTAGTCAGGGCACGTGCCTGGAATGCAGGCCAGGTCCCCAGTGGCGGCCACGTGAAAGGCAACCACACACTGTTGTTTTTCTCCTTCTTCTACCTTTCTTTCCTTCTCTCTAAAAATAAATAAATAAAATATTTATAAAAAACACGGGTATCATAAAATTCTCCATTAGTTTCTTGTGTCTGCTATAATACATTTTCACAAATTAGTAGCTCATAATAACACAAAGTAATTATCCTGCAGCTCTGGAGATCAGAAGTCCCAAATGCATCTCACTGGGCTAAAATCAGTGTCAACAGGCCTGAATCCTTGCAGAGACTCTAAGAGGTAGTGCATGGCCTTGTCCTTTCTAGGTTCTAGAGGCCGCCATACACCTTGGCTCGTTATTCCCTTCTTCCTTCCCAGCCAGCATCTATATCATTCCAGCCTCTGGTGCCATCATCACATCTCCTTCTCTGAGTGTGATCCTCCTATCTCCTTCCGTCACTTATAAAGACCCTTGTGATTGCACTGAGTCCACACTGGGCAGTCCAGGAAAACCTCCCTATGTCAAGGTTCTTAAATCAGTTATATCTGCAAAGTCCCTTTTGCCACATAAGGTAACACGTCACAGGTTCCAGTGATTAGGAAGTGGACATCCTCTGCCAGCCACAAAGTAGATCCAGTGTTACCAAGTGTTCTAAAGTCCAGAAATAAGCAGCAATGTACAGTGTGCTGTTTTGGTTAAAATAACATCTAGAGTGCAGTTCTGTGTTGAAATACAAGGGAGTGGTGAAGACAAAACCCTATCTGCAGACATGGGAAAAGGCTAGGAGGCAGGAGCACAGAAGCACAGGACTGACTAGAAGGTGTTGGCAGTGTTAAAATTCACAAGTTTGGCAATATGTTCATGGCTTTTAAATTTTCCTTGCTAGCTTAGTGTATGGTTACATAAATGATTTGTAATGCATTTCATTGTGCTATCTATTGCATTAAGATAGTTTAGCAAAAATCAAATACAGAAATTGAGAAATCTGTACATTTATTTTCAGAGTGTATATATTTGTTTGTAGCACTATTCATATAATGCATTATGTACTTTGGCATGCATAAACACAAGCAAACTAAATTATAAAGGAGGCGCTATGAGATGAAATTGTGAGTCTCTCTACTGTTATAATACTCATGACAGCTTTTAATTCATGTTGTATTTGTATAACGCATCTCAAATATTTAATGCCTAAATTACACAAATAGTTTACTAATCAATATGGTTTTATGACTTGGGGTAGGTATATAGTCAAACGTTGCGTTTATAATCTCACTGCCATAACCAAATGCCATGAGCTGGGGGCCTTAAATAACAAAAAGTCTTTTTCTCACAATTCTAGAGACAGGAAGCCTGAGATCAGAGTGCCAGCATAGTTAGATTTCCGGTGAGTGCTCTCTTTCTGGCTTTTAGATGGCCTCCTTTTCTCTGGGTCCTCATGTGGGGGAGAGAGAGTGAGTAGGGGGAGAGAGAGGGAGAGAGAGATACCAGTTTGTTGTTTCACCCCTCACTCATTCCTTGGCTGATTCTTGTATGTGACCTGACTGGGGATTGAACTGCAACCTTATGGTGTCAGGTCAAAGTTCTAACCAAGCTACTTGTCCAGGACCCATCGTTTCCATTTGAAAGTGCCATACCAAATGAAGTACCTCAGTCTGTTAGAGCTGCTGTAACACAAATACCAGAGGCTGGGAGGCTCATAGAAAACAGAGTTTATTTGTCATAGTTATGGAGGCTGGAAGTCCAAAATCAGTGTCAGCATGGTTGAGTTCTCTTTGTAATAGTAGAAAGTTGTAACAGTGGGAAATTGTAACCCACCCCACCATTCTTTTGATGTTGTTTCTCTAAGTGCTGACTCTGACTAATATGTAGCTTATAGGTGAACAACATGTTTTTTTGGTAAGAATCCTAGGAACTAGTTTCAAAAGACATAGACTCCGACCTTCAAGCATCCCAGCTCCAGGAGATTTGCTGACTTCATCCACAGAGCCAGAATAATGTGAAACCGGATGACCTGAAGCCAGGATGACTAAACCAGAGTGACCCACACCAGACCATCACTTGCCTTATCTGAATGTACTGTCCTCATCCCCAGGTAGAGACATTTGCAATCCCTTCTTTGATCTCTTTGCTCTGTTCCCATCTCCCTCTGTATAAAATCTCTGTCTCCAATGAGGGTGGAAGAAGGGCTTCGAGACATGACGCCCCCACCTTCCAGATGGCCAGCAGCTGCCAATGAACCACTTTCCCCTACCTGCCTCTGGAGTATTGGCTTTGATAGCGGCAGACAGCGGGGCTGTGTTCAGTTACATGGTGAGGTCCCTCTGGTGAGTAGTAGGCAGATGGCTGCCGGTTTTATCCTCACGTGACAGATCAGGGAGAGGAAGAATGCACTCTGGACACGCTGTGTGCACTGATCCCATTCAAGAGGCTCCACCCGCATGAGGGCATCTAAACCCTAATTATTTCCCCAAGACCCCCACCTCCCAATACCATCACTCTGCAGTGCAGGTACGGTTTCAATGTACAGATTTTGGAGGAACATGAACATTCAGTTTACAACAGAAATATTCTCTAGAAAGTCCCCTATATTGTTGAGTGATGTGAAACTCTTTATTCTTAGAGGTCACCGTCAAAATCCCTAGATTGTCCACCAAATGACTATTGATTATTATGAAATAAAACCTGAAACAAATTTTGTTAACCATTTGCACTTTGTTTGTCTTAGCAATATGGTACATGTAAAAGAAATAAGCCTATTTATAGCACAGACAGATTTACTGATGGTTTTTTCAGCTAATGTAACTTTGGAAGAAGGTGAAGGAAGAAAGCAGAGCAAAATAGGAAGGATGACATCTTAAGGTGGAGAGCAATTACGAATGTACAACTCATGACCTGCTGGTCAATATTCACCAATAAAATTATTTTATAGAATTATTTTCTTCCTGCACTAACAAATCTCTTGATGTGTGTTTTAACTTTTAAGGTGTATTTTCTCAATTTAAATCTCATATCAATTGGGTGTTTTAAGAAATATGCAGAAACTGACCTCAGACTATAAATATTTCAAATTTGGATTCTTGAAATTAGTAAAGAAAACCATGTCTGAATGTGAACTATCCTGCTGCAGCACTAAATTATTGAACGAGCAACAGCAAGATCAAATTGCTGTTTGACCCAAATAGACACAGACAGATCCAGATTTACTCACAGCGGATCAGTCAGACAAGCTCATTCTTGACCCAGGCCTTGCTTGTTTTACTCAGTCTGTACCCAGACAGACTCATCTCCACACTAGCCCTCCAATTTGATTTGTTTTAATTAGGACAGAAAAAAAGAGATTAAAAGCCTCTACTGAAACAGTGAAGAATCTTCATATAAAATACCAGCTACCAGCAATTCTCCCTTCAACAATAAATTCAAGTAACTGTCAGTGTTTGTGTTTATGGCTTCTGTGTGCCATTTACTTATCAATCTCTGACATCCTTTCAGTTTAGAATGTTTAAACAATCCACATAGGAAAAAAATATAAAAAGACTGATTGTCATGAAAACAGGCATCCTAGAAAAATGTGCGTATGTGTTAAATTGTTACAAATCTGCGGCACGCTGATCAAATGCAAAGGAATTCCACCAAGTGTTAAACAGTTGGAAAAGTTCTCCCCACCCCCGAGTCCTACTTTTAAGTTCCTTTGATACAAGGTGGCACAAAGTCAAGAGAGAACTTAAAACAAGCTTCACATTAATATTTGAAAAAGGGCACCCACTGCGTTTGATGTAGCGCCCTTCATGCAAATCATGTAGTCCAAGAGAAATCCCAGTAGGAAAGATACTGCTTTCTTCTTAGCACGCTCCTTTTTTTTTTTCCTGCTGGATAATAATGAACTTCTCACACTCCCTTTGCAAACCCCGCGAGCTATACAGAAAATAAGTTATTACTTGCTAGCTGAAGACTCTTTTGGCAAATTACAGGGACATATTTTTATTATTATTGATGTTTTGGTTAAGAGAATAAGGCTCAAATTCTAAACTTCATTAGGAAGAAAAATTAATTTTTCTAGTAATGAGCAACATAAAGTCTGGGGAAATTTTGTCGAAACAGGGTCTATTCATTTCAATTGTTTCAATACATGACTGATACTTTTAAAAAGCATTCCTTGATGTAATGGCAGCCTGCAGGGACATCGATTTAGCTGGCAGAAGAGAATTAGTAAGAGAGAGCCAAGACACAGGAAACATGCCCCTAGCTGACTGAGGAGTCCTCATGAGGCTCTCCTGCCGGGGGTCGGGGCCGGAGCTGAGGGGGCAGGATAGAGAAACTAAATACCAAAGTTAGAATCGCTGCTGTATTGACAGTACACACTTTGTGGTGTGCTGGAAAGCTCTAAATTTTTGGTGACTACTTGCATGTTTTCAGGACTATTTAGAGAACTGGATGAAAGATAACCCTAACCTCCTCCTTTAATAACAATATGGAAATATTTCAATATGGAAATATTTAACGCTCTCTCCCCACCACCAACACCCACACCAAATTCATCTAGGGGAACTCTGAGTAATTTTTCTTTGGCGTCTATAAAGTGGCAATCACATTTTGTTGTATCTTAACATGGAAGTTCAAGTTCATGTTATTAATACAACAAAGAAATTATAGCAGGTACTTCAATAAATAGTTTATCAAACACTTGTATGGTTTCCCCCCTGCCAGGGGAGCCTCACCATAACTTTTTGAGGAAATTACTCTTACTTTTCAATAAATTCTATAAATGAAGAAACTGATTTTTGGAGAGAATATATAAATTGCCTCTGTGATTATTAAAGTATGGTTAGTGCTTTTGTCCTCTGACTCAAGATCATTTGAATTTCTTAGAACAAGATAATTTCCTTTGAGTTAAATAGGAATCAAGAATTAAGATCAACTCCTTGACTTGGAAGGAATCTTGCTTAGACTGTCTGTAGGACACTGAGTGGATCAGTTCTCTGTATGTCCTGTTCACATCAGCTCCGTCACAGGAATCTCAGCACTTAACGGGACTACAGGCTACACGGCAATATCCAGGGCGAGATGGTGAGTCTTAATTTACTTCAGGTTAAGTCACCTGAAAGCTTTATCATGAGGCTCGTTTTGAAAACGTCCCTTCACCTCCACCATGGTCCTTCTCCCAGTGTCCCTCCACACTTTTACTCTAGTGAATACAAGTATTGGATAGAATGTGAAACTGATCACTTCAGCTTTTATATTATTATTTTTGTCTCCTATACTATTTGATTAAGAATCCTCTCTCTTAATAGTGGTGTCTCTTTTCTATGGTGCTGCTTACTTGTAAGTATATACAACTTTGTCAATATCTGGATTTTGTATCTGGTTTATTTGTATAACTGTCTGACAAAATAGGAAAGTAGGTCTCATATCACAGATATTTTTAAATGTTGTTTTTATAATGATCATTCTGGCTGCAAACAATTTCAGAAACTGTTCGCATATGTTATGGTCAAAATAATTGCTTTAGTATGTAAAAATGTGAATATTCCTGATTCTTTTATTTCTATACAAATAATTAGATTCTCAGTAAATATCCTGATAACAAAACAACAATGACCTATCTGTTTCTTGTGCAGTGCATCTACACAATTTCTTGTGAGTTCTTGAGTTTACTAAATTTGACTGTGCTACTTTCTTCCTATGCTTTATCGTTGCTGTTTCTAATATGATATTGAGAAGTTATTTTGGCTCTTAAGCAATTTCCTGTGTAGAATAATCCCACATCATCGTTTTTCCAAAAAGAGGACACTGGATTCCAATTTAAAATTAAGATCCAGGGAAATTAAAAGGTCTACTTTAACATTTTACTCAACATTCTGCAAAAAAAAAAAAAAAAAAAAAAAAACANTTAAATAAACATTCTAAAAAAAAAAAAAAAAAAAAAAAAAACATTACAGTAAAGCTGCAAAACCACATCAGCAGCACTGACTTTGAATTTTGGAAAACCTTGGACAAAGGATTTAGTTTCCTCCCTGAATAAAATTAACATATCTACTAACAAAGAAAAATAAACCCAAGGAAGTAAATAGATGTTAATAATGATGAAAAGGATATATTTCTCAAAACATGGTCTCTAATGATTGTTTTATATAATTACCCTCACTTTTATATCCTTTAAATAATTATTTCTCATCATCTCTTCAAATAAGACCATGAATTTTAATATAATGGATCAGACAATTAGTGCATCTGAGCTAAAACCTCCATGTGGTAGGTGCCAGTGGGCTGTTTGAGGCAAAGGCTAAACAAATTGCACCTATGCACCGCTCTACACAGCGTGCGATACTGTTCCTGACTTAAACAGATGATAAGGCATATGCCTAGCAGCTTCTAATTACTGTTTTAATTATCTTATCTTTTATAGCTGGCACACAGTAGCCCTTGAAAGACTGAGGAAATAGATAGGCTTTATAAACATGAGTCTGCACAGTCTGTACCAGTATTTAAGATTTCTTCCTTAGACATTTGCTTAAAAAAATAATATACATCTACTGTTGATTTGGCTTAGAAAATGAGAGCATCTTGGAGCACAATGAGAAAAATTACAGTTACCATAAACTAATGAAGGTGCTGGTGAGCTATGGAGTGTGATGGTTTGTGTTGGTTTTCCTTAGCCCTCCCTGAGTGACAGAGTGTGCACTTTGTGTGGGATAAAGAATGCATTATTCCACGGTTCTGTTTGGTTCTTTTGTTTGCTTGTTTTCTTCTTTTAGAAAACATTACGGATGCTTGCTTAAGCATGGGTCACCAATTAAAGATGTTATGATATCTTTATAAGTTCTTTATGTTATCTGCTTCCAGGTTAATATATATTATTTCAGCATATAATTTAAGATTAAGCATGTTTAAGGTGTTAGTATATAATAGCCAGTAATCAAATTAGCAAGTAGCCACAGCCTCCATTCTCAAAATTGTACTTTGTAGGGAGAGGTGGGGTTAAGTAATAATTTGGAATATAATATATAATTTTTAACTCTATCTCGGTTTTGAATAAATAAAATGATTTGTTTAATTAGTGTTCAAATCTAGACAATGAAAAGAGCTTCTCATGCATTACTTACTAATCCTTATAAAAATCCCATGAAGTCAGGAGTATTATTCTGTTTCTTCTTGTGTAGATGCTTGACAAGATTAAGAAGTTCCTTCATTGTTAAATAATGAGTCATTAGGAATAAACGTCCTTACTTTATGTATCCAAACATTCTACCTATTAATAACCAATGTAAAATGCAATGCTTGCTATTTCTCTGCATGTAAAAACTCACATGGGTATTATGCTAGGTAAACATAAAATTTAGTCATCAAGCCCAGGGGTAGAGAAATGGCATGGGTGTCCAGTGAATCAGAGCTGCAGGTGCAGATGGAGGCAGAAAGATGCAGGGGCGTGCACAAGCTCGGGAACCAGGAAAATGCCGAGATTTGAGTTCCTGTTCCATTATGTGTCGAATGAGCAGCTTGTGACAGTTACATTCTCTCTCCGACTCCCAGTCGTTCTCTCTGTGATCTGCAAGCCATAGCACGGACCTCAAACAGCTGTGAGGCTTAGAGCTCCTGTACCTGGTGTCTTTATTCATCACAGAGTGGCGATGAATAAACAGTAGGTCTTAGGACAAAATAAAGCAAGAACAGATAGAGTTTTATGTTAGTTTGTCAGTCTTTATTCAGTGAAAGTCTCCGAAATATTTTATATTAATAAAAAAGTAATAAAAAGTAATATTAAACATTTTGTGCACGTTGTTTATTTATGTCACAAAGAAAACCTTCTTTTATCAGATAGGGAATTTCTGTCCTTTTTCTTTACGAATTGTTTGCTTTATCTACAAGATATAAGTAAAATAGCCAGGCATTCCCGTGTTTACAATTACATTGGTCAGAGAAGTATTGTTTCATTCACTATATGCTTTCAGGTGATTTCAATGTAGTTAACGCCATTTTACTTTTTCACTCCCCTAAAAATAAATTTGATACTGATCAGTTTATGGATGCTGATTTCTCTGCACACTTGTCTTTGCCTATAACCCAATTCCGAATTGAGGAAGCCAGACTATTAAGCTTCAGGGCTTCTAATCAAAAGTAACACTTGCATAAAAATCAAATATTACTAATGTATTGAATATAGTCTTGTTTCTATTACAAATCCATATCTAGGCTTAGATAGAGATAGTTGAGAAAAAGTTTGAGGCATTGGTTTTTGTTAACTCATTCAAATTTCTCCTGTTTTAAAATATTCTGAGAGGGAGTGGTAGGTAACGAGATGAGCTAAGTAACTTTAGAAATAAGATGGAGTCTTTAAAGGTAAAAGAAGCTATATATAAACACAGCACTGTAGATGGTAAAGTTGAATCCCATTTGGAAAAATGTTAACATTTCTGAGACCACCACACATGCTAGCGCAATGGAAGCTAGTAAGTGGATAGTGGATGGTTGCTTCCAGGTTCCTATTCATGTTGGAATAGGAAGCTATACACAAGGCAGAGGAAGATTCTAGAATGATCTATGTGGTAATGGATTATGTTGGAAACATTAGCATGAACTTATGTTTACCTTAATACAGATATTGATGATTACATACAGAAATATATATAGATACACAAATATACAACTTAGTATGCACATACATAATTTCCTGCTGAGAGGGCCTAGAAACAATGACATCTCAGTAGCAATAAGCATACTTAGCACCCAGATTTTGGTTTTTAATACTGTTCTTCAAGAGAACAAGAGATCTTTAGGCAAATGACTACTTCTAATTCTGCAGTAGAACATATACAAAATGACCCCAAAGTATCCTGTAGTACCAACAATTAAATCAGTCTCTCTCTCTCTCTCACACACACACACACACACACACGCACACGCACACGCACACACACACACACACACATATATTTTCAAAGGAACACAGGAGCAAAGTGAAAGAGCTCCTAATGATCAAAGCTGGAAAAATTTGAGCAACAGAATTGAATTATAAAATAAAGTATAAAATTTGTGTCCTTGAGGCTATATGATATAAATAAAATTATTCATTCATTCAGTTATACTTTCATTTATGGGTAGAATAGAGCAATCTCTGATTCAAAATTCCAAATGATGTAGGCACTTTTTTTCCTCAGAGAGTGGGTCCTCAAATTTGGGCTGTATATAGTGATTATCTTCCATGGAGTACAATTACAGTGTTTTAAGGACCATGGGAAGTTTCCCTATGGTAGTTAATTTTAACATGCAATTAAATTATAAATTGGAGTTAGCAAGGCAAAACAGGAATGAAGTGGGAGGGAAACTGTTCCAGACTGTGAAAACTGTTTCCCTGTGTTGATTGATAAAAGTGTTGAAATTCAAGAGCTCAATACCGGAGGAATCAAACAAAACCAGAATGTCAGAGCCTAAAAAAAATCGAGTGATTCAACGTAAGGCAGGCAGCTAGACAGAAAAAGTTCTGCAAGTGTAAAGTACATTTAATTGCTATTATAGTAGTAATCTGAAGCCATAAAGTGTTTTGGGCCTGTGAGTAAACATCTGATAGAATTCAGCTGTTCTATCCATTGTGGATTGGAACAGAGCAGGAATGGATAGTAATGTTCTGCTCTGACAGTAATTGAGGCAAGGGGTAATGGTATCTCAAACATCTTCTCTGTTTGCATAGAGCAGTGTTTCTGAAACTTTAGTGAGCATCAGAAGACTAGTAAAAACTCAAATTGCTGGGCACAAGGCCCAGAGTTTCTGATTCAGTAGAACTGGAATGAAGCCTGAGAATTTGCATTTCTTACAAGTTCTTAGGGTATGCTGCTGCTGTCTGTTGCTGCTTCAAATACCAACCTTTGAGAACCACTGGTGTAGAGAATAAAAATTTCATTGCCTTCAGCTCTCAGCTAAGTAATTTACATGGATCCTTATCAGAGTTGCCAGATTTAACAAATAAAAATATAACACTCCCAGTTACATTTTAAGTTTGCATAAACAACAAATAAATTTTCGGTGTAAGAATGTCCCATGAAAAACTTGGAGGTACTTACACTAGAAGTCTGTTATGGTTTATCCAGATTTTAAATTTAAGTGTAGATCCTATATTTTAAATGGCAACACTGCAGCTCTGACAGAGGAGTAATGGGGTCTTCTGGGAAATATATTCAGAAATGTATTTGCTAGGTCAGATGGCACTGCACACTAATTTTACTAAGAATTATCCATTTTTTTTCAAAATGATTAAGTATATTCCCTCCAGATACATGTGCTATGTTCCCCTCTCTCTGCAACCACTCAGTTCTTGGTGTTATAAGGTCAGTGCTCTGAATCTTCTTAATCTTTTCCAGTCTTCTGCATTTTCTATAAAAAAATATAAATCTAAAGCCTACAAGTGGGAATCAATTCACCATTTTTAAATAAGACAAGGTCTTTTCATTATGAATGTAGTGAGTATATTTTTAAAAATAAATATGAAATAGATCAGTCATATAACCATGTTATTATTACATATAAAATTATATTGAATTCTCATCTATTTATGGTTGAAAATAATAAAGAAAACTTTAAAATCTAGTTGAAGTGCTCTATATAACTTTTCCCCTTTATCTGCTCCTTTTCGTCTATACCAGGAGATAATTTCTGTCTTCAGAGTTGATTTTATATTTGATATATTATATCTTTAACAGATGAACGCATTTTTCCATTTATGACTAAGTCTTAAATGTTGAGTTGTATTTCTCTGTTCCTCCACGTTTTTATTATGTTTGGGAGGCAACTCTATCTTAAATAATAAATGTGGCTTTCTATCATTTACTTTAAATCTTGCATTATTTTCCTTATAATTACTATCAATTGATAGGCTGTTTAATTAGAGAGATCTTTAAAATTCTTCACAGTATTTGCTGTGACAAGCAACATTGTTAGGACAATTTTTGTTTATGTCCCTTTGTGAAAATGTGAAAAAGTTTGTGTTAAGTATATGTTAAGGAATCATATTTTTTGGTACTAAGACATAATATTTCCAAATTATTCTCCAAAGGGAAGTAGAAACATTTCTTTTTTAATTATTTGATTTATTTATTTTAGAGAGAGGAGAAGGGCAGGAGAAAGAGATGAAGAGAAACATCTACATGTGTTTGCCTCACACACCCCCTACTGGGGACCTGGCTCCCAACCCAGGCACGTGCCCTGACTGGGAATTGAACTGGCGACCCTTAGGTTCATAGGCCAGTGTTCAGTCCACTCAGTCACACCAGCCAGGGTAAAATTATGTGATTCTTAACTTTTTCTTTCTTATTTCACTTACCATAATCTAATTAAGAAATAAAATTGTTTATATTTAAATTATATGACATAATTTTGTTTTTTGTCTTTAAGACTGATTTTTTAGATCAGTTTTACGTTTAAAACAAAATTAAAAGGAAGGAACAGGATTTCCCAAATACCTTTTCTCTCCATAAATACATAGCCAACATCTTCATCAACATCAGTCACCAGAATTCTACATTTTTTCACCATAGATGAAACTACATTGACATAGTGTAATCACTCAGAGTCTGTAGTTTACCTGAGGGTTCACTTTTACTGTTGGACATTCTATGGTTTTTAACAAATGTGTGATGACAGATATCCATTGTTATAACATCACAAAGTATTTTCACTACCCTAAAAACTCTCTGTTCTTTGCCACCCTCCCCTTCCCTGGTAACAGATCTTTTTACTATCTCCATAGCTTTACCCTTTTCACAAGGATATATAGTTGAACTTATATAGAGCATAGTGTGTTCGTGTGGACTTCTTATACTTGTTTATATGCATTTGAGGTTCTTTCATGCCCTGTCATGTCTTGATAGCTCATTTACTTTTGGTGTTAAATAATATTCTAATCTCTGGATGTACTGCAATTTATTTATCCATTCATCTACTGAAGAACATCTTAGTGGCTTGTCCCAAATTGGGACAACAATAAACTGCTATAAACTTCATGTGCAGGTTTGTGTTTGGACTTGAGTTTTCAACTCTTTTGGGAAAATAAATACCAAGAAGTGCAATTGCTGGATCATATGTCAAAAAAATGATTAGTTCTGTAAGAAACCACCCAACTTTCTTCCAAAGTGGCAGCACATTTTGCATTCCCATTAGCAGTGTATGAGGGTTTCTGTTGCTCCACATCCTTGACAACATTTGGTGGTATCAGTGCTCTGGAATTTGGTCATTCAAAAAGTTTCTTGTTTTAAGCCCTGGCTGGTGTAGCTCAGTGGATTGAGCGCGGGCCTGTGAATCACATGATTGCGGTTTGATTCCCAGTCAGGGCACATGCCAGGGTTGCAGGCCAGTTCCCACCCAGCAGGGGACTCACAAGAAGCAACCATACATTGATATTTCTCTCCTTCTCTCCTTTCTTTCCTCTCTAAAGATAAATAAATAAAATCTTTAAAAATAGTGTCTTGTTTTAATTAGCATTTTCTTTATGACTTATGCCTAGAAGCAACTTGTCATATGATTACTTGAAGCTACATCTCCTGTTTAGTGAGGTATCTAAACATCTTTGGCCCATTTTTAGGAAGGTTGTTTGTTTATTGTCAAGTTTTAAGAATCCTTTATATTTATGGATACAGTCCTTTATCAGATGTAATTTGCAAATATTTTATAATTCTTTTGATATTATCTTTCACAGAACAAAATTATAATGAAGCCCAGCCTATGCATTACTTTTTATGCATCATGTCTTTCATATTGTTTCTAAGGAGGCATCACTATACTAAAATCACTGTTATAGTTCGGATTATCACATCCCCCTAAAATTTATATTTAAATCCCAACCCCCATAGGTGATGTTATTAGTAGATGGTGCATTCGGGAAGCATTTCAGTCATGGGGGTTAAATCATCATGAATGGAATTAGTTTTCTTGTTAAAGAGATGCTACAGAACTCTTGGAGTCACTTTTGTCACGTTGGATGTCATGATAAGTGTGTGACCTGGAATAAAGCCCTTACCTGACTCCACTCAAACCATGATCGTGGACTTCCAGCTTCTAAAACTGTGAGAAATAACATGTTATTATAGCAGCCCAGTTGGAATATGGCAGTAATCGTAGTTTTCTCCTAGGTCTAGTAGTTTTATGGCTTTGTGGTTTAAATTAGGTCTACAAGGGGAGACTCCTCAAAATGGAATTTATTTATAAAAATTGTGTGTCATTACGTGTTGAAACCTCAATCACCTTCAAAGCACTCTCCATTCGATGCAATACACCTAGCAATACATTTTTCCACTGCTGAAAACAGTTTTTAAACATGTAGATTTTGATGATTTTGATGCCTTTTAGTACTTCTGACATTTTTTGTTTCACCTCTTCCACATCAGCAAAAGTTTCCCTTTGAGGACTTTTTTTCATCCAGGGAAACAAATGTAAGTCACTTGGGGTGAAATCAAGTGCATAGGGAGGTTGAGGGGTGGGAGTCAAGCCATTTTTTTGGTTCAAAAACTGCTGAACACTCAGCACAGTACAGACTGGAGCATTTATAAATGACCCATCATGAAATGTGCAAACATGATGAAAAAATCTTCAAAAAATAAATTCACTGAAGCTGAATGCAGCCTCTCATAACAACACCAGCTGGAACACTGATACAGATGGATTCCCAGAATACTCACCAAGCAGAGGAAGCCTGTGTTACAAGGGGCCCGCCCTCAGGAAGGCAGTTTCAGGGGTTTTTTGGTTTCCTTTGCATTTTACATATCCAATTTATTTTTGTGAATGGTATAAGGTCTGTTTCTAGTTTCATTATTACTTTTTGGCATGTGGATGTCCAGTTGTTCAAATACCATTTGTTGATGAGATTATATTTGTTCCATTGCTTTGCCTTTGGTCCTCTTTCAGAGATCACTTGATTTTTTTCAGGAGTCTATTTCTGAGCTTGCTATGCTGTTACATTGATCTATTTGTCTGTTATTTCAGCAAGAATAGATGGACATAGTGTATTGATTGCTGTGGCTTTCTACTAAGTCTTTGAGCCAAGCAGTCCTTTTTCTTCTCTTTGTTCTGTTACTTCAATATTGCGTTGGATATTCTGGGTCACTTGCCTCTACCTATGAAAGTTAGAATCAGTTTATTGACATATATGAGCTAACTTCTTGGGGTGTTGTCATAGATTGCACTGAATCTGTTGATCAATTTGAGAAGAACTGGCATATTGACAATATTGTGTCTTTCTCTCCATGAATGTGGAATATCTCTTCATTTATTTAGTTATTTGATTTCCTTCCTCAGAGTTCTACGGTTTTTCTTACAGAGATCTTGTATGGATTTTGTTAGATTTGCACCTATTTATTTCATTTCAGCAAGTGCTAATATAACTTATACTGTTTTTAAACTTTAAAATTTCATTTGTTCATTATTGGTAATAAGAAAGCCATTGATTTTTATGAATTAGCATTGTATCTTATAGCTTTGCTATAACTGCTTACTAATTTCAGGATCATTTTCTTAATTCTTTTGTGTTTTTCTGCATAGGCAGTCACATCCTCTATGAACAAAAACAGTTTTATTTACTTAGTCTGTATTTATGTACCATTTATTTTCTTTCTTGTGCTACTGTACTAGCTAAAACTTCCAGGATGATGCTGAAAAGGGGTGGTGAAGAGGTCATCCTTGCTTTGGATTTGATCTTAGTGAGGAAGCTTTGAATTGTTCACCACGAAGTTGGATGTTAGTTGTACTTTTCTTGAAGCTGAGGGTGTTTCCTTTTATTTCTTGTTTACTGATTTTTTAAATAATGAATAGTTTTGAATTTTGTCAAAGGCTTGTTCTACATCTATTGATAAAATCATGGACTTTCTTTTTTAGTCTGTTGTGATGAATGACATTAATTGATTTTTAAGTGTTGAACCAGTCTTGCATACATGGTATAAATCCCACTTGGTCATGGTATCTAATTCATTTCATACTTTTGGGGGGATTTGATTTGCTAATATTTTGTTGAGGATTTTTCCACCTATATTTATGCCATATCATTCTGTAGTTTTCTTTTTTAAAAATATTTTTATTTATCTTTAGAGGGGAAGGGAAGGAGAGAGGGAGAGAAATATCAATGTATGGTTGCCTCTGCCAAGGACACACAATGTATTGTGTGTCCCCTGCCGGGAACTGGCCTGCAACCCAGGCATGTGCCCTGACTGGGAATCGAACCGCGAGCCTCTGGTTCACAGGCCCGTGCTCAATCCACTGAGCTACACCAGCCAGGGCATTGTAGTTTTCTTATAAAGGCATTCTCTGGTTTTGATATTAGAATAGAACTCCTTATGATTTATCTTCTGAAAGAGATTTAGGTGATTGTATAATTTATTCCGTAAATGTTTATTAGAATTCACTAGCAGACACATCTGGGACTGGTAGTTTTGAATATGGAAGGTTACTAATTATTGATTCAATTTATTTAATATATATAGAACTCTTAAATCATCTACTTTTTCTTATATGAGTTTTGACAGATTATGTTTTTCAAGGAATTGGCTCCTTTATTTTAGGTTATCATATTTGTGAGCATAGTCATTTATAGTATTTCTTTAGTATCCTTTCAATTTCCATAGACTCTGTAGTGATATTTCCTCCTATGTTTCTGACATTTGTAATTCCTATCTTCTTTTTTTTGTCTTAACCTGGATAGAAGAATATTGCTTTTATTTAAGTTTTCAAAGAACCAACTTTTGATTTTCACTATTTATTTCCTGATTTAACATCTATTAATTTCTGTTCTAATTCTTTTTTCCCCTCTGCATACTTTGGATTAAATTTCCTCTTCTAATAATCTAAGATGGTGATATATTATCTAAGATAATGTATCAATATGTCTATTGATACACTATATTATATCAATAATATAATAATCTTGTATTATCGATAAAAAATTTTCCTTTCTAATATAAGTTATTCAATGAGATAAATTTCCCTGTAAACACTGTTTTTATCCTAGTCTACAGCATTTGATAAATTTTGTTTTTACTTTTATTTAGACCAAAATATTTTTAAATCATTTCTGAGATTTCTTCTTTAATCCATGTCTTCTTTAGAAGTGTGTTGTTTAATTTCCAAATATTTGGGGATTTTCCAGTTATCTTTCTGTTATTAATTTCTAGTTTACTTTCATTGTGGTCTGACAGCAGACATTCGTTGTATAATTTTCAGTCTTTTAAATTTGTTAATGTATCTTTTGTGGTCCAGAATATGTCTTAGTGACTCTTCCATGTGACCTTGAGAAGAATTTGTGTTTGTCTGATTTTGATTGTATCCTACAGGTGTCTGTTACATCCAGTCGATGGATGGTGGTGTTTTCAACTGATTTTCTGCCTGTTGCATCTGTCCATTTGTAAGAGGGGGATGTGAAGTTTTAAACTATGATAGCTAATTCATCTACTTCTTCTTGTAATTCTATCAGTTTTTCCTCAGGTTATTGATGCTCTCCTCTTAGGCATATACACAGGAAGAATTGTTATATCTTCCTGGAGATTAACTCGTTTATCATTATGTAATATCCTTCTTTACCTCTGACAACTTTCCTTACTTTGAAGTCTGCTCTGCCTGAAGTCTGCTTTTTTTTAATTAGTATTATAATGGTATATTTTATCCATCTATTTACTTTTAATCTATGAGCTCTTATATTTAAAATGGGCTTCTTGTACACAACATATAATTGGATCAAATATTTTGATCCACTCTGACAATCTGTGTTTTAATTGGACAGTTAGACCACTAATGCTCAAAATGATTATCTTCATAGTTGAATTTATATCTACCATACCCATTACTGTTACCAATTTTTGCCTTTTTTCTTTTTTTTTGTCTTCTATTCTTTTTATGCCTTTGGTTGTTTTAATTGAGCATTTTATATTATTCCATTATTCTCCTTTCTAAGCATATCAGTTATACTTTTTAAAATTTAACTTTGTGGTTCCCTTAGTATTTGCTCACTCTCTCTCTCTCTCTCTGTCTGTCTGTCTTGTCTGTCTCTCTATCTCTCTCTCTATATATATATATATTCACAATTAATTCCAGTCTACTTTCAAATAACTCTATACTACTTCACAGTTAGTGTTAGTTCCTTTCAGTGACAAAGTAAGGTTAATTCCTCCTTCTGGTCCCCTGTGGCATTGCTATCCTTTATTTCACTTATATAACCACACGTGTGTGTGTGTGTGTGTGTGTGTGTGTGTACATATATACTTTTTTTTTGCATTTTATTTATTTATTTATTTATTTATTTATTTGTCTTTAGAGGGGAAGGGAAGGAGAGAAATATCAATGTATGGTTGCCTTTTGTGCATCCCCTGCTGGGAACTGGCCTGCAATCCAGGCGTGTGCCCTGACTGGGAATCGAACTGCAATCCTTAGGTTTGCAGGCCCGAACTTAATCCACTGAGCTACACCAGCCAGGGCTACATATATAAATTTTCTTCTAAGAATTATTTAACATCTCTTGCAAGACACATCTACCTGCAACAAATTCCCTCAATTTTTGTTTGCCTAAAAAAAAATCTTTATTTCCCCTTACCTTTTGAATAATCATTTTGCAGAGTACAGACTTCCTGTTCAGTGGGGTTTTTTCCCCTTACATTTTAAATATTTCATTCTATTATCTTCTTGCTTGCATGGCTTCTGAGGGGAAGTCAGATATAATTCATATTTCTGTTTGATCTCTATACATAATATGTTTTTGTTCCAACACTCTGGTTGTTTCACAATTTTTCTGCAGTTTGAAAATGATATAACTAGATGTAGGGGTTTTCTGTGGGGGAGGGGAATAGGCTTTATCCTGCCTGATGTTCTCTCTACTTCTGCAGGGTCTTTGGTTTGGTTTCTAATATTTTTTCTTGAAATTCTGTCTTTATTGTTTCAATAATTCTTTGTTCCTTTATTTTTCTCACTCTTCTTCTTGTATTCTCATTAAGATTCTTTTTAAGTTCACCCAAAGTCTTTATATATTCTGCTCTGATTTTCATCTTAGTCTTTGTTCTCTTTGCTGTTCAGTTTTTGAGGATTCTGTTGATATGCCCCGTAGCTGAGAGTTTTTTCCCTTAGCTATGTTCAGTCTACAAAGAAGCCCATCAAAGGCATTCTTAATTTCTGTTAATGATTTTTACCCCACCATTTATAAATGCTTTCTTAGGATTTTCATCTCTCTGCCTACATTTTCCATCTGTTCTTTCATGCTGTTAACTTTATCCATTAGCACCCTTAGCATATTGATTATAATTGTTTTAAATTTCCAATTTGATAATTCCAGTGACCTTGCATATGCAGTTCTGATGTTTGCTCTGCTTCTTCACATTATTCTTACCTTTTCATATGCCTTTAAGTTTTTTTTTCTTGAAAGCAGGTCAAAATTGTGCTTAGTTAAAAAAAAAAGAAAGGCTGTAATTGACCTTTAATAATGTATTAGTGGGGTCTAGGGGGAACAGGAGTACATAGCCCTGTGATTGGGCTTCAGTCCTTTAGTGATCCAATGCCTCTGGACTATGACCTTTACAAGTGTTTTCTAGTTAGTTTTTTTGTTTGTTTGTTTCTTTTTTCTCTTACTTAAGTGGGATGGGATTGTTAGAGCCCGCTGAGCTGGGTATTTCCCTTCCTCAGGTCAATTAGGCTCTAATAATACTCCAGCAGGTTAGGTTCTGGTTAACTGGTTTCTCCTGAGGGCATGCTAGTTTCTGGTTAATTGGTTTCTCCTGAGGGCAGGTCTTCTTAAACAGCGGGAAGCTCTGGTGCATTTCAAAATGGTTCCTTTTCCCAGAGAGGGTTTTCTCTGATATTCACTGTGGGAATCCGGTGGACATCCTGGGGGTAAACCTCACAAAGCTGTAAGAGGCCCCTATAACTAAGTGGCCCTGGAGTTTTTAACTCTCAGAGTTGCACACACTGAGCCACCAGCCAGCTGTGGATGACAGTTCAGGTTTTCTACTCTGTGACGTCGGTTCCTGCTGGTCACTCTCAGCTCAGGTAAGCCACAGCTCCCCGCTTTTGTCTGTATTAGTCTATGGCTCTCTCATTTTGAGGGTAGTGATTTATCTGTGTCTTTCCCTCCGTTAGTGATCCAAGAGATTTGATTTCTCAGTCTATTTAGTTTTTTTACTTGTTAGGACGGAATGCTGAATTCCAGGCTCCTTATGTGTGGACACAGAAACTGGAAGTTTTATAATGATTTTGCAGGCTTTCGGAAATCTTTACATCCAGTAGTCTTTCTCTTTCCTATAGTTTAATTTTACTTGTCATGTTTAGGTATACAAATTCTGTATTTGATATGATTAATATAATCTTAGAACATACTTTTGTATGTAGTATGAATTAAAGTTCTAATTTTATTCTTATGAATTTCTAAATATACTAGGAAAAAATGACTAGGTAGTTCATCTCTGCACAAGTGTTCCGAAGTATCATCCCGTCACATATCTGTGTCCCACATGTGAGTTCATTCATGTTCTGGCCTTTTTGTGTACTGATCAGGTAGTCCTTCATCTCTCTGCTAAAATTCGTTGTTACCTTTTCATCAATGGTATTTGTAATTTATTTCATGAAAAAGCCTCCAAACTTGCCTATTTCTTCAAGATTGCTTGAGCACCAAAACCTTATTAAGGCCTAACAATTCTGTTTCTCCCAAGTTGTATTTTAAAACTGGCTTTTCTATTACCTACTGTATGGGCTCTTTGAAAGTTATTGTGTGTGTATGTATGTGAATGACTTCTAACTTAATTTTGTTTGTTCTAAGAAGGTATAATAATTTTTTTTTCAATTTTCTGAGATTTATTTGATTATCTAATATGTGGTCTGGATTTAAAATGCTCCATGTATGCTAGTAAATAAAATATCTTCTCTAATTATTGAGAACAATAATTATATGTCTGTTCCAGAATAAACTGTTAACTATATGGTCCCAATCTAATCCCAATCATATATATATATACACACACAATTCTTTAAGGTTTTATTTATCCATTTTTAGAGAGAGGGGAAGGGGAGAAAGGAGAAAGAGAGAAAGAAGCATCAGTACGTGGTTGCTTCTTACGTGCTCCCAACTTAGGACCCTGCCTGCAACCCAGGCTTGTGCCCTGACTGGGAATCAAATGAGCAACCCTTTGGTTTGCAGGCCAGCACTCAACCCACTGAGCCACACCACTCTGGGCTCAATCTACTATATATTTTTTCTGATTTTTATTGACTTGATCTTTAATTACTGTGAGGATTAGTTGACAGCACCTTAGTTTCTCTTTGACAATATCTCAAAATTATATATATATATATATAACTAAGTATATCTATATGCATTTATAATGTTAATATATTATGTAAAAATAAACTGAGCTGCATCACCTTTATTCTTTTTTTTTGAGGAGTGATATTGTGTATAAGGCAAGGAGCATATTTATTAAATTTTTAAATATATTTCATTGATAATGCCATTACAGTTTTCCCATTTTCCCCCTCATTACCCTCCCATCTGCATGCCCCCTCCCCCACCACATCCACCCCCTTTAGTTCCTGTCCATGTGTCATAAGTTCTTTAGCTTCTACATTTTCCACACTACTCTTGCCCTCCCCGTCTATTTTCTACCTACTATCTATGCTACTTATTCTCTGTACCTTCTCCCCCCGAATCCTCCTCCCATTCCCCTGTTGCTAACCCTTCATGTGATCTCCATTTTTGCCACTCCTGATCTAGCTGTCCACTTAGTTTGCTTTTGTTTTAGGTGTGGTTATTAACAACTGTGAGTTTACTGTCCTTTCACTGTTCATATTTTAAATTTTTTCCTAGATAAGTCCCTTTAACATTTCATATAATAAGTGCTTGGTGATAATGAATTCCTTGAATTTGACCTTATCTGAGAAGCACTTTATCTGCCTTTCCATTCTAAATGAAAGCTTTGCTGGATAGAGTAATCTCGGATGTAGATCCTTGTCTTTCATGACTTGGAATACTTCTTTCCTGCCCCTTCTTGCCTGCAAGGTCTCTTTTGAGAAATCAGCTGACAGTCTGATGGGAAGTCCTTTGTAAGTAACTGTCTTCTTTTAGTAACTTGCTTCTTTTGTTGCTTTTAAGATTCTCTCTTTATCTTTAATCTTGAGTAATTTAATTATGATGTGCCTCGGTGTATTCCTCCTTGGGTCAACCTTCTTCTCTGAGCCACCCGGACTTCCTGGAAGTCTATTTCCTTTGTCAGATTGGGGAAGTTCTCCTTTATTATTTGTTCAAATAAGTTTTCCACTTGTTGCTCTTCCGGTCCCCTTCTGGTACCCCTATAATTTGGATGTTGGAATGTTTAAAGATGTCCTGGAGGTTCTTAAGCCTCTCCTCATTTTTTTGAATTCTTGTTTCTTCATTCTTTTCTGTTTTGGTATTTCTTTCTTCCTTCTGGTCCACTCCATTGATTTGAGTCCCAGTTTTCTTTCCATCACTATTGGTTCCCTGTGCATTTTCCTTCATTTCACTTAGTATAGCCTTCATTTTTTCATCTAATTTGCGACCAAAATCAACCAGTTCTGTGAGCATCCCGATCACCAGTATTTTGAACTGTGCATCAGATAGGTTGTCTATCTCTTGGTTGCTTAAAAGTATTGGCTCTGGGGCTTTGAGTTGTTCTTCTGTTTGAGCCATAATTTTTTGGTTGGTTGCACCTGTTATGTAGTGAGGGTTAAAGCCTTAGGTGTTCACCAGGGCGGGGCAACCCAGTTGCTGAGTTGTGAAGCTGTATGTAGGGGCAGGGTCAGAGAGGGAACAATGGTGCTTGCTCTACTCCGTCGGATTTCAGTCCCTTCTGCTGCTTCCCACAAGCAAATTGGGCCCTTCTGGTGATGGCTCCGGTGTGGGTGGGCTTGTATATGTTCTAGGACCCTGTGGGTCTCTCCAACAAACTCTCCTGTGAGGCTGGGAGTCTCTCCTTGCACCTAAACCTCCACAAGTCTTTTCAATCGGTGCTTTTAGGCTTTATTTTCTGGTGCTGGGGCCCTGGGTTGCACAGTCTGTCTCCCTGATCATTTTTGTCTGGTTTATCTGCATGTGAATGTGTGTTCCCAGTCAGCCAACCGCCTTGTGCGCCTCAATGGGTCTGCTCATTTCCTCCTGGTGCCCAGGGTCTGCTAGCCCTGCTCATCTTCCGTGATTATTTTTCTGCCATGACCTCTCTCTGCCAGCCGCCTACTCTACCACTCTTACCAGTCTGAATGAATGGTTCGTTATTGTTGGACTTCAGTACAGTTCAATTTTCTATCTGTTCTGGTTGTATTTTTGTCTCTAAATCTTTGTTGTCCTTAAATTTGGTTGTGTAAGGAAGCACAGTGTTTCCACCTATGCCTCCCTTGGCCAGAAGTCCTCATATTTATTGAATTTTGAAATAGGGAGTATTTTGCCATTTCTATTTATTTAGTAGTACATCCAATTGAGTAATTTTTCACAATCTAATTTTAGAATTTTAACTTCCATCAATCAATCAACTTGCTAGATTACTAAATTTAGTGGCATATCATATTGCATTTTTTAAAAATATTTTATTTATTTATCTTTAGAGGGGAAAGGAATGAGAGAGGAAGAGAAACATCAATGTATGGTTGCTTCTTATGCATCCCCTGCTGGGAACTGGCCCCTGCTAGGAACTGGCCTGCAACCCAGGCATGTGCCCTGACTGGGAATCGAACTGCGATTGTCTGGTTCGCAGGCCCGCGCTCAATCCACTGAGCTAAACCAGCCAGGGCTGCATTTTTAATTTTAATATAATTTTGTTAGAAATATCTCTCAAGAAACAGCTTTTTAATAATATTCTTATTTATTGCATTCCCAAGATATGAAAATACCCTGTTCATACCTTTGAGATACTTGTATTGTGTATTGATAGATCATGACACAAATAGACAATTACACATATAAGTGGCTCGGAAAGCAGTATAAGCAAGGTAGGGGATGATGGAAAGTGCGGGAGAAAGGAGCAGTTAGTGCTTTTGTTATTCAATAAAAGATTCCCAAAAAGGCTCCGTTAATAAAGTTACACTTATCAGAAGACTTTAGAAAGTAGTAGAGGGAGTTGTCCAGTTATCTGGACAAAAGCCTACCTGGCAAGGGGACACTAAGTACAAAGGACCCAGGCTGAGGAGTTTTGGAGGGTCTCCATGGGGAGCAAGGAGGGCCTTGTAGCTGAAATAAGAGTAAGAAGGGAATAGTTAGAAGATGAGATCAGAGAGATAGGAGTCAGTCTGGAGGGCTGCTTAAACAGTTCACTTCTGGTTGATAAATTTTATTTACTGTAGCTGAACTAGTTTCCCAGGGCTAATGTAGCAAATTACCATAGTATGGATGGCTTAAAACAACAAGATATATTTTTTCACAGTTCAGGAAGCCAGAGTCTAAAATCAACAAATCAGCAGGTTAGTTCCTTCTGGTGGCTCCAGTTAAGAAACCATCCTATGCCTCTCTCCTAGCTTCTCATAGAGCCAGAAATCCGGGAGGTCTCTTGCGTCTTCCAGCTCCTGCTATCACCAGGCATTCTTTCGTTTGAGGGAACATAGCTGCAATTTCTTCTTTACTCTCTAAATGCACTTCTCTGTCTGAGTTTGTGTCCTCTCCTCTTTTTTTTTTAAGATTTTATTTATTTTTAGAGAGAGGGGAATGGAGGGAGGAAGAGAGGGAGAGAAATATCAATGTGGTTGCCTCTTGCATGCCCCCTACTGGGGACCTGGCTTAACTGGGAATCAAACCAGCAATTCTTTGGTTTGGTTCTCAGGCTACCACGCCATCCACTGAGCCACACCAGCCAGGACTCTCTCTTTTTTTATGAGGACAGCAGTCTTTGGATTTGGGCCTGCCCTAACCCAGCATAACCTCATTTCAACTAATTACCTTGGCAAAACCTCAGTTTCCAAATCAGGTTACATTCTGACACGAATCAGGAGGGAGAGGGGTAGAGTGTGAGGAAAAGACTATTTAACCCATTGCAAGAAGGAAGTGAATTGTTCCCAGGGAGATTATGTGATAATTAAAAAATAATCTAGACTGTTGTGACAACACCAAACCTTTTTCTTTGCATACTCAGCCTGGTCTGTTGTCCATCAGAGGCAGAAAATTATTTTTATTTGCTTAGCCCAAAGTGGCTCCTTTTCTAATTTGCATTTCTTCATGCACAGTTGCAACAGTTCTTATAGAAGGAACTCCTAGGTTTTGGGGCTGTACAATTTGTCTGAGCCTGGGTCTGCCATTTACTAGCTGTGATCTTTTGGACAGGTAAAACAGTCTGAGTCTTCACTTTGTCACTTGTAAAAATTTCCGTTTTTATAGCTCAGCACGTTAATTTTGGAAGACCTAGGCTTAGATCTCTGATCTCCGCCCGAGGTCAGGCTGGACCTTACAGTGTTCACAGGAAGTGGAACAGGGAGTAGGGCACTCCTGAATCTGGTATCTGGTAGGGACATTGTGTTAGTGGAAGGCTATACTCATACATAAATGGAATATAGTCCAGAAATGGACCCACAGTAAGATTTTGACAGAGGTTCCAAGGCAATTCAATAGAAAAAGAACAGATGGTCCTGGTGTAAAAGCACGCCATATGCCAAAATAATAATAATAATTAAAACACAAAAATAACCAAAAACTCAGACCACACCTAATACCTTATACACAAATTAACTCAAAATGGGCCAGAGAGTGGAAGATGAAATGTAAAATTATAAAAATAGAAGTATAGAAAATCTTTGTAACCCTGGGTTAGGTGAAGATTAATTAGATGC
This sequence comes from Sturnira hondurensis, assembly GCF_014824575.4. NCBI lineage: Eukaryota > Metazoa > Chordata > Mammalia > Chiroptera > Phyllostomidae > Sturnira > Sturnira hondurensis. Next base: position 1,159,797 of record NW_028098001.1, on the reverse strand, counting down.
TGTACCAAAAGTAGGGTGCATAAAATGATTGACAAATTGGATCTTACAAAGGACTTGTAAGCACCTTATATAAAGAACTCTGAAAATTTAACCATGATAAAGCAACCCAGTTTTTAAAAGATGAGCAAAATATTTGGACAGACATTTTACCAAAACATACAGATATTCTGATAGCAAATGTGCAGTAGAAAAGATGTTCATCTTCATTAGTTAATGTAAATTAAAATCCCAATGAGATGCCATTACTCACCTCTTAAATTGGCTTAGAACAACTTGACAATTCCAAGTACTGGTGAAGATTTCCCAAAGTCAAGTTTCAGATATGTTCTTTATTATGTAATCTAAATAGAATAATCAACTTTTCTCATTGTCAGTTTCAACATCTGCAAAATGAGGTTGCTAATGCCTCCCCTGTATATGGTATTGGGCTATTGTGAGAAACAAATGCCAAACATGTAGAAAACATTTTGTGAAACACTAAGTACTTTACTAACATAATGAAATATTACTACAGTATAATTTATGTGAGTTTAATGGGAAATTTTAAAAAATGCTGACACCATGATAACCCATTCATATATGAGGTATTTTTATATCAGTGATTACACAAAACTCTTGAAAGACATAGGAGAGCAATAAGAAGCATTATTATCAATTAAACATGACAGTGATACTAGCCGTGGCTTTTTGAGCATAAAATTATTGGCCCAGAATATCTAGAAATGTTACCAAACAAATGAAAGATAATACTATTAATTATGCATATATCAAGTATCTCTATGTTATTTAAGGCAAACTAATATATAAATTATATATTTTCCTTTGCTTCTGTATCTGATTATTCACTATAAAGCACACTGATTTTATACTGAGCTTTACTATTCTGCAATGAAAAGATAAAAGGAAATAAAGTAATAACTCTTAATCTAAAGAAAAATTTAAATGTCTACAGTCTTTTGGTAACAGTTTTAAATGAATCTTTAAAAGAGGCTTATTTTGGAAAGCCGTCTGGTCACCCCCAATTACTATGGTTGCCTTGGTTGTGACAGCTGGTGTGTAATCTTTGATTACACTGTCATTAAAGTGTCTTTTATACCTTTTTTAATGCCATCAACACACCATTTGCTTTTCAAATCACACCCTAAAGTGGGTGGATCATGGGCATTGAGGTATCTATGAAGTTTCTAAGCCTCTTTCACACTTCTAGGAGCTGGTCAATTCAGACACAATATGGGAATCTGATGCTACTCAGCTCCAATATATAAATTTATCCTAGAATATTTTTAACATCTATTCATAGTTTTTAATCTTTTCCTTCTACCCCCTTTTAGACAGGAAAAATAGATTTTAATTTCATTAGAGTTCATCTATGTACCTTTTTGAGAATGGTAATAATGAGGTCAGGACAGAGGTACACCACCAAGCAAATCAATTACAGCTTCACTGGGGTGGGGGGAAACATGATAGTTTTAAAGCCTTAGGCCATTTCTTTAACTCAGGAGCGTGGTTGAAAATTTTGCGACAGTGAAGTAGAGAGGCATGCAGATTCAGCCCTGTGGTGTATAATGAGGAAGGAATCAGGGGGGTTTCTTTTTTTTATCATGTGGTTTAAAAAATAAATTCATATAATTTTACCAAGTTCCAGTTTCTTAAACAATAAACTGAAAACAGTAAGTGTGCTCTTTTACTTTTTGGAGTTTTTCTGGTTTTTAAGAAATAAAAAACAACTCCATAATGTGATACATTGCTGATGGTGGTGGTGGTGTCTCTTTCAGGTAAATTGATCAGAACGCGTGTCAGGCTCTTTGGTCAGTGACCTGAGTGCTGCAGTAGGAGGCCCTTCTGTCCATGTGTGTCTTCAGCTGCACTGCTAGACAGGAATTATGTCTCAGTGTTTGATTAGAAAAAAATGAGTGCTGTATTCAGTTTTTATTGGAGAAATTTTTAAACAGTCTGAAACGGTGTGATAAAAATCATAAAGAAATTTGTGTTAATACAGTGTTTTCAACAAGAGAGCTTCAGATACTTAGCACTCTGAAATGCTATTAGAAATGGGATACAGAAGTTGCTTCGAGATTTCATTCAAGAAGCCTGAATGAAATCTCCTTAAAACTACATAGGCCAAAGTATGTAGCATTTTAATGTAATTACTTATGTTTTGGTTTTTGTTGTATAAACACTGGTGTTCTAATGCTGATTAAATATTTGCATGGCAATGTCTTAGCATAATGCAAACCAAACAAACTTAAAAGTAATGTAATATATTTGGTTAGAGATAAAGATAATTTAAAATCATGAGATTCGTGTGGGAAATAGGAGTTCTTTATTCAGGATAAGGCTAGTAATTTTAGTCTCAAACCTTAAAGCAATTATCTTTGCAGTGTGTTACAATCATATTACCTGAAATAAACCATCTGTATTTGCTATATTATGTACTATACTTTCTAGTTTAAGCCCAGTTTTAGCCGAGGTTTCTAGACTACCTTTTGAGTATGGGAAATTTTTCAATCATCAAGTGCTTATTGCTTTTAAGTTATATCCTTGTCAATACCTCCACTATTTCACACCATATTTCCTTCATACCTCATCACATAACCCTCATCCAGTTCCAGTGAATTACTGCTGGTGAATTTCTGAAGTTGCATCATGAATTCTTTCATAAAGACTTCTCTCTCTGTTAAATCCATACTGATTTTCCATGAAAAGTGCATTTGAAAGTGGGATTTCCCCATTGCTGTATACATAGTAAATTCTCATGTAAAATATTGAAGTTTTGAACTAGCTCCATTTTTGCATAATATATTATATATATATATAAAGGATCTATGATTATGAATGCAGCCTTTGTTCAAGAATACAAGCATACTGGTCCAGAGATAGCTTCACATCTTAAACCATATTCTGAGTAATGAAATGTATTTGAATTGTTCATAATAATTATGTTAAAATAATTCTAGAAAAAATTGAATTCTGGAATCCTGTCATCTGTTATTTATTTCAAAACTTATAAAAGACTGAAGTAGATATTGTAGTAATTACTTTTAAAATGTGGATTATAATGTTTTTATAGTAGTGAATTCTCTCATTAGTAGAATAATTTAAGTAGATGCATAACTACTAGTCAGTATCAGAGAAATGACTAAATAGAGACCTTAAGAGTCCCAGCATGAATTTCAGAACGATGGCACTCTACTGACACTTTCCTTGTTTGCCAAAAAGAGTTTCCTCAATTCTATGGGATCTAATATTAAATAAATATTAGAGAACAGAGATATTTTTTGTTAAATTTACTGTGTTTTGAGCAGAACTGTGTTACACAGTTCTCCGTCCCTGATTAAGGCTGACATAATTGTAAGTTAGGAACAGATATCGTGGAAGCATTAGAGTGAGAGTGTATTTAGCTCCTCACTGACCAAAGCAGTGTTTGGAAAACCAGCCAAATCCTGGGATTTCCTGAAGGCTGAAGCACCATCTGCACGAGGGCCAAAAGGGCTGGATGTGATGACATGTATATAGTTCATGCAAGCAAAGCAGTAAGGGCCTCTTCTCCTTGAGATGGTGAAGCCTTGATCTTTTCTCAGATATAAATACAGAATCCATGTCTGGGGGGCATGTGATGAGTCAACACACAGTGAGTATATCATGAAACAAAATGAGGTAATAACATAAACAATATAAAAATGTGTACAGATGAAAGAATGTGGAAAAAGGCCCTTGCTCTATGTGAAGCTGAATTTTTGAGAATAGCACAATCTCCTTTTCCTGGCTGGATTAAATCTACTTAGGGCCACAGTTGGTGGATTGCAGTAAGTAAATGAGTTTCTTTACTAGTTGAATGAATATGTGCATTTTCTTTTGGAATCCAGATATACTTAAAATGGTGTTATGAGACTTCCACTTCTTATATTGTTTATATCAATGTAATTCTCTTAAAACTTTGCCTAGCAATTATCTAAATCTAGGACAATAGTGTTATACATTGTCGACTACAACACTTACTTTGTTTTATTGACTTAATCCTCACAGGTTTAATGTTTTGGTGGGGAATGTGAACTACCTTAGCATAGCCAGGTAGTCATATCTCTTTAGCTCATCTTTTCTTCTCGGTGTCCATTTCTTTCCACTCTCAGGCATTGAGATGTCTAAATCCTTTAACCCTCTCTGAATATCCTTCCATGTCTTCAATTCACCACAGTGAGAAATAGCTGATTTAACCTGAGTATTAAGTAACTAATAAGGAAAGTTAATATGTCACCATGGCTCAGAGGCATCTGTGTTTATACATTTGTTTAATTAGATCCCTTTTAAAGCACATTGAATTTTAACATATAAACTAGGCTCTACTCACAGGTTGATTTGAAAAAATATATATAAGTAGAATATATTATTGGTTCATCTCAAATAAAATGTTTATCAGAATACACTTCACTTGACCCATATAGTTTCAGCCCTCAGTAAATGTTATGGTTTGCTTTGAAAAGGTATTTCTTCCAGAATCAAGTCAATACTCATCTTGAACATATGCTTTGTCCTTGGCCATGACAAGTGGTACTTGACATGGCCTTTTACTTTATAATAACCATGATACATTTTGCTTGTTATTTCTAATCACATTACCTCCAAGTTGACTACTTTCATTATCTAAACTATAATGCATTGATAAGAAATTGAGGAGTTGGGTTGAACATGTGGGAAATAATGAGACCAAGGACTAAAGTTGGAAGACATATCAGTTCCATTTAAGCGTATTTCTATAAAGCCTTTGATTAATTCTAATTCTTAAAGCTCTCAATTCCTCTAACATTATAAACAATATATATCAACTCTGATATCTACATTTTGACTGTTTTTTGTTCTTAGCTTATTAATTTATAGCTTCTATCAATGTTACTGTTTTGAAACTCTGTCTTACCAAGTTAATTATCCTCTAGGTCTTGTTACAGCATATTCTATATTCTCATGTTTTCTCTGGACATCTTGACTCTAGCATTTACTCTTTTTTTATTTTTAAATTTATTTAATTATTTTTCAAGTACAGTTTTCTGTCTATTACCCCCATCCCATCCCATCCCATGTGCTCCCCCCTCCCTCCCATTTCCACCCTTCTTAGTTGTTGTCCATGTATCCTTTATATTTATTCCTCTAAATCCCTACTCTATTTCCCCTGAAATTCCCTCCCCTCTCCCCTCTGGTCACTGTCCCCCTGTTCTCTATTTCAGTGTCTTTGGTTATATTTTGCTTGCTTGTTTTGTTGTTTAGCTTCCTGTTAAAGGTGAGATCACATGGTTTGTCTTTCAACACCTGGCTTATTTCACTCAGCATAATGCTTTCCAGTTCCATCCATGTTGTTGCAAAAGGTAGGAGCTCCTTCTTTTTTTTTTTAATATTTTATTTATTTATTCTTAGAGATAGGAGAAGGGAAGGAGAAAGTGCAGGAGAAGGGAAGGAGAAAGTGGGAGAGAAACATCAATGTGTGGTTGCCTCTCACATATCCCCTACTGGGGACTTGGCCTGCAACCCAGACATGTGCCCTGACTGGGAATCGAACCAGTGACCCTTTGCTTCACAGGCCCGCGCTCAATCCACTGAGCTACACCAGCCAGGGCAGGAGCTCCTTCTTTCTTTCTGCTGCATAGAATTCCATTTTGTATATGTACCATAGTTTTTTGATCCATTCATTTACTGGCGGGCACCTAGGTGGCTTCCAACTCTTGGCTATTATAAATTGTGCTTCTATGAACATTGGGGTGCATAGGTTCTTTGGGATTGGTGTTTTAGGGTTCTTAGGATACAATCCCAGCAGTGGAATGGCTGGGTCAAAAGGCAGGTCCAATTTTAGTTTTCTGAGAAAATTCCATACTGTTTTCCATAATGGTTGTACCAGCCTGCAATCCCACCAACAGTGGACTAGAGTCCCCTTTCCCCCACACCCTCTCCAACATTTGTTGTTTATTGATTTGTTTATGATAGCCATTCTCACCGGTGTAAAGTGGTATCTCATTGTGGTTTTAATTTGTATCTCTCTGATAGCAAGCGATATTGAGCATCTTTTCATGTGTCTCTGGATCCTCTGTATGTCCTCCTTGGAGAAGTGTCTGTTCAAGTCCTTTCCCCATTTTTTAATTGGGTTAGTTGTCTTCTTAGAGTGAAGTTGTGTGAGATCTTTGTATATTTTGGAGATTAAACCTTTGTCTGAGGTATCATTGGCAAATATGTTTTCCCATACAGTTAGTTGTCTTTTTATTTTAATGCTATTTTCTTTAGCTGTGCAGAAGCTTTTTCTTTTGATGAGATCCCATTTGTTTATTCTTTCCTTTATAGTCCTTGCTCTAGGGGACATATCAGTAAAAATGTTGCTGCGTGGAATATCTGAGATCTTCCTGCCATGTTCTCCTCTAGGACTTTAATGGTGTCATGGCTTATATTTAAGTCTTTTATCCACCTTGAATTTATTTTGGCGTATGGTGTAAGTTGGTGCTCAATTTCTTTTTTTTTTTTTTTTTGCATGTAGCTGTCCAGTTCTCCCAACACCGTTTGTTTAAGAGGCTATCTTTATTTAATTTTATGTTTCTGCCCCCTTTGTCAAATATTAATTGACTATAGAGAGTTGGGTTTATTTCTGGGCTCTCTGTTCTCTTCCATTGGTCTGTGTGCCTGTTTTTATGCCAGTACCAGGCTGTTTTGATTACAGTGGCCTTGTAATACAGTTTGATATCAGGTATTGTAATCCCTCCTACTTTGTTCTTCTTTCTCAAAATTGCAGCTGCTATTCGGGGTCATTTATCGTTCCATATAAATTTTTGAAGTGTTTGTTCCATGTCTGTGAAATATGCCATTGGAACTGTAATAGGTATTGCATTGAATCTGTACATTGCTTTGGGTAGTATGGACATTTTGATAATGTTAAACAAAACTGTCATTGTTTGCAGATGACATGATAGCGTACATGGAAAATCCTATAGACTCTACCAAAAAACTGCTCGAACTAATAAATGAATTTGGCAAAACAGTGGGTTACAAAGTCAATATCCAGCAATCAAAGCCATTTTTGTATACTAACAATGAATCAGCAGAAGCAGAAATTAAGAAAAAATCCCACTTGATATAGCAAAAACAAAAATAAAATCTCTGGGAATAAATCTAACTAAGGAGGTAAAAGACCTGTATGCAGAAATCTACGCAACACTGAAGAAAGAAATCAAGGAAGATACAGACAAATGGAAGCATTTACTCTTTACTAACTAAAAACTCTCCTCTTTTTTCTGTGATAGCTCATAATATTGCAGTCACTCCCCTTTGAGTTTCTCTTTGGACTATTTAATCTGTGCAGTCCTGTAACTGTTGGTGTACATTAGTTGTGGTTCTCCACTTTTTTTGCACTTCACATTCAGTCACCTCATTTCTGCTGAAGACTCCTCGTTTGAGCTGTGTGCTGATGACTATGAACCGAAACTCACAGGTCCAGCCGTTGACTGCATACAGGCACCTCAATCTCAGTACACCCAAATACTTTATTAAATACCCATTATTTACAGCACCAGTCTCTTTGCCAAAACAAGTATCTCTGAAGGAATGAATAATTTGATGCTTTCAAGTTTTCTGTTGTATTAAGAGTCAGGTACAGGAAAAATGTGTTTTCAAATATTTATTTCATCATCTCATCATCCCCCAGTATTTTTCTCTTTTTCTGTGTCCTCTACCCATTATGTGGATCTTTAATTACATAAATTTCATATTAAAGTGCATATGGGTAAATATATTTGTGTGTACATATATGTGTGAATATATGCCATCTACCTATATTATATAAATATGTGATATATATGATATCTGTCTTTATTTGATAGATTCATAGATATTCATCAAGATTTCTGAATAGCCCTGAGATTATAGTTGATGGCACACAATGAGAACAAGTGTATTAAATTCTCATGTTCTGTGTTCTGAAAGGTCTCAGATCTTGGTGTGAGGTGCTGAGTCTGCTCCTGTGTTCAGAAGAAACCAAAGTGGAATCTTCTGCCTTTACCTGCTGGAGACATTAGAGAAAGTGACAGATCTGAGAAGAACATTCTAGGTTCCTGAATGCAGGGTCTAGAAACCCAGATATAGACATCAAAACAGCTGGACTCATCCCTGATCCTGGTCTTCAGTGGATGAAAGTTTATTGTGCTGAAGGAAGGGAGATTGGTATTTCTTCCTTTCCAGTTCACTCCTAGAAGTTGGAGATAGAACTGGGCTTAAAATTAATGGCATGGTTGGTGTCACAGGTGTGCTAAGGGAGCATCATGTGGAAAACACTTTATAAATTGTTCATGTGACTATGGTATGACTTAGCCTGTGGAGATCTCCCGTGAGGAAGGGACTTTGCTGACATGTCTGAGTAAGCCTACAAAAAACACCTATACTCCTTTTCTTGATTCTACTCCATTACTTCACCAACATACTCATTCTGTGCCTTCAGGATGCTTCAGATAAATTTATTACCTAATATATATTTCAAAGTGAGATATTCCATCATGATTTCTACCAATAGAAATTTCTCTTATCTGAGGAACATAAGAATTTGAGGCATTCTGGTTGGGAGGAAAAGAGGACTAAACTGATTCTTTTCTCAACATCAACTGTGTGGCAGACAGTACTCTCAACACCCTACATGTAGTGCATTGCTTAATCTTTACAACATCCCTATGAAATATTAATATTGCTGTCTATTAGATGAGGAACAGGTTGATGAATGAAGGTATCCAAGATCACACAAAAAGCTACTTGCAGAGTCAAAGACAGACCTAGATCTGTGCTCCTCAGGAGTTGAAATGCTTTTTGTTTTTGAGGTGCTTCAGTTCTGATGGCGATGTTTCATCAGGGGGCCTTTTTATTTATTGCATTTTAAATTTCCTTCTCCACTTATTTATTAAATGATTGCTTGTAAGACCTATTCTGACCACATCTGTGTATACATACATTATAAATGCATATATTTAAATGACTTATAAATTTTGGTTATGAAATATTTTTTAAAAAAATTCTAGATGTATTCACATATCTGTTGATTTATAAATTGTATTTGATACCATTTAGAAGAACAGCTAAATGTGTCGTATAGGATTCTATGTAATGGGTAAGATTCAACTCAATCCTCATATCACCTATGAAGCAAATGCTATTTTTTTACTCTATTTTAAAGACACAGAAGAGTAATTTTGCCAAATTACATGATTTAGCAAGTGAGGAAGGGAAGATTTAGACCTCAGTGATTACGTTCCAGAAGTACACACTTAGGTATGGATTGCATGAATGTTATACAGTGTACACAAAAATAGAAATTAAAAAAAGTAATGAAATACAAATATGAAAATATCTCCTGTTAGCTTTTTACAAACTGGAGTGGGTCATTTTATGCACCCCAGTTTGGAAAATACTGATTTATTTTTAAGAAGTTTGACCTCAACTTTTAACAATACTTATGCTATATTTAGGTGTATTTTGAGGAGTTTATTCCTTTACAAAACAAGCAAGAAAAAGATAGGACTTTTATTTCCTCCAACTGTTTTGTTGACTAGACTCTAAAGATCATCTTTGGAAAGAAAATATGAAAATTAGTAGCAAGCTGTCAAAAGAACACATTAAAGAATCAGTAAGCTGGTTTGAAAGCCGTCTGTGTATTTATCAAATATGCCTATATAATAAACCTGCTTTGTAGGGGGTCAGCTGTGTTTTCAGGAGTGGTTTTACCTTCATTGTCTGACTTACGAAAAAAGTATTCTCACTCTCTGAAGAAACGCTTTACTTTCAGGTTTAGGAAATTTTTTAAGCAGTAATTAAATATTTATATTTATTACATGATCCTTAGCACTATAGAAACAGAAAAAATTGTTTTTGTTTAGTTTAAAAATTCATACTTGAAAGGAATTTTCATATAATAGACTAGATTTCTGATATTCAATTTTTACTTTAGACAAAAAACATGAGTTTCAGCTTCGTTGCATATTTCCCTCCATGTTTACCCAGCCACGAGTAGACAGGTAATCTGTATGTCTCAGTTGGGGGTGTTTTGGAGCATGTTTCATTCATGATTTCAGAGAGAGAGGCAAATGAGATAAACAGGAGAAATCTCAAGGGCTAACTCTTCCTAGGCCGAATCTCCATTTAAAAGAGCATAAAATTATAATAAAAATTAAAAATGCACAAATTGCCTTCAACTCATGTTTGTGGTTAGAGGAAAGTAAGCCTAACTTAATCAATCTTTTCGGTAAGAATTCTATTATTTATTGCAGATATGACAGGGAATCATTTTAGGTGTGGAATTTAGCTAGGCGACAAATGTCGACGTGGAATTGCCAGTTTAAATCATCAACTTCAGTCGTAATAGTCTTCATCCTGAAAGCATTTTCAACTAAAGCTGCTAATAAACAGAAGGGAAACTATTCAATTCCAAGTGCTCCAACTCCATATATTAACAATGTTTAAAAGCAACACTTCAAAGCTTGAGGACATGTCATATTTCTCTACCCTTAGAAAAATTACTTTAATATAGCTTGCTTTGTTTATAACCATATTCACTTTCTAAAAATAAGGGTTACTCATGAAGAGGCAATTTTGTATAATTTGTGCATTTTCTATTTTTTAAATGAACTTGCAATGTAAGTCTGTCTAGCACATTTTCACATATACCTAAACCCACAAAGCTTAATATTAGATTATATTTTCTTTGGAAGGTCTCAGAAGTTATCTCCTAGAAAAGGGAGACATACTAAGAGAAACACAATTTTTTTCAAAGATGTTTTAAACTGAATATGTATGTTTGATGAATATTAGATATAGTTTCATAAGAGACCACAGAATTACCCTACCAATTAAATATGTCTCCATGCTAACTATTCCTATAACCAAGCTAAACTAGATATGAACATTCTTTAGTTAAATACCATACTCTATCAGCAGCAAAATAATTCTAAAGCAAAGATTAAAAAACTTACACTTTTCTCATATTTTGAATTATTACTTATAATTCAATTCAGAAAGATGAAATCTAGAAACTATCCAACTAAACAAAATGTTTAGCCACATACTGATAACATACAAATTTTAAAAAGCATGAATTACAATGTGATCTATTTTAGGTACTGATGTCAGCCAAAGGCAACATTTTATCTAAAAATGTTGCTACTCAGAATTCTCAGGGATTAGGTGTTGTACTTTCAAAGCAAGAAGCCATATTTGTATAATTCATAATCTAAACATTCCTTAACATTTACTCTTCAGAAGATTTTAAGAAGATATTTTTAAGGGATAGATCTTTCCCAAAGAAGGCACGTTTTCTTTTACTGTATTACAATATATTATTTTTCCAAACACTATTTGTATACTGAAGCATTGCAAATTGAAAAACCCTAGTTGGTGTATTTTAGGATGTGTTGTTAATTCTCAGTGCTGTGAGATTGCACTAGTAGTGCCTTCCTTCTTGCATCTACTGAGTTTCAAAAATGCCTCCATGCCTTATAATTTACTTATTACAGAAATTGAATGCATTACTAATATAAAAATACAACAAACTATAAATTCCATTTAGGTCGCCGATATCTATTACATATCTAGTAAGTGAGAGGCAATATTTAAAAGCACTGGATTCATTTAGGCATGTCATGTTGACTCATTAAATAATCTTTAGATATACCCAGTTCCTTAGCCTTTTATTGCTAATGTACATTGGTTTATTGTAAAAAGCATGGCCATTCTCACTCACTAAGTATTATGTACTTTGGAGCTACAGAATGGCCTGTATAGCTGTCCCGATTTAAACAGATTTTTCTAATTACTCTCAAATTTACCCTAGCTTGAGCTTCCAAACGCCTTATATTTTTTGTTTTAATCTAATTATTTGAATTGTGAGTACACTGGTTTTACCTCTAAATTCTATCTTAGTGGAATTACATTTAAAGCATGGATGTTTGTAATAGGATTACTCATATTTCACTACTGTTCTTTCAGATATTGTGATTTACCATTTTCATACTTTTTTACATTCTATCTGTCATCTCTCAGGCTAGAAGAGAAAACTTCCTTTCAACAGGGGAAGGGTCAATACAAACAACTTAAATCAACCCAACAAGTAAATCAGCACCATTTTGAGGCCCCACTTTGTGTAAGCCTTGGAAAGAAGTACCACGTGTTACAGCAGAAGCAGTCTGCTCCCTCATCCATTCTCCCCAAACCATCCCAATCCCAGGCTCTCACGGTAACCCCACCAGTGCATCCAGGGGCCTCCTGGGGCTTCTGGATGACTCCACAGGCAGAAGTGGAATGTGCTGGAGATCCACACAGCACCTTGAAGGGTCCCAGTGAAAACATGGGATTCCTTATTCATACAATGTTTTCTATTCTGGCAGATCCAGCACACCAACATGAAACTTAGACATTTTGAGAAAGACTATAGGCACAAAAGCCCACTGAAGCCATGGCCAGGAATGGGGGCATAGCTTATTATATCAAAGAGCGATAAACCTATGTAAGGCTTGCCCTCTCTTTTTAATCAATTTCTTCAATAACTCTTTCATTTATAATATAGTTGAGTGACTTGAATAAATCACAAGTACTTATTTCTCTAACTTTTATCCTCTTTCATCATTGTAATTAATACTGAACAGTTCTTCTTTTAACTTGAGTTTTAGCCTCGAACTTCAGGTCAAAGTGTGTTTTCCCCTAAAGCACTTAAACTTAATGCAAACTAAGCAATTTTAAACATAGTTAAAATGAATTCCTTATAAACATCCTGCTTTAATTAACCTTACATAATCCCTTTCTTTGAAAAATATTCCATAATGTTCATGACTCTAGAATTCAGTTCTTATATGGCTGAGTTTAGCCAAAATTATGAATTAATAGTTATTAAAGCCATAAAATATTGAGTGCAGTTAATGCCCCAATGCTATGCTGAAAGTTTTAATATCAAATTAATTTTATTTTCATTGTTGTATTTTTTTTGATAACCACCCAACTTAGTCAATTGATTTATTCATTCAACAAACATTACTTGAATGCTTTTTTTGTGCAACACACTAATCTGTATCTGAGTACATATCACATAACAATACAGAAGAGAAGATGATGTACCTTCACTTCCATCACCACTCATCTGGGCTGCCTTACTCCCAACTTTTGTTTTCTTCTTTACATTTCCACATGAATTGTAGATTGTTTGTCACTTTTTATCATGGAGGGAAATCCATGATAAATTAATTGATTTCATCTGCTTTTAATTAATTATTTCATCTGCTTTAGGTGTTAATGTGGTCCTTCTGGGTTTTTAGGTTTCTGAGACAGCTTTGAAAACATATGCCTCATGAGGAATTTTTCTGTTTCACCAACATTCAGATACATGAAATCTACTGGCATAAAATTATCCACAAAAAACATTTGTTGTTTGTTTATATCTGAAAGATCTGTAGTGAGTCACCCAGTTTCTTTCCTAATATTGGCATATAGATTTTTCTTCAACAGTGAATTTATTTTTCCTTTACTAAACTTCTTTATTTTAAATTTAGTTTTAAAATTTTAATTTTTGGCAGTCCAGTAGAAATTTTATTGATATTTTCAAAAACCTAATTTTGGTCTAATTATGTTATCTGTCTAGTTTTAAGTTTAATAGATTTCTGCTCTTGTAATTATTATTTTATTGCTTCTCACTGAGTTTGGTTTGCTGTTCCATGCCTATCCTCTAATACTATTAGATCATTGATTTAAGGTTTTTCTTTTTTGATATAAATATTTGAATCTACTCATTCATTTTGCACACTATTTTGTTGCAGCCAACAAATTTTTACTTTTCTTCATGTTTTAATATTGTTTAATTTATTTTGAGATTTTTTGACTCATATTTATACTAATTTAATTTTCAAATACTTTGCTATTTCAGTACTTTCTCATTGGTTTCTTATTTCATTGTAGCGATGATGCATATTTGGTATGACATTTTTTAAAAGATTTTTTATTCATTTATCTATAGAGGGGAAGGGAAGGAGAGAAGGAGAGAAATATCAATGTATGGTTGCCTCTCGTGAGTCCCCTGCTGGGAACTGGTTTGCAACCCAGGCATGTGCCCTGACTGGGAATCGAACCACAATCATGTGGTTCGCAGGCTGTGCTCAATCCACTGAGCTATACCAGCCAGGGCTGGTATGACATATTTTTTATATTTATAAAGAAGTGTATTATGGATACTTCTGGCCAAGATGGAGGCATAGGTGGAAACACTGTGCATCCTCACACACACAAGTTTAAAGACAACAAAGTTTTAGTAACAAAAACACAACCAAAACAGACAGAAAATTGAACTGTACAGAAGACTGACAACAACAAACCATTCAGCCAGACCGGTAAGAGGGGCACAGTCAGTGGCTATCAGAGCAGGGTTGCACAGGAGTGGGGTCATGCCAGAAAAAGTGGCCAGACCCACCCAGGCCTGCAGGCTGTGGTTGGCAGATCCCAGGCATGGGGTGGCAATGGACAGACCCAGTGAGGGCGCAAGGTGGCTGGCTGACCACGGTCACATATTCACACACAGATAAACCAGACAAAAAATTGGCAGTGAGACAGACCACACAACCCAGGGCCCCAGCAATGAAGTCTAAAAAAATATAAAAGCTCCAATTGAAAACACTTATGGGGGTGGAGGTGCCAGGAAGACGCCCAGCCTCACAGGAGAGTTCACTGGAGAGACCCACAGGGTCCTAGAACGTACACAAGACCACCCACCTGGGAACCAGCACCAGAAGGGCCCACTTTGCTTGTGGGAAGTGGCAGAGGGGACTGAAATCCAACAGAGCTGAGCAAAGGCCATTGCTCCCTCTCTGACCCCGCCTCCACATATAGTGTCACAGCCCAGCAACTGGGTTGCAAAACCCTGGTGAACACCTAAGGCTCTGCCCCTCATATGTAATAGTCATGACCAGACCAAAACATTATGGCTCAAGAAGAAGAACAGCTCAAAACCCCAGAACCAATACTTCTAGGTGACCAAACAATAGCTAACCTATCAGATGCACAATTCAAAACACCGGTGATCAGGATGTTCACACAACTGGTTGATTTTGGTCGCAAATTAGATGAAAAAATGAAGGCTACACTAAGTGAAATAAGGGAAAATGCTCAGGGAACCAATAGTGATGGAAAGAAAACTGGGACTCAAATCAATGGAGTGGACCTGAAGGAAGAAAGAAACAACCAACCAGAAAAAATGAAGAAACAATAATTCAAAAAAAATGGAGAAAGGCTTAAGAACCTCCAGGACATCTTTAAACGTTCCAACATCCCAATTATAGGGGTACCAGAAGGGGAAAAGGAAGAGCAATAAGTGGAAACTTATTTGAACAAATAATAAAGGAGAACTTCCCCAGTCTGGCAAAGGAAATAGACTTCTAGGAAGTCCGGGAAGCTCAGAGAGTCCCAAAGAAGTTGGACCCAAGAAGGAACACACCAAGGAACATCATAATTAAAGAGAGAATTCTAGAAGTATCAAGAGATAAGGGGACAGTCACCTATAAAGCAGTTCCCATCAGACTCAGCTGATTTCTCAAAAGAGACCTTCCAGGCAGGAAGGAGCTGGAAACAAGTATTCCAAGTCATGAAAGGCACAGACCTACATCCAAGATTACTCTATCCAGTAAAACTCTCATTTAGAATGGAAGGGCAGATAAAGCACTTCTCAGATAAGGTCAAGTTCAAGGAGTTCATTGTCACCAAGCCCTTATTATAAGAAATGTTAAAAAGACTTACCTAAGAAAAAGATAAAAAAACATGTATAGTAAAATGACATCAAACTCACAGTTACTAATGACCACACCTAAAACAAAAACAAAAGAACTAAGCAAACAAATAGAACAGGAACAGAACCACAGAAATGGAGATCATATGGAGGGTTAGCAACAAGGTAGTGGGAGGAGGAGAAGGGGGGATAAGGTACAGAGAATAAGTAGCATAGAGGGTAGGTAGAAAATACATAGAGGGAGGGAGCCCTGGCTAGTGTAGCTCAGTGGATTGACGCCGGCCTGTGAACCACACGATCACGGTTTGATTACCAGTCAGAGCACACACTTGGGTTGCAAGTCAGTTCCCAGCAAGGGATGCACGAGAGGTGACCATGCATTGATATTTCTCTCCCTCTCTCTTTCCCTTCCCCTCTAAAGATAAATAATAATAATAATAATAATAATAGAAAATAGACAGGGGAAGGGCAAGAATAGTATGGGAAATACAGAATCTAAAGAACTTGTGAGACATGGATATAAACTAAAGGGGGGGAATGGTGGGGGAGGGGTGTGCAGGGTGGAGGGGAATGAAGGGGGAAATGGAACAACTGTAATGGCATAATCAATAAAATATGTATTTTAAAAAAGAAGTGTATTAGGGTCTATCTTGGTGAATGTGCATATGAGAAGAATTCATCTTTTTAGTTAGTGGTAGGGGTCTTCTGAAATGTTAATTGAGTCAATTTCAATTGATATTATTATATCTTTTATATCTTTACTTATTTCCTGTTTACTTGTTTTATTAATTAATGACAGGGTAGTGCTAAAATGTCTGTCATTGTGAAGTAACCTCTTTCTCTTTTCTCCTCTGTCAGTTTTACTTTATGAACTTTCAAACTCTGCTATTGTAGGAACACTCATTCTGTATTTGTGTATTATGATTAATTATTAATATCAATTAGTTTGATCCTTTATAATTATGATTTTTATTTATTGATACATGATACAATGTTTTGTTGTGAAACCTAATTGCTCTCCTATCAATACAATCACTTCAGAATTTTTCTAATTTCTTTTTGTATACTATATTTTTTTATGATTTTGCTTTTTGTGTATTTATATTTAAAGTGAATATATGTTTATTTATAGTGTACATTTGACTCAATATTTTCTTAAAATTTATTATTTCTGCTTGTTTAATTGGAATGTGTAGACCACTTACATTCATTATTGTTACAAATGAAATTAGCAGATTTTTGCTTTTATTTCTTTTGACTTAATATTTAGCATTTGTTTTATCTTTATTATTGGTTTGTTAGCTATACCTCTTTTATTTTTTTATGGTCATTCTGCAGTATTTACTATATACTTTTAACTTGTCATAATCTACTATTATGTGACTACATTTTCCCCATGATACATGCATTTTTACCAAAGCATGCTTTCATTTCTTCCCTCTTTCCCTTTGTTTTCCTACCATGTAATTATATAGTTTGCTTGTACATATGTTGCACAACCTGTAAGAGTCAGAGACTTTTAAGAAAAATAGAAAGTAATACAGATTTTATATTTACTCACATATTTATTATTCCTGGTGCTTTGTCTTCCTTTATATTGATAAAAGTTTTCAAGTTATGTCATTTTCTTTTGTTTTAAAGATTTTCTTTAGCATCTAAGACAACTGGTGGTAAATAAGCTTTGTTTTTTCTCTACAAAAGTCTGTATTTTACTAAGTTGAGAGCTTCATTTTTAACAATTAGCACTATAGGTAGGGATGCCATTTCTTCATTTTCTGGCTTATATTATATTTAATAAGATGTTTATGGTTTTCTAATGTATCTGTAGATAATGTACCTTCTATCTTTTTAAAATTACTTTATTGTTGTTCAGTTATAGTTGTCTGCATTTACCCTCCACCAGTGCCCCCACCTCAGCTGTCCCCACATCCCTTTTATCTTGAGTTGCTTTCAGTATTTTGATTATATTGTGTATTAGTGTTGCTCAATTTCTGTTAATTCTTATTAAACCATGTTGCATTTCTTGGATATGTGAGTTTATAGTTTACTTCAGATTTTTCAAATTTTATATTATTTATTCCATGAGATCTTTTTCTGACATCCCTTTATATCTAACATTTCAATTATGTATGCTGAACTGCATCTTATATTATCAGAAATCAATGATTTCTTCTGTCATTTTTTTCTGTCCTATACTTTTGAATAGTTTATATTGCCTATCCTAGTATATTGGCATTTCATTCTGCACTGTCTAATCTACAATTAAAACTATTTTTTTATGTTTTAGATATTGTATGTTTACCTTGTTATTTTTTTCTCTTTATATCTTCCATTTTTCTTTTCATCATGCTGGTGTTTTTCTAGTAAATCATTGAGCACATTAAGTTTATTCTTGAGAGTTTTGCCAACATAACTTTCTATCTTTATTATTTTTGGATTTCAACTAAGTTTCCTCCTGATCATTGCTTTATCTATTTTTCCCATTTCTACTAATTTTATTTGTATTCTGAACTTAATGATTTTATTATAATGCTGTGTTGAATTTTTTCCTTTTGTTTTTTAAAATTATTATTGTTGTTGAAGTACAGTTGTCTTCATGTGCACCACACCACACCCCCAGCCCCACCCATCACCCCTCAGTCCTACCCGGTTTAGCTTTCTCCATGTGTCCTTCATACATGTTCCTTGATACCCCCACCCCTGTTTTTCCCCATTATCTCCCTGCCCCTTCCCCTCTGGTTACTGTGTTGAATTTCTTTATTACTTTAAAGAAGGTTGGACTTTGAGCTTCATGATAGTAAAGTGTTATGTGCAGATTATTTTGATAACTTCACGGCATTTTCTTTGTGTTTTAGTTTCTATAAGATACTTTTAATTTTACTTTGAACCAGTTTAGCTGTACAACTGAGGCATAACCTATCCGAGATGTTTACAGAAAGCTCCATTATTTCAAATAAATTTTCCACACTTTCTGGTGATAATTAAATATTTTCCAAATCTGTTAATTCAGGTGATTATTATATCTCCAAAAATTTGTCTGTGACTGGCCTTATCAATTTTACATGATGTCTTCATTGATTGTTATTGTCAAAGATTAAGAGGTTAGTGCTTCAGACAGTCTCCTTTCTTATGCTGTGATGAGGAAATATTTCCAGGAGGAAAATTACAGCAAATGCACAGCACACCTCATTTGTTGACCCCTTTCAAGGGTCTCAGTCCTGTGTTTCCTTACTCAGTATCTGAAAACAGTCACATTGTATTTTTTGGTCTAGTTTCTAGAAATTTATAGTAGAAAGATTTCTTGACACTGTTACTCCTTCATGGCTAGAATTGGGAATCTTACCTTCCTTCTCTTTCGATGATGATGATGAAGAAGAAGAAGAAGAAAAAGGAGGAGGAAGAGGAATAAGAAGAAGGAGAAGATGAGGAAGGAGGAGGAGGAGGGAGGGAGGGAAGAAGGAAAAGAAGGGGAAGAAGAAGGAAGAAGAAGAAAGAAGACAGTGATGATAACTCTACTTTGATTCTAATTTTCTTTTTTGGCCAGTTAGGAAAATGGAAGTCATGTATATTCTCAATTGGACAAAAAGTGAAAGTAATTGGTTTAAAAGAAAATAAATTGTTTTATTGACCATATGAAAGATCTGGATACACAAAGACACATGAGCATAAATTGTATCTTATACAAGATATTATGGCTAACAGGATCTGAAGACTCTCATAACACTATGACAATGTTTCAAATAATCCCTTGGGTATCAGAATGCGGCTATTTGCAATCTGCAATAACCCATGGAGATTTGGAGTTCACCAGTGACATTGTAAATTCACAGCTTTGCTGTGCTGTGTAGAAAAACCTTTCCAATGTCCACTACTAATTTGAGATAATATGCTTCCTTCCCTGGAAATCCCTAGAGGTAATGACTGAATTATCCTTATACAGCATTGCATCATAAAGAATAAGAAGGTAGGTCTTGCTTTAGGGCTGTATACATAGCTAAAATGATACTTCCTTTGAACTGAAGTATCATACTAATTCCAGTTGTTATGTGGCATAATGCCTAAAAATCTGTTTGGAAGAGCAACTAGAACACTGCCATTCGATTAAAAACAATTTGAGCCCTGACTGGTGTAGCTCAGTGGATTGAGTGTGGGCCTATGAACCAGAGGATCACAGTTCGATTCCCAGTCAGGGCACATGCCTGGGTTGCAGGCCAGTTCCCAGCAGGGCACGCACAAGAGGCAACCACACACTGATATTTTTCTCCCTCTCTCCTTCTCTTCCCCTCTAAAGATAAATAAATAAAATCCTTAAAAAAGTTAAAAAAAACAATTTGATGGTATCAACATAATAATCCACATATCCTGAATTATAAAGTATATCTTGCTTTCTGGAGAGGAATATAGAGAAATGATATTAATTTTAGGGACTCCAGACAATTTTAGCACCCCAAAATGCTTAACCTTATGTTAGGTATACATACAGTGTCCAAAGAGCCTAATGTGGTCCTTGCTTGGGCTATTGTTAATTTATGGTGGAACTTCTCTCCTGAGAATGCTTTGAATTATTAGAACAGAACCTTTCTATCCACTTCAGGGAAAGATTGAGGGGAAACTGTGGTCCCTCAGCAGCCACAGGGCAGCTTGGAGGTTCTCATGTTAAATATGGCTGTGTCCTTTCTACCATTAATCATTCCCAACCTGTTAATTTAAATAACACTTGACACACCCTATCTTAGAAATCCTATACTTTGTTTATTTTAACATTAGCTTACACAATTTTATTGGCATAAGCGACTGGCAAATATTATGGAATGACCATATCTTGTTTTTGTTGAGATTCCAGAGGTCAATAGCATTCAGATTGAATCAGGAGAAAAGTTACTGGGACCACGACTAGAATATAAAATGTTTCCCATATTTGCCAAGTACCTAACTACAAAATTCACCATTAATGACCCTTTAAAACTTGCCATTTGATGTGTTTCTAGAATTTGACATACTATAGATTTTCATTAAGTCCAACTAAAGGGACTGGCATTTACTGTCACAAATAAAATAGATGAAGCAACAAAATAGTATAGAATACATAAAATACAAGGGCGTGGGCCAGCACTCATGTTGAAAATAATTTCCACATGAACTGTATTCAATTTTATTTTCTTAATTCCTTGGACTTCTAACTCAGTCCCTAGCCACTCTGCTCCTTTTATAATTACAGGTATTCAAGCATTTTATCTGATTTGACAGCCTGCATTTTAAAAAAGAAGAACCAAACTGTGTTGGTTTTCATTTTCTTTGACTGTTCACATCACAAAAGAAGGCATTAATGCTGCATTTTATGAATTAAAGTGGACCCTTTGCTTTCTATAGTTGATCTTGCTGAAATAGTATTGTGTGAATTGTAGATCAACTGATACAGGCATGATGGAAAAGGCAACTTAGAGTTACATCTAGTGTAAGCAGAAGTACATACAGAAACCAGACAAAAGAGCCATTTATGGCATGGACATATTGCCTTGATAACATTCAGAGGTCTGCACCCATTCAATTTTATTGCTGGAACTCCTAAGTGGAATGGTCTGCAACAGTGTAAATTTAGCTCACAACTGAACCATGGATGCAAAATAATCTGTGAAAGCAAGTGGTCCTCCCATAATGATTCATTGCATTTCTCTTAGATGTTACAAATAATAGCACAACAGAAGTTCTGAAACAGTGCTGTGCTCACAGAAACTGAGTACTCCCGTGGAGCAGTGATTTTCAACCTCTGTCGTTTCACGGCACACAAACTCATTACTAAAATTCTGCAGCACTCCCAAACTTATGTTTTTTTGCTGATCTGACAATAGTAGATATAATTTTGGTTCATTCATACTGCACAGCTGTTATGGGTTGGCTGTGTTCATTTTTTATTTGACAATATAAAGGGAAGAAGTCAGTGCCCCTGTCTAAATAGTCAGGTACTAAATATTCTTAAAAATTATTAAAGAACACCAGTGTGCCTCTGCACATCAGCTGAAAAATCACTTCACCAGAGGGTAAAAATGGTGCACAAAAGACAAGCCCCGAGTGTTACCCAGTCCCTCCACCCTGTGGGGACTTACCTTTTTACTTTTGCCTTACTAACTGTGCCCAGACAGCATGTGTTGAGTGCAGTCCGAATGATGCAATGGAGTTTATCACGAGGAAAGGCCACAATTAAATTAGAGAATGGACACATTTACCACTTTCCCTATGCTTCTATATTAGTAGACTTTTGCTTCCCCGGTGTTTTTTTTTTTGAAAAATAAAATGAAAATAAAAATTTTGCTTTAGTGCTTATATAATACAGCATGATACAGCATCTCAATAGGGCACATTGGGAATAGAATGAAGCCACTTTGGTTGGGGATAGTCAGGTAAAAATTAGATGATAAACAAGAGGTCTGCCTTCTTTCTGCACCCTGGCAAAGTACAGGCATGCTTGAAAGAAAGTGCTAACCATCTGACGGTCTGAAAACCAGGCAATTTACTCACTATTAAAAAATGTCTAGAGATTGTGGAGAACTGAATTTATTTATTTTAATCACTTTTTAAATGAATGTCTGAATACTGTTGTCTCCATTTTCCCACCACCACTTCCCCCACCTCCCCCCTCAATCCCATCCCCCTTTGGCTTTGTCCACAGGTCCTTTATAAATGTTCTTTGATGACCCTTTCCCTTTGTTTACCCATTATTTCCCTCCCCCTGCCCTCTGGTTACTGTCAGTTTGTTCTTTATTACAGTGTCTCTGGTTATATGTGAAGATCATGTCTATTCCATCAGTTGCCTTTTCAAACATCATTTTTTGGGTTAATACACCTTTATGGCACATGTCTTCAAGGGATGTATTTTTAAACAGTCCCTAAACATTTTTAGTATTTGTATGTTGTTGAGGAGAATAGGGAGTGAGGAGTGAACGGTAATACCAAGTTGATATTTATGTATTTACATCCAATTTATTGTCATAGAATTGGAACAGTTGTGCTACAATGTGTCTTTCCAGCCCGCCTTTAGGAAGCTTGCTGAAGTAACCCAAACTAGTGTCAAAGAAATAGAACTCTTTCACATATCCAAGGGAGTGAAAGCAGGCATAGGATATCCTTGAAGCACTGTCCCATGTGCTGTTCTGTGCCTGGAGTTTCTCTGAGATTACGAAAGGCCTTCCAAAGAGATGCTCTGGGCTGATTGGCTTCTCTGATTCCCACACATATCCTTGTAAGGCAAGATTATTGAGTCCAAGGCCCATTTTTACTCTGCCAGTTGCCTTATCTAGTACTTTGCACCTAGTGAGCAAGGTATGTTTTTAATTAATAAATGAAGAAATAAATCACATGGCCTGCCATCCAAGATTTTGGGTTGATTTCATGTCATCTTGGTTCAGTGGGTTCTATTATTTTGGTAACAGTTACAGGTGTTGAAGGCACCCGTAATTCATCCCTTGAAGGCAGTGCTCTTGGCTGGGAAAATATTTAAGGGGTCTGGGATTTTCTCTCTATATCTATATATCTATATCTATATCTATAGCTATATCTAATCTATATCTATATACACATACATATACATATATTACTATTATGAGTACCAAATTGTTCTTTTACATACAAAAGTCACTTGAAAATAATTATATCTGAAGCTGAGTTCCAGGACTGTGTACTCTAGGTTTTGAGTACATGGCACTACACACTATGTTCAGCGTGTCTTCCACATAGATCTGTAGCACTACACTACCCTGGACTTAAATAAAAGTGAATGCCGGAAACATAGACACCACATGAATAGATGGATGGAAATGTACCCCTCCAATATTTACACTCTACTACTGATAATTATAGGAAATCATAAAATGCAAGGAGTCTTTATTTATAAATTATTATTTTAATTCTAAATCCATTATGAAATGCTGAAAAAATACTAATAGGTGGTAAATATAATTTGACTAGAATTAAGCTTATAAATAGAATTATTATAAACATGGGTACATTCAAAAATAATTATGGCAGTGTGACCATTTGGGGCGCTATTAAAGAGTGTACTAGATGAAATAAATGTGTTGCTGAAATAAGTTCAGTAGCTATTGATATATCTGGCCAGATCACGGGACGGGGGGAGGGGCCATAGGAGGAGGCTGCTGGGGGCCGTGTAGCCTCATGACATTGCCTGGGTAACAAAGTTAGTGCAGCAGTGACAACTGATTCCTCGGCTCTCAGACAGACATGTGACAGGAGGAAGTCATTGTGCTGAGTCTGTGGAAGGCTAGCAAAAGTGACAAAGGGAAAAAAACCCTACTACCCCTTCTAGTTTCTGATCGAAGGGAAAACGAGAGGACAAGGCGGCATGTGTACCTTAAAGGTCAACATGGTTGCGGGGAGAGGTGCTGTTCTGTCAGTCTAGCCTGGAAAAGGGGTGAGATTGGCCGGGAGAGCTTGACCCTTCTGGTTTGTGTGGAACTTTGGGCCAGAAAATTTAAACAGGGAAGGCAGAGACTCCTACTCTTCCTTCTGGGATCTACTGGCACTGACATGTGGACATGGGCTGGAGCCCTTGCTGGATCAGCTGGTCCTAGAAGCTGTGTAGTGTGATGGTGCTGGCCACACACATGGGCCCTGGGGAGGAGCCTGAAGCCAGAGAGCCATCCACTTAGCAGACTCAACCTCAAAGGATAGATAAGGATGGAACAAAAATTCTGGGCGTTGGTTCTGGTTCTGGCGGTAGTTGGCTTTTGTCTGGATTTTGCAGAGGAGATTGGCCTGGAGACAGGGAGTTCTCCATCCTCCCAAACTGTACAACCTTTTAATAAAGACCTCTTTCCTTCTCCACCATCCTTTGTCTTTGGAATTTGCCTGTGGGTGGTGTTCAGTAACACTACCTCTTGGGAACTCATGGCATTGAGCAGCCCACTTTTCAACCTAGGGTTCCATTCAGCCCCTTGTCTGATCCTTTCATTGCTTAAATTCTCAATATTTGTGCACAAGTCTCTCTACCAATAGATTATAAATTCCTTGTGTACAGTGAATAGAGACTTACCTTTGTATCTTCTCATATGCTTGAAGAATATAAATTACATTGTAGTTACTCTGTAAATGCTAGTGAGATCATTCTAAAAGATGACATATAGTACACATTTATCTTATTTAGGTAAACCTCTCCCAGAAGAGAGAGACAGAATATAGATGTTCTGTTAGGCCTTTTTATGTGTAAAGGATTAGTTTTACATATTTTTCACTTCTACTTTTCATGAAATTATTCCGTACTTTCTCGACTAACATGAAGTCTGTACTTTGCTAGACTGTATTTTTCAAAAGGTTGATGACTCAATCTCAGGCAAGATTGCCAAAGTATCAATATATGATAAAATTGGCTACTTCCTCAATTTAAACAATAAGGCAGATTAAAGCAGCTTGAGTACAGCAATGAAAATATTATGCCATTGGAATGCAAATGCAGATAGTCTGAGGCTGTTTGATTCATACCAACATAATTACATTTACACAATGTACAGAAATCTTTCCCCTTAAGGGAAGATCTATTCTTGCCCAGAAATAAGTTGAGTCCTTCAGTCTAAGCATGGTAGTACAACATCTCTCTATCAAGCCTGTATTGACTCTAGGATATATTTGGCTAAAACATGAAGGAACGTGAGTCTGTTTTCTATTTAAAGATTGGGTCAGGTTGAACACTCTGATTCTCTGTCCTTCTGGCTCAACAATCAACATCAACCATGTTCCTGTGAAACCTAATTTCATTCTCTGGTCAAAAACCAACATATCACACACAAGGAGTTATGAAAATCATAGGCAGAAAGGATTGCTTATTTTAGTCAATTAACTGCACTAAATCAACTGTTCCCTAATAGGTAATCAATAAAAAACATTTTTACAATTTTAATGAGGAATTGGTTTTGTTAGAGAGACAAAGACTTTGTATGATTCAGCCTCATTCCATTGCTTTGCTTATGTTAGAGCAATAAAAGCACAGGTGTATACAATGACAAAGAAAACCAAACCTGTCGAGATGATTAGTTCAGAATGTTCAGGAAAGGAAATTGGCCCCGCATTCAAAAACTCTTTTGATGACGAATGCAGATATCTCCTATGAAGAAAAGAAAATAAGACTAAGTAATTGCTAACACAAATATGCTAATGCATATAAACATAATTGTGTGACCATATGAATATATATTCCTGCCTATTCCAGTCTCATGATAGTCTATAGAGATTCAAAAGAAATAACATTGACTCCTACCCAAGAAAATAATCAACAGCTCAATCATATCAATAATTTTGTGTATAATTTATAAAACTTGTAAAAGGTACTTTTAAAAAATATAAAAAGAAAGGTTGAAAATTAGGATATTTTATAAAGTTGGATTTTCTGGTCAACTGAGAGAAATTATATATTTATGAATTATTACACTTTTGAAATTATAACTGAAGTTAAGTTAAAAAGCACTTATACCAAAGTAATATCAACTGAGTTACTATTGATCAAGGTCTTACTTTGTTTCAGGATCATGATTATGGACATACATGGCGGATGCGTATCTAGACGCCAGTGTGCACTAAGAAAGAGATTAACCTACATCCTCTACTGTGGCACATCCTAACAATTACATTGAAAACATACTCACAAATATAGTTTATTACTATTCTCTCTCATAAAAATGTGGGTGAGGGTTGTTTTAAATCCTTAATCTTTCTAGAGGTTAACATTTAAGGTAGTGAAATTTAATATCAATTTTATCAAAAATAACGTAGTATATGAAATAAATGTCGATAATGTGTTCTTTTAAGCATCACTGTATTATATCTACTTCACCTAAAGATACACCTTCTTTAAAATAAGCATATTAATTAAAGTCATTTTTTAAATTTATTTCAAAAAATAATACGTCCACTTTGAAAATACAATTTTTGCACAAAACAGCTACTTTTCTAAATTGTATATGGGCATGAGCATATGAACCTAACTGTTAGAGAAAAGCCAATTCAAAAGAAAAACAAGTTCAACAGGTTTTTCTAAGAACCTACATTGAGTCAACCAGCTTGATAAATCCTGTGTGGGTTTTGAAAGCTGCATAAGCTGCCTTTCATTCCCCAGGCCTTTTCTCTCTGAACAGAGGGCAAAACTTCTCTGCTTTGGAAGCTTACACTCAAGTTGTTGAAGTAAAACAAACATGCACCAAACAGTTGGAGAACAATAAAAAGGAGAATATAAATACATGCAGAAGAATACTGAATAGAAAAAAATGTTCTAATCAAGTGCATATTTTTCAGTTTCAGGCTGAAACCATGTCATTACCAATGTAAAATGGAAAACCGGGAATAAAAGCATCCATTTACATGGAAAATTACCCACGTGCCCCCACACGTACTGCCTTCCTCGCACAATACAAAGTGGTTCTGTTTTCAGAAGAACATATGCTAAATGTTTAAGCTCAACGATGATTTAGACAAAATGGAAAAGATTTTTTAAACATTTGTTTTACACTCTACAGGATTCATTTAGATTGGCAGATGTTTCAAAACCCAGAGGAGTAACTTAACTAGCTAGTGAAAAAGAAAATGTTTGAGGAAGAGGTAAGAGGGAGAAAAAAATTCCTCACCTTCTAGCATTCAATATCAGAAAGTACAATCAATAAGTAATTAATAAATAAATAAAATTCCAGAGGAAATCTAATGGTTAAAATATTGAAGGGCTTCCAAATTCTTTTAGGTACCTGCAGCAAATGATGTATTGATTTTACTGTTAAACTGCACAGCTGTAACAAACACATTAGACATGGAAGATAAAAGCAATGACTAACAGCCCCTTATTTCATCTGTCACACCTGAGGCACTGCCTTCTTCAGACCTGTAGTGTATTAGCACAGAAAATCAATTACATAAAGAGCTAACCAAATGAAGGCGAATGAAAAAGGCCCATTCACAAAGTGTCAGGGGTGTCAACAAGCTCAGGAGACTTCAGTAAACTCTATGATTTCTCCAAATAAACCATAACAACTTTTTCTGAACTTTTAAAAGTCAACAATTATGTATCATGGATTCCTTTAAGCCTATTTTGGGAGATCCTCAGCCGTTAAACAACACACACTAACTCTAAATTGCTTAGGGACAGAAAGGAGCCATCTGTGACGTACATGGCAGACTATTTTATCTCTGCTTCCAGTTAGTTCATAGACATCCCTTAAATCATAAAATATTTTATGAGTCCAAAAAATAAAATTCCAGTGTAGTTACTACCCTAATGGATTCTTCTTCAAATAAAGATCATTGTTACTCAAAATGTGCTTCAACTTGGCCCCCACAATGCAGTGCGACCTTGATGATTATTTTTCTCAGCCATGTAAATCGTCAGTTTTTGTCACAGCACTTAGCATAGGATCAATCTCAGGGACTTTAAGTACCATGATATTAATCCTTCTTTAAGGAACTTCTTTTTTCCTGCAAAGAAACTCAAGATGCTTCTTAAAAGGGATCTGATGAGGTATCAGTGGAAATGTATGGAAGCCATACTTGGACCCTAATATTAAGTTCTATGACCAGTGCTTACTCCTTTGTGCAACTTGCTCAAACTGTAAAACTATTTCTTCTTTATATTTCTATTTCTGCTATTATTGTCACATATCAACTCAACAATTTTCAAGCCACTGCCTCTTCATCTCATTTACCCATAGCCAGTGACCTACATTTTCTCCCTTCTTTATCTATCTTCTTTCCATAAAACACTTTATACTTCAATTTATAGCACTCCACAAGCTTCAGCTCTACCCTGATTACATTCTTATAACCTTGTATATTTCCTTCTGCCTCTGCCTTTTTATATTAACCATTAATGTCTAGATAGCAGGACCTCTCCCACTGAAACCCAGGACTCCTTCTTCCTTCTTCTTGGTTTGCTTTTGTTTCCCAGGCCCACTAACAGTCACTAACTCTTTCCATCTTCTCCCTCAACTGAGATTTAAATCAACAAATATTCATCGAGCATGCTCTATGTTTCAGACACCAGGATCCCATGTTGTATACATAGTTTAGACTTTTGAATCTGAAATCAATCTTGTGATTTATTGGTTCATTTTAACAGAGGACAAAACAAATTTAAGGAAGATAAGAAACTTTGCAAAGCTAGTAACTCTGCTGGTCACACTAACACCATTTAAAGCCTTGCTCTTTGTTAGCTCCTTCTAGGAAATGCCTCAAGCTTTTTAACTTTGTTACATGATAGTTTATCAGAACAGCTCCTTGCCATTTGGGACTGTTATAATGCCCCAAGAAAATAAATTAAACTTCATCTTCAAGGTATCTAATGTGTTGTCAGAAGAGTTAGTGAATGGTAGAAATGCCGGTAATGTGGGAGAGCAGTAATGAGTGCTCATGGCCCTTTGGAGGTAATGTTTGATGTGCGTGTGTGTGTTTAGAGCTCTACAGGTTTACACATATACATATATGTAAAGATATGCATATATTCACTTGTGATATATATACACACACACACACACACACATATAGAGAAAGGGAAAGAGATACAGAGACAGATACAAGTTTACACATACACATATACATAAAGATATACATATATTCATTTGTGATATATATCTTCATATATATGTATATGTAGAGACAGGCAGAGACAGACATAAGCTTACACTTACACATATACATAAAGATATATAGATACATATATGGATTCATTCATGTGATATATATGTGTGGAGACAGAGGGGGCAGACAGAGAAGAAAAGAGAAATGTAAGGTTAAACAGGAGGCTGTAGGACAGGCCTAATGGTTGTGACATATCTTAAAAATAAAATTATGTTACTTTCAAGGAAATAAACAAAAGAAAATGGGTATTAACAGGACATAAGGACCAAAAAGGAAGCCTCATTCACTTCATAGTATCCCTAAAATAACATTTGAGTTCTAGGGAAATTTTAATATATGAAAAATGCATCAATTTATACAGAAAACAACTAGATTAGAATTAATTCTTTTATCAGTGAATATATTGTGAATTTGGAAATGTATAAATTAAAACCTTCTAAGGTCAAAATAGATACTGGAGAATATCTACTTTTAGATATACTGTTGAAATTCTTAAAATTATATTAATAAAAATTTAAACTTTGGAAATGTGACCTGTGAAAAGGTTCATTTAGTATTCTCTGGGAAAGGCGCATTTTCTTAAATTCATTGAGACCTGTTTTGTGTCCTAACAAGTGGTCAATCCTAGAAAACATTTCATGTGCACTTGAAAAGAATATATTCTCCTGCTTTGGGGTGAAATGCTCTAAAGATATCAAGCATCTTCTTTGACCACAATGCTATGAAGGTAGAAATCAATCACAAGGACAACACCAAAAAACACACGAAGACATGGAAGCTAAATAATATGCTATTAAACAACAAATGGGGCAACAACAAGACCAAGGAAGAAATCAAAAGATACCTTGAAATAAGTGAAAATGAGGGCACAACAATAAAAAATCTGTAGGACACTGGGAAAACAATACTAAGGGGGAAATTCAGAGCAGTACAAGCCTATCTCAAAAAGCAAAAGAAAGCTCAAATGAGCAATCTAACTTTACAGTTAAAATAACTTGAAAATGAATAGCAAAAACAAGCCCAGTGTGGGTAGAAGGAAGTAAATAATTAAGATCAGAACAGAAATAAATGAAATAGACTCTAAAACAGATACAAAAATTAATGAATCCAAGAGCTTGTTCTTTAAAATATATAAAAAAGATGAGCAAATCTTTAACCAGATTCATCAAGAAAAAAAAAGACAGAGGACCCAAATAAACAAAATCAGAAATAAAAGAGGAGAAATAAAACTGACACAAAATAAATATGAAGTGTTATAAGGAAATATTATGAACAACTATATGCCAACAAACTGGACAGCCTGAATGAAATGGATACATTCCTAGAAACATACAATTTTCCAAAACTAAATCAGCAAGAATCAGAGAATCTTAATAGACAGGTTACAACTAGTGAAATTGAAGCAGTAATCCAAAACTCCCAACAAACAAAAGCCCTGAACCAGGTGGTCTTCCCAGACGAATTTTACCAGACATTCCGAGAAGAACTAACACTTCTCTTTCAAGCAATTTTATAAAATTCAAGAGGAAGGAAGGCTCCCAAACTCATTTTATGAGTTCAGCATTTTCCTAATTCCAAAACCTACATGACGCTACAAAGAAAGAAAGCTATACGAAGATATCCCTGATGAACACAGAACCAAGCTCCTAAATATATTAGTAAACTGAAAACAGCAATGGATCCCAAAGATCATACTCATGACCAAATGGGATCTACTCCAGGAATGCAAGGTTGGTATGACATTGCAAATCAATAATTGTAATTCACCACATAAATCATATGAAGGATAAAAGCCACATGATCAAATCAATAGATGCAGAAAAAGCATTTGATAAAATCCAACACCTGTTTATGATCAAAACTCTCAGTAAAATGGTATAAGGAGGTACATACCTGAATATAATAAAGGCCATACATGACAGACCCAAGGCCAGCATCATACTCAACAGGGAAAAAACTACAATTGTTCCCCTTACGATTGTAAACAAGAGAGGAAATATCTGTTTTTAACCTCTCTAATTCAACACAGCACTGAAAGTCCTAGACACAGCAATCAAGTAAGAAGAAGAAATAAAAAGCATCTCAATTGGAAAGGAAGAAGTAAAACTCTCTTTATCTGCAGATGATATGATACTGTACATAGAGAACCCCAAAGATTCCACACAAAAAACTGCTAGAACTGATAAATGAAATTCAGCAAGGAGCATGATACAAAATTAATATCCAGAAATCAGTTGCACTTTTATATGCCAATAATGAACTAACAGACACTGAAATTAAGAAAATAATGCCATTCACAATTGCTTCAAAAAGAATAAAATACCTAGGAATAAACCTATCCAAGGATGCAAAAGACCTGTACTCAGAACATTATAAGACACTGAAGAAAAAAATTGAAAAAGATATAAATAAGTGAAAGCAAATACCTTGTTCATGGATCGGATGAATTAATGTTATTAAAATGTCTGCCCCACTCAAAACAATCTATAGATTCAACACAACCCCTATCAAGATTCCAATGATATATTTCACAGAACTAGAACAAATATTTCAAAAATTTATATGAAACCACAAACAGCCCTGCATAGCAACAGCAATCCTGAGAAAGAAGACAAAGTTGGAGGAAACATGCTATATAATATGAAATGATACTATAAGGCCATAGTAATCAAAACAGTATGGTACTGGCGGAAAAAATAACATGTATAGATCAACGGAACCTTTTGTTTGTTGGGAGTTTTTGATTACTGCTTCAATTTCACTAGTTGTAACCTGTCTATTAAGATTCTCTGATTCTTGCTGATTCAGTTTTGGAAAATTGTATGTTTCTAGGAATGTATCCATTTCATTCAGGCTGTCCAGTTTGTTGGCATATAGTTGTTCATAATATTTCCTTATAACACTTCATATTTATTTTGTGTCAGTTGTTATTTCTGGATAAAGACCCCAGAAATAAACCCACACCTTTATAGTCAATTAATATTCAGCAGAAGAATAAAGCAAATATAATTGAATAAAGATAATTTATTTAATAAATGGTGTTAAGCCAGGCAGTAAAGACAAATAACATGATTTCACCTATAAGAGGAACCTAATCAACAATACAAACAAGGGGGCAAAATACAAACAGAGACATGGAAATAAAGAACAAACTAATAGTAACTGGAGGGGAGCGGAGGGGACAACAGATGATAGAAGGGGGGGTTGTCAAGGGCCAGGTATAAAGGTTCCATGGACAAAGACAATGGAGGGGGGAGGAGTGAACGTGGGAGGTGAGGGTGGGTAGGGCCAGGGGAGAGTAATGGGAAAAAGGGGACAACTGGAACTGAACAACAGTAAAAGGAAGTAAATAAATAGTGTTCAGAAAACTGAACAGATACATGCTGAAAAATGAACTAGACCATGTTCTTACACCACATACAAGAATAAATTCAAAATGGATCAAAGACTTACATGTTAGACCTGAAACTACAAAAATCCTAGGAGAAAACATAGGCAGCAAAATCTCAGACATTGCTCATAGCAATTTTTTTTATCAGAATCTCCCCAGCCAAGAAAAACAAGAGAAAAAACAAATAAATGGGACTATACCAAACTAAAAATTTTTGCACAGCAAAGGAAGTCATCTAAAAAATAAAAAGACAACCCAATGGATGGGAGATGATATTCATCTGTACATCTGATAATGGGTTAATATCCAAAATTTATAAATTACTTACAAATCTCAACACACACATACACAAAACCAAATAACGCAATTAAAATAATGGGCAAAGGATCTGAATAGACACTCCTCCAAAGAGGACATGCAGATGGCCAGTAGATATATGAAAAGGTGCTGGTATCACCAATCTTCAGAGAAAAGCAAATTAAATCCACAATGAGATACCATCTCTCACCTGGCAGAATGGCTATCATCAATGAATCAACTAACAAGTGCTGGTAAGGATGTGGAGCAAGGGAAACATTTGCACTGTTGGTGAGAATGCAGACTGGTGTAGGTACTGTGGAAAGCAGTAAGTAGATACCTATAAAAATTAAAAGCAATCCCACTTTGACTCAGCAATCCCACTTTTAGGAATATATTTGAAGGAACCCAAAACACTAATTTGAAAGAACATAAGCACCACAATGCTAGCTGCAGTGTTATTTAGCAATCCCACTTTTAGGAATATATTTGAAGGAACCCAAAACACTAATTTGAAAGAACATAAGCACCACAATGCTAGCTGCAGTGTTATTTATAATCACCAAGGTCTGGAAGGAGTCCAGGTGTCCATCAGTAGATGAGTGGATAAAAACAACTATGGGACATTTACACACAGTGGAATACTACTTGGTTATACAAAAAGAAGAAAGTTTTACCCTTTGCAACAGTATGGATCACCCTGGAGAACATTATGCCAAGTGAAATAAGCCAGTCAGAGAAAAGACAAATACCATATGATTTCACTTATGTGTGAAATCTAATGAACAAACTGAACAAGCAACACTGGGACAGACTTACAGATGGAGAGCAGATTGACAGCTAATGGTTGGGGGGAGATTAGGGGATGGAGGGATTGAGCAAAAAGGAAAAAGGACTCATGGACATGGGCAGCAGTGTGGTGATTGCCGGGGGGAGGGAGTATAAAGGGACTAAGAGGTAATGGACAAAAATACAACAAACAATAAATTAAAAAACACGTTTTTATTTTTACCATTTACTTTATTAATTTGGATGCTTTAATTATGTCTGCTCTCTCTAATGTGGTATAACAATGATCATTCTCAATTAATGTCTCAATTTGATAGCCATCAACTTCAACTATTCTACTGGACCATGGAGCATCATTTAGCAGGAAATCCCCAGCCTCAAACTTCACAAACCATTTTCGACACATTCAATAAGTCACAGCACAAATATACCATACACTGCACATATCTGTTTTTTCATTTCAGTTGCATTTTTACCTTTCTTGAAATAATCAAGCATAATATACCAAAATGTGTAGTTTCTTCCATCTTCAATATTAAAATGACTACACAAATATTCACCAATTTTGTTGTTTTTAAATGTATGCTGATATGACAGCTGTTACAACAAAATGTAAAAAAATTGTTTTGAATGAACTTAAATAAGCACTACTAGAGCCACCTTATGGAAAAAACATAAACAAACTTTTTGACCAACAATACTTGGTGAGCACCTAATAAATATTTGATGACAGTTAGTAGTTAGGCAGTTAGTAGTATTTGGACAATTTATGCATATTTTATAGATTTATATTGAAAGAATAATAATGAACTCCTATGATTTTGGTACCTGTGTTTTATGAATATCAATTGCTGGATTCAGAAGTATATCATATAATCAACTTAGAGTATACATATAGCCAGAGGCTTTAAAAATTCTACAACTGATGTAACTCTCATGTTCAAATGTGAGGATGTTTTCTCTGCTAGTGGTAGTACATGCATAGTTCTGAGCATGAATTGCTCAGAAAAGTTGCTATCTAAATATTTGGTAG
The DNA here is from genome assembly GCF_014824575.4 of Sturnira hondurensis. Classification (NCBI taxonomy): domain Eukaryota; kingdom Metazoa; phylum Chordata; class Mammalia; order Chiroptera; family Phyllostomidae; genus Sturnira; species Sturnira hondurensis. The sequence continues at coordinate 1,124,907 of NW_028098001.1, read as the reverse complement.
CCAAAATTTTCCATATTCTTTTTTTATAATTTCTCATGGTATTGCCACTTAAAATTGCACATAGTTGGTTTTATCTGAAGTGCATGCCTCTATGGTATCATTTAAGTACTTGCTCTCTGAAGAAAGACCATGTCAGTTTTACGTTTTAGTAGTCTTCCAATTGCTAATACCAGTGAACATCTTGATCTGTCTCTGAAAGTGAACAATTCTGTTGAAACTGATACCCCTGATCACCATGCTAATTTGACAAGGCAATTTAAACGAGCTTTGGGGGTCCTACATGTTTAGTGGTTCCAACTCTACCAAAATGACTTGGATGCTATGGCCAAATACAGGGTGGGGCAAATGATGGTTTACAGTTGTTCATATAGAAAATAATGCAAGGCTGAAAGAATAATAAGGCAAGAATATACCCAGTGGTTCATGCACTCCCGACTGTAAACCTACTTTTACCCTACCCTGTACATACTAGGCAGAATAGCACAGAATGACTTTCTAAGTGACTTCAGATATTAGGTAAGAGGCCTACTCAATGCCCGAAAGTCTCTTCATCAATATCAGTTTTTTCATAAATTAACTTCTCCAAAATGGCTCTTATGAAACACAACTCTATTAGCTGGAAAGGTAGTACAGTGTTCCATTAGCCTGGGAAAAAGAGTTACTTAGCAAAGTCCTCAGGGAGTGAACACTAATAAATACATTTTGATGAAGTAGGAAAATGAATTTAAGAAAAAAATATGAGCATGGATTTTTGCCCAACTAAGTAGTTCCAGGTTGCTCACTCCAAAAATCCTCTGAAGGGCACTTGTGACAAAGCAGAAGTAAAGGTGAAGTCATGCCAAAGATAATGTTTCCCACACTTTAACAGGACTCCACAAAGAAGATTGTAAGATCATTCTTTTTTTAAAATTCTTATCCAAGTAGTACCTATCTCCATTGATTCAAGAGAAAATGAGGAAGAGAGAGAGAGAGACATCAATTGGTTGCCTCATGTATGCATCCCCAACCAGGGATCAAACCAGCAAACTTTCAATATATGGGACGATGCTCCAACCAACTGAGCCAAATGGCTGGGGCTATAGGAACATTCCTTATGGTTCAAAAATAGATGGATTTACTCTCCTCTGCCTTCACTTCCTCTTCTGTAAATCGGCATAGAAATAGAAGGCATTGTCATAGATAATTCACTGAGATTATATATGTAAAAGATTTAGAACTTTATAATATTAACAGTTTTTAAAGCATAGAGGTGCATTAACTCTGTAATGCAGTGTCCTAACACCTTCCTCATTTTACATTAAAAGAGCATTATTATTTTTATAAATTACTCACATTCCCAAAAGCCAATGCCCCAAAAAGAAAAAATAAAATGATTTTTTACAGGTTGTTTTTTTAAGATGATCACGAATGCTTGATTTTTATTTTTTTCTTTAACATTGTGAAATATCTGAAGCCTTCCTTTCTCATGTTAGAGAATGAATTTTAAATGAATTATAATTAGCTGTCCTTCAATCTTTAATCCTGGCAAATGAACATATTTTTAATTGATATTACAGGGTTTTTTCCCACACTCCTAGATGAGAGGTAAGTTCTTCAGGCACTTCTCTCTACCAGGAAATGAGCGCTCTCGTTGCTGTTCCAGTGAAGGGAGTCTCCAAGAGACTGATAATCTCACACACAATTTCGTTTATCAGCTCCCTGTGGTCTGTGTGCTTGTCTGCAAGCAGATTTCACCTGCATGAGGATTTCAGGATTAGGTTTTTCTATGTAATTTCACTCTCTAATAACAGGATTCTGTGGGCACTTTCTCAATTATTTCTGCTTCCTAGGGTCAGGCTACAAGGGTAAATGCAGAGATTTATGCACTTAATTCCCTTTGGATCAAGACGAACATACCCACTTTCATTCTTACTTTTTATTTATTAGACTTTTGTACAGCTTGTATTTCTTCCAATTTGCAGGCTAACAGGTGGCTTTATTTTTTTTCTCTTCTCTCTCTTTCCCATTTTCCTGTCTCTCTCACTCCCTCCCTTCTCTCCTTCCTTTCCAGTAATCAGAAATATGTATTAGTGTTTCAGTTCCAGAATATTTTCTTTTCAGAAATAGCCCTGCCTGTTTGTGTGTTTAAAGACCCTTATATTATAAGCTGTTACAGAAAATCAAGCAGAAATAAACATATATACAAAATAAAGTAAGTGATCAATTAACTACAATTAGTGAAACGCGAACTGACTCCCCTTTTGCCATCAACCTCAAAAATCTCAGTATATATATTAATGACTCTCTTAAGAACTTGTCATGTGTGTTTTATCTCCAGTGCTTTTTGTTACTGTCATCAAATCCAACATTCACCATAGTCATCAGATACCCTGTTTCCCTCTGCGAAACTAACTTCCTTTCAATCACCTTTCTCATGTTCTTATATAAATAAAGCAAGGTCTTAATTCTCACTACATCTTTATGAGCTCCCTTTCTTCCTCTTTTCTCACTTGCAAAGGAAGTGGAATGTCTTTTAGAATCAAATGGGCCTGTCATTTAGGGCTCCCAGTGGAGAAAAAAAAGAATATATGACATATAATTTCCAGTTTTGTCAAAACACTAAAGATAACATCCGTAAAACAACATAGTGCCTGGCACTCGATCAATCATAACAAATAGGGTCAACCGTTATCAATCTTGCCATTCACTGCAGCAGTAAGTCAGTATCCTCTTCATCACCGACTAGCCCCTGATGACATATAAATCATACTTCAGAATATTTGAAAGTAAATTTATTGAAGTGTAATTTATGTTTTGTAAAAATCGGCCTGTTTGTGCAGTACTATGAATTTTGTTAAATGCATAAAGTCACATACTCACCACCACAACTAAGATGCATAACAGTCTCAATGACCTGAACAATTCCTTTGGCAATTAATCCCCCATCCTGTAGTCCAGCTAGTGGCATTCACTAATGTTTTTCTTTATAGAGCTTTGTTTTTATTTTTCAGAGTCCTATATAAATGGAATCAAAGACCATCTAGCTTTGAGGTCCCCTTACACTTCATCTTGATGTTGAGTAGTATTCCAGTGTGTGAATGTTTCCAAGATGCGTACCCTTTCCTCTGGTAATGGACATTTGGTTTATTAAAACATATTAATGATTATGACTAAATTAACCATAAATATTCATATGTAAGTCTTTGTATGAACATATGTTTTCATTCCCCTTTGAAAGGTTTCTAAGATATTTTGTACTCATATAAGTTTATTTTTATTTTTATAAATGTTGTCAAAAAACTTGGCAAATTAATTGTAACATTCACATTCCACAGAGTTGTATGAGAATTCTGATTGACCCACATTTTTTAAAATCTTAATATTGTCAGTTTTTTTCTCTTGTTTTGATTAGCCTGTTTTAATAAGTGTTTAATTGTATTATACTATCTAAAATAATAATAAAATGTGCATCAGCCCTGGCTGGCATAGCACAGTGGATTGAGCACGGGCTTGCGAACCACACGATCGCGGTTCGATTCCCAGTCAGGGCACATGCCTGGGTTGCAGGCCAGTTCCCCTCAGGGGACTCACAAGAGGCAACCATACATTGATATTTCTCTCCCTCTCTCCTTCCCTTCCCCTCTGAAAATAAATAAATAAAACCTTTTAAAAAATAAAATAAAAAATGTGCATCATTTCATATGTTTATGTGCCATTTATAGATCATCTTTGGTGACGTATAGGCTTAAATCTTTTGCCTATTTTTAAAATTTGATTATTGGATTTCGATAGCCCATATTTCATTCCACCTTTTTTTAAATCAGGTGTGTGTTTGGCAAATATTTTCTCCTAATCTGTGCTTTATCTTTCTTATTTTTTAAAATGCTTATGAAAATTTAAAATTGTAAATTTTGATTAAGTCCATTTTTTCTAAAATTTCCTATGATTCACAGTTCATGTAACCTAACTATGAAATATTTGCCTAACACAATGTTGTAATAATTTGGACATTTTCCCCTATAAGTTTTATAGTGTTAGGTTGTGAATTAGAAATGTGTCCAATTTGAATGAAAAATTTTTATTTGGCAAGGTAGAAGATATGGATTGAAATTATCACTCTTTTTTTTGGTATAAATGTCCAGTGTTTAGCACTGTTTGGTATTCTATCAGTTCTCCATTAAATTTATTTAATACTTGTGTTGAAATCAGTTAAATAGATCTGTTTGTCTGTCTATTTCTGAATACTTTATTCTTTCGTTTTTGGCAATATGGTAACTTTATATATTTTTTTCAGTTACAGTTTATATTCAATATTATCCTGTGTTAGTTTCAGGTATACAGTATTGTGGTTAGTCAGTCATCCTTTATTCTGTTTCATTGACCTAAGCTTAGTCTTGCAACAGTTCTGCAATGCACTAATTATGTAACTGTGTATCAAGCCTCGGAATCAGAGAGTATGAGTTCCCAGACTCTGTTCTTTCAAAAAGTGCTCTCATTATTCTAGTTAATTTGCTTTGCATTCATGTTCTAGAGCCATAAAATGCCTCATGGTGGGAATAGGGGTGTACTCTGTTTTCTTGGTTGAATATCAGTCTTAGAATGCCACCGCGTGCCTGCCAGAAGGTTGTCAAAAGGAGACAAACACACGAGCCAAACAGCCTACTTTAGATACTCGTAATTCTCTGAATTCTTTATTCATCATTTCTCTGGACCCCTGTTCATTCTATTACATAACCTTTGTATATATGTTGTAATTCTTCAATTAAATCATGTCATTCCTCTGCTCAAAAACTGGGAGGGGTTTCCCAACAAAAATTGAGTCATTAGTAGCCTACAAAACCATTCATGATCTTTTATCTCATTCACTCTGACAGTTGCGTGCATTATTTTCTCCCGTGCCTCATTGACCACCTGTTTCTGGAGCATGTTATGTACATGGCCAGCCAATGCCTTCTTTACTGGTGGTCTCCTTTGCTCAGAATAGCCTTCCCTTAGATGTTGTCTTGCTCAACTCCATTAAGTCCTCTGAGCCTGTGCTCAAACACCCCCATTCCAATGAGGCCTACCCTGACCACTCCGATTAACACTGATCTCCATCCCTTTTCCTCCAACCCTCAACTCTCCATGTGTTGTATTTACCTGATTTCTTTTTTTCACTGCATTTATTTCTTCTAACATCTGGACAATATTCCTGTATTAGTTTTGTTCAGTTACAGTCTTCAGACGCCTATACTATTGTCTGATACAATGTGCATACTCTCTAAATTGGTGTTGAGTGAGTGAAGGCATTAATAAATAAGAAAATATGTGGCAGAAAAACTAAATTAAAATAAATTTATGAACATAAACCTGTATCAAAATTCAGAATAGCAGCAAGGACAGTAATAGAGCACTATGGATTTTTTTTATTCGAGTGAGAAAAATAAAGCCACCAGTTGAGAGAAGGCACAGAATAGTGCCAAGTACTCTGAATCAGATGAGGGGCATTTAGAGCCAGTTCTACAGTACCCTCCGGTGTAAACTTTAGAAGTCCCTGCAATCCCCCAGAGTTCCACATAATCTCACATCATTAGAAGGCCTCTAAACTCCTTCCATTTTTAGTGCCATGGCATGGTCCCACCCTAGGGAATGACATCTTATTGGTAAACAGAGCTTTTTTAAAAAAAAATAGTGGGTTTTTTTTCAAGATTTTGTCTATTTATTTTTTAGAGGGGAAGGGAAGGAGAGAAGGAGAGAAATATTAATGTACGGTTGCCTCTCGTGCCTCCTCTGCAGGGAGCTGGCCTGCAACCCAGACATGCGCCCTGACTGGGAATCGAACCACAGTTGTTTGGTTCATAGGTCTGCACTCAATCCACTGAGCTACGCCAGCCAGGGCAGAGCTTTTCTTTATGTCACATTAATTCTTCATGAGATTTTTCTCAGAAACTTTACCTGAGGAAACACTGTTTCAAACACAGAAACTTCAATTTTCAGAGCAATTCTACTTTTTTGTTCTATATATTTTAATAGACCTTATCTACTTTATTATCTTAGAAAAAAGCAATAGAAGGGGAAAATAATTTGAATGCTTATTATATAATGGAGAATGAGCCAAATCTAGCTTAAAATGCTCAGACACAGGCATTTTCTATTAGACGACAATCTCTTTCTTGACCAAAATCTGACCATCAATTTTTCTCTTTCAAACATGGTATGTTTTGTTTCTCAATTTAATGGAAACTTCCCGAGTAGCTCATCCATTCTCAACTTAAAGGTGTAGTCCAGCGTTTTATGACTGTTCTTATTTTAGTTCTGAAAAATGAACAAAATTTGGACAAAATAAAGAGTGGCATCAGAGGTTAAAACAGTGTTTTGTTTGATGTTTAAGTGTTCTCAGAGAAATCACATATTCATGTATTATTTTGTTTTTATTTCAAAAAATGTTTGTATGATTTACCCTGAAAAATAGTTTATGCCATACATAGTTTATGTTCTAGAAGCACACAGTATGTCAAAGAATTAGGGATTAATGCAGCCTGGTTGAGCAGGATATCTAATTATGAATTTGATATTTTAAACTGTGATAAAATTTACATATATGATACATTTGCTCTTTCAGCAATAAAATATATCATCCTGTAAATATAAAAAATTAAATATCTTCATTGTATATATCCATGAATTAGAAAAGGAATAATGTTTTGCATAACTAAGTTTATTAGGAAGTTTTAATGAAATACTAGTTCTAATCAATAATCAAACCCTAATTGAAAACTCTCTGTCCTATAAATTAGAATAATTGTTTAAGTATGAAAGACTAAAAACAGTAAAATTTTCTTAGGTAATTAATAAGTAATAATATTTACTTTTCTGAGTATTGTTACTTTGATAAATCCATAGTTGCTGCATTATTCTAATTAAATTAAGGATAAACAGTTATTGAACTCCATAGAAATATAAAGACTGAATAGAGGAATTTATTACTGTCACAAAAGAGTAAACTTTTACTTTCTCTTCAAATGTATTCTTTAATATTCAAAGCAAGTTCATGAGTCTGAAGATGTTGTATTTTGCTGTGTGTAGTGAGTACCCATGATTTAGGCCCAAACTTTCAGGGAAAAAAATCTTTCATTTTAATTTTTTTAAATGTAATTGCTTACTTATTTAATACATTTAATTTTTAAAATGTAATCACTTATTTATTTATATTTATAAACAAAACCGATTATTGTTTTCCAGGGCATTATTTTTCATGTGGATATCATTATTGATTTCTGGAGTTACACTTTTCTTTTCAAAGATTTTATTTATTTATCTTTAGAGGGGAAGGGAAAGAGAAAGGTAGAGAAGTATCAATGTATGGTTGCCTCTCGTGCATACCCTGTTGGGAACTGGCCTGCAACCCAGTTATGTGCCCTGACTGGGAATCAAACCACGATCATCTGGTTTGCAGGCCCACACTCAGTCCCCTGAGCTACACTAGCCAGGGCTGGAGTTACACTTTTAATGAATAAGCATTAATAAAATAATTTAAAACATTTGTATAGATTCGGCATTAGTATTACCCATGTATAATGCTCATCCTTATTTTTTCCCTCAAAAATTTGGGCAAAAAGTGCTCATTATATATGGCAAAATATGGTAATTCAATCAGTGATAATTCAGGATTTGCAAATGCTTCAGCCTCCTCAGTCTAAGCATCAGTTCTCACTGGATAATGATAAATATGGAATTATAGAGGGGTATAAAATATTGGCTTTTGTCCCCACTAACCCAAATATAAGGCCTAAAAATGTTTTTTATTTTCAAATAAATCTGTAAGACACAATAATTCATTTATTATCTACCACGTATATCAAATATGATAAAGTAGATAAAAACAATTAGGTTAACTGAAGTTTTAGTTCATCATGTTCAAATGTCCTTTTACTGTATATTCCCTTTTCTCTTAGAGGCTTGGCATTTTATGTATTGAAAACAGTACTTCTTAGGTATTAAGAGGAAAGTATTTCTGAGTGAGGGATTGGAAAGAGCAAGGGCCTTGCGGTGAGAATTTGGGTGGCACGTTTAAGGCCCATAAGGGAGCCACGGTGGCCAGAGCATAGAGAGCCTTGTTGTGAGTGGGAGGGTGCACTCAGAGAGGGGCAGAGGTGGGAGGTAGAACAGACCATGAAGAGACCTGGAGGTCCCGTTGACTGGCTCAGCATTTTATTTTTTAAATGAGAGAAAGGGCATTGGGGGAGTCGGACTTTAGAAGTGACTTAATTTACATTTGGGTGGATAAAATAGCTTGGTGTGAAGCTTAAGTTAAGATGAATTGGAGAATGAGCGGGAAGAGGCAACTAGTAAGAAAGTTACTGAAATTGTTCAGGAAAAACATGTTTGGGGTCTGAGCTAGACAGTGCCAGTGGGGATATTGACCTTGGGCCTAGAATAGAAGTATTTTTTGAGAGGAAATTTATAAACATTCTCTATATCTTTGGAAGGCTGAATAAAGCAGAATAATGTAACACTAAACACATGTTACATTGGATGTGAGAGTTAATTTCTTAAACAGAATCATGGCTGACACACAAAGCAGTATTCTCATGTAGGGCCAACTATTTCCCCACTCAACAATCATTGAGGAGTAGTACTATTCCTTTTCTCTTTTCTGTATGTGTTCATACAAAGACTCATTTGATCAGAATGAGCTTCCTGCTTTCGAAGTCTTTTTCTTATTGTTCTTTACCTGAAAAATAAATATAAAATACAGAAATTTAAAAAATACTTTAACATTTATAGAGCTATAAGGGAATTAACCTTGACAATCTCCATGAAATAGATACATGGAGATATTTGTACAATATATTCATGAATGTATATAATTATATACAGGTAGATATATAAATATAAATAACATGCAAATACATATATGAACAAGTATATAATATATATTCAAATATACATATAGTTAAAGAGGTAGAAATAGGATCTTATTTGTATGGCCTTTTTTCTCTTTCTAATCTTACTTTTGCAAGCAGAAGGCTCTCTTCCTTGCTTATTTTGTAAGATTGCTTTTGTAAAATATTCTATTATCTAGAATCTTTTTCTCTTTCTTTTCTCTTTTCTCCTCCTTCCCCCTCCTCTTCTTTTATCTATTGACTTGTTTTTCAACAAACTCTATTTTCTAAGTAATATTGATAAAAGAACTCATTCTCAAACCTTCAACTTTACTTTATGCTTCTAAATCTAAGTCTCTGGTCTGGATCAGTCACTCCTTGTTTTCCTAAATGGAGTTTCCATATACCTATCAGATAATTTATCAATGTGTTCTCTTGGGCTAGTTTCCTCAAGCTTTCTATGCAAATTATGTTCTTTGCAATATGAATTTGAGACGCTTTTAACCAATGAGAGATTCCGACAGGAGATTAGAGACTTGGAAGCAGACAGCAGAGTATTTCACTCTTCCTGCTTTAGGGGTGTCTGTGAATGTGGTCTCTCTTCCATAGTTGCATCAGTCCAGGCAGGCCTGCCCTTCATGTGTAAGCATGCAGCCAGTGATCCCTGCTCTTGACCTCTGTGAACTTTCTTTCCTTTGTGCTTGCAACCATTTGGGTGCCAGAGGCTTCTTGCTGTCACTAAATTCTAGATTGTTTTCTTTCTCTTCTGACTTTTCAATCCTTCTAATTCCTTAGAAAGTAACTTCACCATCCATGTCATCTATTTTTCTCATTATTATAATGATATCATGGTTATTATGAACCCAGCTTAAAACAAAGAGGTCAGTTCTTAATTTTAATGTGGGAGGAATGAAAATACAGGTACATAGGACCCAGAAATGATTCAAACAACCTACAAATGTACAATCTAGTATTCTTTACTTAACCATGATATATATAAACATATATAAAATGTTCTGCAATGTGACTACTAAAACATCATTTTACTGATCTAACTAAGCTCTAAGAAGCTGAACAAACATTCTAAGATCAAACAAGCAGGTGAGGAGTTTAGTGTTAAAATACAAAACATAATCAAATGAATGTAACTAATTAGTTAATAATATTTGCTATATTTTTGTTTTAAAGACATGACATTCAGAGACAGCAGTGACATCCAAAGTGACTCCTAGTTTAATTAGCTTATTAGAAATATTTCAAGTTCTTTCATTTTGGGGGTAATACAAAGTGAGTAAGAATTAGCAAGAATCTCTAATGCTTTGATATATTTTTTTCCAAACCCAGGGGAAGCAATAAAATTATGCCAATTCCAAAGCTGATTTATAAATTATTAGATGTTTAAAAATAAAAATACATTGTTTTTCCAAAATATATTCTGCAAATTACTTTTCCACTAAATATCAATAATCTTCCTTGACAAAAAGAATGTACATGTATATACAATTATATAAATAATGCAAAATTAAACTTCTGCTTGAATTTTATAACACTATTAAATGTTTGAGAAGCCATAGAGAACTTTGAATTCAATGATATCTCTGAGAATTTGATATACATTTGCATACATATGTACTCACACACACACAGAAATGTAAAGATGTGTGTGTGAGTACATACTTGCATAATTTCCCACTAACATTCAACTTGAGAGTGGGAAATGATGCAAGTCAATTCTGTATATGATAGAACTGTGTCCTTACCTATAGCATTTTATTAAACTTTTCTTAGTCATGCTTCTAACTTTTGACAGAACCAGGATTAACATCCAAGTCTAAGAACTTTTGTTGATCACTGACCAAGTGTAGTAGCAAAAGCATATTTGAAGTTATACAATTCAAATTTATGTTTTGGCTTCTTACTCACTAAATGGGCCAACAATTTCTCATCTGTAAAGTGAGTATAATGAAATAGTAATATGTACAATATTTTTTGTAAAGACACTTGGCATTCAGATTCTTTACAGTGGTGGCATTATGGTACAAATCAATAGGAGAGTGCCTCTAAAAACATTTTGAAGCCAATCTTGTATTAGAATTTTAATTTGATTAGAAAGATAATACCATAAAAATTATATCATTTTATAACCAACAGTTTGTATTTAATATGATACACCCCAATTTTCTTGTCTACGTACCATATAAAGTACTTAAAATTAACAGATTTGAGCAAATTTGTTTTAGGTTAAAGTGTTTTGTTTGTTTTTATATCTCATTTATACTTGGATTAACTGAATATTTGCACAAGTCCTGAAGAAATAATAAAAAATATTTGTATTAAAATAGAATGCAGGGAGAATTCAAATATTTTGTTACTTTCAAGAGTAGAAAACTACATGATCCTCTGATCATATCAATTTGACAATTCTGAGTTGACATTTTTTAAATAAACTATTATTTTTAGTCAATTTAATGACTGGATTGAATTGAATTCATGATATAGATCATCAATTGCGTCCAACTCACTCTGAGAAAGATTTAGGAAGGGCATTTTAACTAACTATAAAAAGTAGTCAATTCTGAAGTTTCACATAGAAAAGTTCTCGGAATATTAACTCTCTCATCCATCTGAACCATTTTAGATATACCGATGGGATGACAGCATTTCATGATTCATTCAAATCTCAGTTACCCTTGTTAATGGGAAATGGCAGAATCCAGATGAATGAAAACCTCAAATGACCCCTTATCTTATGGCAATTATTGATGTTCACATTCTTAACTTCTGGCCAAAGGTGTCAGAAAAGAAGCAAATGACAGATTTTAATTCATCCGAAACTTGTTTCCTTTTTCCCTAGCAATGAGACACAAGTGATAACGGACAGAAATAAATGATGAAAATTTAAGAGGACAAATAGAAGACTAGGAAAAATAGTCAATCCAATTGTGTAAAAGTTGGAATGTTTCATTTCTAAATTACTTGTGCACTATATTGTTTTACCCAAGTGATTTCAAATTATTTATTATAAATACCACATATATTCTATATCTATCAAAAAATAACTTAGAAAATGCTAAAGGTAACACTACATAGTGAAAATATCACATATATTAGGCCAACTTAAAATATCTTAGCCAGTTAATTTAATAGGGTAAGGATACATTTCCTGACCAATCAAAAAAGGGATTTGGGTCTAGATAACTTCTGATTTTGCTCTAGTAAAAAGGACTTTGTTGGACATTCTGGGAGGTTCAGAATATTTAAGATATGGTTCCTAATATCAAGAAACTTAAAAATTAGTTGAAATACATGTATTTACAGGAAGATGGTGAGAAATGTTTTCTAAATAAAGAAACATGGGCAAACAGAAAATATTACTTGTACATATTTATACTTGAGGATAGAAGTTAATATTTTATCTAGGTTTAGAAGTATAATGATGAGTTTTATAGGTAAATATGTGAGATAAAGGACATTCAAAATAAATAAAAGTGAGCAAAGACAAGTAGTTACAAAAAGGCTTGATGTACCTAGGTAATAAAAATCATCCAGATGCCATTATTTGAATTTTTATCTTAAAACATGGAGGCTAATCTAGATCAGTAATTTTGAAATATATCTCATGGTTTACAATGTGGGCTTTAAGGTCCTTCTGATAACAATTTTTAGAAAAAAATGAGTGTCTTTTTAGGCCATCTGTATACCACTTACCAGAATCTGCACCCACATAGGCTGCCTTATTGCTTTATAGTATAGAAGAATTATTCTGGTTCCTCTCCATAACTAATTTTTCTATTCATCAGGTATCTTAACTATCTATATTAACGTCTTACAGCTGCTGCAACAAAGTTCCACAAACTGGGTAGCTTCTTAAACCAATAGAAATTTATTCTATCACAATTCTGGAGGCTAGAAGGATGGATTCAAGGTATAGCAGGGCCAAGTTCTCTCTGAAGTCCTAGAGGAGGAACTATTATGTGACTTTTCCAGCTTCCGGTGGTGTCTGGCAATCCTTGGTGTTTCTTGACTTGTGGATGCATCACTGCAAACTCTGTTTGCATCTCTACGACTGTGTCCAAATTTCCCTCTTCCTGTGAGGATTAGAGCCCATCCCGATTACAATTGCAAAGTCCCTATTTCCATATAATGTCACATTATAGGTTCTGGGTAAACAGCAGTTGGGGGGATAGCATTCAACACATTGCACTCTCTCACTCACATCATTATATAAACACAATGCTCTTTTTCTCATGTCAAAGTGTGCTCTTTACCTCATTTTCTCCATTTATCTTCTTTTATTTGCATATAACTCTTAAAGGCATTGTTTGTATTTGCAGTCCCCAGTATGTTTCCCTTCACTCTTAGTTGTAACCACCCTAACTGCTTCTTTTCAGATGATGAATGGCCTGTGTGTTGCTGGTTTCAGTGGTCAGTACTCAATCTTTATTTATTTGACTCGTGATGGCGTTTGATTCTTTTCTTGATACACTTTCTTTACTTGGCTTCCATGATACTGATGTATCTTGATTTTTCTCAGATTACACTGGATGCCTCTTCCCAATTTTTTGAATTCTATTTTTCAAGAACAGTCTGCCTTCAGTATTATTTTGCATTACTTTCAGGTGTACAGCGTAGTGGTTAGACAATCAGGTACTCTGTAGTGTTCGGTCCAGTATTTCCATGACCCACATGACACCACACATAGTTATTATAGCTGTACTTTGTGCCCCTAGGACTCTTTTGTAACCACCAATCTGTACTCCTCTATCCCATCACCTTGTTCCCTTCGTCCCCCGTGCCCGTCACTGTTAGTACAACTCTACAGAGCTGGCACAGCCAGTTCTTTTGCAGTGGAGGACACTTGAGTCATTATTGAGTAAGAGTTTTAATGCTGGCACAGAAATCTTAGTCAGGACTCTATTTCAATATGAATAGACTATTGTCAAAGCCATTTCCTGTAAATGCAAACAATTTTATTTTTATGGATTTCATTTATTAAAAAGCATAATGAAACCATGCACCTGTGACTTTTCCCATCCTACAAGGACAGAGAAAGCCCACCCATGTGTTACTTTCTGTTCCGAGCTTAAATCTGAAATTTGTTTTCCTTTTAAAGAGATTTTGACTTATTAAATAAAATGCACAATGTATCAGTTATCTTTTAATGGTTATGGATAAATGGATGAAAACTATGACATGAGTGGCCAGATACACTAGATTGCTGATTCAGTTGATATGATAAATGAAAAGCTAAGTTGGATATTTCTAGTCCTACAGTTACAAGAAGCCATTCCCAAAGACAAAAACTCATTACATTAATTTGGATTTTATGTTATTTATATACTAAAATATTGTCCTTTTTATCTACTAGCTTTTTTTGTCTTTGGGGGATTTTGCAGAGAACTAGACTGCTGCTAAATATAGTCTAGCTCTCATTCTCCCATTTTTGACTGCTTTCATCTTGGGAAAAAAAACTTAATCATTCTGTGTCCCAAAGGATCAAACGAATCTGTTAAATTAAGAGCTGCCGTGCTATAGCACATTGCCTATTTTCGTAAACAAAGGTTTTTTAATTTTTTTATTTAATTCTTATTCAAGTACAGTTTTCTGTTTTATATTCCCTGCCCTGCCCCACCCCAGTGCTCCCCACCTCCCTCCAATTTCCGCCCCCACCTTATTTATTGTCCATGTGTCCTTTATACTTATTCATGTGAGTCCCTCGCCTTTTCCCCTATAATTCTCTCCCCTCTCCTCTCTGGACCCTGTCAGCCTGTTCCATATTTGAGTGTTATTGGTCATATTTTGCTGGCTTGTTTGTTTTGTTGTTTAGATTCCTGTTAAAGGTGAGATCATATGGTATTTGTCTTTCACCTCCTGGCTTATTTCGCTCAGCATAATGCTCTCCAGTTCCATCCATGATGTTGCAAAGGGTAGGAGCTCCTTCTTCCTTTCTGCAGCATAGAATTCCATTGTGTAAATGTACCATAGCTTTTTGATCCAGTCATTTACCGATGGGCATCTAGGTTGCTTCCAACTCTTGGCTATTGTAAATTGTGCTGCTATGAACATTGGGGTGCAAAGGTTCTTTTGGATTGGTGTTTCAGGGTTCTTAGGATATACTCCTAAGAGTGGAATTGCTGGGTCAAAAGGCACGCTCATTTTTAGTTTTCTTAGAAAGTTCCATACTGTTTTCCATAGTGGTTGTACCAATCTGCAATTCCACCAACAGTGAACTAGGGTCCCACTTTCCCCACAACCTCTCCAGCAGTTGTTGTTTCTTTGTTTATGATAGCCATTCTAAGGTACTCAGAAAAATGGGAATAGAGGGAACATTCCTCAATATAATAAAGGCCATATGTGAAAGACCTACAGCCAACATCATACTCAATGGGCAAAAACTAAAAGCTTTTCCACTAAGATCAGGAACAAGACAAGGTTGCCAACTATCACCACTTCTATTCAGTATAGTATTAGAAGTTCTAGCCACAGCGATCAGACAAGAAAAGGAAATAAAAGGCATCCAAATCAGAAAGGAGGAAACAAAACTGGCGTTGTTTGCAGATGGCATGATAGTGTACATGGAAAAGCCTATACCCTCTACCAAAAAACAGCTCAAACTAATAAATGAATTTAGCAAAACAGCAGGATACAAAGTCAATATCCAGAAATCAAAGGCATTTTTGTATACCAACAATGAAGCAGCAGAAGCAGAAATCAAGAAAAAAAATCCCATTCGCTATAGCAAAAACAAAAATAAAATATCTGGGAATAAACCTAACCAAGGAGGTTAAAGACATGTACGCAGAGAACTATACAACACTGAAGGAAGAAATCAAGGAAGACACAAACAAATGGAAGCATATACCATGCTCATGGATTGGAAGAATTAACATCATCAAAATGTCCATACTACCCAAAGCAATTTATCGATTCAATGCAATACCTATTAAAGTTCCAATGGCATATTTCACAGACATAGAACAAACACTTCAAAAATTTATATGGAACCATAAAAGACCCCAAATAGCAGCCGCAATTTTGAGAAAGAAGAACAAAGTAGGAGGGATCACAATACCTGATATCAAACTGTATTACAAGGCCACTGTAATCAAAACAACCTGATACTGGCATAAAAACAGATACATAGACCAATGGAACAGAATAGAGAACCCCGAAATAAACCCAAATCTCTATAGTCAATTAATATTCGACATAGGGGGCAATAACATAAAATGGAGTAAAGATAGCCTCTTCAACAAATGGTATTGGGAGAACTGGACAGCTACATGCAAAAAAATGAAACTTGAGCACCATCTTACACCATACACCAAAATAAATTCAAGGTGGATAAAAGACTTAAATATAAGCTGGGAAACCATTAAAGCCCTAGAGGAGAACATTGGCAGGAAAATTTCAGATATTCCACACAACAAGATTTTTATTGATATGTCCCCTAGAGCAAGGAATATAAAGGAAAGAATTAACAAATGGGATCTCATTAAAATTAAAAGCTTCTACATGGCTAAGGAAAACAGTATCAAGATTAAAAGAGAAGCAACTGTTTGGGAAAACATATTTGCCAATGATGCTTCAGACAAAGGTTTAATCTCCAAAATATACAAAGAACTTACTCAACTCCACTCAAAGAAGACGAGTAACCCAATTAAAAAATGGGCAAAGGACTTGAGCAGACATTTTTCCAAGGAGGACATACAGAGGATCCAGAGACACATGAAAAGATGCTCAATATTGTTAACTATCAGAGAGATGGAAATTAAAACCACAATGAGATACCAGTTTACACCAGTCAGAATGGCTATCGTAAATAAAGTTTTATCAGTACAAAGTTGTATTATTTGTTTACATATGGTCTGTGTCTGCTTTCATGCAGCAATGGCCAAGTTGAATAGTTATGGCAGGAACATCTAGCCTGCCAAGATTAAAGAGTTACTATTTGAATCTTTATAAAAGCTATCGGGAGGGGGGAGAGCACGGGGGGTGGGATGGGATGGGAATAATAGACAGAAAACTGTACTTGAAAAAATAATTAAATATATATGTATATGTAAAATTACATATATATAATTATATAATATGTGTATTTATATACATATTATATAATATGTATATANTGAACCTTTATAAAAACTATCGGGAGGGGGGGAGCACGGGGGGTGGGATGGGATGGGAATAATAGACAGAAAACTGTACTTGAAAAAATAATGAAATATATATGTATATGTAAAATTACATATATATATATAATTATATAATATGTGTATTTATATACATATTATATAATATGTATATAATTTTTCAAATAAATTTGGAAAAAATTTAAATTTTTCAAATAAATTTCAAATAAATTTGAAAAAAAAACTATTGGCAAGCTTCTGGTCTAGGTGACTTCTGGGATTGCCCTAAATTTTAAATGTGTACAACTGTAATTGAACAACAATAAAATAATAAAAACAATTTTCTAGTTCTCTTTGATTAATACTGCAAAAACTGATTAAGTACTTACTACTCATCAGACTTATGAATGAATGGTTTAAAATATATTTAAAGGTATAATGATCCTCAACAATGTCTTATGTCAGTCTTTCTTGAGGAATACAGGTTCTATCAATGCGTATTTGGACATACTAGGTAGCATCTGCTAAGAAACTGTTGCTCAAGACATGGGCATTAAGGAAATTCATCACTGAAGTAATCACTGAATAATAAGATTGGCAGATAAAGCTTTCAAGCAAAAGCAGAACTTGAATTATAAGATAGAAAATGAACATATTAAATTATCTATTATTTTCTCCTCCACCTTTCTTTTAAAAGATTTTACTTATTTATCTTTAGAGGGGAAGGGAAGGAGAGAGGGAGAGAAATATCAATGTATGGTTGCCTCTCATGCATTTCCTGCGAACTGGCCTGCAACCAAGGCATGTGCCCTGACTGGGAATCGAACTGTGATCCTCTGGTTCATAGGCCCACGCTCACTCTACTGAGCTACACCAGCCCCGGCTTCTCTTCCACCTTTAGTAAAGCACTGCTAAATATTCTCAACTTGAGTCCACAATGCCACCTCACGGTCATATTCTTACAGTTAGTCAAACTGGAAATCTTAAATACAGATTTCATGTCTTCTGTTATTACTGGGGCATGTTAAAGGGCCTGAACTAACAAAGGTGTAGGTGTAGCATGTCTGTATATGTGTTATTCGTATTTGTGGTGTGTGTGTGTGTGTATATATATATATATATATATATATATATATATATAATTATATAATATGTATATTTATACATATATATACACATACACACATTTTACCCATTTGTAATCATTTAAATCTTTCTAAGCATTATTTAACAATGCTGAATTGCATACAAAGACATAGAATGTCTTAAAAGTAGTCAAAAATTAAATACATAAAATGAACTGAAAATAACAGTACATCTCTTTTTAATTTAGACAGGTGTGAAAAAACCAACATTGCTAATTTCTCATGAAATATTTTCTGTCTAAAACTGTTCTATATTTTTTCTCAAGGTAAATTCAGTAACTGGAGCCAGGATGACTATAAAGCTAGTAATTATTTGATATATATTTTTTTAATTTTTATTTTTATTTAATTCTTGTTCAAGTACAGTTTTCTGTCTTATATTCCCAGCCCTGCCCCCCCGTGCTCCCCAGCTTCCTCCCATTTCTGCCCCAACCTTATTTATTGTCCATGTGTCCTTTATACTTGTTCATGTGAGTCCATCCCCTTTTCCCCCATGATTCTCTTCCCTCTCCCCTCTGGACCGTGTCAGCCTGTTCCATATTTGAGTGTCATTGGTCATATTTTGCTTGCTTGTTTGTTTTGTTGTTTAGATTCCTGTTAATGGTGATGTCATATGGTATTTGTCTTTCACCGCCTGGCTTATTTCGATCAGCATAATGCTTTCCAGTTCCATCCATGATGTACAAAGGTTAGGAGCTCCTTCTTCCTTTCTGCAGCATAGAATTCCATTGTGTAAATGTACCATAGCCTTTTGATCCAGTCATTTACTTATTTAAGCATTCAATTAAATACAATTACTCATTTTGCTATGTGTGTTCATTTTTCCTAATGACGGAATAAAAGGCAGAGACACAGGGTGGATAATTCCCGTTAGTCCAGTGAAGAAAGACACTGGTGGAAAGACTTCTTTTCAAGAGCATTATAAAGACTAAGTTATACTGTAAATAGAGAATGCTCTGCAAATGTAGCGTACCAAACCATCAACATCATTTCTTTAGTACAGAAAAATAAAAGGATATTGCTTCCTACAATCTGAAATTGCAGATTTCAGAGAATAAAATAAAATAAAATGAAGAGAATAAAGAAAAGTGACATATGGAATAGAAAGTTTATAATGCTTATTCAAGTTCTTCAGTTGACTGGCCTAAATATTTTCTTCTGTCCTCCTTTACTTTGCATATGTGTTTTAAAGCCTTTTTTACTTATATAATCTTGTTTACCCAAGTTCTTTTCCAAAAATTTAGAGCTTCACTATAAACAGCAAATATTTATGAAAAATTATTTTGAATTTGACCCAGTAAAAACATATAGTCACTTTCAATCTAAGAAAGAGAATACTGACCTCACTAACAAATGTTTTTTTAAAATTTTGTAGTTAACAGAGGCATGCCTTCTACATTCTAGGCACTATTCCAAGTTAGTTTATGAACAGTAAGTCAGTGAATTATTTTGTCACTATTAAAGTGTATAAATTCTGATTAATTACATATTCCTTCATTGTTTCTACAACAATAAATTATTATAATGAGATTTAATACATTTAAGTGCACTATAAAACTTTTGACATTTACTTCCTTTCTGTTGACACATGTGGTCTTTCTTTAATAATTATGGAGGAGGATGAGAGCAAAGGGACAAGAACCTTTGGCTGTCAGTAGTTCTTTCATATTGTCAATTATTTCAAAAGATCAATTTTTGGCTCATTATATAGGTGATTGTAACATGTGACCTATGGGTGATGCCAGAACAGTTCAAAGTGCCCAAACTGGCTTCACATTTTCTAATTCTGAAACAAGTGTGGTGAAAGTCTTGGACACCAGAAGAAAAATCTGTCAACTCCCTCACCAGCAGCTGTCACCTGCAGTTAATCTTTTTATTGCTATTTGTGTATTCCCCCTCACACCTCTCTATCTCCCACACACTATGTCACCATCTGCCACCGCATTTGGCTGCATTCAGTAGAGCTCTCCAAACACGGGCCTGCCGGACTTTTCGGTAAGTCAGGCATCACTACATCGGTGATGGCAAGGTCCTCTGAAAATAAAAGTAAATATTGTGTAACTGAAGTAGCAATACTTGCCCACATTTTCTGAAGATCTAAAATTTTTTTAAGTGGGGGTACATAGGAATGGGGCTCACTGGATGTTCTAGCACGTAGGAAAAATATATCTGAATGGGGTACTTACAAAGAGTAAGGGTAACTAGACTTTTTTTCTTCACAGGACCCCTGTGCCTAATGAGAAGTAGTAGAGAAGTGAATCAACCAATTTATACACAAAGAGTTAACAATGTAGTCAGTGTGGTGAAGACCGTTAACATCTGGGCCTATTTGCTTCATCTCTCCTTTCATGAAAATTATACTTCTATTTCCAACTTGCTGTTAAATGTCATATGACCATTCTGACTCATCTTTTAAGGATACATGCATTGTTTTTCATTAAAGCATTTATCTTTTTGAGTAGCCAGGATCTCAGGATTAACTTATTTACGATAGCATAAACCAGTCTATTTTGACTAATACCATAGGTTACCAGTAACTAAAGAGTTCATCTCCGCCCAGTATTTCCACTATCTGCCTCCCAGAATAAGAATTTTAATGATGGGCCATTCTGTTTTCTAGGTATTCTGCATGTCCAGTTGTGTCTGGTTACTCTAAGACTACTGAATCTCACTATTCTGTCAGTTTGGGGAAGGGTTTGGCTGCCTCCACAGTTGGGTTATTAGAAGGGAAATAATATAGAGAATTCTATGTAAGTTTCCTCTAGCCTTTTAACCAGAGAGCCATGATGGTAACCAAAGAAGTTTCACCAGATGCAGTACTAGAGACTGCTGCCAGAGAACAGCGCTGCCTGGTGAGACAAAAGAGGCAGAAGAAACAGAGGACCTATGTTCAAGTCTCGGGACCTGCACTTCCTCCANCCCAGTATTTCCACTATCTGCCTCCCAGAATAAGAATTTTAATGATGGGCCATTCTGTTTTCTAGGTATTCTGCATGTCCAGTTGTGTCTGGTTACTCTAAGACTACTGAATCTCACTATTCTGTCAGTTTGGGGAAGGGTTTGGCTACCTCCACAGTTGGGTTATTAGAGGGGAAATAATATAGAGAATTCTATGTAAGTTTCCTCTAGCCTTTTAACCAGAGAGCCATGATGGTAACCAAAGAAGTTTCACCGGATGGAGTACTAGAGACTGCTGCCAGAGAACAGCACTGCCTGGTGAGACAAAAGAGGCAGAAGAAACAGAGGACCTATGTTCAAGTCTCGGGACCTGCACTTCCTCCGCATTACAATCAGAAAATAAAATATAACCACAGATTGCACAGAAGATTAGTAAAAAGCAGAATTGTTTTCTGAAGACATTATTGAATTCTTTTCTTTCCTTAAAAAGGAAGTAAATAAAGTAAATTTGGAAGAATTCCCAGACTGCACATCTGCCTGCCTAAATTGCACCTGAGAAGTAGCAACCAAACAGATGGGAGCGAGGAGAATTAGAGAACAGTTTCTTTTGATTTTATGTGCCTATAATCACAGTACCTTACCCCCTTCAAATAAAAGGTCTTTAGGCTGGCAGACAGTCTTGTAAATACAGACTGCAACACCTGTGTGGCAAACAAGTAGATACAGGCTCCATGGTGGGTTCCCTAGACAGACAAGATAAACTATGCTGAGTTTGATATATGCACAACACTCTAGCTTTCATTGCCTCTTTCTCTAAACAAGTCATTAACTACAGTATACAGAAATAATATTGCTGTTATTAAACTTGTGTTCTTTGCTGCATTGGAGGGGGTATCAGTCTCTCATCTTTAATTCCATGTCTTCTCTTGTTCTGCCCCTTCTTTTCTCCTAAGCCAAATCAGACATCGTTTTGTTGTTTGTTTGTTTGTTTTAATTATGAGTCCTCTGAATGGGATGGAAACATTTCAAGCTCATTTAATGGTCAGTATTATTTTCTTCATTTCTAAAAATCTCCAATAACACTAAATGAACTTTGTGAGTTGAGCAGATAAAAAATTCTAATAATCTTAATATTGTGGAACCTTTGCAAATAAGACTAAAATATCATAGTATTATCTGTCTTCTAAAGAGGGCAGCAAGAATTGTGAACTTGGCATTTAAAGGAAAGAGAATGTAAAACAATAATGTATCATGACAAGTAGTTTTTTTGAGAATTATAGTGTGTATAAGTACTTATTAATATTTAAGAAATTGAGTTTTACCCAAACAGGGGAGATTAAATATCAAAGTGTGTTAGTAGAATTGTTGATAAAATATAAAATGTCTCATCCTTGCAATGGGTCCACAGCTTAACATTCAGCTAAACAGGGATTAACATGAGGTAAGGCTGACAGTGAATTAACTGACAATGACAGATACTTTTTCAGCTTTGACGTGGATATTTAACCATTGTTCAACATAACCATATATCATGGTATTGGTTAGCATTAATGGATCTTAGGCATCCAATTTATTAGCTGAGTTTTTTTCTGTCTATATAGTCAATAGTCATTTTGGGGAAATATACTGGAAATGTAAAGTGCAATGAAATCTGCCAAGAACAAATAATAATATTCTGACTCATTGTGACCATGAAATCTACCTTAAAAATAAGGAATGATGTCAAATATTTCTCTATAAATTATGAAATATCATGCAATGATCACTTTAAATTACATCAAACACATCTCTTATTCACATAAGATTTTACTTTTCTTTAATAATTTTTTTAAAATCAATTAGGCTTTTATACTTTTATATTGTATGATTATTGGACTTCCTACCAAAATTTAAATTTCTTAAATAAGTGATTAAATTTAGACTAAAGACTTGGGTCCTTTGATCAGCATGGTTACAGAAAACTGATTTGACTGAGCTTACGACACAGCAGAGCTTGCTTAATTGTCATTTGGAAGGAGTCTGCGTGAATCAGACAGGTCAAAGAAGTTTCATTGCAGTTTGCCACAGCTCGTTTAAAATGCCCATGCTGTGAGGAGAAGACAGACATGAAAGTACCAATCTTATCACTCTCCCTTATTACATGTTTATTAACTTGGATTGAATTAAATAAAGGCACAGCAAATCACATTGACAAGTTTCTTAGAAATCCCTTTGCACAAAAGTCATGGATATGTGCTATATTCATCTTAATGGGATTCATTAAAAGTAGCTGAAATGTACAAACTCACACATACATACATACAATTTAGAATATCCCTCTCTCTTTGTTTACCTGTGACAATCCTTGTTTTTGCACAAAAATTTCTATATCTCAATAAATGTCCTGTTTCTAGACAATTTGGGGTAGGCGGTCACCATAAAACACACACATGCACACACATGGTGCTGTCTGATCTCACTTTGCATGTATTACCACAGTCTTTGAAAGAGTACTGTACACTTTTGGCCAAGGTAGAAAATCAGAAATAAACAATGAAAACATAACAAAACATATAAAATAACAGTGTCTAAGAGGTTGACTATCAGGCAATAAAGGACACTGATTTTTGAGATACAGGAAAAAAGTCAGTTGAACCCAGTGATTATCCAAGCTTATTTCCTTGAGAGAGTTCTGGGCTCTTGAGAAGCAAGGGTAAATGTAAGCAGAGAATCCTTCAAAAATCAACTTTTCCAAGTTTGAGGTTTCTCAGCTGTACAAAATCACTCTGTGCTTAGTGTCGCATGGAACTACCTTCCACATTCTTTCTATCTAGGGCTTTGATGGCATAAACAACTGAAGCCCTTTCCGCCTCCTGTACCATGAGTGACAGAGTCCTGTTTATCTGACCCAGAGACTTCTGGTGCCAACATGTGGAAGACTGTGGCTAACTAGTAGGGTAAGATCCCAAGCCTTTCGTATTTTTTGGCATAAAAGACAGTGAACAAATAAAAGTTTAGAAAGGACAGAGTATCAGATGTCATAGAAAAAATACTAAAAGCACAATTCATAAAAGAACAAGTTAATAAATTGGGATTCATCAAAATAAAAAACTATTGCTGTTTGAAAACACTGTTAAGAGAGGACAGAAGCAAGCTTTGTACCAAGAGAAATGCATTTGCTAATTTTATATCTGATAAATTACTTGAATCTAGAATATATAAAGAATTGTTAAAACTCAAGAACAGAAACATAATCAGCCCTATTAAAAATAGTAAAATCTTGGAACAGACACTTCATCAGTGGAGACATACTAGGGAATCAAAATTTACATGAGAATATGCTAAACATCATTAGAAAAATACACATTAAACCTCCATGAGGTACAACTGATACCTGTTGGAACAGGAACATTTAAAAAGATGGACTATACAAAGTATTGACAAGGTTATGGAGGAACTGGAACTCTCGTATTTTGTGGGTAGAAATGTGAAAGGATACAACCACTTTGGAAAACATACATCTAACATGTGATGCGGTCATTTTACTCTGAGCTGTTTGCACCAGGGAAAAGATAGCACAAGTCCACATAAAAACTTGTACATGATATTCATAGCAGCTTTATTTGTAATACCCAGATTGGATAGAACACATATGCCATCAACAGGTGAAGGAATAAACAAATTGTGGCCTGCTTGTATAATGGATAAATGAAATGGAATGAACTCTTTATCAATACAGTAAAGAATCAAAAATTTATATGTGCTGCAACCTAAATGAATACCAAAATAATTGTGGTAATTGAAAGAGTGGATCAAAAATATAAAAATCAAATACTTGAAGACTATTAGTTATTTTAAATTAATAGAAACTGTGACAGAATGCAAGTAAGGATCCAGGAATCTGAATGCCTCACCACCTTCAAAACAGGAATCATGCAACCAGATAACTTTCCCTACCAATGTCAGATAGATTAAATAACCTCAAAGAAATGGCCACCATATATTGAAAATTTTAAATTTTCATGATAATAGTCAATTACTCAGAAAATTAACTTACCATTAGAGAAGATGAACCTATGGATATAGTACTCGCAGTCAAATTTTTAGAGTTTCTCTGAAATGTGAATGTACAGTTATAATTTGTGATACATTCATGAACAAAATATCAAAAAAGGAAAAAATAACTCAAAAAGTTAAACATAATAAAATCATCTCAGAAAGAAAAGGAAAAAGAAAGCTCAAAACACATTTATGTTTAGAAACTTCTGATTGGTATACTGAAAAAAAATGTGATATTTCATCCATAAGTAAGATTAGGATCCTTTAGTTAAGAAAACAAGTAACTGTCTTGAAACCTGTACAGAAACACCAACAAAGCTCACTGACACAAAAGCACGGGCATAGTGTAAATGGGAACAAATATTTGATGTTTGGAGCAAGAACATAGGATATCCAACTTTCAAGTGAGAGAAATCACAAACTAAAGAGAAATGATCTCATTAAATGAATAGTGAAGATTTTCTTAGCGCTTAAGAATATGTCTTCAAATTGAAAGAGTATACTCCTGGAAACAAGAATGATAAATGCAAAAACAAATCAAAAAGACTTAACATAGCCCTATGTCACCCTGAAATTTTGCTACATAGATAAATAGTAGATTGCTAAATCTGAAGGTCTAAGTCCCTACCTTGATTAATCTTTCCTAAGTGTTTAGTCCCTGGTTCATTCCTTCTGTATATTTTTTAACTAGATTTTAAATTTTAGCTTTTTGAAACCAGCTATGTTGAAGTACAATATCCATTTTAATTTTAATATTCACTTTTTAAAATCCAATGCCTTTAACATGTTTACAGAATGACGAAACCACTCACATTGTCTAAATTTAAAATATTGACATCAAACAAAAAATGAGCCTGTCCTAAATATTTTATATAAGATAAATTATACAACAGATACTCTTTTGTGCCTGGCATTTTTTTACTTAGCATAGTGATTTAAAGGTTCACCCATGCTGTCGTATGTATCATTACTTTTTTTTAATTTAATTTGTTCTTTTTTATTTAAAAATCATATTCTGTTGTATGGGTCTATGATATTTTGTTTGCCCATTCATCTTTTTAAAACAACTGGGTTTTGTTCACTCTTTGGCTTTTATAAATAATGCTTCATTGACTATTTATGTACAGGTACTTGTATATATTTGTTTTTATTTCTCTGGGAAAGATAACATAGAATTGAGAATACTGGGTCATGTGGTTATTTTATTTTTAACACTTTGAGGAACTGCCAAACTATTTTACAAAGTGTATAATTTTACATTCCCACAAGAGGAAAAAGGAAAAGAAATATACTATTAAACCATCTTTTATAATTACCAACATAATTACCTCTGTATTCTTTTTTGTTCAACATATTTGAATTACTGTTACAGGTCACTTCCTTTCAACCTGAAGAATCTCTTTTGCTACTTTTTGTAAGATAGGTCTGCATGCAAAAGTTCTCAGGTTTTGTTCAAATAGTAGTGGACTTACTCTTCATTTTTTGAAGAAGAGTTTTGCTGGATAGAGGATTCTTGGATGGCAGTATTTTCCTTTGAATGCTCCATTCCGGGCTCTATTCTAGGCTTCAAGGCTCCAATTTTTCTTATAAGAAGTTATAAGAAGTAGTTATTAATTTTATTGTGGCTCTTTTCTGATTGTTTAGTTGTTTATTTCTTGCTGCTTCTATGGTAGTATCTTTCTTTTTCTGCTTTTAACAATTTAATTATGATGTATCTGTGTATGGATAATAATTTTCTAATCCTGCTTGAAATTTTTTGTGCTTCTAGGATATATAGATTTAATATATGGGGAAAATTTGGAGAAGTATTTAGCTATTATTTTCTAAAATATTATTTCTTCCCAATTCTTTCTTCTTTCACTTTTGGTACTAACATTGCTGCACTTGTGTCCATGTCTCTTTTCATCTGTGTTCAATTGTATTTATTCTCTTTTTTCAGACTATAAGGACTTTATTGATCGTCAAGGTCACTGATTATTTCCTTTGCCAATGCACTTCTCCTGTAATGTCCTAGGTGACATTTTAATTCCATTTATTATACTTTTCAAATCCACAATTTCCATTTTAAAAATAAGTTCTATCTCTTTATTAGCATTCTCTATTTGATGAGACTTCCCTTTAATTATTTAAAAATATATCCTTCGATTCCATGACCATGTAAAAAAAATTTGAATAAATCTAAGTCAAACACCGGCTCCTCAAAAGCATGCTTGGATTGCCATTTCTTTCCTGTGTACAGGCCACCTTTTCCTTTGAACGTCACATAATATTTTATTTAAAATTGAACATTTTATTTGCCATATTGCAGCAACTCCAACCCCTATTCCTCACTCCCCAGAGCCTGTTATTGCTTTTCTTTTTTCATCTGTTTATTCAGTGAATTTGCTGGGCTGCTTCTGTGAAAGCTCTTCCTCCCGTAGTGCTCAATTTATTTTCCTTATTTTAATTTTTAAGCAGAGTTGCCTAGTGTTCCCCTGTAGCTCAGCATAGATTAATGATCAACCACTAATCTTCCAGAGGTGTAGCTAAGCACCCTGAGCCAGAAAGTTTTCCACCCTGTTTGACTGGATCGATGTGTAACTTGGGGACTGATTCTGAAGTTCAGGAAGTTTGTGAGTGTGTTCCACATTTATCCAGGGACTTGGATGTATTTTCTTCACGAGGTCCTGACATGATGCACTAAATTTTACAAGACGCAATATGTAAGTTGAAGATTCTATATTGGTTTTCTTATAGACACCCATTCCTAAACACAGCTTAGAAAACACTCCCATAGTCGTGGCATTTCTATCACTCATTTTGTGCACTGTATCCTCAACATGTTAAGGATGTAGAAAAGTTTACTCTCTCACAGAATTTTATAAAGTGAAATTATTATATATTTTGTATATATACATATATATACAGTTGTATTTCAAGAGTCCTGTATATTCCAAATATAACATTTTTGTCATATTGCTTGAAAACATTTTCTGTCAGAAATGTTTGTTTTCTGACAGAAAACAATATAAGTTTAAAACTTGAATAATATAAGTTTTTTAATCCTTTTAATAGAATTTTTCACAGAGTAAAAGTTTTTAATTTTTTACATGAAGTCTTTTAATTTTTCTAATTAAAAATTTAAAGTTTTTTAAAAATTTTAATGTATTTTTTCAGTTTATACATTATGCTTTTTTGCATTCTAAGTATGCTTTGCCTAAGTATGCTTTGCCTAGATCCCAAAGATACGTACTAATTCTGTGATCCAATTTAAGTTAATATTTGTGTACCTTAGTAATAGACTATTTAGAATTGATATTAATTTTCATTTTAGAGTTTTTGGAATTTGTCAGTAAAATTAATCTGGTATTTTCAGCTATGTTTGGAGAGTTTTAAATTTATGAATTTTTTTTAGGTATAAGGCCATTTAATTCTCTATTTTATATTATGTGAGTTGTAATATTTTTGAAAAATTCATCTGTTAGATTTGAGTTTTCAAATTAATGTATGTATAGCTGTTCATAGTATTTATCTTATCTTTTTGAGGTCTGTTGGGTCTGTAGTGATATCTGCTATGTAATCTTTAATGTTTGTGTTTTGTATCTTCTCTTTTATTTTCTTTGTCAGTATTGCTAGAGTTTTGCCAACTTTATTGATCCTTTCTATGTGTTCAAAATAAATATAACTTTGTTTAAAATAAACTAACATTTATATAAAGAGATATATACACATAAATTAGTATGCAATCTTTTAGAATATTGTCTCTATAATTATATTAGAGGAATGAAAAATAAATTTCAAGCTTGAATATAGAAATGCCTATATTCATCAAGATTCCATTTCTTTATAATTTGGATAAATCTAAACTATCTAGACTAAACTTTTATTTATTTTTTAAAAATAATTTGTTTATTGATTTTTAGAGGGGAAGGGAAGGAGAGAAGGAGAGAAATATCAATGTATGGTTGCCTCTCGTGCATCCCCTTCTGGGAACTGGCCTGCAGCCCAGGCATGTGCCCTGACTGGGAATCAAACTGCAGTTGTTTGGTTCGCAGGCCCGCACTCAATCCACTGAGCTACACTAGCCAGCACCTGAAATTTTATTTTTGTTATTAACATGAAAATAAAATCTTCCTATCTTTAAGGTTTCATTCTCAGACTGTCACTGATCACTCTATTTAAAATTGTTACATTTATATATCCCCTCCTCCCTAATTTTTTATTATACTATTTACCTATTTGACTTATTTTAATTTTGTTGTTATCTGTCTCTCCTGACTAAAGTGTTACCACCATGAAATAGGAATATGAAAAATAACTGAACAAGCACCTGACAGCAACATTTGACAGCATCTTGCAGACAGTTTCATATGAGTGTTTTCTAATGCAAATTAGGGTAAAAACACATGTATCTGTTTTTTGTTTTATTTTATACTGTGCATCTGCTTTGCCATAATTTCAATTGAAGGGCCCCAAGTGCATGAAACCTAATGTAGTTAAGCTATGAGATAAACAAAATTTGATATGTTGTAATTTCAATGCACAACTCAAGGGACCTAAAATAACTTCCATACTATACTTTTGTCTGCCTATTTTATTAATTTTTCCCTCAGTAGTCCATTCACTATCATGCTGACACATAAATTTGGACTCAGACTTCAAATTTCATGCTACACCCCTCTTATGAACATTAGAATTGTATTTTCAACGACCTCATTAAAACTTCAAATTTATTGGGGTGCACAGGTTCCTTTGTATTGGTGTTTCAGGATTCTTAGGGTATAATCCCAACAGTGGAATTGCTGGATCAAAAGGCAGTTCCATTTTTAGTTTCTTGAGGAACTTCCAAACTGTTTTCCACAATGGCTGTACCAGTCTGCAATCCCACCAACAGTGCACTAGGGCATAATTTGCAGTAGCCAAGTGTTAGAAGCAACCTAAGTGCCCATCAGTAAGTGAGCGGATCAAAGAACCATGGTACATTTACACAATGGAATTCTATGCAGCAGAGAGAGAGAGAGAAGGAGCTCCTACCCTTTGCAACAGTATGGATGGAACTGGAGAGCATTATGCTAAGCAAAATAAGTCAGGCAATGAAAGACAAATACCATATTATCTCACCTTACCTGGAACCTAATCAACAAAAAGAAAAAAGCAAACAAAATATAACTGGTGGCATTGAAATTAAGAACAATCTAACAATAACCAGAGGGGAAGGAGAGGGGGTAAGGGGAAGAAGGGTTTTCAGAAACTACTTACTGTCAAGGACACATGGAAAAAAACAAGGGGGAGAGGGTGGAAGCAAGGGATGGAGGTGGGTTTGGCTGGACTGGGAGGGAGTGATGGGGAGAAATGTAGACAACTGCAATTGAACAACAATAAAATAATTTTAAAAAACTTCAAATTCATATTCATTATCTTCAAAACTGAGCTTATAATTTTTCCTCCCAATTACCCATTTTCATATATTTTATCTTATGAAGATATCATCCAGTTGCCTATTTCATAAATAAGGTGGTCATTCTGGACCTTGTGATTGACCTTGTATTCAGTGCACACTTGTTGCCCAACATGTAACAGCACTGCTCTCACATGTCCCTGCGTTTCTTCCCATTCATGAGGCTTTTGTCACTCTTTACATCTGTCTGGGTTACAGTTTAGTAGAAGTTTAAATTACAAATTCAGACTCAGGACAACACTTTTTCAAACTATACTTCATAGATGGCTTCCTCTATCACCCCACCTGATTTCACTGAACAACCCCAAATACAGAGACATGCTCAGAGAAGCAAATCTCCGATTTGGTGGCCCATCACCTTTAACAAAACCTATATCAAAGGGTCATCCTTGCATTAGTTATCTGCCTTAGAGACACCTACAGTATCCATATTTATTTTTTTGAAATGTGTTTGGAAATTTCTATTCACTGTATTAACCAATCTGTGATTCTAATAGCATTTCAGGCATGACTGGAATAATTTAAGTGAACAAAAGGCAATATAGTAATATCAGATTTCTAGACACGACCCTTGAGTTCTGTATATAGGTGGTAATAAGAGACAATGAGAAGTTCAATATGCTCTGCACTGTTTGATATTTACCTATCAGGTATTGCAATGCTCTTCTGTTTCCCGAAAGACTGTATATAATAATTAGACTTGTGGTGAAGCACATCTTCCTAAATGACTACTCTGATTCTATTGTAGGTCAAAAAGCAGAGCCTGAAATTCTGTTCTGATAAAAAAAAATACATTCAATATGATATTAACTGCTTAAAGTTGTATACCTCTCTTGAGATCCCCACTTTTAATAACCTCCAGTATCATAGATAAAACTGAGGGAGTGATCATTACTGAAATGGATTTTCTGGCAGAATTAGACATCACCTCCAAGAATCAATAATCATTTGAAGCTAACAGGGTGATTAAATGGCCTCCTTTTTATTGTACCTCATGTTGAGTTGCTTTTTAATCTTGATTTAGAGTCACTCTGCTCGAAACAAAGATAAACCGAGGACTGAGGACATTACAGCAGCAACGTGAGGCCTATTCATTATGAAGGTTAAAGGCTCCTTTCCCTTAGTCAAGGCTTTTCTAGCTAATCAATGCATGCTAAAGGAAAATCTGAACCCTCTAGGGGCAGACTGTGTAAATACCATCACCTAAGGCTACTTCTTCTTTTTAAAGATTTGCACCATTAGCTTTACTATGGCAGGGGCTATATTTTTTAATTTAATAATTTATAATGCCAGTGATGCTGGGGATATCTTTGTATTGACTGATAATATTGTCATTAATTCTTTTCACCCATGTAGTTTATCCCTCCCATCTCTTTAAAGACAAAAAAAAAAAAAGAAAGAAAGAAAGGAAAGAAGGAAGACCTGTCTCAAGTAGGCAGCCAATTAATTCTGCCAGCCAACTATTTTCTGCCACGTGTAAGAAGTGCAGCCAGTTACCAATTAGATTTCTACATAGTTTACATTGGTAATTACTGCATAAATGCTTGTATAAAACAAAGGATTATTTTATATGTGTTCTGATAGCACAAACATAGGAATATATGAAAATGAAATTTGTTCATATGGACATATGAACAAATTTTTAAAAAATTTGAAAAATATAAACTTTGGAATTCAATAAAATTCAAAAGCATAATTTGTTTTATGTTTAGTCCAAAGAAAATCATCTACATAGATAGCATGATAGATAGATAAATATAGTGGGTTCCCATGTGGACCCACAACTATGCGTAGGGAAAGAAGAAATAAAGAAGACAGAAATACCATTGCTATGTCTCAGGCAGTTATAATAAATATATTATTAAAATAATAAGATAAGTTACTAGCTAAACATTTATATATTTAAAACTTATGTGTATCATCATCTAATACCCTTATTTTTTCCTGATTCTGAAAATAATGAGTTATTATTTACAAGTATTTCTTTCTTAAGCCTTGGTTTATTCATAGATTGAACATTTTTAACTACTTTAAACTATATATCACATGTTTGAAATATGTATAAGTTAATATAACAGCAAGTAGATACTACAATTATTTATTTTCTCTGTAAAATGTTTCAAAATATAAGATAGTTAATGAATAAATTAATTATTTTGAAAAGTCTCACTGTCAAAGAATTATGAAAGTGTTATTTACTAATAAGGAGATAATTTTCTAAATGTAGAAACTAGATACCATGAGCTTTAAAATGTTCTCCACTGCTATGAGAGTTACTTACAGAAAATATTTGTCTTTTTAAAGAAACCAATTATTTAAAGTATTGTTTTAGAAGTGTAACTGCCTAATGTTTCTCTTCAAGTACAAAATGTGATTGATTTTATTTAAGTTGGAAAGTTAACAATAAGAAAGGAAATATTCAACCAAAATTTTTAGAGTTTTGTTTATTCATTCCCACATCTGTAACATTGTGTAGTTAGACAATAGTAGCAGAAAGACACTTTGTACTTCTTGGGACACTTTATCAAGAGACACAGCTGGAAATATGCCCTAGAATCCTGAAATACTAATTCAACAGAACCTATGCACCTCAAAGTTCATAACAGCTCTATTTACAATAACCAAGTGCTGGAAACAGCAGAAAGAAAGAAGAAACTCCTCCTGCCTTTTGAGACATGAATGAAACTGGGGAATACTATACTAAGTGAAATAAACCAGTCAGTGAAAGATAAATACCATATGATCTCACTTATAAGAGGAATCTAGATCATTAATTTTTCTAGATACATTGAATCATGAATAAAATTAATTAATAAGGTTTATTATAGAGGTTTTAGGTGTACAATCCTATAATACATCATATATATACTGTATTGTATGTTCAACACCCAAGTCAAATCTCTGTCCATCACCATTTATGCCCCCTATACCTTTTTCTCCCTGCCCCCCTCCTGCTCCTCCTGGCATTCACCACACTGTTGTCCATGTCCGTGAGTTTTTTTCTAATCTTTTTGTTTTTTGAGATATCGTTTCTTTTAAATTATATAACTTATTGAAAATAAATGTGTTTTGCACTATGATTTAATGTATTCTTTATTTTACTTTATATCAGTTAAGTTAGAATTTTGGCCTGTATTATTAAAATTATCAAGTATTCTTATTTAAAGCATAGTGCTATGTGCTTTAAATAAATCAGCTATGTCATTGAACTAAAAGGTAGCTATTGAAATGGCTTTCTGTTAACTAAATTATTCAAAGACCAGTTGAGATATAAGTGATGTGTTTCAGTAATAGAAAGGTACTTAGACATCCCATTATTGGGTTACTGACTGAGGAACATTTTAATCTCTTCTATCCAAAGGATTCTCAATCATGCTCTTTAGAGCATTTGGTCATTTGAACACGAAGTATAATTCAAAAAAAAGGATGAGACCTAAAAAAGTCCATAATGAAACATTTTCTAAAACACTATTAGAGTCCTGTTTCATTAATTTACTCCTTCATTTTGGGGGCCACATTATTCTCCATCTTCAGGAGAAGGATTCTGTGGGAGATCAAGTTTCAAAATATTAGTATCTGCAAGCACCTTTAGTTTACTTTCTGCCTGAACATTAATTTATCTGGACATAAAATTTTAGACAGGAAATTATTTTTTCTCAGAATTTTCAAAGAATTTCTCAGATAATCTTTACCTTTCAATCCTAATATTACAAAGCCATTGTAATTCTTGAGCTTTAATATAAGACCTTGTAGTTTCCTTTCTGGAGGTTAAGAGGGTGTTTTTCCCCTAGAGTTCTTAAATTTTATAATGCCATATCATATTATGGGCACTTTATACTTCCTTTTTCCAGGCAATCAGTAAGCTCTTTTAATCTGAGCACTTATTTCTCCCTATTATAATACAACTTCTTGACTAATTTCCTTTATGAGATAAGACATTCTTTATCTTTGTAACACTGGTACTCAGAAGGATGACTGCTTGGCTGTTTGGACTGATCCTCAAATATTCTCTCCTTTTCTCTTTTTTGGGGGTGCTTTTGTAATTATTGTAATATTTCTTAGGTCTAATATTTTATATTTAATTTTGCTGTCTTTTTCTAGATACATTTATAAATAAATAGAAGGATATATTTCCATCTCTGTCCATGCTGAGGGAGAGGGCTGGGCGGAGAAGAGGAGGGGGAGAGAGGAGCGTGCAATATGTCACGCTTCCCGTTTCCCTCTGCCTTGGTCTTTGAGAATTTGTGCCCAATGTAAATATAGTGGGGTTTCAAGGAAGGGTGGATGCAAAGACACACATTCCACCTGCCATGTTTAAATAAAAGGCAATGTCCTACTGAATATATTCAAAACCCCTTTCCTTGCCCACAACCTTAGCTTTTGTTGTCTGACTGTCTTGTTTGTCCTATTTTACTATTTCACTGATTCAGTTGTTTCTGCTTTCATTAGCATTCTTGGCATTCAAGACCATGGATGTACTCCTTCATCCTGCTTTTCTAAATACATATTTTTTTTACTTCTCATATATTACTTTAGTGACATTTTTACTTGTACTGTAACACCTTTTATGTATAAAATTTTTAATATCTACAACTTAAATAAAAATAGTTAAATAAATACCCCCCATGATAATCAATGGAATATTCGAAAGTACCTTCGAAGCCCCCCAAATCATCCGTTCCTTTTTCCTTAAAAATTTAGCACTATCCTATATTGTATGTTTACAACTCCCTTGCCAAAAATAACATTCATTTCAATTTTTTTATAATAACGATGCGCTCTTTTGTGTCTTGATCCATTCACACCCTATAATGAATTTGAAATCTATTCATGCTGATGAATTTAGCTGCCTTTCATTCATTACTGGACTTAAAACATTTCCTTGTATGTACACACCACAATTCAGTGACTCATTTTATGATGAATAGACATTTATATTTCTAGGTTTTAGCCATTATGAAGAATACAGCTACAAATAGTTCTCTGTGTGCCTCTTGGTATATATGTTTAAGAACTGCTATAGAGCATAAACAAATAGTTCAGAATAATATGTGAATGTTTTTATTACATTCAGAGAAATCACTGAGCGATTAAAAACAAGTGAATTGTCAAGTAATGGGTAATGACAAAGTTTTAGCAAAGTTGTTTAGTAACATTTTGCATTCCCATCAGCTGTATAATCCATTAAATTGATAGACCTTATTCAGAAAAATGTATATTAACGGAATAATACTGATGGTATTCGCCCTCGGGGTCTGATATTTTTTGCAAAGTCTCCTGTAAAACGCATCATTTTTTTAAGATTTCATTTATTTATCTTTAGAGGGGAAGGGAAGGAGAGAAATATCAATGTATGGTTGCCTCTCGTGAGTCCCCTGCTGGGAACTGGCCTGCAACCCAGGCATGTGCCCTGACTGGGAATCCAACCTCGATCCTGTGGTTTGCAGGCCCACGCTCCATCCACTGGGCTACACCAGCCAGGGCTAAAACGCATATTTTGAGGGGAAGGGGTGGAGCTCTAACCTTTGTTGGTGACTCCCCACGCAGGATACTGCAGAGCCTCCCTAAATGAAAGCCATGCCTGCAAGTCCTTACTTGTTAGACTTTCTGATTTTCTCTCTTTTTTCTCATCTGTGCAGAAGAAATTAGAATGATTTTCTTAGCTATTTTATCAGCATGTAATTGTTTAGACAGTCCTTCAGAATATCCAGTCTGTTATAATGCAAGAAATAGAAGTTTGCTGCATTATGTATTGAGTGGAATCAAGTAACAAGGCAAATAATTCTGACCAAAAAAAAATCGGAATTTAAAAATTCTAAATTTTCCCATTCTTTACTGGTGTTGTATTACCAAGCATTACAGTAACAATAACAAAATGGCGATGATAAAAGAGATTTATCAAAATTTAAATATGCACACTCTTAATCCTTTATGCCTCTTTTTTTGCCTGTATATGGATGTAGTAACAGTATTAACCTTGTGAAATGTTAGAAAAGTGCCCACTACCTCTTTTTAACTAGTATTGAATCCATCATATGCTGGTATGTAAAGTATATAAACTGAAATGCGGGATACTATAAATTTCTGTAAGCAGACATTGAAACATCTGCCTTGCTTTTATTCTCTCAGTCTCACACTCTCTCTCATAAATACATGCACAAAATCATATGTTCACTCTGTAGTTCCTGGAGAAAGAAACTGAATTTCATAAAACAAAACTTGAAATTGTTATAAAATAGCAACAAAATTATATGCCAGGATCACAATAAATTTAAATAATTAAATTTCTTTAGAGCTAATCAACATTTGCAAAGGCTGAAAAGACATGTCCCTCAAAACCATAAAATAAAGGACAGCATTTGGAGTATACAAGCAGAGATGTAGACAAGCATTTCATTAAAAAAAAAAAAATAAAACAAAAACCTCAACATTTTTAGAAATTCCTTATCAGGGAAGTCTTTATGCTAAAGCTTATTCTTGATTATAGCCTGGCTCTTCAAATGTTAAGTGTTTGGCTAGGCCAATCCATCATGCAAAAGCCGACTAAGTACCTACTATGTACCCAGCATAAGAGTAGCAGATTCAGGCAAGTCTGACATTTTGATTGCTTGATCTGATTTTCTGTCACCTGTCTTTCAGGATCCCCTGGAGAGAGAAAACCTGGAAGAAGCAGGCTCTGTCCCTTCAGGGAAATCTTAATGAGACCTAGCAGTTCAGACTGACAACCTAGAATACCACCTGGTTTTTAGTGCATATCTTTTAGAATAAGCATTGGTCTTGTCTTTACATTACAAGACCATTTTCTTCATTTTATAAGACCTTTATATCCACTATTACATGCTTTATTTCATTGTTACATACTTTTACATAAAGATAATGCTAAAAGTTTTGATTTTTCTCAAGTGAATGAATGCAGTAGATTCTGGCCTCAATTATTAGAACAAATTTGTTAGCTCTGAAATTGAAATGAAAACTTAAAAATCTTGTTACCCTTCAAAATACTAATATTTACAATGGTTCTTTGTTTTAGTTTATTTCATTTATTCAGAGTTAATCTTACATTTTAGAAGGCACTTTTCATAGTATTTTTCTTTGTATTTCTTCTCTGCTCATCTTTGTTTCCTAATATATCTTGTCTGATATTAAATTCTTCACTCATATGTTTGTGTTGCCACAATGGTAAGTTATTTTCCATTATTTGATACCATTAATACTTATTTAATATATCATTACTCTGCCCATATAGTTTTGAGAATCAAGCTAGGATTCAGATCAGGTTTTGTACAATCTTCAAACACAAAATAAAAATCTCTGCTTGTAGCTGGTCCTGAAGTGGATCTCCAGGACAAATGCCTGAAATTTCAAGCTTTGTGATGAAGAATGTAGAGGAAGGTTATCAGGTTAACAGATCAGAAGACATCAGAAGATTGGTGTGGGAGCTACATATGAAAACAACATAGAGGTTTCATTATCAACTATGCTTTCTTGGCAAGGAAGTATCTAGATTTTGAAGTCTATACAATTTGGGTGCCT
Organism: Sturnira hondurensis; assembly: GCF_014824575.4. Classification (NCBI taxonomy): domain Eukaryota; kingdom Metazoa; phylum Chordata; class Mammalia; order Chiroptera; family Phyllostomidae; genus Sturnira; species Sturnira hondurensis. The sequence goes on along the minus strand of NW_028098001.1, from coordinate 1,086,881 downwards.
TTTGAAAATAAAACAAAGTTACATTAGTAATACAAAAATTTGGGGCCACTCCCAAGGCTTTGGAAAGGCACTATACTAATTAGTGACACAAAAGCGTAAGCTTATGTGATTCATGATGTATCTGTTTCTGCTCTTGGACGAAATTTCTAGTGAGGATAATTTTAGATAGGGTATATCGTCTAGTTGGCATTGCCTAATGTATCTGATTGATGAGAAAGAAATCTCATATAAAATAAGTGCTGAAACTTCTTAAATTGTTCTAAAAACACAAATTGTGGTGAACGCAGGCATTATATTAGGTTTACAGATGTTAAACTCAGTATATTTCTTTGTGGGGGACCAGGAGAAGTTAAGGTGGTAGAAATGAGGTAAAAAGTGGAGCATAGGGTTGTAATGGGAAAACAGGACAATTGCCACAAAAAGAGACAAAGACCGCAGAAAAATGACAGTGGTCTTGTATAAACTGTGTTAGCAACTTCAGGATATATTTAAATGGTGATAAAAAATAACCTTTATGTAGGGCAGGCAAAAATGCAAAACTAGTAGCAAAAGTACTGTCATTTTTAAATACGAAAATAATATGTCAAATGGTTTAGATTTAATGAGAGATCATTCACTTTATTATCAGATAAGTGTCTTAAGGGAAAACTAAAGGATATTTGTGTGGGCCATTTTCTTGGCCTATATTTGACCTGCTTTTTTTTTTTCATTTCAAATGTCACATTTTTTTCACCCTTAGAAATGACAGATTCATCTTTTAATGACTTAATCTGAGGGTTAACAATTCTACATAGAAGTGTAAGTCCATGAAGAGAGAATAAATCAGGAAAAAAAAGAGATTTGTAAAAAAAGAAATGATTGGTATTATGAAAGTTATTCAGAAAATTGTGAGTATATAAAAGGGACAAATAATTTTGCACCATGTCATGCACTGAAGTGAAATAACAGTGTTATAAATGTGATTATGCTTCTTGAGATAACATTTACTTGATTGTAAACTGACTTAAATATTATATTATCGTTAGAAAGGCAATTTAAATTAAAATATACAAGAACGAAGCTTGGAAACAGATTGGTTGAGAACCTTAAAATACCAAGCCAAAATATGAAGTTATTGTGTATTTTTATGAAAGTTTTAAACAATCATAATGCCTAAATCAAAATAGCAGATTAGGACAACTGATGGGCAATTTGTCACAGACTGAATACCTAGAAATCACAAGGTCCCACTTGGAAAACCAGGAAGAACTGATTCAATGCAACAACTAAATTATTTGCTGTACATAATAGAATGGTGAACATTTATTTTTTTAATCAAAATGAAGAAAAAGAGGCAAAAATAAAGTATTGTAGTGAAATAATTAAAATTAACTTATGAAACCAAAACATTGAAAAGCTACAAGAAATTTATCAGTTTCTATTTATGGGAGAGTATTTATTCCATTTACCTATTGTAAAGTACTTTGCTAAAAGTATCGAATGTTTATATAGCAACTGTTTACTTAGGATAGCTATTACAAAATCATATATTACATAGAAATACAAATATAAAACTATGTAAGTAGTAGTTTATAACTACACTGTTCATTATGAATGAAATTATACAAAATCAGATGCTCTGGGAGTATTTGCCTATGTTTTCAGTCCAAATGTTAGTAAATATTTATTTTCCTTTTGATTTTGAACCTCTGTTAAATTGATAAAAAAGAAAAACATTCTTTTATTAACTGTCAAATAATATACTAATATAAAATACAAACAGAGCATAATTTATCACAAAGAGATGATTTTAAATGTCCAGGTTACTTCAGTGGTTAAATATTCTATCGCTTCTCAAAAAAAAATTTAAAAAAGCAACTTTGAAAAACATACTATTCCACTTAAAATTTGTATATATTGTGGATATATAAATTTTGAGTAATACTTGATTAGCAGCAATTAATCTGGGCATAGAATAATGGAGCAATGCAGAATTGGACCAACACTCTAGTCTCAGTTTTGTTACAGTGGGCATCAGGGAAAATATTGACTTTGAAAGCCAGTATTAATTTTCTGCAATATGTTAATAGCCTGAATGGTCTTATTTTACGTGTATTTTATAGTCTATATATCTTTATTATTCCTAAAATTTTATAATTTGATATAATGGGAATATAACAGTTAATGAAAAAGCAAGAATAAATAGTATCAGAGGTCAGAAGAATAACAAAGCTTTAGTAGGACAATATGGAAACATTATCAGAGATAATATTCCACATATCCTGCAGGTGGCCCCAAATAGTTGGAACACAGAAAGCCTAAATCCTTACTCTTCAAGTAAAGACATTATAAAGTAATAGGGAGATTTAAATCCTTTCAAATCATTCCGGAAACAGCAAATTGAAAAATACAAAAAGAAGACTATAAATTGGGTAAGGATTTGTGTTTTAAATATCACCTTCTCCTATGTGTGATATAAGATCATTATTCAAGTAGTTCTCTTCTCTCCTCCCCTCCCCTCCCTTCTCCTCCCCGTTTCTCTCCTCTTCTATCCTTTCCTCTCTCCTCTCCCCTCCCCTCCCCTCTATCTCTGCCTGAACACACACAGAGCTATTGCTAAACTTGTCTTCCTTTCTAGTGACAGCTTATGCTTAGGGGAACTTGTTTGCATTTTGATGTGTGCCAGTCAGCCCTAATTTTCAAAGGAATAAAATGACAGTTTCTTTCTGTAGTCATAATTCAGGTTATTGATGTGATTGGACTCCTTAGTTACATATGCCATGATAATATATAATGATTGAAAACCAATATTTCTGAAAGAATTCATAAGCAACAAGACCAAACAACTTATTTACGAAGTAATTATGCAAAATAAACTGTGTATTTGTGTGTATTAGTATTTACTGTGGCCAAGTTGATTATGAAATCCCCTATTTGGTAAGAAGATTGGAGCAAGAACCCTAGAAAATTTAAAATTCTAACATATATTTTTATGTTAGCCTTTGAAAAATAAAGACTAAAATAATAAATAGATAAAATGTTACTAAAAGAAATATCTCTGATAGGACTGTTCATTTTCAATGGGCAAGTGGGAAAATTTAAGAGCTCCCAAACTCTAGGGAGATGATTATTTCAGGAAACAGAAACTAAGATGTTCATGTTTCTGCTCACATGGGGCATAATTTTGTATTAGGGCCTAATCAGGGGGAATTCTTTGTGATAACTGAGAACAGAATTTGACCCAAATAATTTGGAAAGCATTTACAATGGAGATATGCAGGGCTATACATAGAAAAATTGAAAATATTTGTCTAGGTATTGTTAAAATGCAACAGGAGGTTGCAAATCTCTGTAGAAATACCAATGATAGAGGCTTCTTACTGTTACTGAACTTTGAGCAATTAAAGAAACAGAGCTTGAGAAATTCTGACAGAAAATAATAATAAAATGATCCCAGGATAAGGGAGCTTCTGTGAGCATAAGCTGCAAGAAATATCAGAAAGAATTAACAAAGAAGAGAGAAGAAAGCAGAATGAATCTAAATGACCTATTACTTTTTCACCTATTTATTTATTATTTACATTTACAGTTCTTCAGTAAGGAATTGAAACTTGTTTTTGGTGCACCTATTGCTTCTCGGATGGTATATATTAGTTTCAGTAAGTTTTAGGTGAAAATATATAGATCCCTCTTTTAATAATGAGTTCACCATTCTTTTTAACTCTTTCTTTTGTCCAGGTAAGGAATATTCAGCCCCTGAGAGCTGAAGGCAGGCCTGGAAATGTCAGCCCCCAGGTTTGCATTTTGATGACTTACTTCTGGTGTTCACAGCTAGACAGTGGTGTGTTCCTGAAGGACATAAACTGCTCCACACAACACTGACATCAGACAGGGCCACTCTGTGACTGTGACTGATCAAGATAAAAACAGGACCACTCTTTAATCAAGTTTCAGCACAAACAGACACAAAAACGATATTCAAACCACAGATATGCCAAAACCCCTGAGCTATCATGAGTGACTGGTGCTTCTTGAACAATTATTTCTTTTTTTTAAAGATTTTATTCATTTTTAGACGGGGGAAGGGAGGGAGAGAGTTAGAGAAACATCAATGTATGGTTGCCTTCTACATGGCCCCCACTGAGGACCTGGCCTGCAACCCAGGCATGTGCCCTGACTGGGAATCAAACTGGTGACCCTTTGGTTCGCAGCCTGCACTCAATCCACTGAGCTACACCAGCCAGGGCTGAACAATTATTTCTGAATTGAGCTTCATTTTCCTTCCTTCTGGATGCCTCCTTATGTACTACTGCTTCTTTCTGACCAGGCAGAATCCATAACAAAGTTTTTTTCCTTGACCCCACTCCTAAATCATTTAATACAAACCCCAAACCCTAGCAGTCCCTTCTAACACCTTTTCTCCATGGTGTGAGGTCACCAATAACATAAGTTCAATAAACCAACATGGATGAGCTGAATCTGCATTGGTATTTGGCTAGAAGGTGTGATAGGTATCATAAAGAGAAAGTCACTAGAAATCTCCCTCACCCTAATGTCATATAATTGGAAATATTTTGCAATTTATTGTAGTCAAGATTCCCATCGCTCTGAATGGCTGACGTATTGTTTCTACACATTTTATCTAGTATGTCATGGGTACATGGTTTTAACGGTTAACAGTCCTAAATTGTGGTGATGATATCCAGAGATCTGTGACTCCCCACAATCCTCATATGTGAATGTATACTCTCCCAAGCTAAGCCTTGCTATGTTCTTGAAGAAATAGCAGTCATTGATTTTTACAAAAAAGGTCCAAAATAAAATTGAGGCTTTTGAAAGTACATGAAACTCACATCAGTAAGTTCTGACATAATACATTTCTCCCCCCACCCCAAACAATGCCTCATGAATAAAAACTGATGGAACCTGTGTCTGATTCCTACCCAGGTGTTTTAGTGACTTATCTTTGGTAACCTATTTTCAAAACCTATGCAGAGCATTTGAGACACTGTAATTTGTCTCTTCAACACCCACTTATCAGTTTATTTTTGATTCCATGAGTTATTTATAATTGCATGTTTATGCGAGTTCAAAGAGGAGCTGAACCATAGACAAGCAACATGGCTTCACAGGTAAGGGCACATAAGCTGGAGCAAGACTGCCAGGGTTTGAGTGCCCCACTGGCCACGTACAATTAAGTGTAACCTAGTTGAAGTTATTTCTTTATCTCCACGCTTTAATGTGGAATAAATATAGTATCTACCTGTTTGGGTTTCTTTGAAAATTAAGTGAATTAATTTGTGCAAAACTGCAGAACTGTGCTAGCATATGGCAGGAACTGTTCTTGAGTATATTTCTTTTTTTTTTTAATTTAATTCTTGTTCAAGTACAGTTTTCTGTCTTATATTTCTGAACAACTTCATGTGTTTACACACAATTATGTGTACAGAATGTATTATTGTAAAAATTAAAAGGCATCATCTGTTCTTAAATAATTTTAGTTTGATTTATAGAAGATATAATTTAAATACAGTAAATTTAGTCTCAATGTGGTGTAAAGTATAAGTCAACATTCACTTTTTTGCCTATGGATATTTAACTTTTCTGTACCACTTGTTTGTTTATTTATTTGTCTATTTATTTGTTTGTTGCTCAAGTACAGTTTTCTGTCTTTTACTTCCACCCCAGCTCTCCCCCTCAGTGCTCCCCACCTCCCTCCCACTTCCACCCCCCTTAGTTTTTATCCATGTGTCCTTTATACTTGTTCCTGTAAACCCTCCCCCTTTTCCCTTGAAATTCCCTCCCCTCACTCCTCTACCACTTATTAAAGCGACTGTCCTCTTCCCTTCAAATTCCGGTTGCTCCTCTGTCATAACAATTGACCACATAACCCTAAAATTCTTCTCTAGACTTTATTCAAATCAACAGGTATATAAATTTCCTTTAACCACAGTATCTCAACTGCTCTATCTACATACTAATGTGAAATCAAGTATGGTTAGCCTTGTCACATTGCTCTTTTTCAATGTTTTTTAAAAAATTTGTCTAGCTTGCCCTGGCTGGTGTAGCTCAGTGGATTGAGCGCAGGCCTGTGAACCAGACGATATCGGTTCTATTCCCAGTCAGGGCACATGCCTGGGTTGCAGGCCAGTTCCCAGCAGGGGACTCACAAGAGACAACCATACATTGATATTTCTCTTCTTCTCTCCTTTCCTTCCCCTCTAAAGATAAATAAATAAATCTTTTAAAAAAAGAAGTATTTAAAAAAATTTGTCTAGCTTGTTTGGTTTTCCAGGTAACTTTTAGCATATCCCTGTCAATATCTATAGAAATTCTTCCTGGAGAATTCATTCATTCATTCATTCATTCACACTTTTTTTCTTCTAATATAAGCATTGAATGCTATAACATTTCTGATAAGCCACTATTTTTCTCAACACACAGTGGAATTGCATTAAACCTAAATATCAGTTATGGAAAAATTGACATCTTAAAACTATTGGGTTTCCAATCCATAAACACTGTATGTGTTTCCATTAATTAAATTTCCTTGAATTTTGTTTCTTCAGGGTTTGTAGATTATCTAGAATTGGTATCATTTCTTGCTTAACTGTTTTGTAGAATTCTTAAGAGTAAACATGAAGGCAGATATTTCTATTTTGAGAAAGTTTAACTATAAATTCAGTTATTTTAATAGATGTAAGAATATTCAGGCTATATGTTTCATGTTGATGAATGCTGGTAGTTTTTGCCTCTTTTATGTTTTGAATGTTATCTTTGTTAGTGAATTGACTTGCATAGAGGTGTTTGAAGTATCCCTTGTCATTATTTTTTGACCTGTGAAATCAGTAATGACTTTTATTTTGAATATTGGTAATTTGTATCTTCTCTCTTTTCTTTTTTTGGTTAATTTAGCTGCAGTTTTAGGGATTGATCTTTTCAAGGAATAAACTTTTGATATTATTTTTCCTTTATTTTATTGTTTTCAATTTCATTTATTTCTGTGCCTATGTTTACTATTTTAACAATTCTATTTGATTTTGTTTTAATTTGTTCTACATATACTAATTTTTAAGAGGGAGATTGAAATGATTGATATGAGACTTTGACTCTTTTCTAATATAAATATTGAATACTATAAATTTCCCTATAAACATTGCTTTACCTGAACCTATAATATTTTATATACTGCATTTTTATTTTCATTCATTTCAAATTATATTTTATTTTCTGTGGCTTCATATTTACCCATAAATTTCTTATTTATCTCATCTGACACTAACTCATAATTGGCCTGTTTACACAATTTACATGGTTTGATTTCAATTTGTCATATTGATAGTTTCTTTGTACTATTTAACCCATCTGTTCTTTGATTTTTTTCCTATTTTCTGCCATTTTTGAGGATGGATATTTATATTCTAAATTAATGTAAAATATATGGTCTTATCTTCACTGTCAGCTTGTTCCTTATAACTCCCTTTTATTTAGTATTTACTCTAAAGCTTACAGTATATTTCTTTCATTCCTAAGACTTTGCCTTCATATATTATCATATCACTTCCAGTAAGTGTAACAAGCCTTCCATATCTCACCTCCCACATAGTGTGCTATTGTTTTCATACATTATTCTATGTATATTGTAATCCTCAAAACAGATTATTACTATTTCTAGTGTAGGCAGTCATTTATCTTTTAAAGAAAATTTAAAATATGTTTTGTATTTATTATTTTCATATTTCTGTGTTTTTATTTATAGTGCTGCATATATTTGTTTTACTTACATTTCCTAATTTACATTTGGCATCATACTCCTTCCTTTACTATCTCTTATAGGCCAGTCTGCTGAGGATATATTCTCTAGTTGTGTTTACCTGAAATGTCTTTGACTTCAGTTTTGAAATATATTTTCATTGGATATAAAATTTGGAGTTGTCAGTTTCATTCAAAGTATTTTTATATGTCATGGCATTATCCTCTAGTCTTTATTTTATTTTCTATTTTTTAACCAGAAGTTTACTCTGTTTCAAATTTTAATTCTCCGATCAAGCTCTTTTTTTCTCTCATACTGTCTTCAATATTTTCTGCCATCAGAAGTTTTTACTAAGTGTGTGTGTGTGTGCGTGTGTGTGTGCTCACACCATTATATCTTCAAATATTTCTTCTGCCCTCTCCCATCACCCCTCTTCTACTGAGACTTCAGTTGCACGCATTGGGACTATTTAACATTGTCGCACAGGCTTTGGATGCCATGTGCTGAGTGGTTTTAAATCTCTTCCTTCCTTTTCTTTCTTTCTTTCAAGTTTGGATCATTTTTCTTGAACTAAATTTTTTAGTTTCTGCTGTGTCCAGTAAGTTGAAAATACCATCAATTGAATTCTTTATATTCTCTTTCTGGTGGAACCATTTCCATATGTCTCTGGTTTTTGTCTTTTTTCTCTCTAACAAAATTCCCTTTCTACATTGTCATGTTGTCCTTTTCCAAGTATCTCCTTTAAAAAGTGTGTCATCATTATTTAAAAGTCCTTATATGATAGTTCTAATAATCTGATGATCTGTAGGCCCAATTCTGTCAATTATGTATTTTCCTGACAGTTGGTTGTTTCTTTCTAATTTTATTTTTGGGAAACTTTTTATTAAATAATGGACAGTATGTGCTAAAGAACACTACAGACCATAGTAAGCAGAATCTCAGACTCTTCACGTGGGGGATTCCATTCAATCAATAGTTGAGCTGGTTTCTGACTTTTGTTTTTTTATGATTATCCCATTACCACACACTGCAAATGCCTTCGGTGGCAGGACGCTCTTAACCTGTTCTTCACAGTTCACCCTATGCTTCCCTGAAACCTGTATGCCTACCTCAGGGTGGTGCTCTCTTTCAGTCTTACCCCCTGTAACCCCTACACCCCCACCTAAGATGGCTGTGAACTTTTACTAATTTAGTGTTAGGATGGGGTAGTTCTCAGTTTTCCTGGCCTAGCGAGGCTCTGTGTGTCTGGGCCCCAGAGCATTCAAATTCCTATTTGTCCTTCTGGCAGCCAGGCTGTGTTGGGAGGAAGTTTGTTTACGTATCCTCTCAGCGCAGCAGTGGAACTGTCTTTTTTCAGTGCAGAATCCTCAGCCCAAATGAATTTTCTCTCCCTTCCGCAGTGGAAGACAACTTATGTTTTCCCCCGTCAAGTTAGTACGTAATCCATTGGGCTTCTTAGTTGGGAGAGTTCCCTGCCACTCCTCAAGCAGTTTAAGAATTTATTTATAGGAGACCAGGGTTTGGGATATGACATTTTGTGTTCATGCACTACTGAGGGGCTTAGCAAGTGTCCTGCTCTGCCCCCTGTGTTTCTTAAAAACACCTGGTGTTGACTCATGTTAATGAGATGGCACATTAACCACACATGTGACCATGGAGAAATTAATTATATTTTTCTTTTCCCTCATGTATAAAGTAGAGATATTGATACAATTTATTTTGAAAATAATAATTTCAAACTTAAAAGTTAAAATTAAATAAGGCAATACATGTAAAGAACCTCTAACACTACTTAAGAATTTTTTAATGCAATAAGAATATTAACTGGTAACTATAAGGACACAATTTTTTTATTCTCATTTGATTTACTGGCATGCATGGTCTTAAAATATATCAGCTAGAGATAATGAATTATACTTCTTATTCCCAAACTACTTCCATTTCTTTATCTATAATTGTGTTGGCTGCAACCTTCTATACAAATTTAGTACCAGTGGAGAGCCAACATCTGGTCTATTCTTTCATAAAGTATTTTGAGTATTAGCCATTATATATGATCCTTGCTATTACATTTTTGTAGAGTCTTTCTCTAGGTAGAAAGTTTGTCCTATTTTTTAGTTTACTATGAAATTATTTAATTAAAATTTGTATTTTTTACAATCCATTGGATGTAATATATTGAATATATCTTGTGATCCATTGGAATAATTTTTTTAAAATATTTTATTTATTTATTTTTAGAGAGGAAGAGAAGGAGAGAAACATCAATGTCAGGTTGCCTCTCGTGAGTCCCCTGCCAGGAACTGGCCTGCAACCCAGGCATGTGCCCTGACTGGGAATCAAACCGCGATCGTGTGGTTCGCAGCCCGAGCTCAATCCACTGAGCTACACCAGCCAGGGCTCCATTGGAATAATTTTGTTATGCCTTTCTCCTTTCCACTATTAGCAGAGTAGATGTCACTGCATATAACATGTTCTTGAAATGTTAAATTGTACCTGTATTTGTGAATAACCCCAACATGGTCAGGTTTATATTTTTATTTAATATATTGTACTTATAATTTTGACACTCTTTGTTTCTCTGTTTATTTGTAAAATAGATCTGTAGCTCCTTTTTCTTGTCTGGTTTTGTTATAATGGTTAATATAAGCTCATAAAATGAAATGAGTAAGTGGAATCACTCACTTTAAAATAGTACTCCTTGATTTTCCATTTAATATTATTTTTAATTAGTCCTATTGGGAATGTTAAAGTTATCTCATTATTTTTAATAGCTTCGTAGTATTTATTATATGGATTGAAATAACTGACTTAACTAATCATTTATTCACTTATTTAAGAAATATTTACCGAGTACCTACTGTGTATCTAATGCCATTCTCAGTGTCCACTATATAGCCACATACAAAACGAAACCTTCAATCTCATGACACTGATGTACTTTTTGGATGAAACAAATAGTAGATTGCTTGGTGAATAAATATTGAATTCTACGTAGCAATATTTATTGCAGAGATAGATTTTAAAAGCAGGGCAATGGAGCCTTGGCTGGTGTAGCTCAGTGGGTTGAGCACGGACCTGCGAACCAGAGGATGGTGATTCCATTCCCAGTCAGGGCACATGCCTGGGTTGCAGGCCAGTTCCCAGCAGGGGACACACAAGAGGCAACCATACATTGATATTTCTCTCCCTCTCTCCTTCCCTTTCCCCAATAAAGATAAAAATTTTAAAAAAAGATGTTCCTCTAGCACATTGATGTTTCTCTATCTCCTTCCCTTCCCTACTCTCTAAAAATAAATAAATAAAATATTTTTTTAAAAAGCAGGGCAATGGGATAGAGGATGCCAAAATATGCTGTCTTGAATAGGACAATAAGCTATAAATATTCCAGAGAACAGAAAAGTGAGTAAAAATTTAAAGTATCACTAACTAACTATGCATATTTTCAGTTTTCTCCTGGTATCCATTTCCTATATCTTTCTAAGTTGACATTATTGAGGATTTTATTCCATATCATTATATATTTTGATAAATATATGACTAATATTTGTGTAGACTTAGTACTAATCCACCTTTTTGCTATACAAACAACCTGCTTACCATCTACTCTTGAATTACTTGCTTACTTGGGTGAAATACATTTGCAATGATGTTTTATAGATCTGAAGAGTTAAATTGTCTAATTCCTTTTACTTTTTTTAAAAGTAAATTAATTTTCCCTTAGATACTAAGATAGCAATGGCCCTAGAATCTTAGCTGTAATGTACATTTCCTTAGAAATGTAAAAAAACACTTAAGTTCCATATTATTGTTACTATTATTGATAGTAGTAGTTGTAGTATTAGTAGAAGTGGTTTGTCTTGCTGATGAGAAACCTGAGATAAAGTGGATTTTTAATTTTTTTAAATTTTCAATTATAGTTGAAATCTTTTTCTTATTAATTTGTAAATAATCAGTATTTCATCCCTTTTTGTTCAGCCTTACTAGTGCTTAACAACAACTATTGTGGTAATTATTAATTTATCTGCTCAATGTGTCAGTCCTTATTGGGCAATTTGTATCTGAGTTTTCTGTTTACCCCTAACTTTGGAGATTTTATATAAATTGTTTGGAGATTACTTTTATCTGTATTCTCATCACTCTTTGTGGAATTTCTCTTAGAGGTGGAACAAACATCAAAATTATATCTCACTTCCATTAACCTTTATGTCTTATTCTATTAATTTTTAGATATCACAAATACCATCTTTAGCCTTGTCTGTGAAGAACATGTATGTTTTTAATTCATTTAAATGATGAGAAATATATATTTTATGATATCTTTGGAATTTTAAAATGTGTTCTGTATTTTAATGTATCTTCCTCAGGGGTTATTAAATATATGGGCCTTAGGTTCATCTTCTGTTTTCTCAGTTATCTCTGCTACTTTTGTTATAAGTTATTTCTGTGTATTTATTATCATGTCTTTTTGTGATACTATAAGTTCCCCTCAAAATAATAAATACACATAATCATGTCATATATACTCACATGCATTACATATGTGATATATAATGTATGCACATCTACACACGCATATATCCACTGTGTGTTCTGTGTATAAAATGCTTGTGTTTGTTTACTTGTTAAACTTTGATAAGTGTGCTTAGACAATTTCCATATAAATGTTGGGCTGGCCAGGATTTGCTTTAGAGTTAGAACTGCTGTTTCTATAAGCATAGAAGTAGACAAGTGAAGGAAGTAAGTTTGACAGGATGCAGCATTTTCCTAACTAGCATTTATGGTCAGGAAAGCTACAGTTCCTCCTGCTCCATCTGGAACTATCTTGCCATCCCTCACAGTGAAGAGAAAAATGTCACTGTAGTTGTAGGTGAGCAGATTTGTAGATGAAGGCTCTTTGCTCAGGGACCTTCACTCCTAGTGACTTAGATCGTCAAGATAGTCAGCTCTTGGTAGCTGCTGCCTGCATGACGGCCTTCTCTGTGGATGGGTCACTCCCCTTAGTGTCGCCCTCAACCCTTCAAGTAGCCTTTTCTGCATATATTTTGGCTTGCAGTTTTCTTCAGTCTCATCTTGTCCGCTTTCCTGCTTTCACAGGTTCTTTATCGTGTCTGGTAGATAGTAAACTTCTTTTTGTATTTTGCAAATTGTGTTCACGCATTTTTATTTTGTTAGTGAATTCATTCATATCTAACACATTTGCTGGAAAAGGGGAGCTGCAATGTGGGTTTGGTTCTCAATCTCTGCCTGAAATATTAGATATACTATTGTACAAAGATGTTTAAGTCTATAATAAACTATAGAATTAGATACTTTTGTTATTAAGTAGAATGCTAAATGTATGTTATTCTTCATACATAAGGGCCTAATATGAAAGGGGATCATTAGATGTAGGCAGATTTTATAACTATAGTATTTAATTTAATACATTATTCATACTAAACATATATACCAGTTCGGTCCAGAAGGTATTCAGCCATTTAATATGAAAAATAGAGACATTTATTGAAGAAGATACAAGATACAAGATACAAGAAACACTGTATATAGGACAATGATGCCTCAATCCCCTTCAAAGTAGGCACCTTGAGGCCTCACACAGTTCTTCTGATCACCATCAGCTCCCTCATTGTATTTTCTTGAATCTCATCAATGGTCTGACATCATTTCCCTTTCAAAGGTGAGTTTTGTTTTGGGAAAAGCCAGAAATCACAGGGCACCTGCTTTCAGCTGTATGAGGGCTAAGTAACCTGGGTGATTTGATATTTCATAAAAAAAAACTATGCATGAGGCATGATGCTTGAGCAGGTGTGTTGTTGTGAAGAAGTTGCCAGTCACCAGTTGCCCATAGCTGCAGCCTTCTGAATCACCCAAATAGTTTCCTTGGAGGAATGATTAAGCTTGACACAAAATCTCATGCAGATTTATTGCTTTACTCACTCAGTCATTTTGAATGTGACAGTGCCACAGCACACATGGAGTCACTCAATGGAGTCCACCGCCCCACTGACTGTACAGTGAAGTCGTCATAGTTCATGCACTTGCATTCCAGTACCCTCTCCTAGGTTACATCGATGTGGCACAAACCATTCCTGTTATATTAACAATGGCTGGACCTTTTCAAGACAGACTCATCATATATTTATTGAGCAGCTCTTCAGTGTGCAATTAATTGCATGCTTTTGAGTAAGAGTTCATGGAATGCCTATTATGTTCTGGCCTAATGTAGTTTTATAAGAAGGATTTTACTTTCCCAAAAGGTTTTCCATTATAAATTCCTTCTATCAGTGGAAAAATTGCAAAACAAGTAGTTATTTATTTTTAAAAAACAACTCTTTTTTTTTTAAAGTATTTATTTAATTATCTTTACAGGGAAAGGGAAGAAGAGAGGGAGAGAACTATCAATGTATGGTTGCCTCTCGTGCATCCCCTACTGGGAACTGGCCTGCATGCAACCCAGGCATGTGCCCTGACTGGGAATCGAACCACAATCCTCTGGTTCGCAGGCCCGTGCTCAATCCACTGAGCTACACCAGCCAGGACAAGTAGTTATTTTTTAGAGTTATATATGATTACTACTACACTAGAAATATACTAGGCCAAAATGTATTACGTACTTTTTAAAAATCTGTGAAGTACATCACTACATACTAGGGGTGGACAAACTTTTTCTCTACCAGATAGTAAATATTTTAGGTTTTGTCAGCCATGTGATCTCTGTTGCAACTCCATTCTGCTGTTTTTCTCTTAAAGAGGCCATAGGTAATATATAAATGAGTAACATGTTGTGTTTCAGTGAAACTATTTTAGGAAACTGAGCAATGGGCAGGACTTGGCCTGTAGGCCATGGTTTTCCAGAGCTAGTGAGAGAATATAAAAAGTTTAATGGATTTCAAGCTACTACTTCTGAAACTTAACTTTTGAAAAGAAATATTTCTATTACTTCTTTAGAGCTTATAACACTGTTTCTGATTCTTTAAAAGAAGATTAAATTGGCACAACAAATTTGATCTTCATCAATTTCACAATTATATCTTCATATCCAAAATGGAGCATGTGTTCATAAATTGAATTTTAGGGTAAAAAGTAATTCAGAATATTTTTAAATGCTCATATGTTCTTTCTTCTTTTTTAAAAAAATTATGTTATTGTTGTTCAAGTCCAGTTGTCTGCATTTACCCCCCACCACTCCGTCCCTCAGCCATCCTTCCCTCCCTCCCCTGATTCCACCCTCCTTGGTTTTGTCCATGTGTCTTTTATAGTTGTTTCTGAAAACCTTTTCCCCCTTAAATTTAATATTTTTGTATTGCTGCCAAGTTCATGACAATGAAAAAAGAAGCTCCAATCTTAAATTCCTCAACAATGTGAAGACTGAGTCATAACTACCTACTCTGATATAAATATGACAATAAAATCTGTGGTATGTAAAATAATTTCTTATATAAAATCCCATAATATTATATGTTTAAACAAGAAGAAAGAAATGGAAATGAATTCTTCATAAATACTTGGGAAAAGGTTCATGTAAAAACACTTATCTATGATAATGCAAGAGATACTACATAAAAGGCTCCAAGAAAATATCTCTCTTTACTAAAAAAAATTTGTGAGCATTAATAAAAATATTAATATATTTCACTAGAGCATCTCTTATAAGCTAGGTAGACTTAATTTATATTTTTAAGATAATTTTGTGAAGTTCTAGGTTTCACCTGGATGACAGATTCATTCTTTGTATACGAGTTCTTCCAGCTGAATTACCACAACTGCTTCCCTCTCTTCTGCTGGTAGTGTTCCAGGGTGTCACATGTGTTTTCCTGAGAGAGAATCAATATTTTCACTTTCATTGCTTTGCACCTCGCTGTTGAATGCTGGTCACTGTCAATTTGGTTTGTGTGGCTGTATGCTCACTGCATTGTGACCACTGACCTTAGTCATTATTATCTCTCTACTCTCTGAGTCACTTTTGCAGAGGAAGGTGTATGCTGGAATTTTCCCCTTCCAGATCTATTCTTTATTTTCCTGTGCCCTGATTTGTGACCTGGGAGTTTGATCTGTGTGCAAAGCAGTACCAGGACATTCTGCCTGGCTGCCTTCCAGGTAGGTTTAACTTACTGGGGACGGGGGTAGGGTAGGCAGGAGTTTGGATATAAGCCAGGTCAGACTTTTTCTCGGCCCTCTGTCTTTTTTAGCAGTATGTTTCTTGCAGCACTTGTTATGCTCTAGGGCCTCATCTCACAGGGCTAACCACTCCCACAGGGCTCCAGTTGCCCTTGGGCACCAGCTGCTCTGTTTCCTCTCTCCACCCCTTTCATGCCGACAGCCACAAAGCTGCTACTCTTTAGGCCCCTTTATGCTGCCTACCACACATTCATGTCTTCTCTTGCCTAAAGTTCCTTCATTTGAAATGTCTGTCCATTCTCTCCTTTTTGGATTATTGTGAGGAGTAAGTTCCAAATTTATTTCTTCATTTGAATCGTTTCTGCAATTTTTAAATACCCCAAATCCACAACTCCAGAAAATTAGGATAAAAATTTCTAGGATAAGCATTTGTTGGTTATTTCAACACCAGGGACTAATGATAAAGACACAAACATAAATAGATAAAAGATGTGTGATGTTGTGATTTATAATCAGAAATACATACTTAGTTTGCATCCCCTTTGCCTGCATAGACCTCCTACTACCCATGGAACTTTTTAAGTGATGAGAGCAGTTCTTAGTTTTTTTAGTGAGATGACTTTTGGACTCCATCGAAAGTGGGGCTGATTGCTAGGAAAACCAACTATGTAATTAGAAAGCTGAAACTTTCGGTCTCACCCTTGACCTGGAAAGGGAGAGAGGCTAGAGATGAAGTTCAATCACTAATAACCAATGATATAATCAACCCTGCTTGTGTAATAAAGCCTCCAAAAAAACTCAAAATCTGGAGAGCTTCCAGGCTGGTTAGCACACAGAGATTTGGGGAAAATGGCTCTCCTAGACAGGGCATAGACGCTCCAGGTGCTTTCCTCATACCTTGCCCTGTGTGTGTCTCCCATCTGGCTGTTTCTAAGTTGTATTCTTATATAATACACAGATAATCAAATTCCCTGAGTTCTCTGAGTTACTCTATCAAAGTAATTGAATACAAGGCAGGGGTCATGGGAACCTCTGATTTATAGCTGGTCAGTCAGGTGTAGTATAGGTAACAACCTGGGCTTGCCATAGGCATCTGGGGTGGGGGTGTGAACTGTCTCAGAGGACTGAACCCTTAACCTATGGAAGTTCGGATGCTACCTCCAGGCAAGTGGGCATCAGAAATGAGTTGAATTCTTTGACACCCTGTTGGTGTCTGAGACTGTTTGTTAGTGTGAGAGGAAAGCCTCCCCTCTCTCTCACACACATACACACACAGTAGAACTGTGCCTAGAAGCCCAAAAGAGGACCTCATTAGAGTATGAATTCTAGAGGAAGACATGCTTTACATAGGAAAAATAAACATTTTCATTTAGTATCTCCCCAAATGTTTATTTTTCATCATTGATTAGCCAATGTTTTTAATTTAGTCCTATGCAGTTTGATGCTCTCCTCAGACTGAATTCCACACAAGTTTTGGATTCAGTCTTTATTTCTCTACCTTGAATATTTCTGCCATGTATAAAAAATATATATTAGTTGCACTTTAATCTATTAACAACTTATCTTACAATGATATGTTTGAGTGTTTTATAATAGATTATTGTTGACATACCTTGAATTCCACAGCAGGTGAGCGAGTTTCTTTGAAGTAATGAGCCATTATGCCATCAGTGTTAAACAATACCATATTTTTCTAAAAACTCTAAATGTGTAACATTTTTACTTTTAGCAAGATAGCAAAGAAATTACAGAAACTTCAAAAATTTTCTTTTAGTCTTTAATGTTTATTGAGTATATTTTATATAAACATAGATACAAAAGCAATACTCAACATTATTGGCTAGGATCTCAAACAGGTGTCTAGATAGATGCCTTGAGGTAAAATTTAGACTTCTTCATTAAAGTAGACCACTGCTTTTGTTATAGTTACTGTTATCATACTAAAGTATCATTAAATATTTTCTCTAAAATAGAACTATTTTTATACCATTAGATTAATAGGTACATAAAACCTAGGAGAAATCATTTCCTTGTTGAGTAAGGTAACTGTTTGCCAACATTGTAATAGTGGAGTACAACAACTTGGAGACAACCTCTCGAGTGGATTACATTATTTTTTTCACAATTATTTTGTTGCTTTCCAATTTTACCATGGTACACTGCAGGTAGAATGTACATTCCTACCCTACTGGACAGTGGAAATACAGAAGAGTCCTTAGTGTGTTCTTGAGGTTGTTCCTGCCTCCTGGTGTTCCTGCCCCTCACCATGGTAAGCCTCGCCTCGTGTAGCTACTTCTCACAGAATGAAAAACACTCAGGCTCTTCTGACACAGAGTTGCTGCCGCACACAGAGCTGTCCAGCCTAACTCCATGATCTTCACCCTTCTTCATCTCATGGCACACATAAACTACTTGCTAAAATTCCATGGCACATCAAAAATCTATTATGGTTATTTGCCAGTCTGACAAAAAAGGTATAATTTTGATTAATTCCCACCAGATGACTACTGTTGTGTTGTCTGTTTTTATTTTTGGGTGTGATAATCTAAGGAAAAAGAGGTTAGGACCCCTGACTAAATAGTCAGATATTATACTCTTTAAAAATTCTAGACACACACCAGTTGAAAATTGCTGCCCTAAGTCACAGACTTGTGTACAAAAAAAGTAAGTGCTACTTTTTAAAAGGTATTGGAATTTTGGTATTGTTTGTTACACAACATAATCACAATAGTTGATTAACAAACCCATTAACAGGGACATAATCAAGAAAATTCTGTAGGCTATAGGCTATCCCCAAGATGGTGGGACAGATCCCCACATTGTGTTTCAAAATAAAAATATGCATAAATTGGTTTATATCAGAAACCATCAACTTCCAACATCTTCTCTGACAATTGTGGGAAAGAAAAGAAGGGAAAAAGCTGGGATGGCTCTGGCCTTGGATAAAAATGTGTTTGGTGTGATGAGGAAAAATATTTCTGCAGCTTGTATGGCCATTCTGAAGGGGATGAAGATGGTATTGTTTGTATCCAGGCATAATTTGGTGAAATAGCCATTTCAGAATTTGTTGGGTCATTTTCTGTAAAGCTCTCTGTCTCCCCAGAATGACGATTTGAGACTGTTGGAATTCAAGTGGTAACCACCATGCTGCACTCAATTGTCCTTACAGAGATGAGGATTCTCTTACTGGTTATGTGTTTGCTTTGGAATAATTCATAACAACCATTAGGGACACATGAGAAGAGTAGATATTTGCAAAGGGAGATGGTGGCGGCATCTGTCATGGGGCTTTGGAACTAAGTATGGTGAGGAGAGAGATTGTGGAGGTGGGAAGTGCTAACAACCTAGTGAAGAGTGAAATTATCTACAATGTTTTACTTCATTATTCAAGGTTTCTCTACATGGAGGTAGGTCATATTAATACTTTCTAAACAGGCAGGAAAATGTTTTATGTTCCTCTAAGTAACTCAGGCCACTCTACCACAATGTACCCCTTTTTGTGTGTTAAATTGGTACTATTGACTTCCGGCCAAGATGGAGGCGTAGGTGTATACACTGTGGCTCCTCACACAACCAAAACTAAGGACAACAAAATCTAGAACCAAAAAACAACCAACAGACAGAAAATTGAACCGTACGGAAGTCCGACAACCATTCATCTATACCGGTAAGAGGGTCAGAGTTGGCAACAAGCAGAGAGGGGTCACGGCAGGAAAAAGCAGCAGTTGGCACACCCGGACGTTCAGGTGGTTAGGGGCTAGCAGACCCTGGACACAGGGAGGCAATGAGCAGACCCAGTGAGGCACACAAGGCGGCCGGCAGACCGTGGTCACATATTTGTGTGCAGATAAACCAGGCAAAAATGGGCAGCAAGAAACACCGTGCAACCCAGGACTCCAGTGACAAAATAAAATCTAAAAGCTCTAATTGAAAACAGTTGTGGGGGTGGACGTGCCATGAGAGACTCCCAGCCTCACAGGAGAATTTGTTGGAGAGACCCACAGGGTCCTAGAATATACACAAGCCCGTACACCCAGGAACCAGCACCAGAAGAGGCCAGTTTGCTTGTGGGAGTGGCAGAAGGGACAGAAATCTGAGAGAGAGCCCAACAAACGGTATTGCTCCTTTTCTGACCCCACCCCCACATACAGTGTCACAACCCAGCAATGGGGTTGCCCCGCCCTGGTGAACACCTAAGGCTCTGCCCCTCATTATGTAACAGGCATGATCAGACTTAAAAAAAAGGCTCAAATGCAAGAATAAATCAAAGCTTCAGAGCCAATACTTTTAAGCAACCAAGAGATATTCAACCTATCAGATGCACAGTTCAAGGCACTGGTGATCAGGATGCTCACAGAATTGATTAATTTTGGTCACAAATTAGATGAAAAAATGAAGGCTACACTAAGTGAAATGAAGGAAAATGCACAGGGAACCAATAGTGATGGAAAGAAAACTGGGACTCAAATCAATGGAGTGGACCAGAAGGAAGAAAGAAACAACCAAAAAGAAAAGAATGAAGAAACACAAATTCAAAAAAATGAGGAGAGGATTAGGAACCTCCAGGACATTTTTAAACTTTCCAACATCTGAATTACAGGGGTACCAGAAAGGGACAAAGAAGAGAAACAAATGAAATACTTATTTGAACAAATAATTAAGGAGAACTTCCCCAATCTGGCAAAGGAAAGAGACTTCCAGGAAGTCCAGGAAGTTCAGAGAGTCCCAAAGAAGTTGGACCCAAGGAGGAATACACCAAGGCACATCATAAGTACATTACCCAAGATGAAAGATAAGGACAGAATCTTAAAAGCAGCAAGAGACAAGGAGACAGTTACCTACAAGGGAGTTCCCATCAAACTGTCAGCTGATTTCTCAAAAGAAACCTTTCTGGCAAGAAGAGGCTGGAAAGAAGTATTCCAAGTCATGAAAGGCAAGGGCCTACATCCAAGATTGCTCTATCCAGCAAAGCTTTCATTTAGAATGAAAGGGCAGATAAAGTGCTTCTCAGATAAAGTCAAGTTGAAGAAGTTCATCATCACCAAGCCCTTATTATATGAAATGTTAAAGGGATTTATCTAAGAAAAAGAAGATAAAAAATATGAACAGTGAAAGGACAGCAAACTTACAGTTATTAACAACCACACCTAAACAAAACCAAACCAAGAAAACAACCGGAATAGGAACAGAACCACAGAAAAGGAGATCACATGGAGGGTTAGCAACAGGGGATTGGGAGGAGGAGAAGGGGGGAGAAGGTACAGAGACTAACTAGCATAGACACTAAGGGGAAAATAGGGGAGAGCAAGCATAGTATGGGAAATGTAGAAGCTAAAGAACTTATGACACATGGACATGAACTAAAGGGGGGATGTGGGTGGGAGGGGGTGTGCAGGGTGGAGGGGAATGAAGAGGAAAACGGGATGATCGTAATATCATAATTAATAAAATATATTAAAATTGGTACTATTGTTTTTTCTTTAATAAAATCTGACAGAACTGAAGGGCTTTGGGGGGTTGGCAAGAGCAACCTTTAGAAACAGTAACAGCCAAACAAACAAAAAACAAATAAAACAAAAACTCCAACCAAGATGTGATTTAAAGTTGACTCATATAATCACTCTATGACTATTTTATTAGCAAAAAATCAGCACAGAAAGATACCACACAGGTAAAACAGTTTGGTATGTTTCATTGTAAAACTGAAAATAAAAAATAAACTTGATAAAATATTTACCCAGTCATAGCAGGAAATTTATGTGTAGAACAGAAAAATTGAGAAGATTTAAAAGAAAAAATTAAAGGTGGCATTCATTTTACATTCAAATTACATTATAGAAAATCCTTTGCAATCCTTACTTGCAGTTCTCAAATACTGAGTCCCTAGTTCTTCGAAAATGGCTGTGGTCTGGGGAAGTCATTAGCATACCCAGTTCTAGCTAGGACTCTTGTATTTTAAGGCCAATGGCTTTGGCCACAATAGCTTCATGTCGTGTTTGCTGGGAAAGGGTAGAAAGGTCAGAAGCACTGTATTATCTCCTTTCCTTAGGGATCCCCTCATCCGTGAGCTGTGCCAGTCATGAGAAATTAATTTCTTTGTAGCTTCTTCTTTCTCCCTAACCCAAGCAACACATTTTGGTTTCGTACGAGACCATCCCTATACCCAGCCTCCTACTTGACTGCCTGCTTGCCCTCACCACGTGTTTCCAATGACTGCTATTCCAATGCGAAGGAATAGCCAACTGCGCTGCAATAGTGAATGACCCCTGTTGGAGAAATAGCCATGGGTTTATGTTGTTTTATTGGTAAGATGGTTGCTCCCCCTCAAAAAGCAAAACAAAGAAAATCATAACTCATAATATAAGGTAAGCTGAAAGTAAGGGTTTTTCTGACACTCTGAAATTTTTTCCTTTTTTTATTGTCCTCAGAGTTCTCCTAGAGAATATTTCTTAAATTCATGTTTCCTTGTTCAATTTTTATTTTTAACTGACTTCCAAGACAGTTACAAGTTTGATGTTTTCCTCATTCAAAGAATATTTTTGTTAATTTAAAAGATAGCTTTTTCCCACACCTATGAGTGTGTCTTTATCAATTAGAATTTTTAATATAATTTTCTGGCATTGGTTTTCCCCTTTCAGATATCAATAAGATATTTTAACCAGATTTTTATCTTTTTATTTCTCTTTGTGTCTTTAATGGCATAATAAAAACTGAAGATAATAGTTACCACTAAATTTATTATGCGTTCTCTTTGTTCTGAGACATTGCATTAACATTAAAATTTTGCAATACCTCGTGAGTTAGGACTTGTTATTAATACCATTATGAAGATGAGAAACTCAAATTCTGAGAAGTCACTGGTCTCCCCAAGAGCCCCTGTAATTGACAGCACCAGAATCCAACAGAGGCTATCCACTTCTAGAGCTTGAGTGTGGCCCAGTCTCACCAAGAATTTGTTAATGATTTTCTTTGCCTTTCTCGTTTTTACTATGTTTGAATTTAATTGCCCTGTGATTAATGGATTAATGTCTTATTGTAGGGAGCTGGCAAATATTCCTAGCATCTTATTCATCATTACCCCTGATTAATGCTTATTTATTAAATTGTGGAGAAGCAGAATAGGAAATATGTAGGTATAGATCAGTACAGATATCACTATAGATCTACAGATAATGTGATTTATCTATAGCTGTATATACACAGTATAGATTTATTTTATTATGAGGAACTGGCTTACATGATTGTGAGAGCTTGTGAGTGCAGCATCTGTAGGCTGCAGGCTAGAAACAGGTAAATGTTACTACTGCAGTTTTGAGGCAGAATTTCTTCTCCAGGACACCTCCGCTTTAGCTCTTAGGCCTTTAACTGATAAGATGAGGCCCACTACATTATGAAATGTAATTTTCTTTACTTAAAGCCAATTGATTGTAGATGTTAAGCACACCTAAAAATATGTTTACATCAATAGCTAGATTATTGTTGGATTAAAATAACTGGCACTAGAGCCTAACCAACTTCACACACAAAAATGTCTAATCACAACACTACCTATAACAGGAAGCTGTCATTTGTCTCATCAGAAATTCTAATAATTCAAATTAAAGTCATAATTTACCAAGCTACAAGTATAAAAAACAAAATTTACTATATACTATTGCTCCACAGATCTGTACATTTCCTAATTTAAATTTAAAATTGGATTAGTTGTACATGCCTTGTCAAAATAGCAAATCCTATTTATGACTTTTTTCATTTATTTTTTAACTTTATTTAATTCTTGTTCAAGTACAGTTTTCTGTCTGTATTCCCAGCCCTGCCACCCCCAGTGCTCCCCACCTCCCTCCCATTTCCATCCCCCACCTTAGTTATTGTCCATNAGCATCTGTAGGCTGCAGGCTAGAAACAGGTAAATGTTACTACTGCAGTTTTGAGGCAGAATTTCTTCTCCAGGACACCTCTGCTTTAGCTCTTAGGCCTTTAACTGATAAGATGAGGCCCACTACATTATGAAATGTAATTTTCTTTACTTAAAGCCAATTGATTGTAGATGTTAAGCACACCTAAAAATATGTTTACATCAATAGCTAGATTATTGTTGGATTAAAATAACTGGCACTAGAGCCTAACCAACTTCACACACAAAAATGTCTAATCACAACACTACCTATAACAGGAAGCTGTCATTTGTCTCATCAGAAATTCTAATAATTCAAATTAAAGTCATAATTTACCAAGCTACAAGTATAAAAACAAAATTTACCATATACTATTGCTCCACAGATCTGTACATTTCCTAATTTAAATTTAAAATTGGATTAGTTGTACATGCCTTGTCAGAATAGCAAATCCTATTTATGACTTTTTTCATTTATTTTTTTAACTTTATTTAATTCTTGTTCAAGTACAGTTTTCTGTCTGTATTCCCAGCCCTGCCACCCCCAGTGCTCCCCATCTCCCTCCCATTTCCACCCCCCAGCTTAGTTATTGTCCATGTGTCCTTTATACTTATTCATGCAAGTCCCTCCCCTTTTGCCCTGCGATTCTCTCCCCTCTCCCCTCTGGACCCTGTCAGCCTGTTCCGTATTTGAGTGTCATTGGTCATATTTTGCTGGCTTGTTTGTTTTGTTGTTTAGATTCCTGTTAACAGTGAGATCATATGGTATTTGTCTTTCACCGCCTGGTTTATTTCTCTCAGCATAATGCTTTCCAGTTCCATCCATGATGTTGCAAAGGGTAGTAGTTCCTTCTTCCTTTCAGCAGCATAGAATTCCACTGTGTAAATGTACCATAGCTTTTTGATCCAGTCATTTACTGATGGGCATCTAGGTTGCTTCCAACTCTTGGCTATTGTAAATTGTGCTGCTATGAACATTGGGGTGCATAGGTTCTTTTGGACTGGTGTTTCAGGGTTCTTAGGATATACTCCTAATAGTGGAATTGCTGGGTCAAAAGGCACGTTCATTGTGATCCCTTCTACTTTGTTCTTCTTTCTCAAAATTGCAGCTGCTATTCGGGGTCTTTTATGGTTCCATATAAATTTTTGAAGTGTTTGTTCTATGTCTGTGAAATATGCCATTGGTACTTTAATAGGTATTGCATTGAATCTGTAAATTGCTTTGGGTAGTATGGACATTTTGATGATGTTAATTCTTCCAATCCACGAACAGGGTATATGTTTCCATTTGTTTGTGTCTTCCTTGATTTCTTTCTTCAGTGTTGTGTAGTTTTCTGCATACAGGTCTTTAACCTCCTTGGTTAGGTTTATTCCCAGATATTTTATTTTTGTTTTTGTTATATTGAATGGGATTTTTTCTTGATTTCTGCTTCAGCTATTTCATTGTTGGCATCCAAAAAATGCCTTTGATTTCTGGATATTGACTTTGTATCCCGCTGTTATGCCAAATTCATTTATTAGCTCAGGCAGTTTTTTGGTAGAGTCTATAGGATTTTCCATGTACACTATCATGCCATCTGCAAACAATGCCAGTTTTGTTTCCTCTTTTCTGATTTGGATGCCTTTTACTTCCTTTTCTTGTCTGTGGCTAGAACTTCTAATACTATATTGAATAGAAGTGGTGAAAGTGGGCAACCTTGTCTTGTTCCTGATCTTAGTGGAAAAGATTTTAGTTTTTGCCCATTGAGTATGATGTTGGCTGTAGGTCTTTCATATATGGACTTCATTATATTGGGAAATGTTCCCTCTATTCCCACTTTGCTGAGTACCTTTATCATAAATGGGCCTTGTACCTTATCAAAAGCTTTTTCTGCATCTATTGATATGATCATGTAGTTTTTGTCTTTGCTTTTGTTTATGTAGTGTATTACATTTACTGATTTGCGAATATTGGACCATCCTTGCATCCCTGGGATGAATCCCACTTGGCCGTGGTGTATGATCTTTTTGATGTATTGTTGGATGTGATTTGCTAATATTTTATTGAGGATTTTAGCATCTATGTTCATCAGTGATATTGGCCTGTAGTTTTCTTTCTTTGCTGTGTCTCTATCTGGCTTTGGAATTAGTATTATGCTGGCTTCATAAAAAGAGCTGGGGAGTTTTCTTTCCTTTTGGATTTTTTGAAATAGTCTGTGAAGAATAGGGGTTAGCTCTTCCTTAAAAGCTTTGTAGAATTCTGTGAAACCATCTTGTCCAGGGCTTTTGTGTGATGGGAGTTTTTTTATTACTTCTTCAATTCCATCTGCTGTTATTGACCTGTTCAGGTTTTCTGCTTCTTTTTCATTGAGTTTTGGAAGACTATATTTTTCTAGAAATGTGTCCATTTCACCTAAGTTTTCAAATTTCTTGGCATACAATTCTGCATAGTAATTTCTTACAACCCCTTCTATTTCTGTGGTATCGGTTGTAATCTCCCCTCTTTCATTTCTGATTGTGTTTATTTGGGTCCTCTCTCTTCTTTTGTTGATGAGCCTGCTTAAAGGTTTGTCTATTTTGTTTATCTTTTCAAAAAACCAACTCCTAGATTCATTGATCCTTAGAATTGTGCTTTTAGTCTCTATGTCATTTAGTTCTGCTCTGATCTTGGTTATTTCCTTCTTTCTACTTGCTCTGGGCTGTCTTTGTTGTTGTTCCTGGAGTTCTTGCAGGAGTCGGGTTAGGTTGTTTGTTTGAAATGTTTCTATCCTCTTTAGGTAGGCCTGTATTGCTATGAACTTCCCTCTCAGGACTGCCTTCACTGTGTCTCAAAAGTTTTGGGTTGTTGTGAGATCATTTTCATTTGTTTCCAGAAGCTTTTTGATTTCTCCCCTAATTTCAGTCTTGACCCATTCATTGTTTAATAGCATAACATATAGTCTCCATACTTTGGGGTGTTTTGGGTTTTTTCCTGTGGGATTGTTTTCCAATTTCAGTCCCTTGTGATCAGAGAAAATGCTTGGTATGATTTCTGTTTTCCTAAATTTGTTGAGACTTGTTTTGTGTCCTGTCATGTGGTCTATCTTTGAAAATGTTCCCTGTGCATTTGAAAAGAATGTGTATTTAGCTTCTTTGGGATGGAGGTATATATATATATATATATATATATATATATATATATATATATATAAAATCAATTAGGTCCATTTCATCTAGGATGTTGTTTAATTCTGCAGTATCTTTGTTGATATTTTGTTTGGAACATTTGTCCATTTTTGACAGTGGGGTGTTAAAATCCCCTACTATAATTGTGTCGCTGTCAATATCTTTCTTGAGGTCCTCTAGGATTTTCTTTATATATTTGGGTGCTCCTGTGTTGGGTGCATATATATTTATGATGTTAATGTCTTCTTGGTGGATTCTTCCCTTGAGTATTATGAAGTGACCTTCTGGGTCTCTCTTCATGGCCCTGTTTTTGAAGTCTATTTTGTCTGATATGAGAATTGCTACCCGGCTTTTTTTTCTTGTCCGTTTGCTTGGAAAATTTGTCTCCGTCCTTTCACTTTTAGTCTGTGGTGGTCTTTTGACCTGAGGTGGGTTTCTTGTAGGCAGCATATGTGTGGGTCATGCTTTCTTATCCATTCAGCTATTCTATATCTTTTAATTGGTGCATTTAATCCATTTACGTTTAAGGTTATTATTGAAAGGTACTTAGCCATTGCCATTTGTGTGCCTGTGTTCCTCTCCGTCTCTCTCTTTTCCGTCCTTTCCTTAAAGCAGCCCTTTTAGTAATTCTTGTAGAGCTGGTTTGGTGGAGACATATTCTTTTAGACTTCTTTTGTCTTGGAAGCTCTTTATTTGGCCTTCTATCTTGATTGAGAGCCTTGCTGGGTACAGTAGCCTTGATTGCAGGCCTCTGTTTCTCATTACTTGGAATATTTCTTGCCATTCTCTTCTTGCTTGGAATGTTTCCATTGAGAAGTCAGTAGCCAACCTTATTGGGACCCCCTTGTATGTTACTTCCTTTTTCTCCCTTGCTGCCTGTAAGATTCTCTATTTGTCTTGGAATTTTGCCATTTTAATGATGATGTGTCTTGAAGTGGGCCTCTTTGGTTTCTTCTTGATTGGGACTCTCTGTGATTCCTATATTTGTGTGACTTTTTCTCTCATCAAATTAGGGAAATTTTCCATTATTACTCTTTCAAATAGGTTTTCTATCCCTTTTTCTTCTTCTTCTCCTTCTGGTATTCCTATTATTTGGATATTATTATGTTTCATATTGTCTTGCATTTCTCTTAATCCCTCCTCATTCTTTCTGAACCTCTTTTCCTTTTCTTGCTTTTTCTGAGAGATTCTTTCTATTTTGTCCTCCAACTCACTGGTCCAATCTTTTGCCTCATTGATCCTGCTTTTCATACCTTCTACTGTGTTCTTCAGTTCAGAAATTGTATTCTTCATTTCCTCTTGGCCTTTGCTGATGGTTTCTATTTCCTTTTTCATGTTAATATATTTTGCAGTGAGTTCATTGTAGTTCCCCCGTTGTTTCTGGTAACTCGTTGTAAGCTCTTTGAATTTCCTGATAACCAGTGCTTTGAATTCAATATCTGATAGTTGACTTGCCTCTATTTCATCTAACATTCTTTCTGAGACTTCCTCTTTTTCTTTCATTTAGGGATTGTTTCTTTGTCTTCCCATTGTTTGCGTTGTTCTTCTTGTTGGCCTCAGCTTCTTAAAGTGATCTATTCTAGTTCCCTGGGTTTATGGTGTGAATTTCTGTGGTAGGATACCTGTGAAATTCAGTGGTGCAGTCTCCTGCAGGTATCTTTGTGTTGCCTGCTTCCACCTACTCCTCTTGTTGGTTTCCAGCTGATCAAACCTTTCCTTCTGTTCTCACTAGGCGCAGCAGCCTGAGGGGCTATTAGTGTGGCCTTTCTCGCTTCTCGGTGAACCCGACTGGTCTCGACAGTACCTTCCCAAGATCCAGATGGGCGCCGCTCTCCCATGCTCCAGTGAGATCAGATTTTTCCTCAGGCTTTCCTGGTCTCGAAGCTCTGGTCTGGTGTGAGGGAGCACTCTCCCAGCCAGGCTTTTCTGGTCTTGCAGGCTTGGGCGCAGACCTTTCCCAGTGCTGTGGCTGAACACACAGGGCAACTCACAATTCTCCCAAGTGGACAGCCACAGCCTGACTCCCGGTGCTTCTTAGTCTGCGCTGGCTGGGTAGGGAGGGAGCTGGTGACTGGCTCTCTTCCAGGGGTCCTGCCAGCAGCCTGAGACTCCTGAGACTGTTCAGAGCCGGCTCAGGCCCTGTGCCACAGGGAGTGCAGGGGCGACTCTCAGTTCTCCCAAGCCAGCAACTGACTCCAAACCAGAGCCTACTCCATGGGTTATCAGAGCTCTCTGGTTTGCTTCCCAATGCCTACTCCTCTCTCTGCCACTACAGGCAAACCGATCTCTCCTGGTGTTTTCCAATCTGCGCCCTGCCAGATAGGGAGGGTGCCGGTGACTAGTTCTCTCCCAGGATTGTTGTTACCCGCCCTCAGCTCTCAGAGACCCAGCGGCTGGCCAGGGCCCTGGCCTGGACCAGTGGAGGGCCTGCCGCTGCCTCTGCGCTGCTCCCTCGTACCTTGTTGATCTGCGGTCGTCTCCTCTCCTCAACCTCTGGTCATTCAGTGTCCGCTATACTCTCTGGAGTCCTGCCTTCTTATATGCTGGGTCCCTGTTGGGCATCCGCTGCGCTCCTCCACAGATCAGCCCGGTCTTTCTCCGGTGCATGGAGGGAAGCAAAATCCTTTGTCCTCATCTGCCGCCATCTTCCTGATCCCCTCTATTTATAACTTTTAATTATTTAATTAAAGAAGGGTGAATAACAGTCATTCTAAAGGACTTTTAAAAAATATCACTTTTATGTTTAAGTGATAGTTGATTCAGTTATATTTAACTGAAGTTGCTCTTACTTCAGCCTTCATACACATGCTCTATGTGTTTGTATCAGCTTTTCCTATTATCACACTACCCCAACAGTTAAACTGTGAAAATGTTTTGACATTATATATTATTTTAAAGTCCTTGCTACCAAATACTAAAATTTACCTGATCAATGTTTTTCTTTGTAGCATTATTATAGAGTATATAGGCTGGTTTTCACTTGATAACTTTCAGGTGTGTTTAGGTTTATCCAGTTACCCATTGGTTCATTTATTCAGATTGTTGAGCACTTTACAGGTGTTGAAATAAGTGGTACGGAAGAGAGGAGTTGTTCATCCCCACCAGGTATAGTTGTTTGTGAAGAAAAACATTATAATACTGCTCTGAGAATGCTCTCTTCATTATCCCACATCTTATCTATCAAGAAATTGTTTTGACACCCTCTTTGTACTCTTTTCTAGAGCTCAACAAAGTCTCGCCACCTCCATGGCTATGCCCTGGTAAAAGCTCACATCATCTCTGATCTTCCCTGATAACTATAGTCACAGCTTTCTGGGTGGTCTCCCTGATCTTACCTGTGTTTTCTTGAACATTTTCCTTGTTTCGTGCTCTAAAGAAAACTTGCTGTCATGTGAGCTTATGTGAAGAAACTCAGATGGCTAGGAACTGAAGTTGACTACTGACTTTCTTTATCTTTAATATTTTCCAAAATACTAAAAATATAATACAACTAAAACGTTATTGACACTTAGAGGAAACTCGGAATATCTCTAAAAACTGTATTAGTGCCACACATTTAAGATTAGGTACGGTAGTGGGTTGAATGGTGGTCCCCGCTACATATGTCCATGTTCTGATCCTTGAGCCCTGTGAGTGTTCTGCTATTGAGAGAAATGATCCTATCACCATGTGAGAAAGGGTCAAGCAGATATCAAAGCACGTAGTCTTTTGGATTAACTCTGCTACCTGGGTATTCACATTTAAAAAAAAAGAAACAAGAGCAATCAAACTTCTGTTGCTGATCTTTTAACTTTACATTTTACTTCATATGTTTGTTTTAAATCAACACAAAGATTAAGGTTTATATAAACTAATATAAAATAATATTGAATTTAGCCAAGACTAAAGCCAAGATATTCATTATGAAATAAAAATTGGTGCTTTAAAGAGCACTCATATAAAGAAAGGAAGATTCCAAATTGATAATCAATTATAAGAATTCTGTGTTAAATCTGTGATTTGGAATTGTATGTTACTTTATTTCATTTTATTCTTCATGCTACTATGATAAGCAGATTTGTTTATTTGCTAGGCATTTTTCAGTCATAATTTACTGGACACCTAATAATTGTCAGCAATATATCAAATTTTCTCATTTTCTTTTTCCTTTTTTGTATTGATTTTTTTCAAGTATAAATGGATCAGAATTTGAATGCCTCTGCACATAATCTTATGTATAGTCATTCCAGACTGCTTGTACAAATGATCATGTAGCCATTGAACTAAAACACTCATTCTCAGCCACATATATACAAGTAAACGTCCTTGATACTCTTAGACAAAACCTCAGGAGTTTACAAAATGCACTCTTTAATCTGCCTAAACTTGCAAAACCTCTTATCATTTAGGTGAATTGATCAACTAAGCAAAGAATAGGTCATAATTATCTTGAACATTTTAAAGCAGATGTTTTTAAGATTTAAGAAAACAAATAGAATATATCCACTTTGCAGTGTTTGAATCTTAGAAATGTATTTAAAGTTTTGTGTATTTTTCAGGGTGCCTATGCTATCAAAGTGTTTTGGAAATTGATGATGTTCTTCTAGTTCTTAAAATAAGAATATTGATTATTGATTTGAAACCATTGTTTTTCCAATGAGAGCATTGAATGCTATAAGTTTTGCTCTCTGCACTACTTTAAATACATCTCATGTTTTGATGTATTATATTACTTTAATTTCCTCCTATGTATCTATTTTAGAATTTATTTGAATACTTCTTCAGATCCACATTCTTTCTCCTTTTCCCTGGGGTTCCAATACTATGATTTTGTTTTGTCCCACAGGTCCCTGAGACTGTGCTTGTTTTTTTATTGTTGTTGTTGTTTGTTTTTTAATCAACATAGTTTTTGTAGTTTATATTGAGTAAATTCTACCCATTTCTTCTCAGATTTACTGGTTCTGTCTCCTGTTACTTTTACTTTATTATTAAACTCATGTAATAAGTTTTAATTTTGATCTTATAGTCTTTGGTTCTAGAATTTCCATTTCATTCTTTTTACAGTTTTCTATTCATCTGCTGACATTTCTTTTTCATTAGTTTCTAGATAATTTGCCATTGATTGTTGAGGCTTTTTTACAATGATTATATTGAAATGTCTGGCAGATAATTTTCATATGTGCTTTACCTTTCTTTTATTGTTGTTCAATCATAGTCATCCCCATTTCCCTTCCATTACTCTCCTTGTGCCCTACTCACCCCCACATCCCACATTCAATCCTCCCTCCATCTCCATTGCTTTTGTCCAGCGGTCCTTTAAATATGTTCCTTGACGACCCTTCTTTCCTCCATTATCCCCTACCTCTCCCTTCTGGTTACTGTCAGTTTTTTCTTTACTTCAGTGTCTCTGGTTCTATTTTGCTTGCTTGTCTGTTTTGTTGATTAGGTTCTACTTACAAATGAGATATCTTTGTACTAGCATCAGTCGATTACCCTTTTATTCAAATTGTTGAATTTTCTTTTTTTTTAAAGAAATTTTATTTAATTTTTTTAAAGATTTTTTATTTATTTATCTTTAGAGGGGAAGGAGAGGGAGAGAAACATAAATGTATGGTTGCCTTTCATGTGTCCCCTGCTGGGAGTTGGCCTGCAGGGAACTGGCTTGCAACCCAGGCATGTGCCCTGACTGGGAATTGAACCTTGATCCTCTGGTTCGCAGGCCTGTGCTCAATCCACTGAGCTACACCAGCCAGGGCTTCAAATTATTGAATTTTCTGGTCTTTGGTATAATGAATGATTATTTTTACTTCATTCAAACATTTATATCTTATACTAAGAGACTCTGAATTCTATTTAAACATCCCCTTTTAGCATCCAGCCACCCCATTGTGGTTTGTTGTGTACAACAACAAATGTTGGGGGTACAATGTTGGGGGGTGTATTTCCATCGGTAATTTTGTTTTCTGAATCCTCACAGTGCTTTCTGATCAACTCTGTTCCAGTTCTGCTGGAATCCTGGCTAGTTGCTGGTTTTCTCCTGGTGCTGCCAACAGTGATGGGAGATACTTTTCTGGGCACCCAGGATGCTTAGATGAGGATCCTTAAATCCCCAAGGTGGAACATATTTTACCAAGTTCCATCAGACTTTCCCTTATATACCTGGTGATGGCATAGGAGGAGGGAAGTACCTACCTGCATATCTTCTCCCACTGGATGGAGGGCTAAGAAATCCCTAGCCAACATCTATTTTCACCACTGGAGCGGAGAGCCAAGAATGTGCATCTCAACCACTGGACGAAAGAGAGAAAGACACTGGCCTGTGTCCATGGCCTGTGTAAGTGGAGGGGCCAGTCTGTTGCCACTGGATGTAGGACTTGGGTTGAGTGTGCCTGCCACATACATGGCTGCCGGGACCTTAGGGCAGGCTGTGGGCTGGTCCTTGCAGATGCTGCTACTGCTGCTGGGTGATGGGTCCCACTATCAAGGATGTGAGGTCAGGGCAGATAGGCAGACCTGAATGCTGCAGCCACTGGGTATGGGTCCTCCCCTTAGGTCCCTATGGCCCATTTCATGTTCTGGTTTGACCAAAAGACCAGGCTTTCTTGTGTTTTGTTTATCGGTGTGTGCATGTGTGTATGTTTCGTTCTGTTTTTCCAAGTGTGTATTGTTTTATTTTGTATTTTATGACTACCTGTCCTTTGGGCCGGGGTTTTTCCCCAGCACTCATTTAGGATATATGGAGTTAGCAAAGAAAAGCCAGAGAACTAGCTGGGTGTTATTCCAGTCCTGGCATCCTTAGCTATCTACCAGCTTACTTCCACCTACAGAGTTCTTTTATGTCTGTCGAATTATTTCCAAAGTCATATTTCATGTTTAGATGAGACAGAGAAAGTGAATTTAAACAATCTTGTCCTAATAACAGAAATCACAAGGTTGTTTTTGACGTTTTAAAAATATTATAACAAGCTCATCTATTTTGTGAATTATGAACAAGATGCAGTGTTTGCTCTTGTTTGGATTAAATAATATGATAATGTATAAAGGTAAAAAATAAGTGAACTAGTATTATTGTTAATATCTTCATGGAATTAGACAAAACTTTACACTTTATAAAACATTAAGTTCTAGTATCTATTACTTTTCATTGTAGGTAATTCATTAATATGAACATCATTTCATCTAGATTTTGTGATTTTTGCAATGATTTATATAATTAATATTATCTCTTTTGCATACATTTGTTGGAAAATTGAAATGTATCTTACAGTGGAAATTGGTTTTAGATATGTTTTAGTAAGTATTTTAAATGGTTATTGTTTAGCTTTCAGAATAAATTATTCTTTATCATTGGATTGACTGGCTTACTTGTTTGTTGACATCCTCTATAATTTATGCTATTTTCTACACACACACACACACACACACATATGCATTTTGTACATTTTTATTTTCCCTTTGTGCTCCTCACTTGTGTAAGATAATTTATACTTGAGGATATGATTTTTCAAATCCAGGTTCTCTTTAAGATAAAATTTTATTTTTCTATTGATTTTGTTATAATAATATATTTCTTTGATTGTAATTCATTTTTGGAATTTCATTTTAATATTCTCGGCAAAATAGTTTCTACATTCGGGTATCATCATATTTAGCAATTTATATCAATTTTAGTTTTATTAAAAACTCAAAATCTTGCAGTCAGTTGGGATCTTGAGTAAAGATCCTTATAAATAGAGATATATCTCTGATATTTAGTTATTTAAATAATAGGGGCTGATATCAGCAATATGTTTATGGCTTTAGATAATATTAGTTATGTTTAGTTATGTTTTATACCTGAGTAATAATCTTGATTATTTATGAGGCACTCCCATCATTCCAAAATTGCCAACTTGGCACTTTGGTTGAATAGAATTTTGCTGTAGTAGTTAGTACAAATGCTAGACTATTATAATAAAGAGACTCCAAAGTACAATAGTTTTGCTAAAAGAGGTGACTTCTCATGTAATAACTCACTGTGCTGTGACTCAGCAGCCTGCAGCTTTTTTCCTGGCTTCCTGGCAATGCCAGGTTGCTTGCCACATCCAGGCACCAGCTGTGGGCAAGGGAAAAGAGGAGTAGAGAATCCAGGATGTGGAATTTTCCAGGAAGCTGTTTAGGTGGAAGTTATATCACTTCCTTTCATATCATTTTGGCGGTAAATTAATCTCCTGGTGATATTAGCCACAAGGCAGCCTGGAGAGTATGGTATCTAATTCAGTATTCATATGCTAAGAAAAAAATAAGAGACTAAAATTGGAGGGATAAACTGAATTCACAATTCATGGTTTTCTGAAGTGTTATTTTAGACATATCTTCAATAAATTGAACACTTGCATGTTTCATGTTAATAAATAGTAGGAGAAGCAAGGAGACTTTAGACCCAACTATTAATCCAAATTAATAATAATCCCATTTTTTCATACTCAGTTCTCATCTCTAAGGTCTGGGTTTAGAGAATCTTTGAAAGCACTTTTATAGTAACAAGTAAATACATGGATATGACATAGCTATTGTCTGCACGATGTCTTCTGTTTCTTAAAAGTTTTAGAATCTAAGGAAAGAAGAAAGGCCCTTTATTAACCCTGTGGAAACCATTCTGTCTCTCAGAGAGTCTCTGTAACTTTTTATGTTCTTCTGAATGATCCTCATTGCACAGCAACGTGGCCAGTCATTAATCAGACGACCAGTAAAAACATAGTGAGAGGCCTTGGACCTCAGCAGACTCCCCAGGCCTCTATAAACACGTACAGGAACATTTGGCTGTCCTAACTGCCACCAACCAAATGCTTACTTTGGTACAACGGGGCACCAATTTGGAAACTCCACACAAACGTGGAAGCCAAATTTTCTGCTAAAACAAATGTTTTCAACTGGAATAAATGCTTGGATTGTTCACATGTGCCCAAACCAAATATTTTCTTGTAGCAGTAAGTATGCTTCCAAGTCATTCATACTCTGCACCATGTATTAACTAGACAAGATTTGATATTATCCCATATATCTATTCTGCTTCAATTTGAAAAATATGGCAAAATATCTACTGACCATAGAACAGGATACTTTGTTCCGAAACACTCACTACCTGAGGAACAGGGCTTTCATACACACTGTGCCCTCTGCCTGGAATGCTTAGCATAACTTCTGCTTAATTCCTATTACTTGTTCAGTTTTCATCTCAATCATAAATTCTTCAGCAAAAACTTTCCCTGTCTAAGATAACCCCCCCAAATCTATATTTGTTCTTGTTTAATATGCATTTCTTTCACTGCACTGACAGTAACATATGGGCAGCCACTGTGTGTGATACAAAGGCAAGCAATCCCCATGACTAAATAAATGGGGCTATCGTATCTAACTCACAGGTTTGACTTGAGAATTTAATGTTATTGCGTGTAAAACACTGAATGACTAGGATATAGAAAGCAGTTAATTTTCCCTCTGGTATAAAGGTCTCAATGAAGTCAAAACTTTTACACTCTAGTATATTGATTAAACTTAGAAGAGTACCTACATCATATACATTTTTCCTTTTTGTAGAACTGATTGGCTTGACACTGATTAACAAGACTTGAGGGACAGGGAGGGGCACAGTTCCACAACACGTCATCTGTGCACTGTACTGTGTGCTCACCACCCCGAGTCGGGTCTCCTTCCATAACCATTTATGCCCCTCTACCCGTCTCCACATTTCCAACTTGCTTTCCTCTGGAAATCACCACACTGCTGTCCGTGAGTTTCTCTCTCTCTCTCTTTTTCTCAATCCCTTCACCACCCCCAACTCAGCCCTTTCCTCTCCAATAAATAAATAACAAATGAAAAAAAAAAAGACTAAAACCCAAAGAATGCAAGAAAATTTAGAGAAAAAATATCTCAACTTAATTAGATGCCTTTTGAGAATGAATAAATTAATTATTTTCCCTGCCTTTGATTAATATAATAACTCCAGAGGGAGTGTGAAAACAGATAAATTGATGAAGGGTAAAC
Organism: Sturnira hondurensis; assembly: GCF_014824575.4. Classification (NCBI taxonomy): domain Eukaryota; kingdom Metazoa; phylum Chordata; class Mammalia; order Chiroptera; family Phyllostomidae; genus Sturnira; species Sturnira hondurensis. The sequence goes on along the minus strand of NW_028098001.1, from coordinate 1,049,985 downwards.
TTGTTTGGGCTAGATTCTTTGGGCTAGAAAATTTGAGATTGGAAGTATTATATATACTTCTAAAATTGCTACAGCCATTTGGTGAGGGTCAGTCTTGAATTTATTGTATTTCCATACAGTTTAACAAGATTGTTGCCTTTTATGAGATATCTGGAATGAAAATGATGTGACTAGACCTGATTGTAAGAATTTCTAAAGCTGAAAAGCAATTAACCAGTGTTGATATCACAGATTAGAACACATAAAAATTCTTGAACAAGCTTTTGGTATAGATTAGACATTGCTAATTATAAACACAATGTAATGTAATAACATTATAGTATATATTAAGAAAAAAGAAAAAATAGTGAGAAGAAAGGAAAGGAAAGAGAGAGAGAGAGGCAGAAACAGAGACAGAAAGAGAGAAACTATGTTCCTGAAAATACTGCAAAAGTCTGTTTCTCCAAAACATTATGAAAATGCACAGGAGACTGGAAACTAGAGTCCATTTGTGGCATTTCTTGTGCTTCTGACTTACAATGGAGCTTTGCCCTGGCATGCTATTGGTGAAATGGAGGTGACCTGGTAAGGGAAGCACATTATGAAGTTGTGTGTAAAATTGATTACTTATTTTCTTTAGGGCAATAATAGCACTGAGGTCCTTTTCAGGTATCTCCTTTCATAACTGAGGCAGAATATACACACTCTCCTGATTACTTCTGAAGAAAAGAAAGGCCCAAGGTGAAAGTCATCCTCTTAAGAATGTCCACCCTGCTGCCCAGGGGCTACGCGGCCCCAATGGCTATGAATGCGACCCAACACCAAATCATAAATTTACTTAAAACCATTTTTATTGCTCATCAGTTTTCATCTGTGTTTGTGTGTTTAATGGGTGGCTCAAGACAACTCTTCTTCATTCAGAGTGGCCCAGAGACACTGAAAGTCGGATGTCCGTGCTACATGATGCAAAACTAGGGGTTGGCAGTGCACAGACCTATCAGTACCATAGTGTCAGTTTTTACAATGTTTGTGACAAGTTTGCCTGATTTTTAAAATTGTGATTTGAGGCTCAGTCGAAATTTTAAGCCAGTTTAAACAAACAGCTCTCTGTTCTGTGTTTTTAGATATAAAGGGATATAGAGTTTTTGTTTTGTTTTGTTTATGTCTTTTTTAAATGTGTTTCTCTCATTTTTCATAATGGACATGACTGTGTGCTTTATGTTAATATCCATTGTATTTCAAATATGGCTTCTTGATAGTTGTCTCTTTAAGAGCTTTTGAATGTGTTTCTATAGAGAGCTTTTTATTATATGATTTTTGCAAATATTTTATAAAATGCACCCATACCCTGAATATACAATATTGAAACTGCTGTAGTTTTGCCAGTGCCATCAGTCCAGGGGGAGAGTCTCAAAAATTCACATTTTGATTTTTCAGTGATAAAAGGTAGAGTCACAAGTTTTTTAAACTCTCTTTTCAATGTTTTAGAGATAATTATTTATACTCTGATTCATTCCAAAAACAATATGCAATGGCTTCTACATGATATATGCAATGTATCCACATCATTAATATAGGAGCCATTTAGTGAGGCAAGAATTCTTAAAAAAAAACAACTAAATACTAAGAAAAATTGTTTTCATTGGCCCTGATGAGAGAATACTGCATGATGTAGTGAATGTTTAGTGCAAGGACATCTCACCTATGAATACCATGGATATTTTATAGTAGCTTCCTCTTATTATGTACCATTAAATATAATGCCCCAGTTTTAGTTCACATGTAAGAAAAAAAAACTAAAATATAATCAAATTGTTTTCCAAGTACAAATAAGCTGTTTTGATTAGCTATAAAAGCCTGATTAAAATATTTTTAGTAGAAGCTAATTTTATGAGTATTTGATACTGTTTTTCTTTTTCCCTGGGGCATAGAGGACATTCGTTAAGTGCTAAAAGATGCAGAAGAATATTTTCATTTCCATATATACATATTTAATAATTTACCTAATAATACTATAAATACCTATTGCTAGCTATGCTAAGAAATAAAGTATTTCCTTTACTATGAACTCCCTTACATGACTCTTTTCCATCTCATTTTATTTTCTTTACATATGTAACTTCTTTTTATTTTTATAATTTTTGTATTGTTGTTTAAATACAGTTGTCTCCATTTCCTCCCCCCACACCTCCCCCCACCCTGCCCATCCCCACCTCCCACCCTCAAACTACCCGCTTTGGCTCTGTTCATGTGTCCTTTATACATAACTTCTCTCCTGACTTTCATGCTTCTTATTTTCTTATGTTTATTTAATATGGTACTGAAGTTATTTTTATCCTTAATGGTATTTAAATTTTCGTGTTTTGTGAGTAGATACACATTGAATCAGACTTACACATTTTTCTGCAATTTGTTTTTGATGCCTTTAATTCATTCCTGAGATTAAAACACACTATATATTATAGCTGTCATTTATTCATTTTTACTGATAGAATTCCATCATACATCATCATTTATTTATGGAGCCACTGCTGATGGACATTGATTTTGTTTCCCATTTTTGACTGAAAAATAGCGCTGCCATGGACATTCTCCAAGATGCATGTCTCCAGGTACACATCTGTCTCTAAGGTGAATGCCAGGAAAAGTGTTTGTGTGGTCGTGGATATGCACATCTTCATCTTTACTAGATCATGGTCATTATCCCCCTGACCACCCAAAGTAGTTTTAGTTACTTAAACTCACCAACAGTAAGCCACATTACATTTTTTTCATATCTTCATCTCTTTCCTATTCCCAAACCTCTTTTTATTTTCTGCAAAACTCCTGAGTAAGAAGTTGTATTTTATTGGCTTTAAATTAGTGGTTCTAGAATATCGGCATTCACATGGCTCAATTCTCATATGCTTATTTAGGACATGTTTAGCTTTTAAATAATTATTTTTCATACACCATACATTTTTTCTGGTTAGCTTTAGGTGTTACAGATATTCTTTTTGTTTCTAACTTGTCATTTTATTTTCTCTTTGATATTTTGAACAACTAAGTTTTTAAATATTAGTGTTGTCTTTTTATGTTAAGTGTTCATGTATTTTTAATATTTCATTTTTACTATATTTTTACGTTACCCTTTATTCCCCTTACACCCTTTTCCACCTCCAACCCCCTTCTGCTTCACAATTATGACACTGTTCACGTCCAGGAGTCCAGTGAATCTCTATTTAATTTTATTATTTACTTTTTTTCCTTTATCCTCATCTGAGGATACTCTTATTGATTTTAGAGAGAGAGAGGAAGGGGGAGAGCACCCACATTTTAAAGGAAGGGAGAGAGGACCTACAACTCAGCCATGCGCCCTAACCAGGAATCAAACTCATATAGCCTTTGGTTATAAAACAATGTTCCTACCAACTGAGCCATGTTGGTAGTTGTGTGTTATTTAATTCTTTTTTTCCTAAGTAGTATTGAAAGGTTTTATTTTTTAAAAAATGTTATTCATGTTTGATAAAGTATTTAATTATACTTTTTAAAATGATGTATTATTTTTTCATTTTATATTAGAGGTTTTCATTTACTTGGGAATGATCGTTGTGTGTAGTATAAGGCCCCAGCTTTACTTATATCTCTGTAAGTGAACATACAAATTATACCAGCATCACTTATTTGAAAGTTTATTGATTTATACAGAACCAAAGCTAGTTTCATGATAAATCAAAAATTTATATATTTGTAATTTTTTTCTGGGTTTTGCATTCTATTTCTCAATATTTTCTCAGTTTGCACTCCAACCCTACTGGCTTATTTACCATAGATCCATAATCATTTATGATATCTCAAGAGGAAATTCCTGTTTCCTGTTCTTCACAGGGATGTTTTAGAAAATTCTGGCATTTTTGTCTTGCATATAAACTTTAAAATCATCTTGACAAAATCCACAAACTGAACTACAGGGATTTCAATGTAAAAAGTATAAAATCTATAAAACAGGGGAATATTGACATTTACATGTAATAGAATTTTCTCATTTATGAATCTGGCACATGTCTCAATTTATTTATGTCTTCTTATTTTCTCCCAATGAAGCATTTAAATTTTCTTCAGATATAAACCTGTTAGTATTTTTTAGATACTTTATTTCTGATTTAACTATAAATGGTATCCTTTTAAAATTACACTATCTAAATATTTATAGTAGTTATTGCTTGGGTATAGAGATATAATTTGGTTTTATATTAAATATTTTAATGCAATAAATTCAGTAAAATTTTTTACTAAGAATCATAGCTTATTTGTATATCTTTATTTTTCTATGTAGAAAATTATATCATCTGTGAATAATTCTGTGTTCAACCTTTTGCACTGAAAAGTTGAAAGAGAAAAACAAAAACTGATGTCATTTTTTGCATTCAGAGTTCTTGATGTTGCTATGAGACCCAAACAATTTTTTAAATGATAATGTGGAAAACCCTATTGTTTTCTAAAATTTTATGTCTATGACTTTTAATAATTACAAAATTGACCACAGATTTTTGAGGATCACAAATTAAGCATGCTGGAAAATCAAATTGCATGACTAATTCTTAATAAGACCTTCAATGCTAAATGTAGTCTATATTTATCATGATTTGTTTTATAATTTAATGGTTCATTTGGAGTACTTTTACAATGAATATTTTATGTTTAATCTTCTTCTTTCTTTTAGCCACTTCAATACTGCTAATTTTAACCTGTGTCCTTGGAATAGAAAAATTAATGTTATCTGATATTTTCACACTGCTTTATATATTCCCAAAAAACATTTAAGTCAATTATGTCAATTGATCATAAGGATTCCATGAATAGACATTCCATTGCTTTAGTTTACAGGCAAATTTAGTGAATTTTATTTAAAAATAGAAAAGATTTAGAAGCTTCTACCATATTTACTGCATGTTAAACATATGTAATACTATACTGTGGTTAAATTACTATTACACTAATTTTTTAAAGAATAAAGATGTTACTAGAAAAACACCAAGAGTAGCAAAGATACTGTTCTTGATTAAGCTGCATCTCTAAATATTTGTGTCTGAGTAATTTCAGAAATATTAGATGTTCCTATAAAACAAGTATCTCTCCTAAATAAGTAAGGGCTATATTGATCAAGACTCAAAGGAAATAAGCTAGAAAGAGGTATTTACTCTTAATCTAATTCCTCAAAAGTAGATAAATGAAACTATATGGACTAGTGCACAATAAGTAATAAGTTCAAAAAAATGCATTCAGTGCTCATTCATAATGTCTTACCAAATCCTTGTGACAAATAGTGATATTTAGGGACTGTAGACCATAATTCGAAACATTCAAATACAAGATACACGGGGATATTGACCTCATTATTTTACCTTTAAAATATTTATTTTTGTATTTGTACTGAGCTAACTTCTATGTGTCGCTTTTTTGCTTTTTACATGGTTTTCCATCCAGTGCATGCAATATTTCCCTTGTAATAGCATTTTGTGTGTGCTGTTAAAATTCAATAACCTTGAATGCCCCATGTGACGGCGAGTCTACCAACTCAGTCCGACAGGGAGGCAGAGGAGAATTAAGATATTGCATTTTAGGCATGTGTATTAACTCACCATCTAACACGGCAAAAATAATGAGTGTAACCCTCACAATGGTGGAGTATAGGGAGCTTTTAAATAGGGAGTTTAATCTCCTTTAGAGCAAAGACACACTCTCGGTTGCCCTAGGTTTTTGGCAAGATTCCCAGAAGCCGCAGTCATTCATGAGTCACACACTCTGTTCTCAGGAAAACTGCATTGGGATCTTCACACAGTGAACCAATGCTCTTGTTTTGGATTCTTCATCTGTAAAAAAAAAAAAAAATCCCCTCACACATATATTTACACGTGCGTGGTGCTTAGCCATCACTAAAGAATGTAGCACTACAGGGATTTGAACCTATAGTTGCAGGAAGCCCTAGATTTCAAACCTAATATGTCAACTATAAAACCCTTCCCTCTGGCTGATTATTCCGAAATTAAAATGTAGTTTTAGCTAAGCAAGCTTGGAAAACTCCCAAATCAAATAAGTGTGTTTAGAGAGGTTTTTCTATTCGCCTTGCAAATGCCTAAGCCACAGCTTGACACTACCTTGATCGTCTTTGACTTTTGTAATGTACTCCATATTCTCACTCCTGCTCAACCCCATAATTTGAGGAGATATATTTATTGTGATTACAAAATATAATCTAGTACATAATCTGTGTTATTTAAATTATTGATCTAAAATATTATCTGTGTATTTCATTTTGAAGGCAAGGAACAACCTCTTTTACTATGTGTTGCCTATTTAACAGAAAAGGGCTTGATAATGTATCTTGACTGGGTAAATTTAAATGGCTAGTGAGACCTGTATATGACTTTCCCTTCTGTGATATTTTTGTGGCTATTGTATATTTGATTTATATATTGATTGAAGTCTCGATTTAATAATTATAGCTGCACTGTATTTTCATTTCATATGCGCCACTTTGAAAAAAATATAATTTTATACAAATTTCATCATTTTAAAAATGCACAGCAGGAATCTGTGTGGGTCAACTTTTAGCTGTATTCAAGTTCCTGAATTTATACAATAATCGTTAAAGAGAATAGACAAATTAGAATTAATATCTGCCACAACCACCACCAGTAACAAAAGCAGAAGACAGTGTTTATTCTACCTTTTTATGATATACAATCTTGCTAATAATTTAAATGAAAACCAATTAGTTTATTTTAAGCTTTAGCCAAAAATATTTATGGCAATTAAATTACTTAGTTATCTAAGTTGCTGATCCTGAGATGGTATCAGCTGGGGACGACAAGGGGCTTTACAAAGCTCCAGGTTTTCGTGAAGCAAAGTCAGACACCCTAAAATTCAGCTTTTGCTGAGTGCACACTGCGTCAGTTAACTTCGCACAAACACATGTAGCTTCTTTGTTAGAAGACATTTTCTTTGATACCATCATGTAGTATTTCCTCAGAGAATTCCCCTCCTTCCCCTCTACCCAAGGCTGAATGTGTTTTTGCAAAACTGATTTCGTTAATTCTTTTCACATTTCTGTAATTAAAGCAAAACAAAACAAACAAACAGAGAGTGACAGAATGGGCAGGTGGTGCTTTTTTTCATTTGATACACAGAAACTGAGGCACGAAAAGATGAAGGAGTTTGCAGATGGTTTCCCAGCAGGTAAAGGGTGGAGCCTAATCTCCTGCCTGTGGCTTTAGTATTTGATCTGTTCCCAAGCAGTGACACATTTAACTTTACTTCAAGAAAATAAAAGGAAAGCAAAATATAAGCAAAAATTCAGCAAGCTGTCATACCTAGCTTTTTTAAATTTATATTTTGTACAGACATGTATCATGCAGCTATATTTGCAGTTTCCATATTTAAATAGAAGATGACTTGCTGTGTCAAGTTTAGTATATTTTTGAAACTGGAGACTGTGAACACACCAAGAAGTAGAGCCCGACTCTGTGTGACTTGACACACCTGTCGCCAGCAGGGTCAGTTGGCACTACTTTGTATTATGATTGATCATGAGGCTACAAATTAGAACACGTGGGGAGAGATAGAGGGTCTCTTTGAACACATCTAAATTTGTATATAAATATAAAAACTGTGAAAGATTTATAGAAATAAAATACATATTCTATAAATACTCATCGATGTCAAAATATACCTGCTTCATGGATATTTGTGACTAGGAAGCAATAATAAAATATCAGCTAATTGGAAAATATAGAATGCTGTGTATGCACCAATAGTATGCTAGTATAAATGGATGAAGATTTTAATACCATGTAAGAGCCTATAGAGGGTAATAAAACCTAAAATATTGTTCTTCCTATTTAATTATACAGACCTTTGACAAAATTTCTTTCTACAAAATTTTTCAAAATAATTAGGAAAGTATAAAGTAATCCAATTTTTACTGATATTCAAATAATTCATTGAATTGTTATTTTAAAGGTAACTATTGAAATCTTACACAAAGGAAACTTTACTAGAACATAGAATTGTTTTCATTTTAGCAAAAATTTATAAAAGGGAGAAATTACCATTTAATAGTCACTTTCTAGGTTTTTTAAATGAAGTATATAAGTTATAAATTATTTTTTGTAGTAAACACATCATCAAAGTCATTTAAACAGGAAGGCTAAATTAGATCTGGTTTTGAATTGATATTTTCCTTTGTAGCTCTTTTCATGATGTTAACCTTTGTCTTTCTGAAATGAATGCATCAACCTTTTAAGTTTTTAAACTACATAAAATGGGATCTTATTAATGGGATGTATTTGATAGTCTAAGCTGATTTAATATGCAATTTTATATTATGGTGTCATTGGAAATATTTACTTTAAAAGTATATTAGAGAATTGTAGCATTAATTGTAGCAGATTAGTTATATATAAGTTATAAAATAACTTTTATCCACTGATAAAAAATGTTGCCACACAATTCAACTTCCTTAAATGGAACACTGGAAACATTTAAATCTGATTAAAACTTTGTTCTAAAATCTCACTTCTTATCTTATTTTACAAAGACCACTTTGTCTTACTCATCATTTGGCAGACGATTATCTCAAAGTAACAGAATAATACACATATTAACAGTTACTGCAAGTATTATTTAAAACTATGTAATTGCGGTGAAAGCCTTTTCATACATTTTATTTTTGCATTTTTCTATAGAGTAAAATATATACTATTTAATTTAAGAAAAAATAAACATTAGAATAAAAGTTAATATTTGTGCAACTATAGTTATTACTCAGATTTAATGTAAATTTATTAAAATAACTGATACAAAATTAAAATATGGGTTTAAAATGTCAAATGAAAGAAACCTAGAATAAGAGATTAAATTTATGAATAATTTCTTAAATAAAGAAGGCTATCAGAAATTAAATTTTAAATGAAATCTGCATAAAATAATTGAAAATAAAGTAAAAGACATTATTATAAAAACAAGTGCTGATTCAAATGTGGTTGCTAAAGAGCTTATTGGCTTTAGAGAGAAAATAAACCTGAAAGGACCACTTTAATTTGTATATCCAGTCATTTTGAAACGCATTGACATCAAAACTTTTACATTTTAAAATTAAAAGCGAACCTCAGTGCATGGGGAAAAATCATACAGATTTCAATTTATTAGATGGTATGACTGTGCATTTGAAAGATTTTCTTTTGTGTTTGACATATGTAAGAGAAATGGATGCCTAATTTTTAAATGTCAGTTTGCACTACACAAAGCTCATAATCAGTTTTGTATCCATCTCACAGGTGTGGCAGTCCTCACCCAGGATAACTGGGGCTAGAATCACAGCGATTCCCCTACACTTCGTGAGACAAAGCAGAGTAAGAAAGCTCAGTTTCCACAGAAAAGGTGACATTTGTCTTAGGTTAATGATCTCAGTCCCTGTGTAGTTGTTAAGGACAAAAACAGCAACAACAGCATGACTATCAAAATGACATGCTCTTTCTTGAGGAGTAAAATTGCAATGTAAATAAACTTTTATGTCAGAAATGACTACACATACCCCACACACACCAGAAAAGCAAAAAAAAAAAACATTCAAGCTTTGGAGATGTTCATATTAAAAAAGTCATGCATTTAGGGCATCTTTGTTATTTCCCCAGGTAGTTTTTACCTTTCCCTCCTGTGTTATTTAGATGCAAGTTAAAATAAAATAAATGAACAGCTTGAAGAATGCTGGTTAGAGCCCATTATGATTTCAGTACCTGCCCTGGGTCACAATGTCCAGGTGAAAAAAAATCATTTTGCTTTATGCACACGTCGATTGGGGAAGCTTATTATTAAACACACTTGCATGAAATAATCAATTAACTAGAAGATTAAAGAGGACAATGATCTATGCAATTCCTTTAATTTTTATTTAATATGATTATTTAAGAAATACAATAGTATTTCATATGCAACCACTTAATTCATCAAACTTAGTGGCTATCTGGTATATAAAATTGGTTTTCATGTTAATAAGATGATAGAAAATAATTTATAATTTATTTGTCATGAAATCATAAAGCTAACTGTGTTGGCAATATGAAGAAAGTTCCTTTAAATCAGTTCATTCTCCAGGAATTCAATTTTAATGTAACCTACACTCGTTAACAAAAGGTATTTCATGAGCTTTGGTTAGAAATGCAATACAGTAACCTAGAATTACCTTACATCTAAGTTTAGCAACCAGCATTTTCATACTATGGTAAGGGAACTTAAAAAGTTGTCTACTCCCATCTAGTGGTCATAGTGTTAAATGCCTTTTTAAAAATGAGCAGTGAGGTCTGAATTAAGGCAAAATGGAGCTGTAGTTTTATTGTCAGAATTAAATAATTAATGTGGTTAACAACATCTGCATAGATTAAGTAATTCGGGCTCGTGGGTTTTGTTGATAGCAGTAATTTCAAAAGCAGTAGAAAATGGTTTTAGTCTGATTTATGAAGCGTAGCTCATGCTGCCAAAGCCGCATGGAGCTCATTGACTGAAAAACTCCCAGGATCACTCAAGAGAATTGCCATAGCTCTATAGTCAACAATTTCCTATGAATATTTTATAAAAATGTCTATGTATAAAGAGAAGGAAAACTCAAGCAATAAGGTCCTCTGTGTACATCAAATTTCCAGAATATAAAAATAGATAATCAATTTCTTGAAATCTTTGTTAGAAAGAAAAATTAAGACTGTCCGTGTTTAAGATGGACTTAAAATTTTTACAATGTGAACTTGTGGTTTTTTGTACCAAAATGCAGACTACAAATACATTTGTTATATTTCCTGATTCTTGCCTTTCAAAAAAAAAAAGTAAAAGCTTAAAATAAAAAGCAAATTCAGTCTGTATTTTAGCAAAAGGAAGTGATTTTCTTTTAAAAATCATACACTAACCTTGCAGCACAGGGTTTGGTGCTGGTATAATGAAGTATATTCACACATGTTTGATTAATTAGGAACAAGCAAGGTTCAGCTCCCTGCAATTCTGAAGACACCAAAACACAGTTCAGGAATCTTCCTTGGCATCCAAGCCAGGCAGGGAAGGATTAACACAGAGGGGGTAGATTGCTCCATTTCAACTGACAGAATCAAATCTTTGTGGTGTCTATGCAATTTCTACATGATACCGACTCTGCTTCAGTGAGGAGAGATGTGACTGATTATGAGTTAATTATCAGGCAGAGCAAATCGGTTTATTTTATACACAAAAATATAATGAGCATCTATATACAAAAGCTGAGCTAGTTTTCTACAAGAATCTAGGATTTGTGTTTCTATTTAGAGAGACAAGAGAAACATGCATCGCAAGTGCAAACAAAAGAATGGTTGAGTCGTATCATAGTGCCGGAACTCAGAAGAAAGTAAGAGATCACAGTAGAAGCTTCCTGAGAGTGTAAGGATTGGATGGGGCTTAAAGCATTTGTGTAAGAAAGAGAGAGCATAATGGATTCAATAGCAACAAAGATGCAAGGCTGAAAGAAAATTAGATATGTTTGAGGAAGTGGATTATTCTTTTAAGAATGGAGTGAGTTCATGCCCCATGCCAGTGAACAGTGGGAGAAAGCATTAGAAAGGTCACTTGAGACAGAGTAGGAGGGGTCCTGCTGAGGTTGGATGTATGTTTTCCTTGGAGATGTAAAGCTTAAATATGAGAAAAATAAAATGCATAAATCCTGGCAAGATGACTAGACAGAGAAAATATTAGCAACATGTTTACTCACATTAAAACCATGAGTTATACCAGTGGTGATTTAATTAAAAAATTAATTGAAAACTTATACTATTGAATTTACTTATTCATATATTCCTCAAATATTTTTAGCATGTGCTATGTGTCAGGCAGTGATATGTGTATTTACATAGGATTTATATGTAAGTACTGTTTTAAAAAGATTTCTGTTAGAAAATACATATTAGTGACAACATGCAATAATTAAAAATTTTCTGAAAGGCAAGCTAAACACCTAAGTATTGTAGAAGTTTTAGGATTGAGTACAAAAGCTAATGCAGATTAGTTATATATAATTTATAAAATTACTTTTCTTACCCAATTTTGAATTTGATACCTGTGAAATGGAAGCACCACCAAAAACAAAATGAGAACAATTATAAGGAACTAAGATAATAAAAAGAAAAATGAGTGCAAATCATTTTGAAAGGATTTAAATTATCTTAAAACATGGGTAACAACTGTAAACCAGTGACTCCTTACAGGGCAGCTCAAGAGAATAGTAAATAAAGTGTTCATTTATATATATGAAAGAAATATAACAAGAAATCTATTTAAAGAATGTGTTGTGATATATCACATATCAAAATGCCTAGATAGGTAAATAAGACATAGATGTAGAGAGATGTACAAAAAATAGATATATTATAGTTATATAAATATCACTGAAATATTTAAATATATAAAATGAGTAAAATAACCCTGGCTAGTGTGGCTCAGTGGATTGAGTGCTAGCCTGTGAACCAAAGGGTCACTGGTTTGATTTCCAGTCAGAGCACAGGCCTGGGTTGTGGGCCAGGTCCCCAGTTGGGGGTGCATGAGAGGCAATCACACATTGATGTTTCTCTCCCTCTCCTCCTCCCTTCAACTCTCTCTAAAATTATATAAGTAAAATATTTTTAAATTTAAAAAATAATAAAATGAGTAAAATAATTCTAAGCCTTATGATCTATAAATCAAAACTGAGTTTTTCAAAACCCAATTTCTAAACTATAATAGTATAGAACTTTATTTTCACAAATATATATATATATATTTATACTTAGTAAAAGTATTTTTGAAATATTGAAAATGCACAGATAGGAATAAAAATTCGGAAATTGTTATATTGCATAACTCTAATTTCATGTTCTAACATAGTTCACATTATTGACAGGCAGTAGATACAGAGAAAGAAAAACTTTAACCATAAAAAAAATCTCACAAACACATTTTTTAAAATAAAATATTAAATAAATTTCAACAGGATAATATTTCTTTGGCTGAGTGATATTACTAAGCTACTATAAAGCATGTTTCCTTTTGCCGATGGGTCAAAAAATATAGGATGATTCAAGGACTTTGATGTGCTTTTACCAAGACACATGAAGCCTAAAACCAACTCCATCAAACAGAAAGATTTTTTTTCTTAGGCTGAAAAGAAAGAATATGACTTTGCATTAGGAAAAAAAAACAAACCAAAACAGTAAAATTTGCTTGTAACAGACAAGTGAGTCAGAGAAGTGAAGTCTTGCATAGTGAATCACTCAGAGTGGCATTTTATTTACCTGTTTTATTTCAAGCTTTATGACTCCCCCAACCTTTTTTTTATTTTACTTTAGCAAAGAACAAAGGCAATCAAGAGGAAAAGCAATACAGTCATTAAGTAGTAATTGTTAGAAGATGCTGTGGGGTTAAAATTAATAAAACCAGCATGATATACATTAAGACTGTATAAATATTTAAGGAACTACAGCCTGCTTGGAGATGTAAACCGATTAGCAAAACTACTTAAGCTAGAGATGCAAATGTTTTAGGTAGATAAAATAAACACAGACTGATTGCTGGAAATGTGATCAGTATTTGTTCTGGGAGTGCTCTATTTCATTAAAATTTTAATTATCAAAATAAAGCACTTTTGATGTTTTGTGTAAAAGGTTTTACGTTGCATCTAATGCAATTTAGGTAATAGAATCTCAAATAAAATCATTGCATATGTTTTTCTTTTCTTGTCAGGTCATGTATCATAGATGTAATTTTGGCCTTTCACCTCAAAATTAAAGGGAAACTATGAAGTAAGCAACCAAAGATTCATCCATCAGGATTATCTTTGCTGATAATATGGATACAAAAAAAATCTTGTCTACAGGAAGTTACATACCTAAAGGTAAAATATGTATTCTTCATTTACATCATTTCAAATAATATATGAAGTAATTTAAAATAGTTAGCAATGGATTATTTAATGAAAATAGTTCCAAAAAACTGCTTAATTCATTCTCTCCCTCTTAAAAAAAATCAACCATAGAATTTGTTTGATATATGCTTCAATAGTTAATGGTAAATATCTGGATGAAAATGTAAGAATTAAAACTTGACTAAATGCATGTAAATATATGCATTCTTAGATTTATTTAGACAACATGTCTAGTAATTTACTATTTTATAGTTTTTATTTGAACCATGTTGTATCACAGAAACATAAAATTGATATTTACAATTAATATAATATAGACATGACACCAAATACTCATATGAAGAAGAACAATTTCTAATGATCCTGAGAAAACAAAATGTTCAAATACGTGGAAATGGTCCCTTAGGTCAGCACTTTCATCATCTCGCAGTCAGTTGGCAGCAGGTGAAAGGTAAACAGATAACCATAGTGTGTGTCAGGGTCCCTTACGAAGATCTATGTCCACGGCATTTTTAAGCTGAATTGCTGTGAAGACATTAGTTCTTACAGAAGATTGCATCTCTACAGAACAGATATCCATATCCAGGCCATTACATTCAAGTCCCTACAAGCAAACCTAAATCTGCATTTATATAAACCCGAAATAAGTGATCCGAACAGCAAAAAGTATGACACAATAGACAATGGTGGGTGGATACATTAAAACAGGGCTCACAAACGGGGCTGTTGTCCGAAGACTGTCTCTCGGACTGATAACTGTGTGCATCAGAAAGCAAGCCAAGACAATGATCCGTCCAGAGTGCCTTGACCCAAATATGTCAAATGTTTAAGTTCTGTTTTTCTTCTTCCTGTGTTCCACAACCTCTCCCTGGCCTACTTTTCTTATTTAAACATACAGATACACACATACAGTCCAATCCAACTGTCATTCTCTAGCATTAACTTTTAGCTTTAGGCAATACTCAATATTAGACTATTTTCTTGACATCAATTTTATTTTAATATATTCATAACATGTAGTTAATAGAAATAGAGACACTGAAATTTCTTTTTAAAATAAAGCAAGTTCTTTTTAGGGGTAATTTATATAGAGGGTTATTAAAACATTTTATGTTTTCTAAATTCTAAATTTTACTTCAAAGTTTCACATTATGTATATGCTTATGATTAAAATGTAGATGAAGGAATCGTTTGAGTTTTACTTTTACACTTTTCATTGTAAGTGAAGCAAGAGAACTTTGTTGACCCATCACTTTGCCTAGACTAGAAAATCACTAAATCATACAAAATAAGAACTTATATTAACTGTATAATAAAATTGGTCTTTTGAAATTTGTGAATCTCGCAGTTGTAGACTGAACAAATTGTGAATGAAAAAAACGTTTTTTAAAGTTATGTTCCTGATGATGTGTAATATGTAGTTAGACATACAATGGTTGTGTCTGTATTGAATATATAGGGACATTTTTCATGACCTTGTTCCCATAACAATTTAGTGTAACAACTATTTGCATGTAATTTATACTGTGTAAGTGATCTACAGATGATTTAAAGTATACAGGAGGATGTACATACATAAAATGCAAATACTATGCAATTTTTATATAACAGACAAGCATCTGTAAAGTTTTGTATCTGTAGGGGTTTGGATCCAATCCTGTGTGGATACTGAGGGATGGTTATACATATCCAAAAGAGAGTTCCTGTTAATTTGCACTCAGTTTAAGTAAACAAATTATGTCTACCAGTACCTAGTACATACTAGAAAAATAAACTTAATTCTACACTTTGCACAAAAGGCAAGTTCAGAGAGTCATGATCATCTCTAGCATCCCAAGATAAAATGTATCCCACCAAGTTATATGAAGTAGAAGAAGGTCTCTCTTTACATACAGTGACATATATACCTCCTGGTGTAAGTTGCAGTTCTCACTGGCAATGAAAAGCTTAGGCACATAGGTTCAAAATAAGAATACCTTTCTGTAAGCTTCCCACCGACACACTTCTTATCTCTATTGACTTTCGGCAACTCAGTTTCCACCAGACACTTTTGCAAATGTTCTAAAACATACACATGGCAGAGAAATAAGGCTTGAAAGCAGGAACCTGCTCCTTCAGTGCTCAGATCAGCCTTCCAGCTGATGCATACAGAGTGAGACGGGCATCCAAGTAATTCATTCAACAATCACACTCATATGAACAGCATAATATGTGTCCATTCTCTACCACCTGAAAGAGTCATTGCTCTTCTGTTGGTAGAGAAATATATTACATTATAATTCACTCACGACAGGAAAAATGGTTGGAAGTTCTGTATGTTGTGCACCATCATCACATATTTCATTGTAGCTCAACTACTCTTTCTGTAGTGATAAAAGTTACAGATGAGATTTATTGGGCTTTTACTATGTGACTGTGCCAAAAGTATAAACTAATTCTTCTAAGTCCATATGTTCTAGGGTTAGACAGTAAGAACACCAAAAGACTTCAAAATGCATTCATTTTAGTTGCTTTGATTTTAAATGACTCAACATAACAGACAAGGAAAAGATATTCCCGTTTTGTGGTTTGCTCAAATTAGCTTATGGGTAATTTTTAAACACTTTTACCAAAAATGTAACACTAACAAGTGTCTCTCTCATGAAAGAGTTTCTGCTTTAGCATTTTGAAGTCAAAGTAATTTCACTGATATTTTCAATATTTAAAAATTTATAATTGTCAATTTTTTCAAGTTTCTACTGAGATAATGTAAGCTCTGGAATATTCTAAGAATAAACACACATACACACACACACACATATATATATGTGTGTGTGTGTATATATACATATACATATATATATATATACATATATATATATATATGTATATATATATATACACAAAAGCCCTCCAACCATCTCTTGGCAGATGGAACACAATGAAAATGGCTAAAGAAGAGTAAAAGTTTTCGAAGTGAAGGCTCAACCTGGGGACTAGTGGCCCAAGGTGGCAAGGAAGTCATATCACAGATTCTTCCATCCAAACTGCAGTGATCACAACTAGAACAGATGCACACACACACAGAGGTAGAGAACCTGAGCAAGAGGGAATATTAATGTGATGAGATTTTATGAATAGTATATATCTTTTTTAGCATAAAGTTAAGATTTTACCTAAAGCTTTAAATCAATATAAGGTAGTATAAGTATATTTGATTATATTTCAAACAATTAAATTATGTTTAAAATAAGAACATTTAAAAATATAATTGCAGTCTTAGAAAGTTAATTAGGTAAGGAACAACTTGAAAATTAAAATCAGTTTATTTTCTTATACCTCATAACAGAAGACCTATTGACAGTATGTAAATTTATAAGCAAAGAATATCTTTTAAAATATATAAAATCATTAAAGTAAGAACAACTTTAAAATAAAATCTAAATTTGACTATTTAATACACTTTAGACTAATACAAGTTACAAGATCTGGTATGAGGTAAGAATGGTGTTTGCTTTTCTTGACAAGAACAAGGAAACAAAACTCAGGGCATTAGATATTTTGATACCATGAAGGGAATTACCTACCAGACAGTATATAAACAAAGATGACTCAAGTGGTAGAGGATTATGGGATTCAGGTCAAGGTAGAAATGACTAAGAAAATCCAAGGCACCAGGAAGTCATTTTATCTGACATTTCTCCTTTCATTTTATATGATAAAAGTAAAATCTGGAGTCAGTTGTAGACGTAAAATTTCTTTATACTGTCTTGACTAGTTAGAAAAAGAATAGCTAATACTGTTCAAATGTGTGTTGGTGTGTGGTTGAATTTTTCTTTGTGTGTTTATGTGTGTATGTGCATGTGTGATTACATGTGTGAGTTGTGTGTGTGTACATTTGTATGTGGTATGCGGTATTTGACTATGCAGCAGTTCCCAATCACGTGTGGCCTCTAGTGGAGATGATGAGGTGGCAGGGGCTGTTCCTCAGCACCCGGGAGGGCACTGGAAAACAGGAAATAATGAGCCTCTGAGAGCCTATATCCCTGGAGCAGTATCTGAATCTAAAATAACAGGGAAGGAAGGTTTAGTCACTGACAGCAACAGGAAATGTTATGCAGAGACGTGGAAGGAGGCACACAGATGTGGTTCCGTAGTGGTGCATTTTGATGAAAAAGTAAGTGCCCATCGGTAGACGAGTGGCTAAAAAACCTGTAGTATATTTACATAATAGAATACTATACAGCAGTGAAAAAGAGAAGAATCTGTTGCAATTCCTACCTTTTGCAACAGCATGGATGGAACTGGAGACCATTATGCTAAGTGAAATAAGCCAGTCAGTGAAAGACAAATGATCTCACATATATGTGGAATCTAATGAACAAAATAAACTAATGAGAAAAATAGAACCAGAGGCATAGAAACCTGGGACAGACTGACAGCTGTAAGAAGGGAGGGACACAGGTGGGAACTGCTTGAAAGAAGGTGAGGGGATTAGTCAAAGAGCACATATGAAGGGCCCATGCGCATGGACAATGGTGTGGGGATTGACGATGGAAGTTGGGGATGGGCTAGGTGGAGAGGTATGGAGGGGGAAAGGTTGGGACAACTGTAAGAGCATAAACAATAAAATATTTTATAGTGATCATATTTGGCACTAGGAATTATTACACGTAAAATATAATAATAGGTATAGCTACCAGCTTGACCACCACCTATCTATGCTGTATCGGTTATTAAGGATGAATGAAATCGGCAACATGATTCCCAGTGGTGCCTCCAGTGTCACATCATTTAAGAATAAGGGTCACACGACATTTCTGTTCCATCATTCACTGACACTACAGTGCTAATACTAGGCTATGCACGTAGGCAGACGTTGTGTGAAGCCTGATACTGTCTCTTAATAAGCACAGGCAAGCATCAGTATTCTGTTTGTTTCCTCATCTGTAAATGGTATAATTTTGACATCATTTACTTATGTCTATCAAATGAGATATATATTGAAACTCTCTCTTACTTTTCCTAGAATGTAGCAAGCATTCCATAATCGGTAGACAAAAAGAAATAGAAGAGAAATTAAGAGGACTGGGATGTTAGTATTAATAACAATAACAATAATAATAAGCTGTATACAAACACCATAATTTTAACTTCTGTTTCCCAAAACCATTTCTGAAAGCACTCTTTGAGCCATATTATACGTGTGTGACCTGAACAGACTACCATGTTGTGTGGGACCTCCGACCCCTCATTTATGAGAGAGGCGTAAGGGTGGTACTTAGCTCTTAGAGTTATGAGATCAACTAATTAAGCAAATGAGAAGTGCTTAGAGGGGAGTGGCATAAATAAGTGCTCAATTAATGTTACTTATTAAACCTCTTTATAATATTTTCTCCCTCCAAAACCGTTATTTTAAAGACAAACATCTAGCCTCTGAGGAATGTAAAGGAAAGTGTGAGGGAAGGAAGAGAAATAGAAAGGAAATGAATAGATGTGATTTGGAAGTATCAGTCACTATCAAATTTGCTTTTCTTCTAAGTTTTGGGTCTAGAACTGCTCTTGCTAACCTCATTAAATTATGTAAATAAAAATAATAACTTTTATTCAGTTAATATTACTAATATACATTGAGTACTTAGGCTAGGTGATTTGTTGAGAATTATGCTTGATATATAGGATTTAATCCTCACAAAACTAGATCTAGGTACAGTAATTCCTCCAGTATTCCAGAAGAGGAAACTGAAGCTCAGAGTTGTTAAGTAACACGCTGTCGTTCTTGTAGCTGGTAAGTTTACAGAGCTGAAGTTCAAGGATAGTTATAATTAAGCACAGCTCAGTTTAAGTATTTATGCTCCTCTTCACATAACCCCAAAAGATCTCCAATTTCCAAGTAATGATGAATGAACAGATACCCAATGTCCAGGTGGAGGCAATTAGAAACTGTTTGGATGAGTCTGAGAAAGTCTCTGGCTTACTTGTTATCCTACCGTAAACCAATTATATAATTGGTTGTTAGCCAATAAAAGTTCTTAAGCTCTCAAAAAAGTGATGTGAATTCTTATGGAAGAGAGTTACAAATGTTTTAATGTTTCTGACCTGTCCCCCAAATAAATAACTTTTACAGAAGGTTATCAAAAAATGGCCTAGAATTCCACAAATATAGTTGGAGTATATAACACTCCAGCTATAACACTCCAGCTATATAGTTAGTCTAAGTTCTGAATAAGTAGCTTGGTACAATATGTGTCTTATTTCTTTTTTTTCTTTTATAATCACTTTGAAAGCAAGCTCTGGGATTCTCACTGTAAACTAGAATGCAGCTTAACGCAGCCAATCAAAAGAAACCACTGTATGAGCAAAGGGGGCAGGGAGCTCCACCTCCCAGATATCCAGTGATGGAGAAACCGCAAATCAGTCACGTAGCCAATGATCTAAATGTCCTGTTTTTCTTTTGTTTTTTAGTCCTATCTACATGGAACCACTCCCAATACCATGTTGTTCCAGTCATTTCTCCACACCCAGAGATCTGAGACTATGAGAAATATTTCCAATGTTATTCCCTCCCAGTTTCCCATAATTATGTACCTTGTGTGGAAAAACAAAGCTTTATACATATATCTCCAAGGTAAATATAAAAATCCTAAGTAATAAAAGCTAATATTTATTAAGTGTTCGCTCTATGACATAGACTTTCCCCAAAATATATCATCATCCCATTTCTTTTCAATGAGATTGATTTCTGTACAACTGCGTGTAGTACCATTCACTTTTTTTAGGCACCCAGTTGCATGAGTTTTGTCACCTCACCACAGTCAAGATACAGAATATTTCAATCACTCCTGGCAGTTCTCTAGTCCTGGCCAATTTCTTCTCCTCCACCTACAATGACTGGCAACCATTAATCTGAAGTCTGTCTTTATTGATTTGCCTCATTCCAGTTTAAAAGTGAGACCACTTGTGTTTCAAAGGTCTGAGGTTAGTTAAGAGGCAAGTGAGGGGAAGTACCTCAGTTCCGCATCTGTCTGACCCTGCAGCTCTGACTTGTACCTACTCTGTGCTTCTCTGTCTCCACAGTGGAGTTTTCCCCATTCATTCGTGAATGACCGTAAAGACCCCTTTTTATCGTGTTTAGTGCACTTTTTAAATTAATATATTTGGAAGTATAGAAGTTATATATTATATGAGGTGATTAACGTATAGATGTAATTCAGTTTTGAATTGCTAAACTTACACTAGTAAGTAATTTAAAATGTGAAGTGAGGATCTCAACACAGCAGGATCATTTTTTGAGATATTAATTTTTGTTTTCTTCTGTATTTTTCCTTCGTCTCTGTTTAAAGTAGGATTATTCTAAGCAATCCCTTTGAAATGCTATGCCCCAAGATGCTTTGCAGGAGTCATTACAGAGAGTCAGAATCCTTTACAAACTAGAGATTCAGAGAAGACGATGGCATTTGCCTGGTCAGAGGAAGACAAGTGCTTTGGGGGACAAGGTGAGAGACAGGAGGACTTTTTCCAACATGAGGAGAGAGACGAAAGTTGAGGAGTTCCAGTATAACTAAGATCTGTGTATCACTTAGTGCCAGCAGCCCACAGGATTTGCAAGGATTGATGATTTATGGAGAAAGACACAATTTCCCAGCACTGGGGTTTCCAGTGATACTCATGCATTAAAAATCATGCAGAAGTAGACAAACTGCCAAACTACAAATAACCATAAAAGCTGAGAAATTGGTTTCTTATTGGTAACCCGTGGACTAACAAAAAATACCTAACATATACTGACATAAACCATGCACATATACATTTAATTCTCACAACTATATAGTAATAGCATTAACCTCATTTCATAGCCAAGAGAACTAAGGCAAAGAAATACTAAGTTATTTGCTTAAGACCACACAAGTAACTAAGTGGCAGAGACATGATGTGAACCCAACAGACTCAGGATTCTAACCTGAAAACATGATATACTGCCTAAGGCTACCTAAATGTTAGTGACCTTGCTTTTGCTGGGAGAAGGAAAGAGCTAATATTGACAAATATTGGATTTTCAGGTTTACAATCTTATTTTGATTTTAGTTTATTTTAAAAAATAGTAAAATATGGTATTTTTATACCACTGGATGGGTAGGCATAAATGTATTCTTACTCCATTAGCAGTATGAAATTTGATATGCTTTTAAGGCTCAGTTAAGCATTTCAGTGGAAGTTTCTGACAGTATTAAAAATTAATCACAAGGTATTTCATGTTCATAGATTTGAAGAATTAATTTGTGTTAAAAAATCTATATTACCTAAAACAAGTTACATATTCAATGTTATCCTCATTAAAATCCCAATGAAATGTTCTATAGAAATAGGCAAAACAATCTTATAATCCTTATAAAACCAGAAAACACCCAGAATTATCAAAGCTTTCTTGAGAAGAAGAAAACTAGAAGCATCAAATATCCTACAGTGGAACAGACTAGAGAACCCAGAATTAAATCCATACGTGTACAGACAACTGATATTCCACAGGGTGGCAAGAACACACAATGAAGAAATGATAGTTTCTTCAACAAATTGAAGGACAGCTGGGTACCCACCAACAAAAAAAAGTGTACCCCTATTTTCTGTCATACACAAAAATCAACTCAAAATCAATTAAATAACACCTGAAAATGCTAACTCCAAGAAGAAAGTGTAAGGGAAAAGCTTCTTGACATTGATCTTGTCAGTGGGTTTGACACTGAAAGCCCAGACAACAAAGCAAAAACAGACAAGTAGGACTACATCAAAATGAAAAGCTTCTGCATAGCCATAGCAAGGGAAACAAGCAGCAGAATGTAAAGACAACCTAAAAAAATGGAAGAAAATATCTGCAAGCTCCTAAGAGATTAATTTCCAAAATATAATAGAAAACTTTTGCAACTCAATAGCAAACTAACAAATAAGTAATGCAACCTAAAACATGAACCAAAGTCCTGAATATACATTTTCACATGAATACCTATAAATGGCCACAAGTATAAGAAAAGGTATTCAACATCACTAGTCATCTGAGAAATGCCAATCAAAACCACAAGGAAATATCACCTCACCACTATTAGGATGGGTGTTATCAAGAAGACAGGAGATAACGAATGGTGGTGAGGCAATGGAGAAAAATGAACCCTTGTGTACTGTTGGGAGCAAAGTAAGTTGCTGCAGCCACTATGGGAAACAGTGTGGAGGTTCTTTAAGAAATTAGTAGAACTACATATCCAGCAGTCCCTCTTCTGAGCCAAAGTGAACAAAATAATCATTTTGAAGAGATATCTGCACCCCCATGTTCATAGCCACATTATTTACAATAGCCAAAGTATGAAAACAGCCTAAGTGTCTGTCAATGTATCAATGGATGAAGAAAAGGTGGCATATATACATAACTGAGTATAATTCAGACCTTAAAAAAGAAGGAAATCCTGTCATTCACAGTAACATCTATGAATCTGGGGAGTATATGCTATGTGAAATAAGCTAGACTGAAAAAGATGAATTCTATGTGATATCATTTATAGCTGAAATCTACTTTTTTAAAAGTTGACTCACCAAAACAGAGTAGAAAATTGGTTGCCAGGGCCTGGTGGGGGGAATAGGGAGAAGTTAGGGGAGGTTGGTAAATGTGTACACACTTCAGTTATAAGATGAATAAGGTCTAACAGTCTAATTTATAACATGGCGAATATAGTTGGTAAAACTGTATTATATAATTAAAATTTGCTAAGAATATAACTTATATGTTCTCACTAAAAAAGGAAATATATAAGGTAATGTATGTATTAATGATATCAAATCATGTCTTACACTTTGAATCTAAATTTTGAATTATACTTCATTAAAGAAGAATGTTTAAAAGATATAAGAAATGCTACAATTGTTAACTCATTTAACAAATGTATTGAGCATCTATGTACTATCTAGATGATAGGAATGGTAGAGGGAGAGAGAGAATGAGAGAGAAAGGCAAAGAGATAGAGATGGAGAAACAAAGCCCTGCCCTCTTAGACGTACTTTTAAGGGGGGGGAATAAAGAAACAAGTAGTTTTGGATGATTGTGTCATGGAGAAAAAAAGTCTCAAGATAGTACTATGAAAGGCCTTATTAATAATGTGGCTCTGAGCCAAGAGCACAGCAAGCCTGATTGGCCAGTCTTTAAATGGCTCCAGGGAAATCGGCAAATAAGATTCTTGGTTACCCCCTGGGAGTGTAACCCCCAGAATGTTTGTTGTTACTGATGGATAATGTTGCTTACATTCAGAGCAATAGAACATGCGTCATCAGCTTGTCAGGACTTCAGGTGGTTTTGTGCAAAACATCCAGAGTTGTAGTATGCCTGCCTTCATTGTCGGGATCTCGAGTTTCAGTTACTATACTATGTGGCCAGTCTCACATAAAAGCCTGGGACCCGGAGACTGGCTTCCATGGTCAAGACCCTTCACACATGTGCTTGGTTATGTTTGGGAAGGAATTAACGGTATTTTGAAAATGTTCCTATGGATTGGGGCTGGTCACTGAAGGAGGGTTCATGCCCAGGCCACAGTACCTTCTTAGAGAATTATTACCTACAGCTCTTTTAAAAATTCTGAGTTTACCTCTCATGTTATTTTGAAGAGACTATGCCCGACCCCGCATGCCAACCATAATTGATTAAACTAGTTTGACTAGTGACCTTCAAATGGATCCAACTGATTTTTTCTCCTGAAAATTAGGACTCAGGACAACTTGAGTCTCAGTGTTAAAATGTGAAGAATACGGAATTGGAGGAAGGCATATATTCAAAATCAGAAAGGCTATTTTATGAAAACAAAAGTAGAAAACTTCAACTGCAGAAAGAGAGAAGGAAAAAGTTGCATAGAATAGATATTTTAGCTTCAAGGTAGAGATGAGAAACTAATCGGCCTCAGCTTTGGGGACTCATGAAAGCAGGCAGGTAGTTCTAGTTTCTGGTCAGACTCAGCTTTTTCTTTGGCCTTGGGTCTTATGACAGTTCTGTATATTTTCCATAATTTCTTAGCTAGTTTAAGTGGGTTTCTTTTCTTTTAAAATGATCCTTAAGACAGCCCACCAACGTAGAAAGAACACCCGCCATATTTTGAAACCTGTTGTCTATTAGTACTTCTCAACGGAATCAGCTGGGCAGCTATTAAAATGTAAGAGGCTTGGAGTGGTGCTGGTTGTTTATCGAGTTCCTGGTGATGCCAGTGCTCCTGGTTCATGGGCGCTTTTCTGCACTGGTCCAGATTTGGATTTGTAGCACGTGGTGAGCCATTGATAATGGCTACTAATGCCATTTAAAATTAAGTTTGGTCCCAATTCTGAATGACTGCGTGTACCACACCAAGAAGATTGCAGATTATCTATAAGAAGTTGTATAATATTCTAGTGGTGTGAAAATAGAACAACAGCGATAACAAATAAAAATCCAGTTGTAGAAAGATAAACCCAGCGGTGAAGTTACAAATGGGAGAAATGGAGAAGAGACAGAGAAAAGGCCGATCGGTAGGAAAATACATGGAATTATTGGGAAATACGTTTCCATGCCTAATAAAAATAAAGTTTGGAAGACTTCTTTTAAATTTCAGACTAAACACAAGTTTTATGTTTATTTCTGACACTTGAAAAAAAATCACCATGGGGCTGGTTTACGAATGTTTGCAGGTGTGGATAATTAAAATACCACACTTACTTGTGTTTGATTGTGTGAGCATTCTTTTGACTACAAGTGTTTCTAATCAACTTCACTAAACATGGAATGAAAACCTCTATAATTAACAAAACTTTATGTACAGTCATTACAGTTTAGAATTATAATTCATATTACATTCCCAATTATTATTTTATCCACTTGAACTTCCAATTTACTTAGGGAACAATAATTTATGAAATAATTAAGATCGTTTTTCATTATTTTTAATAAAACAATTTGGGAAATGAATAGAAAACAATCAGTAAAGTATTTCAAATAATAAGTTTATGCCCACACATTATGATTGATAAAGTAAAATAACGTTTCAAGTTATTTGTTCAAGTTCATTCTTTATTAGATTTTTAAGGCTATTTTAAACAAGTATCTTTAATCTTCTTTATCCTTCATCCTTCATCTTTAACTGAAAGTTCCTTCATCTTGCAACTGATCCATGTTATCTGAGGAAGTTTGCACTGGATGGCTCTGCTGGCATTCAAGGCATCTGTCATTTTACGAGGCCATGCATATGTTTAATCCAGCTAAGGAATACAGAGAAAGTTTTAGAGCTATACAGACCAAGAATCACGTGTTTAGTCCATTTCCAAGGTTTAGTGTCATTATCCATGACTCGAGATGATAATTTCTTCCTCACAGAGCTGCTGAGGATTAAACGAGGTGATATGTGCACAGACCCTGACACAGACTAATTCCTCAAATGGGTACCTGCTGCGGACACAATTCCTTTCACACTAAAGGAACTATAGTCATGTAATAAATTATAATCATGTCACTTGATGTTTTCAGTTTATTTCAAATTGCTTGTTTTAAAAAAAATGAAAAGAAACAGATGGGTCAGAAAATTTCAAATACTGCATTTTAGAAGACAGTCAACACAAGTTAACTTATTAAAACTAATTATTTTTTATGGTTAGTATCCAGAGCCACTAGAAAAATGAACCTCAGACTGGAATGACTTCAGGATCCTAACTCCTGAAATTCTTATGATTTCAGTAAGCATCATGGAGAAAAAATAATGTTTTTATATTCACAGCAATAGTATGTGCTTCTTCCACTTGTCAGAACTTATTAGGGTTGTTTTATGCAAACATCCATGTTGATAATATACCTGGTTTTATTGATGGGGTGTTGAGTTTTAGTTATCACACTATGAGACCAATCCTACACTAAAGCCTGGGACCCAGAAACAGAATTCCCAGAGCAATAGGCCAGGCAGTGTGTAGGAATGTCCATTTGTAACGATTACACCAAGTAGATTTGAGACAGGTCCTCCTCAGGCTTCACCCTGAGGCACACTGCATGGATCTGAACTGTTTGAGAACAATGCTGTGTTCATCTCAGTACATTTGGTGCCTGATATGCAATAATCATTCTATAAATAATGGTGAAATAATACTATGCACAATTAACATGTCAAAGCCAACTGGTTGATCCTATAACTACTTCAATAATGATATTGTTATTCAGAGTTGCACAAAAATTTAATTTTCATTCTGACTGGTGAGAGTGGACTTATATTCAAGTTAATGTGATCTGGGACAAAATATAATAAGGCAAATTTATTTACTTCAAAATAGAAAAATATTTAAAAATGCTATTTAGTTATATTTATACACACTTATTCTAAGACACTTTAAAAATATTTGAAACATCAAGCCATGAAATTAGTAACTACCTTGTTTCAATATGTGATTCTATTTATCTTCGTTTTGAGAACCAGCTTTAATTTCCTACTGATACAAAACAGAAGGCTATTCTCTTACTTCCTGTTGACCAGTACACGTTTAGCCGAAAAAGAGGGAACATTTATACATGAATATTGAGGAAGCCAAGGATGCAAGTCAACAGAGGGGTCTACCAGCTAAGCAGGCAATTGGAATACTTTTCAGTATCCTAATGTTAAGTTTGTTTCTTAAAGGGGATCAATATTATACTTAAACTTGCAACAATTGTAAACCTCAACTTTTAAAATCAGATAATTTATTTAGCAGTGTTTTAAGATCTTCCCAGAACATTAAATTTTATTTCATATGTTGGAAAGGACTTCAATACCAACCCTGAACCTGCTAACATTGTGAATTTGAACAAATAATTAAATGCCCTAGCCCTGATTTTTATTTTTGCCTAGATATCTCATGATACTGTATTGATAATCACACTTTAAAAGTATTTCTGTGGCTCTGGCCAGGTCGTGCACTTGGTTAGAGCATAGGCCCAATGTGCCAAGGTTGTGGGTTTGATTCCCAGTCAGGGCACATACAAGAAGCAACAAAAGAATGCATGAATATGTGGAACAACAAATTGTTATTTCTCTCTCACCCTTCCACTCTATTTCTAGAAGATAGTTCTGTAAATGTGCTTGAAAAATGATAATGAGAATAGACAAACTACAGGTGTCATTTTTATATTTTCTAATATATGTTTGATGATCCACAGTGTATATTTCTTCACATTAGTTTTGAGATTTTTATTGTCCTGTGACTATATATTGTTGGTTATGTCTTTAGAAAATATATAAATTATATGACTAAAAGATAAGACAAACTTTGAGGATGCATTTTGAATTAAGGAGAAAACTGAGTTACGGAAGTAGAAAGTTAAGCATACATAGTTCCAATAAGGAGCTTAAGTTTCAAAGAGACTTCTGATTGCTATGTTCCACCAAGTGAATGTAATTAGTCTCTCATCCAGTCCCCAGATAATTAAAATATACAGTTGAGCTACAAATAAAGGAAGGACAGTGGTTAGAGGGGAGGGAGGAGGGAGATAACAGGGGAAAGAAGGGGCAGGGGCAAGCAAAGGAACATGAACAGAGGACTTACAAGTATGGACAATGTTGGGGGGGATTGACTGTGGGGGTGGGGCAGGGGAAAAGGCAAGACAACTGTAACTGAACCATAGTAAATTAAAAAAAAAGAAAATAATAATACCTAAAAATGATGAGGAAATAATTCAAGACTGGAAATTCCATGTATTAAACAGAATAGGTCATAAGATTATTGGAACCTGTTTTTACCTGGTATCACCTGGGAGGTGATACAAAGACTCAGAGGAGAGAGTTGCCTAGTTTGAAACCATTTTTTAAAAATATCATTCCTACTGTTATTTTTATGGGAATTAAAAAAAGAGAAAGAAATATCCAGGGGAAGCTGCAACTCCAAGCTGTATCATCTGTGAATGTGGAGTCTGAAATCATGTTATTTAATTAAATATACAGTAATTACTATAGAATGACGTATGTGCTTTTTTAATCTTCATTTTTCAAAACTGATGGATCTCAAAGAAACTAAGATGAGTAAAGTAGCTGTAAAATGATAAGCACATCTTACATCACATCATAAGAGACTTCAAAACAGACCTCATTTATCTAGAGATCCTCCATTCACAACATACATACACAACAACCTGTCTGACTTATGGATACAGCAACACCAGTATAAGTATTACAATGTGGAGATGAATCAATCTCCAGGTCATAGCTGCCTTTGAGAAGGAAGGAAGGAGTGGTATGAGACCGAGGACCAGTGCAATGGCACATCATAGCCTCGAATGTATCTGTAACATCTTTATTTAAAAATAATTTTGTATTTATCGGGGTAAAATTTTAACCTTTATTAGAATTTGGCAGTGGTTATATGGGTGTTTTTAGTGTTAAACCTTGTACTTTTGTGTTCTTTGATATAGATTATAAAATGTTGATGAAATTCTGAAGTGAGAAATTTTTATTTTCTTACGTGTGGAATAGTGGAGCATTACATTTCCTCCAAGCAAGTATTAGAGTAATAGAGTAACAGGAGCCTTCTCCTCATGAATAAAGCATGGGACTTACAGTAATTTATTTTTTTCAATAGTACTATTTCTGACTTTGAAATTACTAGTTCCTAAGAAATGTCTGCTTATATGTGTCTACAATTCCTAGATTTGGCTTAAATCCACTGGTATTTGCCTCCCCCCAAATTGCAGGTATTATTTATGCCATGTACATGAAATGACTGATACATGTCAAAATTGCCTTTTTCTCCTCTTGTCTAAAATCCCTGGAAATCATCTGCACAGTTTCAAGGATCTGATCCCCTACCAGCTCGAACTCTCTTAAATCAGGGGATGTCAGCCCTAAAATGCATGTCACTTCATAAATGAAAAATTAATCTACGGGTGTTTCACAGAGAAGTACCGTCCTCCATGATGGATGTGAAGC
Source organism: Sturnira hondurensis (assembly GCF_014824575.4). NCBI lineage: Eukaryota > Metazoa > Chordata > Mammalia > Chiroptera > Phyllostomidae > Sturnira > Sturnira hondurensis. The sequence goes on along the minus strand of NW_028098001.1, from coordinate 1,020,147 downwards.
TCTCTTCAATTATGAGTGAGAGTGAGAGATAAAGTTAAGAAACTGTACAATCACAAGCAATAAAGGCCCAAATGAAATTAACTGTTAATGAGTCTGGCCTTAATTGCGTTTTTACTTCCAGTGCTAAACTCTTTAGTAAAATATTTTATCACATCATTTCTTTTATGATGCCTTAAAATCTGTACTATATTAAGGGATTAGTTATTATGATACTTAAGAAATATATGACTTGCTGCATTTCACGGTGTTGTTTATCTGTCAAAGGCATTATCACAGCATTGCAGTTGTTTGTCAGTACTCCTCAACCTGGGGAATAAGAGTCAATTTATCTATCCCATTCACAGAAATGCCTTTTCTAATGCAAGATTTATTTGATTTTAATATAAAACCCTTAGTGAATTTCCCAGTAGAACTATAATTCCACATTGAAACAGTGCATTCACATGGGGCCAGCCATGCAGATTTAAAGGAGAACCCTTCTTTCCAGGGTTCAGTGTTCCTTTCACTATGAGGCCTTTCAGAGAATTCTTCACACTGAATACCGCATCCCAGTGATGACACTCATGGTCTGGGGACAATGTATCGAGAGAGGGTGAATTATCCTCCACCCTTAGCCTTTACTGAAGCAAGTCTTCCTTGGGCTCAACTCAACCCCAAAACACCACAATCAATGACAACAAGATCAGAGTCCAGAAACCAGGAGGGAATCGCTGCACTGCTGCTCAGGAGCACGGAAGCTCCGAGTTGGTCCATCAGGCTGCTGTGTGGGCCCCTGAGGTTCTCCTTAGGTTCCAGAGCCTACTGCGATTTCAACCCTCGCCTATAAATGGAAACTGGAATTTCGCTTCATCTTTACAATATATAGGGTATTTTGGCATCACAAGCCTGAAATGGTGGCTCTCTGTTTACAGTCCTGGGACTGTCATTTACTAGATTTAGAACTCTGTTAGGAATGTTTTGAAAAAATTTTATTGAATTTATGGGGGTAACATTGGTTCATAAAATTCTATAGGTTTCCGGTGTACAATTCTCCCATCCAAATACTAACTAGACTTGACGCAGGTGTACAATGGTATAATACATCATCTGTATATTTTATGGTGAGTTCACCACCCAAGATCAAGTCTTGTTCTCTCACCATGTATACCCCCTTTACCTTTTCTACCTCCCCACCCACCTTTCTCTCTGATAATCACTCCATGTCTATGGAGTGATTTTGTCCATGTCTATGAGAGCCATTTATTTATTTATTTATTTATTTATTTATTTATTTATTAGCTCAGTCCCTTCCATTTTTCACCCAACCCCTCAACTCCCTTCCCCTCTATCAGCTGGCATTCTGTTCTCTATGGGTATGTTTCTATTATCTGTGTTAGCTTATTTTGTTCAATAAATTTCACGTATAAGTGATATCATATGGTATAAGGGGGGCCTCAAAAATGGAATTATTTCTGGAGCATAGCCCCCTTATAGTACAACCTTTCCCCACTAGGTGAATGTTCTAGGAACCCATCTGTGTCCGTCTACCAGCTGGTGTTGTGAGAGGCTGCATTTGGCTTCAGCGAATGTTTTTTTGAAGACTCTTAAAACAGTTTGCTCATGTCGTGATAGATAAATCTGTTTGCACCTGCCCACACCGTGCTGCGTGTTCAGCAATTTTTGACCAAAAATGGCATAGCTCCCATACCACACTCTCCCTATTCACCTGATCTTACACCAAGCAACTTTGTTTTTGTTTCCCCAGATGCAAAGTCCTCAAAGGGAAATAGTTTACCAATGTGGAAGAGGTGAAACAAAAAATGGAAGAAACACTGAAAGTCATCAAAATCAATAAGTTTAAAAACTATCTTAAGCAGTAGATAAAATTCCTCAATGGGTGCATTGCATCAAATCGAGACTACTTGGAAGGTGAGCAAAGTTTAAATGTGTAAGAATAAATTCACAATTTTTATAAATATATTATTTGGGGGGTTACCCCTAAAAATTGTCACTTAGTATAATACTCTCCAGGTCACAAGTGGAATCCCTGAGTCATAAGGCAGTTCCATTTTTTATTTTCCGAGGTTTTCCACAGTGGATGCACCAATCTGTGTTCCCACCAACAATTCACAAGGGTTCCCTTTTTTCCTCATCCTTGCCAATATTTGATGTTTGTTGATCTATTCATGATAGCCCTTGTGACAGGAGTGAGGTGATACCTCATTGTGGTTTTATTTCACATCACTCTGATGATTAATGATGTTGAGCATCTTTTCATATGTCTATTGACCATCTGTATTTCCTCTTTGGAGAAGTATCTTTTCAGGTCTTTTGAGCATTTTTTAATTGGATTGTCGGTTTGGGGGCTGTTAAGTTGTATAGGTTCTTTATAAATTTTAGATATTAACCCCTTATAAAATGTATCATTGGTGAATATGTTCTCCCATTCAATGAGTTGTCCTTTCATTTCATCCATTGTTTCCATTGTTATGCAAAACCTTTTTGGTTTGATGTTGTACCTGAAACAGTCTCCCACACAGAGATAGGTAATCAAAGCATCAACAAGGTTCGCAAATAGATAAATGATTTATTTATGCATGTATAAATTAATGAATGAATGAATTTGAATGTACCTAATCTTATTAAGTCTCAGATTCCTCAAGTACAGAGAAACAAGATCCCTAACATGAACAGCCATTATTAGAGAAAGAAATAATATATGTGAGGATCCTAGATAAAATAGAAGCAAAAATAACATAAAACAGAACTCAAGCACACTCCTGTAACAACCTAATTATGCATTGATTTATATTAATTACTGGCCAAAATGAGGTCCAAAGTAGGACAGTGGTCCAGTATAAGGTTATGTTTAATAGTGTCCACTGAAGCAGGTTAGTAGAGATCAAACTCTCACCACTGTCTACATGGTATACTTTATCAAATGGGAAATGTCAGCCACGTCTGAACAATGACTATGAAAAATCACTGCACCTCACACAGCCACCCTATGCTACTTACACTGAAACTCCTAACTTTGATTGTTTTACATGTCAGAGGTGATGGGGGGAAGGCAAGAGTTCTGAAATGCATACTGAGATTCACTCTAGAATAGACGATATACTCATTTGATCAAGAGGATTGAATTGGCTACTTCTTCCAGACGTGGTGGCACAGATTTTAGTAGGGCACAATATCTGACGACAAAATAGGCATTTTGTGTGTGTGTGTGCATATGGCATCATGAAATGTGCAGTGATGGAATTAAGTGGCACTCTTATTTTCAGAAAGAACTAAAGTTGCTATTATCGTACTTCATGAATTTATTTTTCAAACTATGAATCAGAGATTTGGATTTCTTTTGAAAATTAAAAAATAATATTATTGTACCCACAAAATATTCAACTTATACGACTTCTTACCAGAAGTTATATGGTATATACTGCACTTTTAACTATAATATAATAAGTGAAATGATCATGAAGTAGGGCTAATGCTTCAGCTGAATCTTACAATATGGTTACAATTTTAATTTAGGTCTACTGTCTTTAATTTGATCAATTTTACTTAGCTCAGAAGCAGTGTGATGACTCTAAATGAGAAACTAAATTCTAGTTTTCAAAAATTTTTGAGAAAAATTATCATGTTTAAATTTTGTTAATTTTAAGATGAGTTTTTTATGAAGTTGGTATTTTAACAGATCAGAAGGAATCATTTAGTCTGCTTTCCCCTCTTCAACATGAAATGCCATGTATCACTCATCTCCTAAAAAATGCTAAAAACATAAAAACAAAAGAAATCCAGATTTAATTTATTTCAAATCACTTCCTTACTTGCAAATTCTAAGCATTTTTGTTAAATTTGAGATACATCTATTTTTTTAGATGTTAAAAATGAGTACAGAATGTGGGATTAATGGTTAAGGAGAAAACTAATTTCACAAAATTAACTGCTAAATAGTAGAATTGGCAGTTGCCCTCTTCCCCCCCTCCCCATTAAAGTTAATTTCCTGTTAGTAAATAGCACAAAACGGAGCGCAATGTCTTCACGAGGCCCCTGTTCACAGGTGTGATGGAGACTACACCAGGGAAAGCTGCCCCACTCCATCCATAATGTGGCTCAGGTGTGAATGAGTAGGTCGATCATGTGAAAACATAGTTCAGTTGGGAATCAATCTCTGACTGAGCCTACTTGACTAGGTATCAGAGGCAAAAGCTGTTGACAACGTGCTTTTTCTTGATTGACAAAAGCTGGAAAAGAAAAATAAAAGGTGGCTTGTTCTGTTCTTATTCCTATTACTGACATACATATAACATTTCTAAAAATTTTATGATGCAGCCAGAAAGAGCTCCAAGAAAATTCAGATAAGATCTATACTGTCTGTCCTCTGATACTTCTGTTTAGCTGATCCTTTTATGCCTTGTTCTAAGCTTTAGAGGCTCAAAAATGAAATTCAATGAGGAATTGCAAACCACATTGCTGACTGTATACATGGCCTGCCTCAGTGAGATCTTCTCACACTGAAAATCCTCTGAAGAATCAGTGCCAACCAAATGCTTCAAAAGGATTTAGAATAAACTTCTTCAGCCACCTTTCTTAGCCGTCCTCGGATCCAGGTAGAACAACATTAACTCCACTGGTGGATTGTGATTCGGAGGGGCCCCTCACTCATGACCAGTGTGTTGCTTAAAGTTTGGCATTTTCCATCCTCAGAACATGGATAATTTACCTTATCTTTTACTTCATAAATGGCTTGCATGACTTGTGTACATACTAGAACATGTTGTTTTCATCTTTTTTTTTATAAATTCTTTTTTAAAAGATTTTATTTATTTATTTATCTTTAGAGGAGAAGGAGAGAGGGAGAGAAACATCAATGTATGGTTGCCTTTTGTGCGTCCCCTGCTGGGAGTTGGCCTGCAGGGAACTGGACTACAATCCAGGCATGTGCCCTGACTGGGAATCGAACCGCGATCCTCTGGTTCACAGGCCCGCGCTCAATCCACTGAACTACACCAGCCAGGGCCTGTTGTTTTCATCTTTTTCTTTAAGTACATGGCCAACTAAAAATCTTTTTTAAAGACAGTCTCATTTGATTCTACAAAGTACATATTCAGTGTATATTGGTAGAATGAATGAATGGATGAAGAATGAATAGTGAATGAATTAACTCTGTAAGTGATTCTGCACTTATGAAATGCAGTTTTTTACTTAGCATGTATTCATTTCTTATCTCTATTATAAAAATTTTAAATCCTCATGTTTACATCTACATTATGAATGCCACTAATTGTGGCTCATAATGGGCACACATTAATATTTGGAAAATGAAGAAGTAGGTAATCAATATATATCTGTTAAAATATACTCATAAATATATGACCTATTAAATTGCCAAAAAGATATAAAATATATGATTCTTAGTGTACATGATGAGCATGTGTACTATTACTGTATGACAAATTACCACAAATATAGTGGCTTTTTAAAACAGCACACATTTGCTGTTTCGGAAGATCCGTGGTCCCGTGTGTTAGGCAGGTCTCACTGGGTTCTCAGCGTAGCGTCCTTGTCGGCTGCAATACAGGCAGACCGTGCGTGCACTCAGGGCCTCTTTCAGTGTCTTTAGGCCCTTCAATTTCTTGCCACATGACCTTCTCCAAAACTCTCTCTATACCATCTCACAATATGGCATCTTCTTCAAAGCTGGAAAGAGTCATCTTAGGAGGGGTCCAATTCGTATTTTAATAATGATTACTTGATTAATTCAGAGCTACATAAAATGGTCTCCCTTTTGACTGACTCAAAATCATCTTGTTTGGGACTTTAATGTATCTGCAAAATTTCATCACCTTTGCCATCTAATGTAGCCGAATCATGGGAATGTGTTCATATTTACAGATTCTGCCCAAACTCAGGAAAAGGGGACGGAACTAATTCTACTCCAGAGATGGGAATCTTGGAGTCAGCTCTGAACCCTGCCTACCACAAAATGTGAGAATGGAACTCAAGGTCTGAGTACAAAAACCATGACCTGTTACCTAAAATGTGGTCATTTTTCCTTCCGCCCAAGATTAGCTCTGCACTTCCCAAACTTTGAAGTTTGGGACAGCTATTGCTTTAATCCTGGCAATGAAATGAGAGGATAAATGCTTGTGTAACTTCTACAGTGAAGCTTTAAAAACTAGCACACAACTCACCATTTCCTTTCTTTCTTCCTCAGTGATTGTGAAGGCTTGTGTTGAGATAAACCCTCTCTCAGCCCCCATGTTAACCCTAACAGCATTGGTCCGGAGTGATTAGGTATAAAGCCCTTCTTCCAACCAACGTTAGAAAGGCAACATGAATGAAAAGCTTTGTACTAAAATCCTGAGGACATTGTTGCTGAACGACAATTTTGCCAATCCTGAATCGGCAAGAATGATCCTAAATCCTACACCATACATGTACCACTTTGAGTTCATGTGTTAAGAGATATCTTAATGACTTGGGACCACAACAAAACAGAATATCCTTTCCTAGACTAAAAGGGAACTAGTAACAGGAATATCTTTAAAGAGGAAATATAATAGATTGTATATACTAGAGAAAGGAGCAAGGGGTTGTAAATAACTGTTGAATAAAGGTCACATTGTGAGAGACACACAGTGGACAGTAAAGAAAAGTGTAGGGACCTAGTTTGAGAAGTCATTAATATGGGAGGGGACTTTCTTGAGGTTAATAACATAAGGCACAGTGGTTCAAATGAAAAGGAAAATGATACAAATATTATCTTCCCATCTATTCATGTTTGTACAGAATGTGATTTTAAAACTATGTGATGCAGTTGTTTATCATTCTTTCAAAATCTAACATGAGAAGGAAGCTATTTTCCACCTATGATTATCTAGAATTAAACAGCAGAAAACAAAAGCAAAGAAATAAGTGGTCTGGATGCTGTCTGTTAAGGTCTGTAGTGTGTAATAATCATCATTTACCTTTTCATTGACTAATCTTTTTAAAAAATGGACTTTCTATCCCTCAACCTACTCACTAAAAGTAATTATAGCAATAGATACTAAATGATACAAATAAAAACTAGTGGGTAGGGATCCAGAAGAGCCATATTTTCTATCTAGGTCAGTCATTACTAAGAAATACATAAAGTCAATAATTCTCTATACAGTGGTAGAGGTGTGATTATTTGACCCAGGATTCCTTTCTCACCTGAAAGTCTAAAGTTCTGCATATGAAGTACTTACATATAAAGTGGCTTAAGTGAGAAAACAGGTGGAATATACACCTGAAAAAAATTTTAAAGGCTTTCAAATTACTTTTCACTTTCTGTGCTCTTTGTTTTCATATCTACTCAGTATGCTCATACACAGGCTTCCTAGGATCTTCAGTCTTTTACTATCTGTTATGTCTTATGAACTATCTGTGGTTAGCAAACTGAAAGTTCAATAATATTATGTGCAATAAAAACTTTGCTGAGAACTACAGTCAGCTTGTTACTCACCTAATCTGTTGACAAAGAAAACAAAAAAGCTATTCATTAATACCCATAATGAGAAAATGGGAAAGTATTAGAGCTGTGTTTACAGCATCCATTGAACAAAGTTAAAGTTAATCCCCAAATTTCTATAGGTTGCCAAATTGTTTCTCCCCCAAAATTGATTTAAAGTAAAGCATTTGTTAAATTATTCTGCTCTTCACTCATTTTTGTAAGTCATGTACATCAGAAATTATGTGATGCAGTGTGTTCATTTTTCTTAGAAAACTCTGAGATAAGAAAGAAGTTGTTTTGTAGCTGTAATTATTAAAGGACTTTTGCCTTTACACCAGGACAGTTAAAGCTGGAAAAGAGATAAAGAGCTTTTTTATAGAATATGACTATAATATGGATATAAATGTATGTGGTTCCTCTTTTGGTCTAAAGAGCTTTTTTTTAGAATATGATTATAATATGGATATAAATGTACGTGGCTGCTCTTTTGGTCATTTAAGTTCAGGAGACACCATGGCTCCTTGTTCCAGTTTCCAGGAATGGAGTAGCTGACTTTGATTTTCTCATAAATAGCAACCTGCTCTCCTTCAGGCTGTGCTTACCCGAAACCCACTTTCCCACAGTATGTTCCAAGATATTATACCCATGTCCTGAATGAGAATTTAAACTTCAGAATAGACACTATACAAAACTTTCCTTTACCCTCTCTTTCTTCCTCCTGCTATCATATTTATTTGGAGTAATTATATCTTCAGAAGGAAGTTTTGTGTTACAAAATAATTTGTTGTCAAAGAAACATGTTTGTCTAGGAACTATAACACTAATCTAAATTTAATTTTTAATAGGCATTGGATAAAAAGCTCACATTGCCAAGTGAGAAAGTTTTTTTAATTAATTAATTTATTTATCTTTAGAGGGGAAGGGAAGGAGAGAAGGAGAGAAACATCAATGTATGGTTGCCCTTCCTGGGTCCCCTGCTGGGGACTGGCCTGCAACCCAGGCATGTGCCCTGACCGGGAATTGAACCCCGATCCTTTGGTTTACAGGCCCGTGCTCAATCCCCTGAGCTACACCAGCCAGGGCTATTTTTTTAAATTTGGTATTAGTATGACAAGAAATGGGTAAAACTTTTTAAAATTACAGATTTTGTTTGTATTTGTATAATATTGCATGTGTTTTATGCATTTAGGAATTCACATATACCATGACCAAGTGCATTTACAACCAAGTTCCATAAATATTTTAAATTTAGTAAGTGTATTGTTTCTCTATGAGGCTGTGAACTGATGAAATATCAATTCAAGTTATTATCACAAAACAACAAAAATCATCTTCAGTGTTTAAACATTTAATCAAATATACAATGACATGGACAATAACATCAGTTGTTTTGTTTCTCACAAATTTAACTTCCAACATATTTTACTTTGATTCAATAAAATGTACAGGGAAAAATGAACCATATGTCAAAGTTCTATATGTAACAGCTGCTGATACTAATAAAAAATGAGTAACATTTAACTCTTTGAGCAGGTTTACTTCTGCCGTAATGAGGCGTGGTCACGTCATTATCTGTAAGTGCACAAGGAAACTTGAAACCAAGTGAGTGAAATGACTTTAGAATAAAATAGCTGCTTGATCCACGTGAAAATGTTAGTTATTATAGTGATAGACAAATGCAACTTACACAGATTTCTTAACATGATGACTATTTTTTGGATATATAACGAATCTTCAGATGATTTGTGTCCTCTGCTTTTACCATGATCACTAATATCTTCGAGGCCAACATAGTGGCTAATGGATGGGAAGAAATATTTTATGAAATTGCATAGGTTCATCCTCAGCGTTTTTGAAACACGGAAATAAATTCCATACTAATTTCTAACTAAATGTGCATTTCTTCTATTCATGGTATACAAAGTGGTTATTTCGTGTTAAATATTTTACCAAATAATTAACCAAATAGTAGTAGATTTCTACCAACCAATAGATAAAAATGGAATTCTCTGTAGTCTTTACTGCCTGACAGCTCACACTGTATTTTCTTTTCATGTTTCGCCTGGACCTAATTTATAATACCCCATGTTTCCCAGTACCCCCACTGACCAGTGGTCTTGCAGATTTGTGAACCTTCCAGACTGCTTCAGGAGCCAAGCCAGAGCTCACTGGTATGTCAGGTGCCCTGAGGGAAGCTACGTCAAACACTTCTCTGTTTGACTTCACTCACTGGAAGAGTGAGCGGTCACAGAGACCTCTTTTATCTACAAGGACTCTGTATGCTGTCCTTGAAAAGTAAACCTTAGTTACAGGGGTGCTGGGAAGGACAGAGAAAGGAATGCTGGGTTATTAAGATTTAATTGTGCATTAAAGTAAGAATTTCATTCATTACACTTGCATTTCACTACTAAATGATACTGGAGAGGAAAGGAGATTTTCATCCCAGATTACTTAGGTGCAACTATGAATAATACTACTTATTGTTTAATTTTTAAATGAGAAAAGTGATAAATCAGACTTGATGTCAGGATAGCAAGCATAATCCTGATTTCCACCCCAAGCTGACCACACCAGCATGTGTGGTCCCCTGATATTAACTAATAAGGCCTAACTAGGCAGACTACCTAGAAAGCCAAAACAGTAAACTCCCAATCTGGTTGACACCTTAGTCTACTTGGATCATTTAAATAATATATTGAGATAATTGCTCAATATCTCTTTATTCTACTTTCTCCCCCTCAAATATAATTACAGGGAACTGGAGCTGGGAGTCTCAAATGACCTTGAGGTGGTAGAGTTTCAGATATCTTTTTGTCTCCATTTGGCTTTCCCTGATGTAGGTGGCGGCGGGTTTAACCCTTACTGTGATCTTGTTTGGTTGTGTTGGCTTCACCACATCAGCAGCCCCTTCTGGTTGATCTGACTTCCCCTCCGAGCTTGATGTTTTTATAAACCCTTCCAGTACCTGTCTCATTCTTCGTCTTTCCATGACTCATACGGTTCTCCTCAACTTTTGTAAAAGATTAGCTTTCTAATTTAACAATAGTTCCCAAGGGAGACCAACCAGCCTCACATGACACTAGTAAGTGAAAAAGGAATGCAAAAATGAAATACTCTCAGAATAATTATGGACTCAATTCAGTATTATTTTGCTAAAAAGGCCAAGTAACCAACTTTTTATATCTTACATATTTCTGGCTTCAGAAGTGGAATTGCAAGGCAACAGTGATGTGATGAAAATTAAAACATACCATTTATAGTTATGGAATATTTTCACATTTCATTCAATACAAAATTAATTTTATAGCCTAAGAAATATGTTCAATGTTATGGTGTCTTTATGCATTCCCAAGAAGTTCTATGAGTTTTGTAGGATAAAACAGGATTCTTTGATCTGCCTGCTGGAAGGCCTAAAAACACTTGCTCTCTATGACTTTCAATTTAGTTTATAAATGTATCAAAAACAAAATTCCATATCAAGACATGGAATTTCAATTCACATAAATCAGCTGACTTAGATTTCTTGAAATTCACATGTAGCATAAAGCAATTGTCTACAGGCTTAGAATCAATTAGTTAATATATAAGGTCTGTCTGGAAAAAGTTCAGCCATTATTAATATATGGGAACAGTTTCTGTGGCAGCCAAGGAGAGTGACGTAGAATGTGCTTGTGTGAATAATGATGACTTCACTGTACCAGTCAGTGTGTGCCGTAGACACCACTGAGTGAGCATGTGTACCGTTCACATTCAAAATGAGTGAGCACGTAGAGCAATGAATCTGCATCAAAGTTTGCATTAAGCTTGAACTTTCCTCCAAGGAAACTATTTGGATGAATCAGAAGGCAACTGGTGATTGGCAGCATCATCATGACGATGTGCCTGCTCGTGCATCATATCTGGTGCAGTTTTTTGGCAAAACACCATTATCACTCAAGTGCCTCAGTGCCCCTTACAGCCCAGATACGGCTCCCTGAGACTTCTGGCTTTTCCCAAAACTAAAATTACCTTTAAAGACAAGAGATTTCAGACCTTCTATGATCTTAGGGAAAATACAATGGGGCAGCTGATGATGACTGGGAGAACTCTGTGAGGTCCCAAGGTGCCCACTTTGAAGAGGACTGAGGAGTCATTGTTCTCTGTAAAATGTTTCTTGTATCTCGTATCTTCTATAATAAGTGTCTCTAATTTTCATTGTACATGGCTAGATACTTTCTGGACAAGCCTTGTAAATCCAATTGTCATTCAAAACTAATTTTATGTTAACAATTCACTTTTGTACATTTTGTACAAAAATGCATTGTTACTTAGTTAAAGTGGCTGGTGTTACTATATAGGAACCAAGTATTTTGACTGTATCATTTATAGAGTTACAGATAATTCTTTCTAACAGTGGAATTCTTTGTGTGACTATTTTGTACAATATTTCATCTATCAGCTAATAAAGCTATCTGGTAAGCCTCATGGTACAAGACACATATAAGCAAGAAAGATAAAAGGAAAGGTTAACACTTTTTCAGTGTCTGTCAACACTGTCTCCTGTTACATTTGATCAACTTTAAAGTAAATGCAAACACATGATATCATTTACAGTAATAAAAGCAAATGACATACAGCAGCTACTTTGCTTTTATCCATTCTGCAGATCACTCATCACAGGCCTTCATGGGTGGGGGTGACATTGCTTTATGGTGCATCTTTGGCCGTGGAGCACCCTGCTTCAGCCCTCCGAGGCTGATTATTCACCCTATAACTAATGAAAGAATCTACCAGTGTGTTTCCTATTTAAAACCTTGAGAAGGAAGCAGGGTAGAGAAACCACGCCACATTTTTTCACTTAAAAGGTAAAAACGACAAAAAATAAAAGCCAAAATAAAATAAAAAGGAGTAGCAAATAAAATGTGAACAATTAAAGGCACTGAATGTGCCATCATTTTCTCAAGAATTTAAATGCACTTTTAAAGTGAATCAAGTACATTTTGACCTAGAGCAGTGGCCCCCAAACTGTGTTTTCTGGACTACAGAACCAGCATCACCTGAGAAATTATTTAATATGCACATGCTTGGGTTTTACCCCAGAACTACCCCAGTTTCTGAATCAGAAACTCTGTGGATGACACACTCCCCAGATAGTTCTGATACACACTGATATTTCATACCCAGGGGTTCAGGGGAATTCAGTATGGTATAGATTGCATGTAAGTTTTGTCCAGTTTAACATTATACTTTTAATTATAAATGACAGATACTATAGATTGTAAAGGTTTGAGTTTATTTTGATAAGAAAACAAATCAGAAAGTACTTAAATATATGTATCTTATAAATTTGATCTAGTAGTCACAAAAGATTTAATTCATTTTCATATATTTTATAGGTATTTTAATCTGATTCATACTAAGAAAAATCTGGGAAAATTACGTTTTCTTCCCAATCAATGTAATCATGTATCATAAGTCTATTTGAATGGTAGTCAATAACATGAATGATATTAGTAATGTGATGATTTTAAATATTGAATTTAAATTGTAGTCCATGTTTTTAAGAATTTTATTTCCTATTTTCACTTATCCTTCCCAGTTGATACAAAATACATATGATCAATGTAAACAGATGATATTTCAAAGTCCTTTAAAATGGGTTTAGGAAGAAAGAATATTGAATTTTGGGTTCTGGAATATGCTTCCTAGCTCTGTTTTCCCACAAACACTTTCTGAAGTGATTGTTCAGAATTAAAAGGCATACATTCTAGAAAGTACATTTCAGGACTTATTTCCTAAGGGTTGATGAATTGAAACTTAATGTTTCTTTGAATGCATGGGGGTGCCCAAAGATTATAAACAATCAGTCTTATGCTAAGTGTTTACTTAAAGGCTCTCTGCTGATTAGTCAGTCTCTGGAGATCTACAAATTTTATCTGGAAAAAGCTGAACTTTTCTGAGCTCACAGTGTTTTGCTAGCTGTGACCATCCTTCCTTGGCCCTGAGGTTGCAAGACAGCTGCTGTTTGCATCTGCTGAAATCTGCGGGCACAGATGCCTTCCCCACACACCTGAGCAGAAAAGAAACGATTTATTGAAGTATTTTTCACTACTACATACTCAAGGAAACCCTAGCTTGGCCTGATCATATTATGACTAAACAGAAATGATAGATGGAAGGATGAATGGATAGATAGATAGATAAATGATAAATATAACCAGAAGCAATTCAATAATCAGTAAAACAAAATAACAAGCTTGAATCCATAATATGTGACCTTATTGAAATATAACTGTTTTAGAAAAAAGATAAAAACTTTACCAGAAACATTGGCAATGAAATATTTTCAAGTAGATCACTAAAATATTAACTTACAAATAATTTTCAGGCTGCTTATACTAGTAATATAATGAGAAGATGAACAGTGTTGAGAAGTAAACCGTGGCCTTGAAGACTTATCTTCTGAAGCTGAACAAAACTCCAATAACAGAGAAACTGAAGGTATTGGATGGTGGGTGGAGAAAATGGCTCACAAAAATAATTCAAAATATAAAAGAAACAAGTGGAGAAAAAGCATCGAGAGAAGAAACACTTGGGATTTTATGATAGACCTAGGTCTGCTGGTGGGAAGTGTTCACTCAGAATTAACAAAATCACAATGGTCTCTGGACATGCCCCTAAAACTCCTCAGGATAAAGCAAACCTCACACACTTCTTGGCATAAAGGTCAGGTAAGGAACAGAGAACCAGGCTAACGTGGGCTTCCTAGCTGCAACACTGAGAACCATAGCAATGCAATTTACTTAGAGATTCCTGAGCAAAATGACTGGGACCCAAGAATAACATACTGTCTTGCAAAGGGGAATTATGTGCACCCATACAGTGGGCAAAAAGAGGTTTACAGGTGTGAGTATGCAAAAACAGCTTATTCTTGTATTATTATTTTATTGTATTATTTTGACATATGGGCAACTGTAAACCTAGTTTTTCCCCACCCTGTATATGTAAAAATTCAACGGGCATTTTGACAATATGCCCAGGGGAAAAAAGCTCTAATATCTACATGATGGAAGAGAAAAAGGAATATCATCAGCAGATAGTGATGCATCTTACAACAGGTAGCTAAATATAAATTGATTACGTGTATGATTGAAAAAAATTTTAAATAGTGTTTCTGAAAGTGAAGTGAAACCTGTGCCCAGTTTAATTGTGTTAAAGTGCAAACACAGATACTCTAAATAACAGAATCCACATAGGCCTTTTTTCACATTACAGGAACTTCAGCGGGCAGGGCCCCCTTGCTCTTGCCATCTCTGTTGCTGCTCTCTGTCTGTGCTGGTTCCTCCTGTCCTAGCACTTTGTCCTTGTTGTCCTGCTCTCATCGCAGTGTCCGAAGATGGCCCCTGTAGAACCAGAGGTCATTTTCTCAAACAAAGAGGAAGTTAAAAAAAGAGGGCAAATGGTTATTTTCCTGGTGCGTCTTTAACTTTTTCAGGGGAAATATGTATTTTTCATAACTGTCATAAGAGATTTGCCTTAATTTGTCCATGGTCAGAACCAGGTGATATAACTGTAAGACAACTCACGGCAAAAGGGACTGTGATTGGGATGGTTTTATGCTAACAAGGATTCATTCACTAAAGCCAGGTGTTTCACTTCTTAAAAACTAATGGAATTCTAGGATTAAGGATCTAATACCAAATGGCCATTAAATAAACAACCAGAGGTGCTTTTGACATACATTATTATGTGTAATATAGAATTAAAATTTTAAAAATAGCACCCAAAAGCCAAATATTGTAAATGATGTGAAGAGTAAAGAAGTGACAGTATGGTAAAACTCCCAGGTATGTCTATTTTCTGTGTGGGAGAGGAAAATAATAGTTATAAAGATTTTTACTTGTTAGTGTGAGGGAGAAGAGACAGCAAATATACAAAGTGTACGGAGGTTCAGAATGATTTTTTCCCCCTAAAACTGCAGTCCATATAACATGGTGCAAACTGGAAAAGCAGTAATGAAATGTTTTACATTTGATCATTAGAATCTAATTAATTGTATTGTTTCTGTCAAGAGAAGAAGCCTGAAAGAGAAACAAAAGGAGGCCTCAGTCGTCCTCTACTTTTACTTCATAACGTTGATAGAATGTTCTGGGTGGCTTTTACATCACTGATGCTCTGCCACCACCCCAAGACCAAGTGAATCGCAAACCTAAGGGGTTGGATTTAGGCATAAGTATGTTTTGTGATGCTCCTCTGGTGATCTTAACGAGCACCCAGACTTGAGGACTACTCTTTTAGAAGATTCAAGTCTAGTACAAGACCTACTATAAACTCTGTAAAATTTACAAATTATTTCAATAGTCATAGTTTGAGCACCCATGTTCTATACACTGTTCCATGCGCTGGTGATACAGCAACACATGATAGAATGTGCTTGTTCTCAAGACTTTGACTTACCAATGGACCAGGCAGACAATATTCATATAACATCACATAATGATAAATGATAACACATCATATGATAAAGTAAGAGAACGTGAAGGTGAATGAGCCCAGAGGCGTGCTCTTTGAGGAAGAGAAACTGTGCAAGACAGGAATAAACTGCGTAAGCAAAGATGGAGCAGTCATGAGGAAGGAAGGGTGAGGGCAGAGAGAGAAAGGATGTACAATGAATGCCCTGTACTAAGAGCATGTCTGACCTGAAAAAAATAATGGTAAGTAGAAAACTATATTTATTCACACTAGAATTCAAGAGTAATGGCAAAGCAAATTTGCTTTCACACAAAGATTTAGATATTTTACCATTTCTGGATCATCATTCTGAACTTCTAAAGTATATTTCAAGAGGAAAGAAATGCAGCCCAGAAAGGGAAAAAAAATGTTTGGTAAACTTGAAAAACATATGGATAAACTCTCGTTGAACACTTTAGCTGAAAACAATGTTTATAATAGATGAATTTAGGGTACAAAATTGCTACAATAAAATCCCACAAAACATAGCAGAGTAAGATCAGAGTCGAAGTCTTCTAACATCCTTACTTGTTCAGGAGGAGATGGTCATTCTGATGATCTTCAGATTTCAAGTCAAGTATATAAATGAAATTATACATATTACCTTTAAAATAATATAAATAGAATCAATAACTTATAAATGAGTTAAAATGCAATAGAGAAAATACAGTTAATCAACTAGAGAGTAGGACGAAAGAAAAACCTGGAAGAATAGGCAAGGAAACAGTAAAACAAAGATGGTAGAATATATCTGGGTTACATGTTCATGGATTTTGTTTTACCATTTTCTCTCTTTTTTTGTCTATCAGAGATATTTTGTGGTAAGTATAAACAACATGAAAAGGATGTTAGGAGTTGTCATAGTGTTACCAGTGTTAAAAACCACACTATTATATCTAAATTAAAAAGTCAAACAAGTAAAACAGAATTGAAAGCCCTTAAATAAATCTAAGTATACATGGAAATTTAATATACAACAAAGTGATACTTTAAAGCAATTGAAACAGATGGCTTACTTAAACTTAATCAATGATACAGAAATATGTATATCTATAATGGTAGCTGGCTGGAGGAAAATAACTTGGTAAAGTATAAAACACTATCCATAATACTATTACATTTATGTAGAAATGAGGACATCCATAATCATCAAAAGCAGAATGTATTATGGAGAATTATGATGGCAATATAGTAATATTTGCCACACATAACTTTAATTCATTTAATACAATTCTTTGCAGTAAAATTATATTATGAAGTAACACCCCCCAAAAAACTTCAATGCAAGTGCTTCTAAAGGAGTAAGCATTAAATCAGAAGCAAAATAAAGTAAAAACAAAACTGATATCCAGGAACAGAAGCACGGTGATATTAATTTATCATGGACCACATTTAAATTCTAATCCATCTGTGAGAAATGAGAAGACAGGATTCTTTTTTAGAATATACTGGAGTTTCTTGCACTCGGAAAACATTTTTCAAGAATGTAACAAAATTGCCTATCATTCTTACAATTGGCCTGTTGGCCAAATAGTGCAGCATGTTGCCTTGTCCACTCTGCTGCAGAGACTGGGTACCTAATGATAAAAAGCAGTAGAATGAAAAACCTTCCATAAGTATACTTCAAAGCAAATAAAAGTGATTTTGTGGGCTACACATATGCAATTGCCTTCTTTTTTTTACAGCCGCTTGAGAGCTCTTTAGCATCACTTGAATTAGGACTTTGAGCAAAGAGCCTGCTCGAAGTGAAACTGCTATGATAGTTACTCTTGACCATGGTACATTGCTTTTCTGTCCCCGCTGCCAGGCACTCCAGCGGTGTGAGCAGTTGGGGAGCACTTCCAACAGTATAGACAATAAAAGCTATGAGAGTTCCTTGAAGCAGATAAAAAAATATGTTTGCCTTTTATTTTTTTTTTCTTATTTTAAAATGCAATACTGAAAAGAAGAGAAGCTCATCAGAACTCAGGATATCTTTTGCATTTCAGAGATTATCCATAAACATCACATAGTTTCTAAACAAGGAGATTTCTCTTGCTATTTTGTTGCTACATTTACTATTTATGATAATTTAGGGACATATTTCAGACATGACTGTTCACGTCAATCAATTGCATAAATGCATTTTGATTACACTGGTGCAGAGCTGTGAAAAATGGCATTAATTTAAGGATGGGTCTGCAAAGTGGCAGTTAGTACAGTTAGTACCACTCCATTATGTCTGCATGGCTATACCACTAAGGACATGAGTTAGGGGTGAGGTTAAAAGAAGAGAAAGTTTTCCTTCAATTTACATATTACTTTTGTGGGTTTGTTGCCAAAGAGAAATCTTTTCAAATTTATGCCAGAATCCTCGGGCCTTTACAGATTAACATCATTTTTTTTCTTCTTACCCTAGCTTCCTATTTTAATTGAAGGCTATTTCTGATGGCTGCATTCTACTCACCATAAGACAAAGTAAGTCTCACTTCCAAGCTATTATTAGTTCACTTTCCTAGAATAACCCCTCTGTTTTGGACCATTCCAAACGGTTTGCCCTGTCTTACCCCCTTCCTTTTTGACCACATTTATATGCAGTATTTGTTTCAGGGTAGCTTCAAAACTCCTGTGAGAGGTTCATCACTCTCAGAAGTGAATGCCCAGCATCTCTTCTCTTAAGTAACTCTGTCCCCAGGCATACCCTTGACCTTACCACAATCTGGAGCTCCCAGACTTGAAAACTGTTAATTCTAATGGCCATTCTTTAGCCATAACTTTCCAAGCTCCTGTTGTCCTCCCTAAAACCATGATCTTTAACCATATAAAGAACTTTACTTGCCTTTCTGCATGTTAGTTTCCTTTTGGCTTCATGACTCTCCCAGAATTCTCAAGTACTTAACCCTTATAGTGAAGTGGTTAATTGAAGTAGTTAACTGAAGTGGAAAGAGACTACCTGGGTTTGAAATCGGAATCCAACACTTATTACCTGTGTAACCAGGGGAAGATATAAACTTCTCTGGCCCTCAATTTCCTCATCTGTAAAATGAGATGAGTGCCCAAGTACACATTTTTTAAAGAAAATAAATGTTTTGGATTTGTTGGATCTTTTGTAAAAGGAAAGGTGGCAGATCATTTACATGTTAAAGTGAAACAAGAAAGTAAATGACTATGAAAAACTGTTTTTTTTTTAAATAAAAAATCAGGTTATAAATGCAGAGCTAATCCTTCTTAATCCTTTTTTTCGTGCATGAAGAATCCATCTCAAGGGCTTCAAAATGATTATATTTAAGAGTTTGCCCAGACATTTTTGTTTTTAAAGGAACTAAACCAGTCACAACATTTTTTAAAATCTAGGCATTTGCATGTAATAGTTTATCCCTACCCTTGCCTTTTATATGGTTTTCCAGTTACCCTAAGCCACACCAAAGGAAGAGGAACTCAGCCAGACTGAGATCAGGACACTGAACTTGGCCTTTTCCGACAGCAGTGCAGCCTTCTTTCTGTGTCTCTCCTGCATGCACAGGCAGACTGACTGGCAAAAGTTCAAGACTTCCTGAGACAGACGCTGATTATTTTCTCTACTTTCTCTCACTCCGGTTTAGCCCTTGGCAAAAAAAGAAAAAGAAAAAAGAAAGAAAGAAAAACTCTGGCATTACTTCAGGATCGGAGGGTAGTGGGAGAACAAAGGTGTTTTGAAGAACATATATCCGAAAAATGGCAGTTTTGTGAGTATATCTGCTTTTCTCTTGAACAGTCTATTTTTCCTAAGTTCTAACTTTACCTGAAATATTACAGGGCTACATGAAGCATTATTTTTCCACTCTACCCACTCAGCCTGTCAAGACAGCCTCATTTCAAGGAAGAGTAGGAGTGAGAATTGTTGTTTTAAAAACAGCATAGTTGTGAAGTCTTCCTGGAAGAAAGTTCCTCCATAATGTTTGCACATCAAAGTGATAATGAAGTGCATTCAGATGTCCATTTTTTAATCTAAAAAGTTAAACTCATCTTAAATTCCAAAATTAAACCACATTAAAGAATGTGAGGATTTAATGATGCTCTACACTAAGGCATTTTATATCCCAAATCACAACTTTTGGACTGGGGAGTCTGTTGCTCCTGATTTAACCCGCATTGAGTTTGTGTGTCATGGAAGTATGTTGGGAGTTTATGTTGGGAGTATGTTGGGAAGTATGTTGGGAAGTATGTTGGGAGTTTATGTTGGGAGAAGCAGATAGTCTGACGTCTTAACCCTACCCATGCCTAGTTGTGAGCTGTGGATCAGTCACATAACCTTTTCTTTCCTTGTTCAATCACTTTGTGAAATAAAAAGTTGCTCTTTTATCTTCCCTTTTAACAAAAGAGTTATGTTGTTTAAAATGTTTACTTACAAAGGACTGTGTATTGCCCTGTGTTTCTGGGGAAAAAAAGACCCCAGTTCAAATATTGCCCTTTGGTTTGTGAAGAGAATAATGACAGCAGGTGAAATTATAAGTTGTTTGGCTAAGAGGCTATATTCATTATATAAAAATTTTTACCAGCAATCAATTTCATTTAACGGAAACTATTACATTTGTAAAGTACATCAGTTTTGTTTTATACTCTGACATGTAGAAAATAGTGGTTATGTTTTAATACAAGCATACATCAAACATTAATATCAAATGTTTTACAGTTGTGAGAAAAAAATCAGTATATTCATGGGTTCATATCAAACATTGCCTTGTACATGAAAAGCAACTAGGCAGTGACTCCGCTTCTAATCTAAACACATGTATGAAAATTAACAAAAACCAATATTAAAAAATGAAACATGAGTATTTTTACTATAATCATTAGCCATGTTCAATAGACTTGTATCAGCATGTGGCTGTTAGAATTAGTGATTGAGAAACAAGGAATTCCACTAATATTCATAAAGAAATATATTTTAAAATTTTTATTTAATATATTTTCAAAATTATGGAAGAATTTACAATATCTATAGCTTTTCCTCATATATTTATTCTATGGACTAAATTATATACTAAAGACCATTTTAAAAAGACATTTGAGGATGTCTCGCCCAATGTGCAGATTTATTTACAATAAATTCTTCTTAAACTTTAAATGAATTTCTTCATCTCATTGACTCACGTGACAGTAAGCTCATCTCTCACATGCCACAGTTCAGAACTATTTCATTCCTGACATCTGAGGTGCAAGGTGACCTCTTAGATATGATTTAGGGACTATTCTCATATATTAATACATGTTTTATTTCTGAAATTTCTAATAATTGACCCATGCCCCTTTATTTAGAGAGTCTTTCAAAATTACTTTTTAAAAAATATGTAACATTTCATCAGGGAGGAGTAAATTTCCTCTATTGCTATGTTAATTGCAAATGATGACAATACATGACTAGCATTGTATCTGCTTTTTAGCTGCTGAGGCTCATATTCTGTCACACTTGGTCACACAGGTGCTTCTCCACTTTGCTCCTCACGCTGCTGCTACAAGGATGCTGCGCCTCAGGTTGTTGGGCATCTCCTCCCAGACCCAGACCTGGGAGGGGAGTCCTCAAAGTACCCACTACCTTCAGTCTTTGCCATGTTAACTCTATGTTTCTCAAAAGAACCCCATCGTTTTCTCAAAACTAGTGCCCATATGAGGGGGGTGAAAAGAACAAGAACCCTACAGTCTGCCTTCTTTATTTAGAGCTTCCTTCACCAGGCCTGGGACAAAAGCATAGGCTGCTCCTCTAGCCTTTCATGTCTTCCTTCTTCAAGTGCACCCTCAGATCCAGCTTATATGATAGAAAAGCATGCATCCTCTTATTCAAAGACACTGTTTATTCTTCCAGATTTGGCACATGATGTGGTATCCTGGAGACAGAGGAATTTAGCAAACCCTATCTCCAGGCAATGCTTGAGTTTCAAGCTAATAATGCCTGTCCTGAGCTCAAGCTATCTGCCTTCTCCAGCTCTGGAACCCTGAGGGGCTTTCTAAATATGGGAAGGGGAGGTATCAGTGAAATATTTAACAGGGAAACAATCAAAGGAGAATGATAGGATGTTTGCAAAAATCATCAGTATTTTAATACAATCTGTATGCAAATGTATTAATTTAAATTGTTGATCAGATTCATCCTGTTCAAAAAACTTCTGCTTACAGTCCTGAAGTAATTTGGATAAACCACAAAATCTTTCACTTAAGTGAGCAGAACTTATGATATGAAATGAATAATATATTGTGAGCTAAACCTCTAATTTAAGTACACACAAATACACCCAAGCAATCAGAAAGCTTAATCACAAAAAACAAAATACAGGAATAACTACAAATGAATTCTATTATTTACTTCAAACCCATTTTATTACTGAATAGGTAGGTCTGAGATGACTTACTTGCCTTGACTAAGAGGCCAATGCTGACTTCCTAGTTGTGTCTGTGAGGAGTTCTATATAGAGGAAAGTTACGGGTAAAGAGTATACTTCCCATTCATTGGCCCTGCATGGAGCACAGTGTAGTTGTCATATATCATAGTTCTGGGCATAAGCAAGCCACGTGTGAGTGACACAGATACTATTTCTCCTGTGTAGTCAGTATCATGTTTTCCTTCTTGTTATTATTTTTAAATCCTCACCCAGGATCAGATTCATCCAGTTTTTTGAACTGTAAGTTTACAGTCCTGAAGTAATATGTTTACTGAATTGAGAGACAGAGGAAGGGAGAGAAAGAGATAGAAAGAGAAACATTGGTAGGCTGCCTCTTGCATGCCCACTGGCCAGACCAAACCTGCACCCTAGATATGTGCCCTGACTGGGGACTGAACTCACAACCCTTGGTGTGTGGGATGACACTTTAACCAACTGAGCAACACGGCCAGAGCTTCTTTTTTCTTCTAACTCTCCAAATTGTGTTTCCATGCTGCACTTAAGTTGGCTACATCACACTAAGCTTTTTCTTGCTGCAGACTGAATCTGTTTGAACTCATTTCTCTAAATGAGTTCTGTATTTACAGGAATTTTCTGCTTCAAATATAGTATCCCTGATTCTATTACCACTGATATAGTTAGTTCTCTACCTCATTGCTATTGCACAAATCTGTGTGAATGCTGAAAATTCAGAAACCTGCTTATCTTTTAATGCAAATAAGTTCTCCTGAGGCCTTCTTCAAAATAGCTTTTACAAGAAGCTTTTGGACTAGATATGCTTTGTTCTATGCGATAGAAAGGTTTTATAGCCTTCCCCATTCATTAAATATTTATTGAGTGATTACAATATGACATGTACTGTTTCCACTTTAGTCTGAGTGGTGCCTGAAAGTCTTTTCCCAAATATATACAGCCATGCTTTCCGTCACTATTATTTTTCTTTGTTTCCTCCTATCAAAGGTTCTCCCTAGGCCCAAAGATTTAAAGTGTCTCCTTTGTAGAGAAGATTGTAGTTCCAGCATTTCCTGATCAGTACATCAGGAAATGTGTAGTATTTCAACCTTGAAGAATGATTTGTAATCGCTTAAATCCTCAGCATTTAAAAAAAAAGTAGCTTTTTTAGCTCCTTTACAATGACAATGACCTGTAATTTTAAGAAGTATGTGTCACTCAACAAAAAACCACCAGGAGCTGACACAACAGAACAACATAAATGAAGGAAGAAGTGAGCCAGGTGCAAACATGAAGTTTCATGGTCTAGAAAAGAAGACCCATAACCTATGACAGTGAACAAACAGAAAAACAAACAAAAAATTGCAAATCAATTGATGTGTTTCTTAAAAATTATTTCATTCCTGAATAGAATCAATCAAGATACATCAGGAAAAGCACCACACTACAATTAGATATGTCACTTCAATCAAAACTTTTAAAAGTGTATCAGGGGAAAGTGAGATAAATGCCCACATATGAAATAGACAATTGCTGATTCAAAGCAAATACTTGACTCCCCCCCAAGGCAAGTAGTGGGATGTAGTGGCTCCATCGTTCAAGTGCTTTCCTTTTCATCACCTGCAAAACCTTGTGTCCAGGCTGAACAGAAAATTATATTTGAGGCACACCCAGCTTGCACACTCACAGATTGTGTAGGAAGGCTGAGCAGATCCTCTACCTGTGATAATGGTTGAACCCAACGCTACAATTACTTCACAGCATAACTTACATGTGTAATAAGCACCATAAATGCAGTAAATTCCTAACCTTTTTCTCAAAGGGATAACCTCCCTCTAAAAAAGTTCTTGATTTCACAAATGTCACTGTGTTCACATGATTGGACATGCTAACACACCTGAGAAATCGCTGGTTCATGTTATAATGAATTCCATTACTTACCCAATTAGAAGAAGCTGGCAAAACAAAATTAGACAGTCATGTTAAAAACATGAATAGCCTTGATCACTTTGACTAACTTGAAAATGTCTGTAATATAAACACATTAAATGGTAAATGTGGTATACAAAGTGTAACTAACATGAGCATTCAAATAAGCTTGAAAATTATGACAAGGTAACCCAGTAGAAGTTACAAGAAAAGAAAGTCAAAAGTGACAGAGAGTCTCCTGATTACTCACCAGAAGAAAATAATTTTGGAATTCATATAATTGCTATAGATAATATTTCAGCACTGTTCCTTATAAAATCTCTAATATCTGCAACATTGGTCCAGGAAATAAGATGTAATTAAATAAAGGTACTATGAGATGATGCATGTCAGTATTAATACAACATATGAATACATATTTAAAATTATAACCATGAAGAAACCAATGTTACACACTTGTAAGTACTTTTATTATAAATAATATTCCCTTTTTAATTGATATATTTAATAACATTAGAGATATCTTACAGGAGGCTCTTCATGTTTCAACAAAAGCTTTCAAAGTGCCTGTGCTTACTGTGCTGTCTCTCAAAGGATGGTCCCAGCAAGACCCTGTAGACCGGAATTGCCCCCATTCTCCCTAAGGCATATTTGTGTGTAGCCTTCATCGTTTCCCTTTCAGACCCTCTGAATGCACACATTTTTTGTTTGTTTCTAGATTTGATGAAAAAAAAATAAAAAGAATAGGCATCAGCCACAAGGCTAGCTTTACAAGGCTAGTGACCTTGTCTGCATGCAAAGTTGAAGAAACATTATCAGCAAATTTTCCTTTTACTACCCTCATCATCCTATATGGAGCATAAAGTTTCCAAAGCTTTAGGGACAGCATATTATCTGTTAGTTAAAGAATTCCATGAAATCATTAAAGCAAGTATTGATATAGATAATAAAACTGAAGCCCCTATTGATTAAATAAATAAGATCCCAAGTCTTCCTCCAGCTACTGGTAGAGGCAGGACTGACTCAATATTTTGGTGTTTTTTTTAAGGCAAATGAAAATGTATTATAGATAAATAGAAGCCTACATGCACAACAGGAAATCTCACGCACATTCACACAACAGCAGTAATAGCCTAGGTCACATGGGATCTTTGTCTGAAAATTTGGAACACACAATTACTCCTTTGTCCATCAGTGACTTCACTGTACTCCATTTCTTCTGTTGCCTGGGATCTATATGGTCCCTCACATCACTACATCTATATTCCCTCTAGCACATGCCTCTAGAAAGAATGCTTTTCATAAGTTATAAAAATGATTTGCTTAATTATTAGCAAATGTATCCACACCATTATCCCTCTTCAGCAAAATAATTACAATGGCTTATCACAATTCTCCTATTTCATTTATTATGAAAGTTTAGGAACTTGGTTATTATGCACTGTGTTCTCAGAAAGGACAAATTTTATTTTATCATAAGTATAATATTTGAAGTCATATCCTACAGCATTTTGATTAAAAACCCAAGTGCTGAAATCAATTCTACCATTAGTATAAACTTGAACAGGTTACGTGGCCTCTCTGTGAACCAGGTTCCATGGCTATGGAAATTCATTTGTCAAAATAGTCAAATTAAATAATTAATATAAGAAATTTACAACATGACCTAGCCTATAACTATTATCCAATAAATTTGTCTGCTCCTATTGCCAGTAGTATCTTTGTTATTGATTTTTATCTTTGTGCCTCAAAAATTCTTCAGCTCTCCCAAAATCACCTCTGTATCCACACTACACATTTCTTTGCTCTGAGTAATGCACCATCACTAACTACAGAAAGTCAAAAGCTATTTTTGTCAATTTTTGAAACATTAAATTTTTTGCCCCCAAATATTTTCATTCTGTGGAATAGCTCACTGAAATTCATGCATACCCTGGCTTATTTTTGAGAGATCGATTGTTTTACACCAATTTAAGTATTTTCCTGTTTTTGTTTTTTGTTTTTAGAAGCACTGACAAAGCAAATTATTTACATGTCAAGCTATGTTTCAAAGTCTTATCATTTTGAGTTTTATAGATACTGAGTTTGGGGCAAGTACAATGCAGAGAGATGTTATAGTTTGATTTTTCCTAAAGTGACACCTGAAGTCCTCATATGATATTCCCATTCCAATAAATGTATTCCTCCATGCCACAGGCTACATCTATTGTTGCATGTGAATAAACCAAATAACGTTACATAAAACATAGTCTCCTCAAAATCCTCCCCAGACACTTGGCATTACACCTGCAACTTCTCATTCAAAGGGTAGTAAGTGGTAGTTTTGCCTCACTGTTCAGACACTAACTTATGTTTTATCTTACCTTTATGTAAGTCCTCAGTACCAAATTAGATGCTATTTTCTTAACAACGATTAATATCAATGTTGCAGACATACCTTGGAATGAATTCTTCTTTGGTCTTAGGCAAATTATTTAGTATAAATAATTTGGGATTCGGTTTTTTATCTGTAAAATATTTATGGTACATGAATATTTGTGGTAGATGTGCATTTTGTGCATACATATACACACATATATTTGATGAATACTTACAAATTTGATTACATATATAGACATTTGAAATATAAAATAAGTTTATGTAATGTATGTACAAGTATGTATAGCAAATATATGTGTATATATGTTCAATAAATATAAATATATACATGTTTACATATAAATGCATACTATGTATTTAAACAAAATATATGCACATATGTATATGTGTATGTGTATATGCTTACATGTGTACATATTTATGTGTGTGCATATACACACATAAAAAACTCATTATATAGAAAGTGCTTAGTATAGAGAATGGCAATTATTAGATAATGTTTTAATTGAATTAAGAAGCCACTAGTAGTAACAATGCTGTGTCATTAATTGAAGTGCAGGATATACAAGGGTGGTAGGCTATTACACAGAACAGAGAGGGAAAAAACATCACACATTTTCTGTGAGGACATTTTTCTAAAAGCCAAAAAATTGAAGGCACTTAATATCTTTGCAAGGATGCTCTAAGTATCATTGATAGGACATTTGATCTGATCCAAATGTAATAACATGGAAAATAAATGAGATCATCAAGGTCAGAAACCCTATGAATCAGAAGACATTGATGTTAGTATCGATGTACTTTCACACTTTAAGATCTTTATATTGAACTAAAATAATTTCAATTTCATCAACTGATTCTGAAAGCTGCTATGAGTATTTTGTGTTTTAACACATTTGTGACATCACACATTCCGAAAGTCTTGGGGGTGTGAGGACTTTTGCACAATCCTTTCCTTTACCCAGGATGCTCTTGCCCCGTATATTTACTGCCCTACTTAGTGTTTCAGCTGATGTCACTTTGTCAGAAAGAGATTTCCCAATTACACTGTGTAAAATTGCATACCTGTTACAGTATCCCTTTAAATTAACTTTTTGCTCATTATATCATGTCTTTTGTTTATAAATAGATAACTGGTAAAACATGGGAAACAGAACTCTGCTTGAACTACTGCTGAGACAAGACAGTAGTTCTCATAACAGCTTTCTGAAATGAGAATAAAATTGTAAAATTAAAATATATAATTGTTAGAAGCAACACCAAATGTGTGTAGGGGGATGTGGATTTTTGTCACATAAATCAAACATATGTGTGTTCTTGGTTTACAAACAAGCTTTATTTACTCATAAGAAAATATATGTATGTTATGGTAAAATTTGATGAGTTTTTGACAGTCTTATACAACCACAAAATTACCACCTTATCCAAGACACAAGACTTCTATCAGACTCAAAAGTTTAAATATGTATATTTTGTAGCTAACACCCCACTCTCTGAGCTAGTAAACACTGACCTGTGCCTATTATTTTAGATGACTTTAACTATTTTAAAACTTCACATAAATATAATTATAGCATATGTACACTCTGGCTTATTATCTACACTCTCTGTAAGCTGAAATTTTTCACTCAGAAAAATGTTGTTTTTAGTGTATAATTAATGATCAGTGTTGCCTATAATATTTTTATTTCCTTTTATTCATGAGTAATATTCAATTGTATGGAATATAACACAATATATTATCTTTCAATGATGAACATTTGGATGTTTTTACCTTTTGATTATTATGAGTAAAGCTGCTAGGAACACAGGTATTTCTGTAGGCACATTTTTTTATGCCTCATATGTGGGATTGTTGAATCAATATAAGTGAGTGCTAAATTTTAGAAGAAACTGCCAAACTGTTTCCCTAAGTAGTTTTAGTATCTCACACCTTCATGAGCCATATGTAGCAGAATTCCAGTTTCTCCAGACCTTCAGAACACTTTGTGTTTTCAGTCTTTGTAAGTGTCCATTCTTATGTGTGTGTGGAATGTTCGTTTCTGTCACATCATGATTTAAATTTGTGTATCCCCAATGGCTAATCCTTTTTTAAAATTTTAAAGATTTTATTTATTTGATTTTAGAGAGAAGGGGAGTGAGGGAGAGAGAGAGGGAGAGGAACATGAATATGCAAGAGATACATTGAAGTTGCCTCTCCCACACCCGCAACTGGGGACCTGGCCCAAAACGCAGGAATGTGCCCTGACTGGGAATCAAACAGGTGACCTTTCAATTCACAGACTGGTGCCCAATCCACTGAACCACATTAGCCAGGGCACTAATGACTACCAAATAATCACATAAAGAAGTTATTATGCATGTATTTTGTATTTTTTGTTGTTGTTGGCGCGGATTTTTTTCTAATTGTGGGAATGTAAGAATTCTTTTAATATTTTAAACAAAAAGTCTTTCTCGGATGATCTTTTGGTAATATTCCCCCTGCCTATTGTATTACCTTTCAATTTTTAAGGGGCATTTAATAAATAATAAAATATTGATAGAGTTATCATTATGTATGCTTTTATAATCCTTGTGATTTGAATATTACCTAAATTTCTGGGCCTATCTGAATGTTGTAAAGTTTTGCTTTCTCTCCTATCTTTTAGATTGAACATTAAGATATGCGATCCATTTTGAATTAAATTTTGTGTAAGGTGTGAGATCAGAAATTATTGTGCATTTTTCATAGCAATATCTAGTTGATCCAGCAGCCATTGTGAAAAGACTGTAATTTCCTCATCAAATATTTGTAGAAAATAAATGGACCACATATGTTGGGATATTTCTTATCCCTTTCCTATCTATGGATGTATAAGCTATCCTTATGACAATCACCTGTTCATTACTGAAGCTTTACGATAAAATAGAATATTCTGTTTTGCAAGCTTCAACTCAGGTTTTCTTCTGCAGAATTTTTTTAAAAATTATGTTCTTTGCACTTTCACATAACTTTTCTTTAAAATTATCAAATTCTAGTTGGCAAATATGCTAAATCTATATGTGAATTTGAGAATTTACAACCCCTATACATGGAATATTTATTTTGATATTAGTTTTTTCAGCAATATGTGTATTTTTAGTGTAGAGTTTTTTACATATATTTAATCAAATTTAATTCTAAGTATTTTTATATTTAATGGCATTTCAAAACAATTTCCAGTGCTTTTTGTGAATACATAAAAATACACAATCTATTTTTGGTATGTCAACATTGTGTCTTATCTTTGTTAAATGTATGTTAGTTCTAACATCTCTTTTTGTTTTCTCTATATAGGATATCATCTTTTACTAGCAATAGAGAGAACATTACTTCTTTTTTTTAGTATTTATGACTTTTACTGCTTTTCTTGCCTATGGCCTTGGCTAGAGACTTCAATATAATATATATTAAAATAGTCAATTGCAGACATCTTTGTCTTGTTCCTGATTTTGAGGAAAACAAAATATTTAATACTTTGCAGGAAAATAAGATGGTAACTAAAATATTTGTGTTTTTTATAAATTAAGAATATTCCTTTGTACTTCTAGATTCCTAAAATAAATTTTGTCATGCTCATGTGTTTATTTTGGTTAAATAAATGTTCTGCAGTTATTAAAACTATCTTTTGATTTTTCTTCTTTATTCTGTATTATGCTGATTTTTTTAAATTTAACAATGATGAATTACACATGCTAGACTCATTTTCCAGTCACTTGGTCATTATCATCTTTTTGATTTATTGCTGGGTATGATTTTCAATGAGTTATTAAAGAGTTTACATAGATGTTTATGACAGATAATTGGCTCTAGGTTTTTATAAATAGGAATACATGTAAGTATATGGAAATATTTTATTAGATTTAATATCATGGTTGTGGTAGCTTCATAAAATAAGTCAGGTTGCATTCCCTTTAAAGAATTTGTATAAACTTGGTTAGTTCTCCCTTAAATTATTGATAAAATTCATCAAACTACTTGGGCCTAACATGTTATTTGTGACAATATTTTAATTATGAAGAAAACTAATTTAATACCAGGCCATTGGGATTTTTTATTTCAGATTGTGAAAGTCTTGCTAAAATGTATATTCAGGAATTTAATATAATTCATAGTGACGATCAAATTCATCAACATCAGTTATTCATAATGTTATTTTCTTATTCTTTTTTTATTTATTAATCTTTACAGGGGAAGGGGAGAGAAATATCAATGTATGGTTGCCCCTGGTGTGTCCCCTGCCAGGAACTGGCCTGCAACCCAGGCAGATGCCCTGACTGGGAATCGAACCGCGATCACCTGGTTCGTAGGCCCATGCTCATTCCACTGAGCTACACCAGCCAGGGCTATTTTCTTATTCTTTAAATGTATGTAATACCTATAGCAATACCTCCTCTAATTAATAATATATATTTCATATGTAACACATACTATATACTTATAATATATAATAACATAATGATTGATTATATATCTTATGGCTATAGTGTATATATATATAATATATACAATAAAGTATATTTCATATATGTATGTGTGCATATACATATATACACACACACATATATGAAATATACTTTATGGCTACAGCTTCCAACTATTTTCTTTAAACATCTAGTTTTATTTAAGGTCCTAGGAGAATAAAAATTCCATAGATTTATACATTTACAAACACATTTGTCATTTTAATTTCTACAGAGATGAATTTTTATCCAATATCATTTTCTTTCAGTGTGAAGAAAACACTTTGTCATTTGAAGTAGTGAAGGTCTAGTGGCAGTGAATTGTCTCAGCATTTGTTTGTCTGACAATGAATTCACCTTTACATTACTGTACATAGACTTCTGTATTGACAAATTTATTACTTGTAAGATATTCTCCCATATTCATTTATCTTCTCTTGAATCTTATGTACATTGAAGCATCATTTAAATATTTGAATCTGATATAATACTATTTTTCTTCCTAGCTACTTTAAAAATTCTGTTCTAATTTTCCTTCCGATTTTCACAGTTGTGTATGTGTCTTGATGTAAGTTTCTTTGCATTCACCCTGCTTAGGGGGAAGGGTTTGCAGGAACAAGTGTAAAGGACACATGGACAAAAAATAGGGGGGTGGAAATGGGAGAGAGGTGGGGAGGCCGGCTGGGTGGGTGGACTGGGATGGGAGTAAAAGACAGAAAACTGTACATGAACAACAATTAAAATTGAAAAAATTAAAAATGGAGAAAAAATGTGCATTAAGCTTTTGGAAACTATAATTGATATTCTTTATCAAATTTGCAAAATTTTGGATATTTTTATTCAAATATATTTCTGTCTGACCTGTTTTTACTCTTTTCTTCTTAGACAATTATGCATATGTCCACACTTTTCATATTTTTCTATTGGTCCTTCAGACTCTTTCACTTTTTATTTAATCTTTATTTCTCTATTTTTCAAATTGGATTAACTTTAAATTTATTGACCTTTCCTTATTTCATTGCTATACTATTGTTAAGCTTATCCATCATTTCAGTTGTTACACTTTTTAGTTCTATTTCTAATTGGCTCTTCGCTGAATTACTCTGTTTAACAATTAAGTCCATATTCCTTTTTGAGTTTTCAAACATATTTTCAACATATTTTAAAGCCTTTGTTTGCTAAACCCAATACTGAGGTCTCATCAAAGTCAGTTTTTGCTTTTTTGTCATTCAGGGATCACATGGTCATATGAGCTTTCCGGGCTCAGAAGGATCATGGTGCTTTTCTTTCTGTGCAAAAATCGAAAAATTGGAAAATTGTCCTTAGGTTTAAAGAAATATATCTTTTTACAATTGCTTAAAAATTCACTTTAAAAATAAAATAGTTGACTTCAGTTTGACTTAAATACTCTACTAGGTAAAGTAATTACTTCTACCAACATCATTTATTAGTATTGAAATTATAATAGTGATAAAGAATATACATGCAGGTGCTGACATAAATGAATAATTAAAATAGTTTTGTTTTACATTGTTTATAGATATCAATACTAATTTTTCACTATGTCTATAGTGTCCAGTAGTATTTGCAAAACACTAGATTATAAACAAATTTGTAATTTGCTTTTTATAGACTATAATAGAAATGTGTTCATTTTATATTATTTTTATGTAAAGAGAAAAATTTAATTTGCTAATAAGTAACATTCTCTTATAAATAATTATTTTTCATAATTTTAATATTTTGTTATAAAATTTGATATAAAATTATTTAAGTTCTCAAAGTATTTTTCATATGTAAAAAGTTGAACAGATGGTATAATCTTTTCTTCATTTATAAGCTTAATACAGTAGCTAAATAGAATAAAACATTTGGAAAACTCAGTCACATAATTCTAGACCTGAGTTCATGTTAATATTAATTTATGTAATGAATAGTTAATCAGCATCACTATATGTTTAGCATTTTTGACACTTGGAATAAAGTCACTAGCAGCAGGGGGAACATCCCTTTCATGGAAACTTATAGTTTAGCAGGATAATCAGGTATTCTGAGTTATTAATATGGGTCAGGCAGGCATTGTTAAAAATTATCAATATACCAACACACACACAAATATTATATAATTTTAATTGAACTCTAAACATAAAGTCTGTATCATCACTATTTTATACATGATCGAGTGGAGGCGTATTCTCCTAGTGTTAATGTCATGTCATAGCACTGCTTGTTATGTTAGTCACAAATGCCCATCATGTACAATTATATTTAATCCACGTTACCCAATGATGCTGTCTTCAGAACATGTCACCTTTCTAATTTGTAATAGTTATTTCTAATTTTATCTTTTCTCTGCATTTAATGTTGAGCTATAATTTAAAATTTAGCTGAAAGTCAAGCTGATGTCATTTACTTTTCCTAATATCTACACTAAGCAAAAACAAATTTAGACAAGGACAGATAAGAGTTTTGCTCCCCATGCCCTTTCCCTCTCCTACCCTTCCCGCAGCAGCGGGCACCTCCTCTTTCTAAAATTGATGTCTATTGGCTTCAGCTTGAGCCGTTCAGTTGGTTGGAATGTCATCCCATAACAAAAAGGTTGCAGTTTCGATTCCTAAGCAGAGCACATACCTCGGTTGGGAGTTCGGTCCCCATCTGGGTGTGTCTAGGAGACAGCCATTTGATGTTTCTCTCTCACATTGACGTTTCTCTCTCTCTTGCTCTCTATATTCCTCTCTCTGAAAGCAGTGAAAGAAAATGTCCTCAGGTGAGGATAATACAATAAATAAATAAGTAAATAAATAAATAAATAAAGCTGACATCCACACTTTTGGCAACCATTTTTCCTCTGATGTAATCTGTGTTTATATAGGTGATTTCAGTACAGTGCAGTCTTAAGTCCCTCAGTCATTCCCAGCCAACTTAAACTATCTGACCTGTGCTGTCCTAGTAAAGATCATGTCATGTCTCCTGAAAGCTTACTTTAAGTCTCCACCAAGAAATATTTTTCTTAGAGTCATTTTCAAACACCTATGTGTGGAAAGCCTACACTTTTTCTCCTTCTTTGTTAGCTTGAAATGTGACAGGAAAGCAAAGTGAAGTGCCCCCAAAGCAGCCTATTTTCCTGCTTATCGTACACTCCCGCTCTCTCTCACACACAGGAACACAAGCCTTGGGGCGTGGAGATCCACCCCCAGAGCCTGTAGCCTCCTCACATTCCTTGTAGCAGCCAAGAACGTTGGTGAGGGGCCTCTCCCGATGGTCCCTGTGGCTGCCCTCCCTCCTTCTCCTGCTCACCAGCCGCTGTGCCCTCTGGCAGCCTCAGGCCCTGGCTCTTCCCTGAAGCACTTCACAGGGCCACTGTGATCCTCTCCTCTCATCCTCAGATGTTAATCCCTGTTGGCCCAGGGTCTTGTAGCTTTTTGCTTCTCTAGCTATTTCCAGTTTGATATTTAAATCTATCACCTTGGCTCCTCCACCTAGAAGTATTGGTTGTAAAGAAAATGGTGGAACTGAGTTACAAATCATTTCATTTATTCTACTAAACATTTTCCAAATGGCTTAGTCACATGCACTGAATTTGACACCCACAGGTATGAATCTTTTGAATGGTATGTATCCATTCAGAGTCCATTGAGATTCTATTAATAAAATCAACTTATTCACATTTAAACTCAGGTACAGTATGCTACTTCGGAGAGCAAGATTTAATGTTTTCTTAGTTGAATCAAGTAATTTCCAGTTATTCCAGAGGTAATATCAGCCCTACCGTCACCTTCAGGCCAGATACTTCCTTCCTATGGTGTCCCTAGTCACTAACTCAGCAGCATGGCTCTTGGAGATATATTCCCCTTTCTCATAACTCCTGGAGTTGTCTGCCCCATGTCACAGGAATGGCTCCTCATCCAATACTCTCTGATGCTTTCAGTACAGATAATAACATGATGCCTACTAATAATTAAGGAAAACTAGCACTTAAACCCTAGTTGTATCTGATTTCAAAGTCCATGCTACATTTTGGTTAATACTGAAAAAAGGGCATATATATTTAACACAGTAAATTTGTAGTTTATATAGTGGGGCTAAGAAAATAAAAATAAAAAACAAACCTCCCATGCTATGTGAAGAAATCAAACAAAATTACTGTGTCGTCCACTGATGTTAATCTTGCTTTCCTCTGAGTGGGTGCCTAATAATGCTTTAGTAACAAACAGCCTGCTCCCAATGGGGTTGTATCGAGTATCCTGGGAGCACCACTTCTACTTCTTGTTGCTATTGGCCTAATTATTGATTTTCACAGGAAAAGGATGTCCTATTATTTTAATTACTTCTAAGGGTCTACTAATTAATTCACTGTTTTCTTTCTCATATATATATATATATATATATATATATATCTCTTGGATATATATATTCAATACATATACACATATATTGACTGTCAACATCATACCCAGTGGCAATAGTTCAAGCCAGCCCTGCCTTCTTACAGTTTCATGTGGGTTAAAGAGGGTCTGAGTAAGAATATGGATAGTTTAACCAGCCCATCCTCACTCCTAGAAAATTCAAATGTTTGGCTTGCAGAGGTCCATTCCATCATATCACTATGATATAAAAATGACAGCTCATTTAAACTTATAATAAAGATTGCCATGTGGCATTCTAGATGATTTGGTTCATTTTCTTTAACCTTAAATATATATATTTGTTATATATATATATATATATATATATATATATATATTCCCTTTTATAACATCTTAAGTTCTCTTAGATTTTGATTTCAGCAATTTCCCAGTAAACTCATCCCGCTACCAAAAACAAAACCCCAAACCTCTCAATGTTCAGTTAATTTTCCCCAAGGCTCTTCAGTTGGGAACCTGATTGTGCAGTGTAGCCACTGCATCCTCTCCTAATGTCAACAGGTAGAAGAATTGACTCTTAGACAAATGGTAGATATGACCTTTTGTTCATAATACCCACCACAACCCAGGAACCAAAACTGAAAACACTGGAGCATGTTTGTTTGAATGAATTCAGTCCCAATGGTGAGAACCCTTCTCTTCTGAAGAGCCTCCGGGTGAGAATCTCAGGGAGTAAGGAGGAAAATGCACTGAAAACTCCCCCATCATCTCACAATGAAAACCTTTCCCCAGTCTAATCAAAACTTCTTTTAGAACAGGAAGTGTGAAATGAGCTTCTGAAAACTGAACCAATTGCTCAAGTCATCTAGAAATAAAACTATATTGCTGATATGTGCATAGTGAAAGTGAAGATAAGGAAATTGCATGCTGGATGCCAAATAGGAAATTTTTGGGAGAATTAAACTCAATTTGCAGGGAGTGACTGATGGTTGCATCTGGTAGCCTTCCTTTACTTCCACTCAATCAGACAGGTACATCTCAGGTTGAAACCCAGGCTTCAAAATAAAGTGACAAAGATAAAATAAGAATAGTTCTAAAAGAGCAGCAATGGTCTAACACAGAGGGGTAAGTACAGGAATGTAGGGCTAGAATTAACAGTAACAAAATTACAAGGGAAAGTGACAGTAAGGATGGACTGTGCCTTGGGGACCTGGTGTAGGGAGGAACAAAACACCAGCTTGAGAGGCACACTGACAGGACATTGAATATAAAGAAATCCCTCCAAGGCTGCCTTAAGGTGAAAAGCTGATAAAAAAATAAAATTCTCCCTTGAAACAAAATTAGCAAACAATAGAGAATACTAGGATTCTAAATTGAGCAACTTGAACCTAATCCCCAGGATTGAATCAACCTTTAACATTTGTGTCTCATTCTCTCATTTATTAAGTGAAGATAATATTAGTGACACAATCTCAATTTTTTTTTGTCCCACTGTTAACTAAGTCTTACGATACATGCAGAAAAAGACTGGCCAATGTTAAACACTATCTTTTTACTGTGGTATATGAATGTGCATTGCTATATTGCAGATAATTTAATATAACACATGCTAGTTCCCAATGTGTTCATTTAACTGTACTTTATGATTTTAGTAATTTTGTTGTTTTCTAATAATATTAGGTTATTAATGAAAATTTCTCATACTGAAAGACTGAAACATTGATAAATTGAGTTCTAGACATTGAACTTCATGATATGAGAGAATCAGATTAACCCATTTTTTACAGGAATTTACAACTCACTTTCAAAAAGTAACACTGACCTGTGGCATGGAATTCTAGAATGGTCCGTTTGACAGTAATTTCTCTCTAAACAAGTGTTCACGATAAGACAAATTTCAAACAGGAGTTTAGTGACCTAGGACTTGAAAAGGGTGGGCATTGTCTTACTCTGATGCATGAGGCCTGACATGGACAGCCTAAATGTTCTTCTCAGCTCAACAAAACTTTTGATGAAGTCCTTCCTGACTGCAGTCCCCTTACATCTCTTTTCTTGGAACATTTATTTTTGAAAGTTTTCAATGGTGAAATTTTTCTCTGCTTCATTGAGATGTAAATCCACAACCCAGGAATGTCTTTCTCAAGGACTCTGAAATGTAATCCTGAAGAAAGATGAGGGCCTTTTTCTCTCAGCTTCTTAGAGGATAAGAGCCTAACTTTGATAAGTGCCAATTAGCAAACGCAGATGGTCAAATCACATTGACCAACCTCCCCACGGACAACCTCCAGTACTTTTCCACTAGCTCACTCCAGCACTTGAACACACTCAGAGATTTTGTTTTAGCAGAGCTGAATTCAATCTCTCTTCTCTGTTACAATAGTCTTGATCTCTGGTGCAATGATCTTGAATAAATTCTTCCTTGCTTTTGTAGCCTATCTAGTACATTTTTTTTTTTACAGGGCTGATGGATTGATTAATATGGTTTCACTTGCTGAAGTCCTCCTTTCCTTGGTTCATGTTTTTATTCAATGCAGCAAACCTCTGATTCAGCTTTTCATCTCTGCATCAGTGCTTCTCAGATCTGATTATAGATTTGAATCTTCTGCATAGTACTTGAGAATATTGCCGACTGGGTCCAAACGTAGAGTTGGGTTTAATGATCCAAGGTGGAGCTGTGGTATTGATATTGTTTTGAATTGTCCAGATTATGGTAATTGACAAGGCTGAGAAGTAATTTTCCAGAGGGTATGTTTTTTCCACACAGTGCTTCTCCAAACATGTAAAATAAAATGTAGCAGAGTCTTTTGTACCAAACTAGAATTGCCTGCCATCCCTGCCACTCCTGAGCTTTATCTGCATTACCTTGATTATATCTATATTATCTTGATTACAGATTTTAGGCTTCCTAAACTTTTTAACCCCATATTTACTGACATTCTCTAGATGTTTCTACTGTGGAGAGAGATGCCATTTACTATGTCCAGATTTTCCTAGTTTATATCTTAGAAACTCTAAGTTCTGAAATGGAAT
The DNA here is from genome assembly GCF_014824575.4 of Sturnira hondurensis. NCBI lineage: Eukaryota > Metazoa > Chordata > Mammalia > Chiroptera > Phyllostomidae > Sturnira > Sturnira hondurensis. The sequence goes on along the minus strand of NW_028098001.1, from coordinate 981,664 downwards.
AGTGGAAGGCCTCATTTATACCCCCACCACATTCTATATTTTGCTAATTCCTTTCACTTCTTTTTTAACTTTTTCATTTTTTTATTGTTGTTCATGTACATTTGTCTCTTTGCCCCTCCCACTTTCCCCTCCCACCCTCAATCCTTCCCTCTTTGGCTTTGTCCACAGGTCTTTTATATGTGTTCTTTAATGAATCTTTTTCCTCTTTCCTCCATCATTCCCATCCCTCCTCCCCTTTGGTTACTGTCAGTTTGTTTTTTATTTCAATGTCTCTGATTATATTTCCCTTGCTTGTTTGTTCCACTTACAGGTGAGCTCGTATGGTGTTTGTCTTTTACCACCTGGCTTACTTCACTTAGCACAATCCTTTCCAGTTCCATCCATGCTACCCCAAAGAGTAAGAGCTCCTTCTTTCTTTCTGCTGCATAAATATTCCATTGGGTAAAGAAAACACCATCAGTAGAATGAAAAGGGAACCAAAATGGGGAAATATATTTGTCAATGATACCTTGGACAAGGGTTTGATCTCCAAAACATATAAAGAACTCACACAACTCAACTCCAGTAAGACAAACAATTCAAATAAAAAATGGTCAAAGGAATTGAACAGACACTTCTCCAAGAAGGACATACAGAAGGCCCAGGGACATATGAAAGGATGCTCAGCATCACGAGCCACTAGAGACACACAAATTAAAACCACAATGAGGTACCTCCTCACACTGGTCAGAATGGCCATCATAAACAAATTAACAAACAACAAGTGCTGGCGAGGTTATGCAGAAAAGGTAACCCTAGTACACAGTTGCTGGGAATGTAGACTGGTGCAGCCACTATGGAAAACAGAATAGAATTCCTCCAAAAACTAAAAATGGAACTGCCTTATGACCCAGCAATTCCACTGCTGGCATTATACCCTAAGAAACTTAAAACACTAATCTGAAAGAATCTATGCACCCCAGTGCTCATAGCAGCACAATTTACAATAACCAAATGCTAGAAGCAACCTAGGGGACCATCAGTAAATGAATGGATCAAAAAGCTGTAGTACATCTATTTAGTTCTTCGAATCTCCTGGGAGTGTTATAGTCTCTAGAACTTCCTTCTTTGCCCTAGTGTCACCCACAGACTACAACATTGGCATCACCTGAGAGCTTGATAGAACTGGAGAATCAGTTCTAGGCACTGACTCAGAATGACTATTCAACAAGGTACCCAGGTGACTCTTATTCACATCAACGTTTGTGGTGCACTACTCACTCCTGAAAGTAGCTTTTCTCACCACTCCTGTGTGCTTCCAGCGTAAACTGGGTTTCCTACAAAGGCAGCTTGTATCACAGGGAAAAGTAACTTCTGCTTACTTGTTTGTCCCTCTCAGTGGAAGGTAAGACATTTGCCAGTACAGGCTCTATATAATTGAGTTTGGTATTACTACTATGTAGCACAGTCCCTGGTACTTAGTAGCTCTGTAAACATGTTAAAAATAATGACTAGTCATTCTTAGTCTTCTTTATTATTCTTCCTTAATTCCCTTCCTTTTCAATTCTGTTTTTTGAACTATTTAAGTACTATATTATGTTACTAGATGATGTTAGTGATGTGCAATGTGTATAAAATGGACGAATGAAAAATAAACTTTTAAAGCCATCCTAGCACAACTTTTTATTTCTAAAACCACTGCTCCATTTATATTATGTTTCAATAGTTCAGTTCATGATATAGGTACAATTTTGAATGCTGGTTTTATGCACCATAATTCAACAAACATTTCCATGATGCTCCTTACTTTTCCAAACCATTCTTTTAATGTCTACTTAATACTTTCAGTGGGCATTTCAGGTCCTGTACAGCCTCAGACTGTTTCGCAATGCATGCATGGCCCCGGCTCCCACTACAGTCCTAACTATTCAAAAACAATCACTGCCACCTCATATCTTCCCTGAATAACTCCACCAATTGAAATCCAACTCATTCTATCAGACTCAAATGCAAACGCTGTAAAACTTACTCTTATAAACCCCCAAAAATGTATTTTCGTTCACCAAACTCCTATCACTTGCTGCAATTTTTCTTTGACTATTATAGCATTTATTAATTCCATCACCCTGGTATTGTTTTCTAGTTTTGTCAGTCTATTCAAAAACAAATGTAATAACCATGACCAAATAGTATTGTAATTATTATCATTACAAATATTGTTTTAGCCCTGGCTGGTGTAGCTCAGTGGATTGAGTGTGGGCCTGCAAACCAGATGATCGCAGTTCGATTCCCAGTCAGGGCACATGCCTGGGTTGCAGGCCAGTGACCAGCAGGGAATGCACAAGAGGCAACCATACATTGATGTTTCTCTCCTTCTCTCATTCTCTCTTTCCTTTCCCCTCTAATGATACATAAATAAAATCTTTAAAAAATATTGTTTTATAATATCTATAGATATTTTCTTAAAGTATACACTAAACTTCTTCAGCTTTATTAAAGCATGCTGAATATATGAGAATCACAGGTCTCTAATGCAGATATTTTGCTGAATGTTTACATGGATATTTCTGGAATACCATCAACATAGTCGAGGTAATAAACAAGGTAATACACAAGGAGGTGATATCCATCACTTCCCAAAGATATCTCCCCTTGCTCTTTTCTTCCTTTTCTGCTGACACTAAAAGCACAGACGACAAAAGTAAAACTAGGCGAGTAGGACGACCTCCGACTGAAATGCTTCTGCGCCACAAAAGACACAGTCAGCCGAGTGCAAAGTCAGCCTGCAGGTGGGGAACATTATTTGTACACCACACATCTAATGATGGGTTAATTGGGAAATAAATAGAAGGAACTCAGACAACTCAATAAAAATATAAACAAATGAAAAAATCAATTTAAAAATTAGTAAAGGTCTGAATATATATTTCTCCAAGAGATGATATTTGAATGGAGAGCAGGTGTATGATAAGATGTTGGCCATCACTAATTATCAGATAAATGCAAATCAAAACCCTAATGATATATCACCTCAAATCTCTTAGGATAACAATTATAAAGGGAAAAAAGATAAGTGTTGGTGAGGATATGGACAAATGGAACCCTTGTTTACTGTTGGTGAAAATATAAAATAGCTCAGTCACTGTGGAAAACAATATGGAGTTTTCTAAAAAAAATTTTTAAATTACTGTAAGGTCCATGAATCTCACTTCTAGGTTTCTTACTGAAGCTTTTTTTTTATTCCAAGTCTTTTAATTTGCTCTTTCTTTTGTGTGGAATGTTCTGCTTCAGATATTTATATGGCTTCTGTTATCACTTCTTTCAGGTCTCCATCAAATGTGCCTTTTGAGACTTGCTTATCCTCACTGTTCCTCTTTGTCTTCTGTCTTTGTCCACTTTTTTGACTTGATAGAACTTACTATAACTTGAAATTTTATGATATGTGTTTGTTTATTTTCTATCTTCCATACTGGAATGTAAGTAGTCCGAGGGTAGCTATCTGGTCTGCTTGTTTTACTCACTGGAAGAGATTTTGGCACATAACCTATTCAAAAATTTTCTGAGGAGTGTCCAATTATTGCAAGTTTTATTTATTTCTTTTTATTTAATCTTTATTGTATTTTTTCCATTACCATTTAGTCCTCTTAACAAATGTTTGTGGAATGAATAAAAGAATAAATGATATAAAAATTCATGTACATTTTATACTATGTCAATCTAGATTTTCCTGATACACAGAACTATAATTTTAAGTTAGAATTTGTTCATGTATTACAATCCTTCTCTAAAACTATATATATGTGTGTGTGTGTATATATAATTTAGTAAATTCTTTTTCTCCAGTATAATTTGACTGAATAAGCACAAAACCACTATGATAACAAGAAACAGGGAGAAATCAGGGGGTTAAATTTGTGTGTAATATTTAAGGATCCAAAGAGCATGGGAAATAGTCTCTCTCTCTCTCTCTTTTTTGCTCTCTTAAAGTATCTTATTTGCTCTATTATCTCCTTTAAGAATATGAGTCATATGTTAAGACAAAGTGCAGAGTAATGACCATTGTAGGGATTTTTCCTGGAAAGACCAAGCTTTTGTGGTCTAAGGGATGAACATCTGGGGTAGAACACCAGGGAGGAGAAATAAATGTTAGACATTTGCAGGCCTAGCCAACTCCTCTAAATACATTTCTGTGGTTTATTAGTTTCATAGCATTTTTCAGTTTAACATGTCAGAATATAAAACTTCAGTGCCAGCCAAAAATTTCAGAAGCTTCTGCTTTGTAAAGAAATTAAATATCCCCATCAGAATGCTGTATTGAAGATTGTTAATGTATTTTCATTATTTATTTATATATTTTTAAATCCTCACCCAAAGTTATATTTATTGATTTTTAAAAGAGAAACATTGACCAAGGATGGGACCCACAGTCTAAGTATGTGCCCTGACTGGGAATTAAACCGTAAACTTTTGGTATATGAGATGATGCTCCAATCAATTGAGCCGCTTGGCCAGGGCTTGAAGGTTTTTGGTTTGTTTTTTGGTTTGTTTTTAGGTAAAGTGATTCATGTGAATTCCAATAGCATATCAGAGTATCACTTACAAACCTCTAGCAATGCTCCTAGAATGCAACCTGGAAGGACGAAGATAGCTAAAACCAATTCGTGCCAGTAATTTTAAGTGACAAATTTTAAAGCACAGATTTAAAATAAGCAAATAATAGATAATAAGTTATACATAAATCATCACTGAGCAGTCATATGTGACTTCTGCCCAATTCCACTTACTATAAAAACCACTAGAATACTTAAAAGGTCATTCTTGACTCTACATTACTAATATTTATACTAAAAATTGTGAGAACTTAATGTTTTAGGTAATAGGTGAGATCATTCCTGAGACTAAATTCTGGAGAACTGTGGCATTTTGGCTGAAATGAAAAGCAGTGTCTATGAACTGAAACGCAAATAATTGACAGTTTAGCCTCATTTTAAGATTTCATAGTGGGGATAATCAAATGCTAACTTTCATACTCAATCACTCTAATCATGCAGGTTTAATAGTCTATTATGTGTACATAACAAAACATACACATAAAGAATTTACTGCATTGAATTAATTAATGACTAACAATATACTAGGATTAATAGCATCATTAGTATGTCAGTATACCTGAATGAAACTCCATTTTTTGAATTTTAGTTACTGTAGCTCTTTCAATTCTACAAGATTCTAAAATTTTAAAAACTTTACTAAAAAATAAATGAGAGATTTTCTAATCCAGGGTAAGAAAAATGAAGGCATAAGTCTAGAAAGGACTAGAAAATCTGATATCTTCATACTTCAAAGTATAATAATAAATACTATAGTTTCAAAATATTAATTCACATGACCCTTTGTTAAGGGTTATGAGAAAGAATTCTTTTGGCACAATTCCTGTCTTCAGAACTTCACACCTTAAGACAAACACAGAAATCAAATTAAATATGGAAAAGGTATACCAGTTGCAGAATTAAAATGTTAAATAATTACATAAATAAACAGGCACATGATGCCTTTGGGGCAGAAAAGAAAATAAGAAAATTGAGGAAGAATAAAAAAATTAGTTAAATTTCATCATTTCTGATTTTTAAAAATAATTATTCCACTAGTGATTGGAAGCATCTAAAAATAATGGGCAGGAATAAAAAAATTATATACCTGAGGGAAAAAAAGGGAGTATAGTCTTTTCTTAATTTCATAAAATTGCATAAATATGTATAGATTTTAGACATAACTGTTCAAGTTAATGACTTGAGAATCTAACCACTCCGTGATAGACAGGAATACAAAAATTCTTGCACAGCAAAGCTTTTATTGCAAATTTCTTCTCTCTTTATTCCAAATATTACAATACCCACAGTTTACAAAATTCTTATTTAAAATAAATTTTCTTGGAAGTTTTTTTCTGGCCTCATCACTGAGGCCTCTAAGAGGCAGTTGTGAGATATACTTAGCTAATTACAATATATAGTTTCTTTAATAATGTTTTAAGAAACACACACAACCCTTAAAATCTTTATATGAAAAAAAAAAAAAAAGATCTGTCCAGGAAGTATCCAGCCATGTAATATGAAAAATGGAGACATTTATTGAAGAAGATACAAGATACAAGAAACATTATACATAGGACAATAATGCCTCATGTCCCTTCAAAGTTATGACCTCCTTGAGAAAACCTGGTTCATCAACAGCAATTTGAATCAAGTCATTAGCAACCGCAGCACAATGTTCCTTCTGCTCTTAGAGCAGAAACTGCAGAACAAATTTTGCCACAACACATTTCATGCCAAGATCCTCCATCAAAATCTCACCTCAGGCATAGTAGATTTTGGATTCCCCAGATCGGCTTCTTAGTCTTGCACTGTCAGCCGCAGATGTCGGTGGGTTGTAGCCCATACCCTAGGTAGCATGCAGCCTAGGGTGGCTATGCATGCGGCCCAACAAAAAGTTGTAAATTTACTTAAAACTTTTTTACTCATCAGTTTTCATCGGTGCTTGTGAATTTAATGTGCGACCCAATACAGTTCTTCTTCCAGTGTGGCCCAGAGACACCAAAAGGTTGGACACCCCTGCTACATGTTTAATGCTCTCAGCTGATCTGCTTCTTGCAGGCCTTTCAGAATGTGGATCGCAGGGAGTGCTCTGGCAANCATGTCCCTTCAAAGTTATGACCTCCTTGAGAAAACCTGGTTCATCAACAGCAATTTGAATCAAGTCATTAGCAACCGCAGCACAATGTTCCTTCTGCTCTTAGAGCAGAAACTGCAGAACAAATTTTGCCACAACACATTTCATGCCAAGATCCTCCATCAAAATCTCACCTCAGGCATAGTAGATTTTGGATTCCCCAGATCGGCTTCTTAGTCTTGCACTGTCAGCCGCAGATGTCGGTGGGTTGTAGCCCATACCCTGGGTAGCATGCAGCCTAGGGTGGCTATGCATGCGGCCCAACAAAAAGTTGTAAATTTACTTAAAACTTTTTTTTACTCATCAGTTTTCATCGGTGCTTGTGAATTTAATGTGCGACCCAATACAGTTCTTCTTCCAGTGTGGCCCAGAGACGCCAAAAGGTTGGACACCCCTGCTACATGTTTAATGCTCTCAGCTGATCTGCTTCTTGCAGGCCTTTCAGAATGTGGATCGCTTTCAACAGATTCTTGACCATCTTTGAAATGTTTATGCCACACTTTTTTTTTTTTTTTTGGTACATCGTCCCATTGTCCTCAAAAGCCTTCTGAATCATCGGAATAGTTTCCATGGAGGAATGTTGAAGCTTAACACAAAATTTGATGCAAATCTGTGCTCTGCTTGCTCAGTCTTTTTTTATGCAATGGACACATAATACACATGCTCACTCAGTTGCATCTTCCTCCCACACTGACTAATACAGTGACATCATCATTGTTTACACATACTCATTCCAGTCCACTGCCCTTGGCTGCCAGGTTACATGGACATCACACAATCAGTTCTCATTATATTAACAATGGCTGGACTTTTTCTGGGCAGACCTTGTATACTTCCATTAGTTATTAAAATATTTTCTCTCACCAATAGGTTTCAATGTCCATTATATATTAGCAATCATGAATTATGTGCCTTTTCAGTGGCATGGTGGATGATTGTTAATTACAGGAAAAAAAAACAGAGTATTACCTGGTATTTTCAGAAGCTGCTTATCTTCCACAGGTGTGAGTAAGATACTCTACTATCTTTTCAGAGGGCTATATGGAACCCAGGCTGAAAGATCTTCAGCATTATCAAAAAATCATCTTACATCAAAACAGTGGATTCAGTCTGAGAAGATATGTCCCCAACAAGGTAGGACTTGCCTATCTATGTGCATTTGTTCTGAGGTTAGTCATCAAGGAGAGTCAAAGAAATATCCAGAATTAACTGTTTTTTACTTTGTTATTTGTTGTTTTCTATATTTTCTCATATTTTCTACATATTTGACTTTAATTTTAAAAGTGATTTTTCTGGTGATTGACAGTTACAGAAATTCACTTCAAGTCTGTTTTATACCTTAAGCCTTTGTTTCTCAGGCAAGCACATTAAAATATTCAAGAGCTTTTACTGGACAGGGTATATTTCTATACACGGTCTTTTACTAAAGAGTCTTCCTTGGGTTGTTAACAACCGACCGAAACTCTGGCCAATTGAACTGGGGAGATTGTCCCACAACATGCTGGCAATGTATATCATGTCTAGCAGAGTGCTAACTCAAAAGAAGTATTTTCAATCTGTTTCTGGCCTCTAGATGTCATTTCTATTCTATTTCCATAGAATGGATATCAGATAAAGTAATAAAACAAAAACAATTGCTTTTGCTTGTAATTTTTTTCACGTTAAGAGATTACATCTTTTTTTAAAAGGAGATAAAAAATTAAGCAGTTATTTCGCAAAACTGTTTTTTTCCAGAAACGAATTACTTAGGATATATATGTCTTCTGGAAGAAAAATAAATAAATCACTGGCATTGATGTGTCCCAGGCTGTAACCTGTGTGTTTTCTGATAGCCAAACAACCTGGGAGACCCACCAGTGCTCCCCTGGCTGCGGGTCTGGCCCTAGCTCCAGGAAAAAGACATCATATGGCTTGCTTTGGGTTGGTAGGAAAGGAAGTGATGCTTTAGGAGCCAGTGGACCTATGAGCAGGACAAGGGAAAGATCAATCTCCAATTCCAAATGTGCCCAAGCAGAAAGGGTTGCCTTAAACATCAAGGCAACAAGTTTGGAAGCAGCTTGGTTCCATAGAGCTGATCATATCATCCCCTCTTAACAGGCCGTGCGTGTGTGCTATGTGCTGGTACTCTCATCACGTCAAAGTTCTAGAAGATGGGCATGAACAAAATTCATGCTACCTTTTTATATGATCCATTATTACTGTGAATTAAGTATTTCTTTTTTTTTCCTTCCTGCTCTGCTGTATTGAACATCTACTTCTAGAAAATGTACTTTAATTACTTTTTGCAAGTAGACACAGATATTTAAGATCAATTCTGTATTCTTTGGAACAGCACCGCTGTCCCACTGCAAGTCCGGGACGGGTGTCACATGTGATGTGGGGCCAAATCTTTACACATCACATGGTAGTTACAGTTCTTTTGTGTTTTTCCCCGATGGAAAAAACTTCCATTTTATACATTTTACCTTAAAAATAAGCTATAATGTACATTTCACTATTTACATGGTTTATTTGAAGGACTGTCCACTCAAACGTATGTTTTTATTTTACATTATTACAACATTCTAACCATGACTCACACATGTGTGCATGTACACATGTACCACACAGGCACTCCCATGCAGCATAAGAGAACCAGAACTGCATTGTGTGATCCATACACACTCTTTTCTGCCTCCCTTGGCCTGACCAACACTACAGTAACTTATGCATTTTGTACCTCATTTTACTTAAGTTCAATTCAGTATCTTTTACTTTCACATTTTCTGGTATTTCCTGGTACTGATGATACAGGGTGCAGCCAGGGGGGGGCCCACAAAAGATTTGGAATGGTGTCCAGAACTCAAAGTGTACAGGAATATTGGGGGAAATATTAAGATATCCTCACCCACCCCCCCAGGTGTCAGTTGGGGGAAGGGACGAATGGAGCAGGGCCATTGAGAGCTGTTTTGCATAGCAACAGTTTTGCAGCTATCCTCTGGAATGGTATTTAACATATCTATAACCTCTAACTGGTTTGATAGATATGTTAAAGAGCTGTGGCCAAGTTTTGGGTGAGGGAGAAGTGAGTGACTACCCAGGCGAGAATTGGGAGCTGCTTCTCAGAGAGGGCCTGCTTGAGAGCCATGTGGCTTTAGCAGAGTGGGGGCTAACCAGGCTGGAACTGGGGCTGCTTCTCGGAGAGAGTGCCTGCGAGAGAGCCATGTGGCTTTAGCAGAGTGAGGACCCCCTCTTGGCCAGATGAGGGGGAGAGCCACGCTATTTAGAAAGATGTAGACCCCTGTAGCCATTAGGAGGGAGAGCCATGCAGTTTCAGCAGAGTGCAGACCCCCTCTTGGCCAGGTGAAAGGGAAAACCACGCAGCTTTGCCAGAATGGAGATCCCTGCGGCCAGGTGAAGAAGAAAGACGCGGCTTTGGTAGAAGAGGCCCACACGGCTTTGGCGTGCTCCCTTTGGCTGAGTAGCCTGGAAAGCAGGAGAGACTTTGACTAGAATTTGGTACAAAGAACTCTTGCCAGTGGAAGGTGCCGCATGACTTTGGATTACTTGGAGATCCTGCCTGGACAGGCAGGCGACACAGCTCACGTGCCAGCAGCCTGAAAAAGGACGTGTGCTCTTTTCCTGATTTACGGTACCCGGAATTGGGACAGTGGGAGAAGGGAGCACTGTGTGTGTGTGTGTGTGTAGGTGTATATCCTTAAAGACTTTAATATTTTAAGGNATGTACATTTCACTATTTACATGGTTTATTTGAAGGACTGTCCACTCAAACGTATGTTTTTATTTTACATTATTACAACATTCTAACCATGACTCACACATGTGTGCATGTACACATGTACCACACAGGCACTCCCATGCAGCATAAGAGAACCAGAAATGCATTGTGTGATCCATACACACTCTTTTCTGCCTCCCTTGGCCTGACCAACACTACAGTAACTTATGCATTTTGCACCTCATTTTACTTAAGTTCAATTCAGTATCTTTTACTTTCACATTTTCTGGTATTTCCTGGTACTGAGAGATCTTGTGGCTGCACGGAAGAACACATGCATGGAAATGAAGTGGCTGAAAGCATGAGATGTAAACACCTTGAGCTCAAATTCTAACACCCTCATTTCTTGGCTATAAAAAATTTTCAGAATTTTTCTTAAATCTCTCTAGACCCCAGTTTTCTAATTTATTTACCACTAATAATAGTTCTACTTAATAGGATAGATGTGAAAGTTAAATATATCTAGCAGATAGTTAATGTGGAAATGCTTTGTTTTATAATTTTGTAAATTGGATAAAAGGGATAACAAAGATGAAAGTACATGGAGTGACCACTTAAGTATTGTCCAACTTCAGTCACTTTGCAGAGCAAAGCAGGCTACTAAAATAAGTTAAATATGTAATTTTAAAACTATTTACATATGGATAAGATGGTTATGATTATATTATGTTTATGTGCCTATAAAATGCTTCAATTAAAAATTAAAAATAAACTATTAAAAATGAAGAGACTATAATCACACACATTAAAATTTAGGGTAAATTTGAATCAATTTAGAAATAAATAAATTAATGACTTCTTGGCACGTTTTCACATACTTGAGTCAGTCCAGTTTTCTCACTTTTTCCTGTAGCAGGTTGGAGTGCACTGCTCAGGCCAAGCACCCCTGGCTCATACGATGATTAGGAGCTGGGGCAGCAGCAGCTCAGCCTGGGACCGGGAGCTCACTGTCCCTGGTCATCTGGGTGTTAGTGCAGTGTTTTATCAGCAGGAACCCTGCATGGCTGTGGGGGCAACTTTGCCCTCAAGTCTCCCCATCTGCCACGGATGAAAGTAAACACTACCAAGACATGATCTGCTTGGGGAGGAAAGATGGCTGATCCCTCAAAGGGGAAGGGCAAAAAGCCCCATGCTCAAGGGGCTTTTACTGGGTTCGTTTGCACAAGAATACAGGTAAGGATCAAACAATACATAGCATTCAAAGAACCATGAGGGCTTATTCTCAGTCAGGGTCAGATAGCTAAAGAGCCATAAAACTTTGAGGAACAAAACTTCCTGCTTGGACCCTTATCATTTTAAATGAGAGCATTCTAAACAAAGCTGGTTTCACAGGATTTTTACATATTCTTTCTTCGACTTCATCACCCAGGGAATCCGCCCTTTCCAGCTCAGGGCTGCACTGCCTTCCCCATCATAGGTTTTTGGGCTTAAGTGGGTTAGAACCAGGAAGTGCTTCTTCCAGATGGAAATGGGGACTCCGGCTATGTCAGAATAGCTGGAGGGGCGAGGGCCCATCACTCCCTCTTTGTCACAGCACCCCCCCCCGTCCCCCCACCCCCACCCCAAGAGTCCTTCCATGATGGCCTCCCAAGTGATCAAGTCTGGCTTAGGTTGCTCCTCACTATGAGGAGTCTCACTTGTCTCTGACTATCTGACCAAGCATTGGGAGCAGGGGAGTAAGCTGAGGCAGCGTTTGCTACCAGAGACAAGCTTTGTCTCCTTAGTGGCTTGCATTCCAGAGGTTGCTCACTCATCCTTAGCCATGGGGGGTAGTTACAACTCCTGAAACCATGCAGAGCAGTTCCCAACACATGACATTCTTAAAAGTTCCTGAGAAAGGACATTCGTTATTCTGTGACTAGAGGGGGTAGGGAAATGAAAGCCAGGTAATATTGCTACTTGTTTTCCAAATTTGAGTGCACATATCTCATAGGTGCTGAAACCAGGTGGAACTTTAAAGAAACTACTTCAATGCAACACTTAGGTATAAAACTTTTTCAAGAAATGAACTATTTGGGCAAATGCTAAACCAGTTCAAACACTGGAGAACAGTTTTGACTAGATCTGCTCTGAGGAAAGTCCTGTGGTCACCTAGGAATAATACAATGGCAAACTGTCATCTCTTTGAAATATAAAACTTTATTTAGATATAACTTATTGCAGAATTAATTATAGGAGAATTGTTTTAGTAGTCTATTACCAAATTAAAAATTTTCTGATAGTCAAATTGAACCCTAAGTTTCTGCACTGGGGTGATAACAGGCAATTCATTCTAGTTATTTTTTTTAATTTTCCTTAATTAATTACTCAGGGATTCGATATATGTTCTACTGTTGTGGACTGTTCTGCCTGGTTTCAGGAATTGTAACCCTAACCCCCTCGTGGGTAAGGCTGTTAGTGACCTCTGGAATGTGAGCCATAGGAGGCAAAGCTTGTCTATGGTAACAAATGCTGCCTCAGTTTCCTCCCTGACCCCAAAGTATAGTTGGAAGTCCATGATGGGTAAGTCTCCTCACAGCAGGGAGCAACCTAAGCCAGACTCGACCACTTGGGAGGCCATCATAGGAGGACTCCGGGGATGCAACAAAGAGTAAGCAATAGACCTGTGCCTGCAGGCTATGTGACATAGTCCGAGTCCCCATGTCCTCAGGGAGAAGCGCTTCCTGGCTCTAATCCCCTTAAGCCTGAATACCTGATGGGGAGGGTTATAGCTGCTTGCCTTGCTAGAGGGTATATGTGGTCGGGGGATGGGGAGGGGGCTCTGGCATCACAAAGAATTCCTAAAAAACCTGTGAAATCTGCTCTTCTTAGAGCGCTTTCATTCCTATGATAAGGGTCGGAGGGGAAATGAGTAAGTCTCCCAAAGTTTCTGCAATCCCCTTTCCTCACAGACACTGACTCACACTAAGCCCTCAGATTTCTTTGAAATGTTATCTGCTGTTTGATCCTTGCAGCCCTGTATTCCTATGTATTACAACCCAATAAAATCCTTTAGAGGAGGGGGCTCAGCACCTTTTTCCCCGGAGAAACTGGCCACTGCTCAAGGCCTTTTTCCTCAGAGAAATTGGCCACCTCTCCATCACAAGCAGATCACGTTATGTCTTGTTTACTTTCATCCATGGCACATGGGGGAGACTTGCAGGAAAAGTTGCCCCCACATTCTACCAGAAAAACAAGTATAAAAATAAATATAAGACATTAAAATATTTTCTAACAGAAAGAACTTTATAGTAAATTGGCAATTATTTCAAATAGGATATTTCAGTGTCCAGTGGAATAATTAACCTAGTGCAGGCTGACCCCACATGGTCTTGCCTTCAGAAGTTAGCTGTCAATGTATCTGAACAGAAGTAAGTCTTACTCTCTACTGCTGTTTCTCTCTCATGAATTAAATCTTATTTTTTTAGTCAATTTCTAAATATACCTTCATCTCTGTCTTCAAAACTGTCCACAGATTTTTCATCAGTTAGGTAAGAAGTTCCATGTATAATTCCTAACAGATATTACAAATGTGAAAAATGTGAAATAAGTTTGGTAAAATTTACTATTGAGTAAAATTAACAGAAAAAAACAAAGTATTAATGTCAAATTTAGCTAGGTGAAATTAGACATAGAGAAATGGAAGTTAGTAGGACCAAAATAGTGAGAAAATGGTCGTTCTGGGCTCATTCACCAGCCAATAATTGGTACAATGCGGTACAAAACAAAACTGGCTCATAATTTGAAACTCCATCAATAAATTTAAATAAAAAATAATTCATTCTTGTTTTAAGAATTAAAAAAATAAATAAAATGTAAAATTGTTTATCTTCTTTGTAGTTCATCCGAGTATTAAATTGGCTTGAGGATAGCATAGACAATTATTTTTGAAAGCAAGTATGTCAATATTTGCATAATTCTTATTAAGTACTTCTAATTAAATTCAGTGAGGTCAAAATAGTAGGAACAAAGTGGCCCAAATGAAACAATCTGCATGCTATTGGAAAGCCATGCTTTTATAGGTAAATACAGGAAAGAAATCAGTTCAGCACACTGCTTTGCACACAACAGCACCATTAAAACTTTTTAATTTTTATTTGAAAGGCCATGTATACAACATACATTAGAAATATATGTACATTTTGGAACAGCAAAGTAATAATGCAAATGGCAATATCTGCCACAAAATGTAAGAAACTGAATATTATCTTCAAGCCCTGTGTACCCCTAACAAACTATATAAATCTTTCTCCCTACTTCATTCAAAGTTTTTGGTTAAATATGTCCATGCTTTGTATTATCACTTTACTAAAGGTGACAATAATTAGCATGCTGTTCTTGGTCTGTTTTTGAACTTTATATAAATAGAGTTGTAACATATTCTACTTTTCACACCAAACATTGTCTTTTGAGATTCATTCATTTTGATAAAAATGGCTTTATTTTCATTTTATATAGTTTTTATTTTTGTATACTAATCTACATAGTAGTTATACTTTCACTGAGTAGTTACTTCAATCGAAATACACTTCAATTTCATTGAAATATACTTCAATTTCATTGATGGGTATTGCTCTGTTTCTGTCTTTTTCTCCATCATAAGTAGTGCTGCTCTTCACAATCCCGCACAAGTCTACAAGTTGCACACATGCAAGTGTGTCCATAGGATATATACAGACTAAGGAATTAGTGAGATCAGAGTTTGAGAATTTTCAACTGAACTATATAGCGTCCAGACATTTTTGAAGTAGTAGATTAACTTTATATGAAAATGTTGTTGCTTCATATCTATCTAATAAGTAATATTATTAGACTCCTTTATTGTTCCCAATCTGGCAGGTTTGTAAAGAGTTAAATCATTGTGGTTTTAATTTGTGTTTATGTGATTGCTAATATTTATACTTATTGGCCACTCCTGTTTTCATCAGATTGCTTATTCTTATCATCCTGTAGGAGTGTTTTTTATGCATTCTGAATACCATTGCTTAATTTGTTGTTGACAATATGGCAATGGCAACACTTTTCTCTAATGTGTGTTTTGGGTTCCGATGGTGACATATATTTCCATCCCTTTGCAGAAAAATGGCTTGGGAATACTAGTTACGCTCTTATGTTCAGTGTAGTAAAATGTATCCCTCTTTTTCTTTTATCTTTCACCTTTATGTGTCTTGCTTAAGAACTCCTTTTCTCAGATAATTAACTAGCCAAATAATTTAAAGGAACATAAAAGCTTTCTGTGTTCTAATGTCACCCAATTTCTTTTTACATGTTTCATTGATTTTTTTTGACCAGCACAAATAAGTCTAATAATGAGAATAGAATATTTCTTTTACAAGCTTATGTCATGAATATGTGGCAAACTAGCAGAGTTATCAGGGGAATGTGGTTTTGTTTGCTAGAAATTATCAAAAAAGATTGCTTAAGATAATTTACTAAAATTCACCCAAATAATTTTGATTATATTTCAAAATTGAAAGTCTTGCCTACCCTGAAGTCATAAATATAATTTCCAATATCTTCTTCGAGCAGTTTGTACGTGTATCTTTTACACCAAATCTTTTGCCTTTCTGGAACTAATTGCTGTATCTGGTATAAAGTAGGAATGTACATCACACCATTTTATACACACACCCCCACGTGTGTATAAAATGTGTGTGTACATATATTTGTTTATTTATTTATTATTTAAAAAATTTATTTAATTGTTGCTCAAGTACAGTTTTCTGTTTTTTACTCCCATCTCAGCACCCTCCCAGTGCTCCCCACCTCCCTCCCATTTCTAACCCCCTTAGTTTTCTCCATGTGTCCTTTATACTAGTTCCTGTAAATCCTTCCCCTTTTCCCCTGAAATTCCCTCCCCTCTCCCCTTTGGTTACTGTCAGCCTGTCCTCTACTTCAGTGTCTTCGGTTACATCTTGCTTGCTTGTTTGTTTTGTTGTCTAGGTTCCTGTTAAAGGTGAGATCATATGGTATTTGTCTTTCACCACCTGGCTTATTTCACTCAGCATAATGCTTTCCAATTCTATCCATGCTGTTGCAAAGGGTAGGAGTTCCTTCTTTCTTTCTGCTGCATAGAATTCCATTGTGTTGTATATTCCTTTTTTTTAATCCTCACCTGAGGACATACTTTTTGAGAGAGAGAGAGGAAGGAAAGGAGGGGGAGAGAGAGGGAGAGGAACATTGATGTGAGGGAGAAACATTGATCTGTTGCCTCATATGTGCCCAGACCATTGAAGCCCGAACCTCTATTATGGTGGTATTTGTAGATGAGGTCTCTAATGAAGTAATAAATGTTAAATGAGATTATAAGTGGGGTGGGGGTGCTCTGAACTGATAGGATTAATGTCTTTATCAGAAGTGGCACCACACAGTTTCTCTCTCTCTCCCTCCCCCTCCCACCACACCCCCAACCCCATGTGAGGACACAGAGAGAAGACAACCAACTGCAGACAAAAAAGAGATCTCTCTTCAGGACCTAAATTGGCTGACACCTTAACCTTGGACTTCCCCAGCCCTAGAGCTTCAGGGAATTAATTTTTGTTGTTTAAGCCTTCCAATCTGTGATATTCTGTTATGGGAACTGGAGAAGACTAATCCACACTGTATTAGGATTAAGTGATATTAAATTCTTTGGTACAATATATAATGCTACATTAACTTGTGCCAGAGTAAAGACACATTAAGATTTTAGAATTATGTTTTGTGATACATTCCCAGGAATAGATTTAGTAAGTTAAAGGACAAAACATAATTATAGCTTTTTAAATACTGTGCTATATGGTTTTCCTAGATGATTATATCATTATACATATGTCAGCAGTACTAAAGTATATCAATTGCATATTAAATTTAGAGGCTGTGCTATAACCCTGTTTTAATATACCAATGAGAGATATATGATGGTACATAAAGATTGATTTTCAATTTAATAGCCATATTCCCAATGTTCAGTTGCTTCTCTCTGTGGCTCTTGGCAAAATATTTCTCCTTTGACATACAAAACTAATTCTGTGCAGATATATATGTATATATGTATTTGGTCAGGCATAAAGAATGTATACAGTTTGCTTAAAAATAAATCATATACTCTTACATATACAAAAACAAATTCACAGAAGTAACTTTACCCAGTAACTTAAATGTCATTAGCTCAGAAATGGAAACAAAAAGCTGTGTTTTAAAGCACATATATACCTAAAATTAATTATAGTAAACCTATATTATATATACATATTCCATACATATATATTCACCAATACAGTGGAAATCTATAGAAAGCAATGACTTTAGTGTACTATTGCAGATGAGAAACTTGTGCTAAACACCTTACATACACCATAGACTAACTGACACTAAGTGCCAGTTGGTTTCTGTAACAGATATTTGGTCTCTTGTTATTATTTACGACAAGAAATTATCTGAAATATGGCTATTCAGCTGTCAGCTTGTAGGTTTCTGATTCAGGCCAGCATCAACTGCAAAGAGCCAATTCCTTGAATTGCACAGAGCTGACGAAGCAGGAACACTCACATTCCCTTAGTGTTTTCACCACCCTGATTTATCCTGCGAGCACGTGAGTTGCTGCCATTTGCTCCGAGTCAACGGCCATGATCACACTGGCTGTCACAGTCCCTGTCTCCTTCACTAATTTCACGCTCTGTTGAACAGAGCTGCTGTGGCAGGTCCAGTGTGCCACATTTAGTAGCAGCTCTGGCACGTCTTGGGGGCATTGTTAAAGAAATTGTGGGTATTGCTCATTAAAGGGAGAGAGTGCTAGACATGATTTCTTTCTTTTGTTTACTTTGGTTTGGTTTAATAAGCTAGTTCACTGCATTAGAGTTTATTATTACAAATAATGTCAATAGCCAGCAGGTGTTAGTATAAAAAATACAGGTATAATGTTATTCTGTGAACAGAAAAAAAAAATCCAATTGAAATCATTTACCACTAAACTTGTCTAAGAGACAACAAATGTACTTTCCCAAGCTATTTCAACAACCTTCCCTTAGAGATCTCTTTCATGTGCCCATGTATTCTACTAAGGAAAGGCAATCTAAATGCAATCTTCTACTTCTTCACCTGCAATTCCCTCCATAGTTTTCTATAATCATCTGCTCTATGACCCCTGCCTCCACTCACACAGCTTTTATGAGTTTATTGATGACCTCCTAAGTCCTAAATTCAGATGAAGATATCCCAAACCCCCTTTCCTTTGATTTTTTTAAAATGCATATTTCTTGATTATATCACTTCTGAAATATATCTGTATAGACAGTTAATGAATTCCAATGACTTGACTTATGATTTTTCAACTGTATGATGGTGTAAAAGTGAAAATAATTCAGTAGAAACTATACTTTGAATTTTGAATTTAGGTGTTTATCTGGGCTAGCAATGGCAAGATGCCAGACAATTCTAACTCTAGTGAGTAAAGAGAGAGTAAGTGTGAAATATGCCCAGAACAGTCTCCATAAAAGCCTACTATCTGCAGGCAAAGACTTACCTGAGACTTATTCCATCTTTAGGAAAGCCATTTGTCTCCCTCCAGCACCTTCTGCCTTTCCTGTCCACCTCAGGAAAAGTGGGAAGTTATTCCTGGGGCAAAAGTTATAAAGTCCACAGACCTGGAACACAAGACCACTAAAAGTCTGAGAGTAAATCATAGTATCACAGAAATGTATCTTTCCTCAAACCTCACTACCATATCAGTAGGACTCCAATATAATAAAAATGGATTACAACAGAAAGAGTAGCAAGGATCATAATCTATTTAAGGAGGAGATAAAAATAATTATACTAGGGGAATCTGAAGCCTATGGAACTTACAAGTACAGAAAATATTAGATACAGTCCAACTTCCAGCAAGTGTACAATAAAATGTATTACTTAATATGATATGTTTGCCTTTAATAAAATTTACAAAGCATGCCTAAAGGCAAAGGGAAACAGTCTGAAGAAAAAAAGAAAGCCTCAGTACCAGACTCCTACATGATGTTCATATTGGAATCAACAGATAGAGAAAATAAAATAAAGCCCTGGCTGTTTTAGCTCAGTGGATAGAGCATGGGCCTGTGGACCAAAGGGTCGCTGGTTTGATTTCCTGTCAGGGTACATGCCTGAGTTGCAGGCCTGGTCCCCAGGAGAAAAGCAGGCAAGAGGCAACCACACATTGATGTTTCTCTACCTCTCCTTCTCTATCCCTTCCCCTCTCTCTAAAAGTAAACAAACAAAATAGTACAAACAAAAGTAAACAAATAAATAAAATCTTTAAAAATAAATTAGTTAATTAAAAATATGAAAAGAACTATGCATAATATGTTAAGGGCCTTCATGTGAAAAAATAAACAAAAATAGACAGGTGCCCTGACTGGTGTGGCCCAAATGGTTGGGCATTATTCAGAAAAGTGAAAGGTCACCAGTTCAATTCCTGGTCAGGGCACATGCCTGGGTTGTGGATCCAATCCCCAGTCCTGGCATGTATGGGAGACAACCAATTGATGATTCTCTCTCACATCAATGTTTCTCTTTCTCCCTTTCTCTCTCTCTCTCTCTCTGTCTAGAAAGCAATGAAAAAATGTCCTCAGGTGGAAATTTAAAAAAATACAAAAAACTCTTAAATCTCAACATTAAGATCATGCAACCCAGTTTTTAAAAAATGGTCAGAGACATTGACACCTCACCAAAGAAGATGTAGGCATGGCAGGTTAAGGATATGTAAAGATGCTCCAAGTCATATGTCATTGCAGAAATGTCAATTTTTTTACAATGGGATGCCATTACATAACTATTAGGATGGCCAAAGTCTGGAACACTAATAACCCCAAATGCTGATGACAATGTGGAACAATAAGAATTCTCATTCTTTTCCTGGTGGGAATGCAGAATGATTCAGAAAAGGAAGGCAGTGTGGAGATTTCTTATAAAACCAAACATACTTTTCAAATAGAATACAGCAATCATAGTGCTTTGTATTTACTCAAAGGAGTTGAAAACTTCTATCAACAGTTGCAGCTGCTGTATTCATAATTTTCAAAACTTGGAATCAACAAAGATAGCCTTCAGTAGCAAATAGATAGTAAACTGTGAAACATCCATGCAATGGAATATTATTCAGTGCTAAAAGGAAATAAGTTATCAATTCATGAAAATACATGGATAAAACTTAAATGCATATTATTAAATGAAAGAAGCTAATCTAAAAAGGCTACATTCTGTATGATTCCAACTGTTTGATATTCTGGAAAACGCAAAACTGTGGAGTCATTGTACGAATTAGTGGTTGCCAAGGGTTAGGGGAAAAGAAATAGATTGGCAAAACACAGAGGTTTTTAGGGCAATGAAACTACACTTCATGATATTATAATGGTGATACACATCATTGTACATTTGCCTAAACCCATAGAATATACAACGCTAACACTGCACCTTGATGTAAATGATGGACTTGGGGTGATAATGTGTCAATGTAGGGTTATCAATTGTAAAAAAAAAACTAAGACTCTGGTAGGGAATGGTAATAGTGAGGTGATGCATTTGTAGAGACAGTAGGTATATGAGAAATATTTGTAACTTCCTCTCAATTTTTCTGTCAATCTAAAGCTGCTCTAAAAATACTCTATTAAAAAAATTTTTCAGCCTTATCTTTAAAATGACACTGCTTTTTTGTGGGCCAAACCAGAATTTGTAATTTGTATTAATTCAAAATTGTTAAAATTTTCAGTCATTTACAAATAACAGCACATATAATTCAAAGAAAACATATTTAATTTTGCAAAAATCACCTTAAAAATAACTGCCAAATAAATTTTATTACATAAATTTTGTGATATATTGAATAATGTTTACAATTTTTCTGCACAGTGTAATAGCCTAGAATCAAGACAGAAATCATTCTATCAAGGTTAATCCCTAAAACTGATATTATGTATGCCATAAGAATAGACTATTTATAAACTTAAAATATTATGACTTAATTATTGGGAGTATTTTTTAATTTTATTTTTTTTCTTTGTATGCAGTATTAACTTGCAAATATTTTTAAAATACATTCTTCTACACAGAAAACATCTAGAAAGTGACTTATACACAGTGAGTTTATAATCAAGAGTATTATGCTATTTTAAAATTTTTTAGAATGTTTTTTATTTCTCTAGCTCATGTAATAATTTTCTTCTTGAAAACTGAAATCTATTTTCACAATCTGTTTATCTCTAATATAAATACTAGATTTATCCTTTCTTTTTAAAATTATAATGGCAATAAAATGAGATGAAAATGTATAATATCACTACTTGCTATAATATTCCCAGAATATTTACATATAATCCCCTAAATAATATTTAGATATTGAAATAAAATATTATTAATAAAAAGTGATATTTTAATGTAATTGGTTTTAAATTTATGCAAACTGATAGTATTTTTGCCCTGATTAAATAACTGACAAGCCTCTTTAAAATAGCCAATCATAATAAGATGTCCATTATTAAAAAATTTGATTATTATTTGAACATATTTTAATAGATTTATTATTCTGCTTTAATGCCTTTTTAAAAATACAAAGAACTCTTAAATCTCAACATTAAGATAATGCAACCCAGTTTTTAAAATATCTATAAATATCTATTTAATATCTATTTTTAATATCTACTAAAGCAGAATAATAAATACTAATAAGGGGTCAGAATTAGCTTTTTGTGAAATAATTTGTATGTCTTAATGAGAAAGGCTAATTTACTAGCAATGACATTTAATATAACTTGAAACCTTAGATTATCACAATTACATTTAGCAAGTAAATATGAATAATTTTACTGTTTAACATATAATTTTATGTAAATATTTAAGAATTATGTTAATATGTACTGAAGTTCATGTTACAGAACTTATACAAGATAAAGGAAAAAAAACGAAGGTAGAAAAGTAAGATTTATAGAGATTAGAATTGGCATGCCCTTGAACTGGTAGAGTTCATTTTTCGTTTAGTTAAAAAGAATCATTTGAATAAAATACATAAATATTAAAAAGGCAATTATGCTTTGTTACCAGGACGACAGAAATGAAGCACATGATAAAATAATGGGAATAATTTACAGCTCAGTGGGACAACCATAGAGACAATAACCTAATGGAAAAGGCACGTTTATTTGAAAAGAAAATAAGATCTCTTATCTAACCACATCTTTAATTGTAAAATTAGAGTGCCAGATGATAGTAAAGAATGCCACATTTCAAATCTTTCAAAGACATTTACAGTAATTCATGGATGATTAGGAAGTAACATAACTACTTCAATGCAAAGAGATTCCCCCAAATAGACTAGCAATTCAATTATATTTAGGAAGAAAATGATTTTGCCTTCCCAGAAACCCTTTGATGTTCTGTAATAAGTGAGGGTCCACGTGAAATCCTTTATACTGCAGGTAGATCTTACCCAACTCTTAAAATTCCATAGCTACAGTTATGAGTATATAGTGTGAACACCCAAATATAATAACCTCTCCAATTAGAGCCTCAGAAGTTAGAAAATACTTTCAGCCTACATAAAATGGTACATTTAAAATTAGCTTAATCTGCCATCTCTTCTGATCTGAGCTGATAAATATTTTGAATAAAAAAATCTAAGATTCTGGGAAATGTGATTCATTTCTTATTCAAAACCAGATGAGTATAACATAAAACTAGCATCAAGAATAGAATTGCAAAAACATGACTAGAATTGATAATAGCTGTCATAATGTATGCTTATAACTTTAGTCAACAATGCAAATCTAAATTGAACCATGGTACTTGTGATACACTTTGACCATAATTATAAGACAAATGCTGACCTCCTCACATATTTCTTTTTTAAAATCTGCTAATCCTCACCCAAGGATATTGATTTTAGAGAGACATGAAGGGAGAGAGAGAAACGTAGATCAGTTGTCTACTGTACATGCCCCAACAGGGATCCAACCCACAACCTGGGTATGTGCCCTGATTGGAAATTAAACCTGCAAACTTTTGGGTGTGTGGCACAATGCTCAAACCAACTGAGCCATTCAACCAGGGCATCCTCATGTGTCTTAAGTAGCCACAGGAACTTAAGGAGATCCTGTAGTTTGTACTTTGGTGAATTCATGCAAATCTAGACATGTCTGGGAATATTGTGAAGGAGGCCAGTCAGCATTCTTCTGTTCATGAGACCAATAACAGAAGACTGGAGACTGATGGAAGCATAGTTTTCAAGATATTATTAAGCCATAAAGAGGGAAACAGACATACTTGGGGTTTACAAGTATGGAAACAAGATGAGGGGTGGCACAAAGGGGAACATTTACTGGGTGGCCAAAAAGGTCTCTTGGTTTTTGCATAAAATGGGTCTCGTAGTGCTTAGTTTTAACTTCATTTGAGACAATTTTGTTAGATTGCATTGTGACAGCTGTCATATCAGCGTGCATTAAAAAATCAAAATTAGTGAATTTTTGTGTAGCCATTTTAATATTGAAGATGGAAGAAAATGCACAACACTTTGAGCCTATTATGCTTTATTATTTGAAAAAAGGTAAAAATGCAACTGAAATGCACAAGAAGATCTGTGCGGTGTATGGAGAAGGTGCTGTGAGTGATCCAACACGTCAAAAGTGGTTTGCAAAGTTTTGCGCTGGAGATTTCTTGCTGGACGATGCTCCATGGTCAGGTAGGCCAGTTGAAGTTGATAGCAATCAAACCAGGACATTAATTGAGAATAATCAACATAATACCACACAGAAGATAGCTGACATATGCAAAATATCCAAATCAATAAAGTTACTGGTGAAAATGGACAATCTGTATTTTATTTTATGAAAAAAAATCTAAACAGACTTTTTGGGCAACCCAATGTTTTAGTAATGATACATATCACTTTTTTTGTGGGGCCCTATTTCTCTACAGAGAACAACTGTAGAAAAAGTAGGTGAAATGCAAGAACTCTATTACCACATGTCAGTTAAAGAAAATAAGAGAAAAATTCAGTTCTTGTTACAGCCTAGTAATAGACTACAAAGTAATTATTTGGAGTGGGTTTGTATATGGGAAGAATATATTTCACTAATTCAGCTCAGTATCTATGTACATAAAAGTACCCTCTACAATATAAAAAACACAAGAGAAATTCACCTGAATGACCAAGTTGTTTGAGAACCTGAAAATTGACCTCAGTAGTGACAGAAGATATCACGGTGGCAATGGGAAATCACTCAGAAGTGTCCAACAGACATGGTTTTGATAGAAGAAAATGTAAATTATGTCCTTGGGGAGGCCATGCAAAACTCTGCTGACCTACCTGAACCAGAGTGTGGCATGGGTTTCAGAGACTGGGACAGCAGGGTCTGCTTTTGTTACAACTTTATTCGATCTTGAACGTAGTGTATCCAGGAGTGAGGAAAACATGTTAGAATTTAGAATATTTAATAGTGTTTTCCTTCTTGAATATTTTGGAACTTTTTAATTTTGCATAAATTACTATAAATAACTAGCCCCAATATATAAATACAAAACTTATCTGGAATAACCACTAATTTTATTGAGGGAGTTCAGTGACTTTACCACATTTGATCTTCATTAGCAATACTTGTAAGATTAGTATTAATTACTAATGCTGCAGTTTCTAATAAGAAGCTAAGGGAGGTTAAGTAGTTTGTCCAGGCAGGAACATGCTCACTACAGAAATCTATGGCTGATGCTAATGTCTTTGTTTTGTGGCATCATGCAGCCATACAGAGAAGCCTCAAGAAAATTCCATCGCTGTTTGCAAAAATCAATATTTACAATTCCACGTGAATATATAGATACTACATAATGAAAAAGGCTGCTTTTGCTTAAGAAGTCATCAGACTGCCTTCTTTTTGTGTTTTCTCATCAAAAACTTGTAATGTGAGAACAACTAAAACAATTCTGGTTGACCTCAAGATCCTTTAGGATTATTTTGTGATTCCACTTTCATGAACAAAGAACCAGTGGGGAAAAATACAAAACAAACTGATGAACGTGTGATGGTGCTGACAAGCGTCTCGCCTGGCTCCCTACCCTTAAGAGACTGTCATCTCGTTTCATTGTCAGTTTATAAACATCATGCTAAGTGGAAAGCAGAGATAATTCATTCAGTTCACTTAGGAAAACCTTGAACTTTGGGTCACCTAAACTAAATCTGTTTAAGTCTCAGAAGTAATGAGAGCAAACATAAAATTATAGAAAATTCAAATGCTATTTTCATCTCAGGGAGTTCAGAATAACATTATGCAGGGAATATAATTAACTCCACTGAATGCTACCCTTAGTATCATGTTGGATGTTTAAGATTTGTCATTTGCATAAATGAAACAAAAGCACAGGCCTGAAGTAAAGTATCTGCAACATGGCCAGCAGTGGCCGATGGGAAAGGAAGAATTTTGTACAGGAATGACAGGGGGTTAAAAGTCAAAGGAAGTGATGAAAGCTCTAATTAAAACCATAAACTGTAAGTAAAAGAGCACATAAACTACCAAGCCATTTAGTCCATTGGTGAAAGAACGCAGAACAATTATATTGAGCTAAATGAAGAGCTGTTTTCTTGCAAGGCTTGGGCTAGGATAGACAAGGAAACTTCCCACCAGGAGCCAGGAAACCATTTTCTGTCGAGTCTGGCCCAATTCACTGTTTGATTTCCAGTAAGAACTTAAACTTTCTAAATTTCTCTTTCACACACATATAGAATGAGACAAAGCATGTCTCTTTCACAGATATCTGGGAAGGGTCAGTAAAATAAAACTGAAAATATATTTGAAGAAACACAATAAAAAGCAGTGGCATTTCTATTGGAGTAGCAAGGCCTGGTGGAAAAGACACGGGGCCTAAAATAGATAAAGCTCAGGTTTGTGTTTTATTCCTACTTTTGACTGGATGCCTAAATTTGAGAAAAATCACTTAACCTCCTAGAACCTCAGTTTCCTCATAGGCACAGTGCAAATAGGATAGAGATGGCTGTGTGAGAGTCAGGAGAAAACACATAGAAGTGCAATGTGAAAGTGTAACAATACATAGAAATAGCACTGATAGTTTTAAAGACTCACTTCCAATGGTTTACAACAGGAAGAGCAATGACAACTCTCTGGAAGAAAAGGTGAACATGGAAAGCTGTATTTTCAAATTTGTTAGAAAACCAAGGAATGACAGAAATGGTCAGTGTCTCATTATCTCATCATCTATTGAAATAGTTTTAGATACACTTTCCCACTTCATTTATAGTCCACTTTTCCATTTAATAACATCACCAATTTCACATGGTGAAAATCACATTTTTTTAAGTTATCAATTCCTGCTTCATTATCACAGGGCTATGGCTACTGTCCAATTTTCAAAAGATGAAAGGGGGACTTTGAGGGAAGAACTTCAGACTCTCAAAGGGAGACCATTTTTTTAAATAAGAATGAATTAATAGTTTTAGAATTTGCTTCTTAAATTTCATGCCTACATATCATAATTTATAAAATCTGTTTACTGCATAATTTACTTGCAAATTCTTTCACATACTTTTCAAACGTATATTGCTTTGGCAGTGACCTGCAAGTCGCTGATGTGGTCTGCAGATGTTTTGTCTGGCCTATACAGTGCATCTTCTCATAGAACAAAAAGTACAATTCCAGGTCTCATAAACTCTTATGGGATTAGAATTAGGACCTATGCTCATTTAAGTCACCAGTCTGGATTTAGCAAGTATTCAAATTTGTTCCTATGGATACAGCATGGAAGCTAGAAACAAATAGTCCTCAATCATATTAACTGAAAGGACATTGAGTTACAAAGCCCATTAAATCCATATAATACATTTGAACAGATACTTCCCAGCTTCTCTTAATCTTGAATGGATTCCAACTTCTTTGTTCTTCATTTTTCTTTTGACTGAGGTAGCAAGCATCAGGATAATTTATTTTCCTTCTTAAATAATCAGAAGTCGTTCCAGGGAGTTTAAATTTGAGCATGATAGACCAAGCCCTCCCTCCCTCACCCATCCCAGAGTAGCTTCCTACCTCATAGCATGAATTAGGTTTCAGGTTAATTCAAAAGTACCTCTATTTTATCATAATACCTTTTATTATTTTAATATTTTTGAATAACAATGAATCGTTTTTCTGTGACCTTTGGTTTACAGATTTTAAGTTCAAGGTTGTAGTACTGTTTTACTGCTTCAGCATTGTTTATATAGTTTTTATAGGTTACTAAATTTTGGAAATGAATTCCTTCTATAAGTGGTGGTTAAAGCTGTTGAGATATTTTGCTTCTCAGAATAACACATCTTACCTCTCTATCATCAATCTTTAGACCAATTCCAGTATGCTGACCAATTGGTGATTTGTACTTTTCCTGGCTTTGGTTTACAAAAACCTTGTACTTTAGAGAAACAGAGATCTCCAGGCATAAACAAAGCATTTCATAACACATGAAGAGAGAGTGAGATTGTACCTCTGACAAAGATTGTCACAAATAGAAAACACACATACACATGTATAGTTTCCTCAATCTAGAGAGAAATGAGAAGAAAAGTTAAGAGCGGGGGAAATATAGAATCCCACTAGAACTGAAGGAATATGGGGGAAAGAGCTAGAAATATTTCAGCAGCAACCTGTAGGAGTTGAAGATCGAGCAGCAGTGAGTGAACATCTCCCCAGACGCCAGATGCGTGAGGATAACTAGTGCCTCCCATAGAGCCCTGGCACTATGGAAGCTACCTCATTCCCCAAACATTTAACCCAGTCCTGGGAAGACGGCATTGTCTTGACCGAGAATGGGTTTTCACCAAGTGGTTGACAGAAGTTAAAACTGAAATGAACTTGAGTATATAAAATTATTGTATGCTGAAAAAAATCTGTTTTTACAAAGAGTTTTATATCTAGAATATGACTAATAAAAACAAAATAAAGTAAAAATTGTTAATTATTACACATTAAGTATATTCTAGATATGGAACACTACAAAAACAAAACCAAAAAAAACTCAGATATACACAGTAGGGTTAAGTAGTTCCTTCTGCTTTCTAGGTATATCAGCATCACTGACTTTCAGTACACTATAGAAGCTAATTCACATGCTAGAAAATGTCTAGTATTAAACAGGAATATAATACTGTTTTTAATACTCTTTATGTGTTACCATAAGTGCTTGAGGCTAGCAGTAGGTTCATGAAGTTAGTATGAGCCAAGACATGTAGATATTAAATGTAAAGTATATTATTATGAGGTTTGAACATTTAAGCAATCTACCTCAGTGAGTTTTGGTCCAAAACTTTATTCCAACCTCAGGAGAGTACAACTCTCACTCTCATTGTACACATGGAGTTGGAGCATTTGGGACCACTTACTCTTGGTGATTGAGGTGCCTTGCTTCTTGCCTGCTACAACCTTTAAGCAATCTATTTCTTATAACATGAATCAAAGGTTTATTGGATGTCTTTTGAACCATCTGGGTGAGTTAAGGGTAAAGGAATCTAAAATGTCTCTATTCATTTCTTTTAAAATACACATGGGCTTATAACCCATTGAAAATTACTTGGCACAGACATAGAGGAACTTGGCAGAAAATATTTTCCTGGACCCAACACTTTTGACAAAGTCCAAATGCAATACAAGGTTGCCCACATTTTAGCCATGATTTGGCAAAATGGTCAAATAATAATTAAAGAAAAGAAAATACACTTCAATAAATTTGAAATAGAGATTTTTTTTAAATGACATGTATCTTATGGACAGGCTTATGCATCTTTTTCTACAATAATGGATCTTCACCATTTCAGGGAGTATCTTTTAGCATCTGATTGTATCTGGGTGGTTTTTATGTACCTCTGTGAAGCAGTCATTTCTCCCTGTTGGCATTCTACAAGTGTGCTGTAGGACCTGAAAGTACTGCTAGGTGGCTTTTTTCTTCCTATGCATGTACACACACCTGTGTACTCATGTGCAATGTAGATACACACCTACATGTGTACACATATATGTGTATACATTCATAAAAGTGCATACACACAGTAAAAAAAAGCTGCTTTCTACAAAAAATAACTACCCTTTATATCGTCCTTTTGAATATTAAGACTATATATATATATATATATGCATTATATTTCAAGTCTACTGACAGCAGCAGCTATCACAATTTTTAAAAAATTTCCTTTCCAATGAGGATTGCCAGATAAAATGGCTGATGCACAGCTAAATTTGAATTTCAGATAAACAGCAAATAATTTTATTCCAGAGAAGAGGAATAAGGTTAAAAGCTTAGAGAAGAGAATGAGTACAATATATTTGTGACCTCTTGCAGGTGCTCAAAAGATGGCAAACAATTAATATTACTTGAAGGTGCTTCAAACTAAAACATGAAATTACACATACATTTTATATATGATATGTACATATGTATTTTCAACATATCCTTACAATATTTGCAAAAGATGTCACTTTACCTCAAAAGCACAGAATTATAGACCTCCAAGCCCCGTAGTCTTGGACTCTCAGCAAACTTTACCTATGACTGGGTTTGAGATAAGCAAGAGCATGAACTGTTTCTATTCTCTTCTATCCCCAGTGTCTAACACAGTGCCCATTCCCAGTGGTTATCATAGCCCAATCAATGCTGCAGAAAGGATTAGGAAAAATATAGAATGGAGGGAGTAGGTAAGAAAGGGAAAAAGGAAATGAGAAGGAGAGAATCAATTCCTCAAGGCAGGCAGATATTATAGGAGTTCTATATTTAAAGTACTATTTTAATTTATAAATTTGTATTTTTAAGGGATGAAGAATGGAAATAGAATTTCAAGAATGCCAATGTCATCATAGCAGGAATTCTGCTACCCCTTTTTATCCATTTATTTTGGAGAATGTTACTTTAAATAGAAACAATAATTCAGGCATTTAGAAACATCTAATAAGGTTCCAGGAAGCCCAGTTCCCTAAAATAATTCTGCAGAAATTACTCTTCCACCAAAAATAAAAAGTAAAATTTAAGTAAATGTATTTAGAGAGTAGTTATAATGAAGTTTTTAGAAGTGCAATTGCTAAGCATTTCAAAAGATAAGGATCATTGGGTAAGTGGCTTCTGGAGTGTTCATTGAGGATTCTTGAAGTGAGGTGTGTCTGCATTTGCTTTCTAATAGATAGCTTGTTGTGATGTACTGGAGGCACGTCAAGTCTAAAGGTCACTGCTGTAGCTGACAAGATGCAGCAACTCACTGTCCATCAGTGAATTTTTCCATTAGGATGAAGTAGATTTGAATATTTGTCCTGCTTTGCAGGTTTTCAATCTGAAAATCATCACTTTACCATTATGTAAATCATTATATAAAATCATGAGTGTTGTCTTTTCCTTGTCCTCAGTTTCTGTGAGGTTTAGTGACTCCCTTCAACACCAGTACTCGTTAGGTAAAGCTAGGAGATACGCCAAGATTTTCCCTTACTGATCTACCATGTGGCTTTTTAGTAAATAGAGAAGAATAAAGAAATGACCTGTGAACATTCTATAAATCTTGATGAAGTCAAAAGGGTCATGGCCTTGGATGCCAAACATACAGACTGGTTACATTAAAAATCTGGGGGAAAAAAGCCCTTTGATAGGCATTTCTACCAGTTGAAACTCAGGGAGTATAGAATGTTCTATGACATCAGAACCTAGAAATTCTATGGGGGAAAAATGCTTCTGTCTTCCACATTACCCAGACCATTTTGACCAACTAGAGGCACAAAGCTAAATCCATATTACACAAATATAAGTCCAATATGTAAAAATATTTTTTTAAAAAATTACTACCATTAAGAAAGAAAATGAGACAGCATCATTTAAGATTTTCCTTTACACGTGCTCCTTGACAACCTTTCTACTTGCATTGTTTTCTGTACGGATAGGCCCTCCATTTTCAAGCTGTTTTCTGCGTAAAGAATCATTGTTTAGTGTAGGTTCACTTTTCCATTTCTAAACTCTATTCCAGAAGCTTAAACTTTTCTCACTTTGAAGTTTACTGTAGTTGTTTTTTGGTTTTTTAACTTCATTCTTATTGTTGACACTTTTGCAGATGTTCTTATTCCCCCCTCCACTTTGTGCGCCTCCCCCCAGCCTCCAGCCCCCTCTCCTCTGGCCACCACCACCTTGTCTGCGAGCTATGCTTATATATTATCTGACTAATCCCTTCCACTTCTTTTATCCAACCCTCCCTACTCTCTGACAGCTATCAGCTGTCATATGTTCCACGCACCATATGATT
Source organism: Sturnira hondurensis (assembly GCF_014824575.4). Lineage (NCBI taxonomy): Eukaryota > Metazoa > Chordata > Mammalia > Chiroptera > Phyllostomidae > Sturnira > Sturnira hondurensis. Next base: position 949,958 of record NW_028098001.1, on the reverse strand, counting down.
TCACTTATATAAGGAATCTAATGAACAAAATAAACGGATGAACAAAATGGAAACTGAGGCATGGATACATGGAACAGACTGATGCTTAAATTTTGATTCACCTCCTGGTTTACTGGATTGTGACAGCAGGTAGATTTTCAAGAGGATTTCAGGGTTTTCCCTGTGTTCTTTTGTGTCTGATATTAACTGCCTACTGCCTTTATAAATATAAATTACCTTTAAACTTAAATTACATATTGGTCATATTTTTAGGTAAGTTCTTGCAGTTTGGTAGATTTTACTTCATTTTCTTCTGATATTAAATCTCACTGTGGAAAGTCTTAGGCAAACTCGACTTTTACTCTTTTACGCACTTGTTGTTTTGCCTGTGTGCGTGAGAATTTCTACAGCTTTGTTTGAAACGCAATAACTAAACTAGAGCATTTCTGAGCTTATACCACTTTGTACAACCTTTCATAGAACATCATGTACACATTTAAGTGTCAAAAATCAGTTCTTTATTTCACAGCAAGATTTTTTCCTACCGTATTTTAATATATTTTTACAGTTCTATTTGTAGAATATTTGACTGCAAAAATAGCTCCTATACTCATAATGTAATATATTCTTTCAGTCTGTTCTACCTTTTTAACTGTATTTGTCTTTTTTCTTCCTTCTGCAATCAAAATAATAAACTCATGACTTTGTTCTATGGTAGTTATTTGAGTTCATCCTCAACTTTTCTGATTTTTTCCCAATTCTATTTTTTTCAGTTCGTGGTATAGATTTGCTCACTGTTTTGTTTCATAACTCAGTTCTCATTCTCTATCTTTAAAGTAGCTTTAAATATTATTCTACTGAATTAAGTCCTTATAAATTTCTTCTAAGCTGGGAAATGTTCCCAGGGAGCTATTTATTTTTCCTACTTTTAGTTTATAAACAAATGTGATTCAGATGCTTTTGTCTGTTGGATTTCCTTCCTCCCTCCCTTCTTTCTTTCTATTTCATTTAATATGTTTTCATATAATTATGAATACAACTAGGGCTTGGAATAATTTATATTAGAGAATAAAATACTGACTAGTTAGACTTGTAAAAATACATATTCATTATGATTTCACTTCATTCGTAGGTGATTGTGTTCTTTTCCCAAGAGGTAGGGGGACACACTCAAATTCCACGTCACTACTAATTTTTTCATGGATATGTTGAACATATGATGCTCCTGGTGGGTTTTAGTCACTGTACTAGGATCTTTAGATTCTATTGCACTTTAAATGATTTCTATATTCATAACCTCTGTCTCCCTCTCCTTCCCCATCTCCCTCTTTGTCTTCACCTCTCCCTCCCCTTCCATCTATCTGTCCCTTTCTGGATGCCTATCTGCATGCTTATCCTCCCTAAACGGTGACATGTGAGTAACCATTTAAGGGATTTCTTTTGGATTATTATGTTCCCCTCTGCAGTTTTGAATTTGGATGGAAGATTTAGACACTCCATCAATGCCTTCCAGAATGCTATCAAATTAAAAAAAATTTCTTTTTACTTTCATGTTTCTAGAGTTTGCGGCGTAAGTTTGAAGCCTTTTTCTTGTCTGGTTGCTCTTGGTAAATTTTTTGTGTGTATCCTAGTTTCCCGTGTGTGTGTGTGTGTGTGTGTGTGTGTACTACATTCTGGCAACTTTTAACACATTATTTTCATTGTAATGTTTCCTAAATAGTATAAAATTAGTACATTAATAATTTCTGTTAGTGTTCAAAAGCTCTCCATTAACTTTTTAAAATTCTTGTTCAAGTACAGTTTTCTGTCTTATTAACTTTTAAATCTATAAATTCAACCAAATTAAAATTCAGAATAACAAAATGCTATGCCCAGTGTTATACTCTGAAATAATATATTTCCTAAAATATGCATCTTATGCTGACTGCTCATCATAAGTTTTTTTATTTTGGTAAGCTGATATTGTCTAGATCCAGGAGATAGCTTAATTCTCTCACTCTTTTCTTTCCCCTATTTAAACTTTCTTTGATGTGAATGTGTATTAAATGTCTTTCCCCTTATTTGTTTATCATTTTACAAGTTTGATGTCATAGCCAATGTGAACACTGAGCTCACTTGACAATATTTGATTGTAACATGTTCTAAGATAAGAATTAAAAGGAGTCATTATTTAATTCCATTGAAAGCTAAGCAGCACTCTAAAATCTGTATAGATGTCTCACATACTGCAGAGAAGATGCGTGCCAGTGACTTTTTTAAGTCTCTGTACATCTAGAGTTGTGTCAGTGAGCAGACTGATCAACAGACAGTGCATCTGAATTGCTGTGCATGGTGAGCGCCCCTGCCTGTGACCTCAGAGCTCCCGCTCCCGTTTACAAGTATGCACTCTATGAGTCAAGTGCTGATTAGAAAAGTAAAATAAAATTAGCAATATATTGAAACTCAGTCCCACATAGGAGTTTAAAATTTTCACATTCTGAAGTATATTCTAAGGCACTGCGATTCACAACTCGAATATTTTCTTTTTAAACTCCTGGATCCTTTAAACATGTTACCTAGGTGTTTTCATTTTCAAATCTGTGTGATCGGCAACATCTTTGCTCTGTAAGGAGGAAGTAAAGTCCCACTGCACTAGTGTCATTTCTGATGTAGCTCTTCAAAAAAAGGAGCAAGCATCAAGGATGAAATTATGCTGTTGTAGAGACTCTAATTTTTCTGTGAATGAATTGTAAAGGAAAGGAAAGGATGAGGGGAGAGTGTCATATGCTCTTTTTCCAGTGTGTGTCTTATGAACAGATCAGAAGTCACCTCTGAATGCTGACTACAAAGAAACCTCCAGTTGCTTACTCTGCAGGGGCAATTTTTGCTGAGCTGTCAAAAGGAGAGAATGGCTAAAAATAATTATTTCTGCCAGTTGAGTAATTAATGATGGCCTTACCAGATGACAATTTTATTGAATGGCATTGGACAAGATGAATTAGTTTTTTATTAAATGCCGTTTCAGTGTCTCTAGGACTCCATGAATACCTCATGAAGAGTGTTCATGTGAAATTAGGATAAGGAGTGTTTGTACTTTTCATGTCCACAGCAGATTTATAATAAATATAATTATTTTTCTATCAAAATCAGTAAGTTAATATATATTATCTTGCTTTTTGTGGGTATTGCTTACAATTATTACAGAATAAAAATTAATGGATGCTTATTTTTGCTGATAGACCTATACCAGTTATTGTTAGACTTTTTATGTATTGAAACTCTTCTAGGGATCTCTGCCCTTCCCCTTTCCACCACATCCCTCGCTTTCATGAAACTTGCACCAACAAAGAAGATATGCATGTTGTTTCTTGGCACACTGATTGACCTGATTCCTCCCTTGTACCATTCTTCTCTTTTCACATGAAGAAAAATGAGCACTGGAATCAGTATTGTCCTGAAAGGGGACTAAGAAACAGCAGTTAAATTGATCTATGATATTAATAAGTTGTTGTTTCAGTGAAATGTGCCAAGTTGATCAGCTTCTGCCTTCTTCTCTCTCTGATCCCATATTAATCACCCCCCGCCCCCAACTGGCTCTCTATCTCTCCTAGTAATCTTTTAATGCTAAAATGGTGAAAGACTCAGTTCTGAACCCTTGCCTTGCTCTCTTAGTGTTCTCACTGAGTTCTGTATCTTTAAAATACCATCAATATGGTGACAGCCTCTGATTGTATAAGTACAGCCTGGAGCTCTATCCAAACTCCAGTGTATTTATAGACTCCACAGGCTATTTAACATCTCTGCTTGGATGTCTAATAGACCTTTAAAATCCGTAAATATGGACTCCTGGTTTTTGCTGACAAATTTGTAGTGCTTGCTAATTTTCACATCTCAGTTAATGGCAACTACTCATTATTATTATTTAAAAGAAAATAAAACATTTTGATACCTTAGTTGGTTTCCTTCTCTCATACCAGACATTTGGTATGTAAGGAAGTTGTGCCAGCTCTATCTTCAAAATATGCATGCAATCCAACACACCCATTAATGCTACACTGGTTTGGGTCAGCATCATATTTCACCTGGGACACTGCAATTATTTCATAACTGATTTATTTCTTTCAGCCTCTGCCCTCTCTATGCAATCGGTACTTCGTACACTGGCCATAATGATCCATTTGAAATGTAAGCCAGATAATGTCACTCCTTTAGTTAATATCTTGTGATAGCTCAACATTTTACTCAGAATGTCATTAAAAATCCAATTTAATTGATTCTCTTCTGTGACCTTCTACTCGCATCTCTCACTCACTCCAGATCAGTCACACTGAATTTTGCTTTTCCTTAAATCCAGAAAAGAATGTCCTCATCTTGCTGTGTTTCCTTCATCTGGAATATTAATCTCCCGAATACCACGCAGACTATCTCCCTCCCCGTGTCCTTCAGTCCTCCTTTGCCATCTTTCCCATGGAACCTACCAGGACCTCTTTGTACCACATGCTCTTCCTGTTCTCTCTCACAGCACCTGTGTTCCTTTTATTCTGCTCTACTGTGTCTTTTATTTCATCCTTCTCCTAGTATACAACACATTTTACTTTTTATACTTGGTATTTATTTCCTACTATCCCACTAGAATGTAAGCTCCTTAGAGGCAATGGAAGTGGTTCATTTTGGCTATCAGCAAGTATTAGTCATTTGTCACCACGCAGCATATATTCTCTAGAGGCAGCAATCTACCCAGCTAGATTTCCTCTTTCCCCCTGAAAGTGAGTTTGCCCTCTAGTGCAGATCCAGCGACCCAGTTGACAGGACCAATCATCACATGCCAGCCCTGGACAGTCTACACTTTCACATAACCCACTTTCCCCACAAATTACCACTCCAACTCGTAACACGTGCCAGTGTCATAAAGAGTAGCAGTGAAGTTTGGGCATCTATTATCATTAATTATATCATTACAGTTTTGAATGTGCGAATGCCCCTTGGTAATGATGTACACTTTCAATATGCAGTTACGTCTTACAATAAATTCACACTTAGAGCTTAATGGTGATAGTCAAGTGCATGACCCATATATAAAAACATCTTATTACTGAAGCGTTTGTGTTAACTTTAATATCTTCATTTTTATTACCATAAGTATACTTTTTGGACAAAATGTTTAAAAAATTAATGATGAACTCAGGCTGCCTGTACAAAGAGATATTTAATGAAATGAGTAGCAGCTAAAAATTGTATCCTATTCAAGAGTACATTAAATAATGTACTAAAAAGGGGTTTTCCTTGAAAACTTGGGATTTTAAAGCACACAGAATTTTCATGTAACTGGAAAGTTCAGAAACCCCAACAATGTACTAATTTTAGTTTTTTAGTGCTAAAATTTATGTTTATGGCTTACTAAGTATTAGAAGCCTTATTTTTTCATAAAATGAAAGGGTATGGAATTGTATCACTGTACTGTAAGAACTAAATAAGGAGTTGTTCTTAAAATCAATCTGTGGCCCATTTGCAAGGGCCCTAAAAATATGATAATCAATATTATAGAACAACAGGTAACAGCTTCCTTCCACTGAGACATCACACTGGGTGTCAGTCACAGCGTAACAAACTGCACTAGCTGGCAGAAATGCAAAGACAGGCTGCATGGTTGTGCACAATTTCCTGTTGTAACTGTAACCACACCCCTTCAGTTTTGTCAGAATTCTGGTACTCTGTAACAACATACCTTTGAGAACCTGAATTGTAGAATTTTGAGGAAGAAAACATAAAAGTGATGTGAAAAAAACAACTTTATATTCCTTACCTACTTTGATCAGAAATGTAGCCCATTTGGATAGGAAGAGAGATATTAATCCCATTCTACAGGGGAGGGAGTATAATATTTGAAAAGAGTAAATGGCCCAGTTTTGCTGCACCGGAAATAAGTGGAGCCATGACATACAGCTGACATCCAGTACTTTTCCTTACAATCCAAGGCTCTCTGTCTCTGCCACAAGATTAGGAAGTTAGACTAGATGGTTTCTCAAGTCTCCCTGTGGTGAAAAGCTGTTTCTCTCATTCTTATCACAGAGATATGAAGGCATCCATAGTTTGAAAAAGATGAGTAAATATTTGTAGTGGCAAGAACAGGAGGACTTTTTACATGTTCATGTGACCAAAATTGTGTAATATCTATTCAAAGAGTTGTTTGGAGTTCTGTATCTATCACACATGTCATTCAATCATATGTCTTTTGCATCTACAGATAAAACTAGATGCAACTGAATAAAATACTTTTATTCATTTGCTTCTTTTCTTGGAGATATTAAATCTAAAGGATAGATACCTTTTAAGGAATAATAAAAGAATATATTCAACAATTTCTGAATTAAACTTCAATTCATTATAGTAGGATTTCATTCAAGGTTGAGCTACTTATTATCATGTTTCTTGACACTGATTTTTTTCCTTCAGTAGGCTGCTTTAAATCTGTATCACTAGCTAAAAGAGAAATAAAAAAAATTAAGGTCACATAAAAGAAGCTCTTACTCTTTTTTTCCAATATATATATATATCAATTTTGGAACAAGAAATCAAAGTTAGGGTGAATTCATCACCTGTGCTGACAAAATGATACTAATATTTTCTAACTGATGCATTTGTAGAAGCAACAAACATCAATCTTTAAAGATTATACAAGCTCAGGTGATCATATTTACCATATTATCAATAAATGGCCGGAAAAGATCATTGGTCAATGAGATAACATACTACTCCCAAACCTAGTATCTAGGTTTTCTGACTCCCAGATGAATTTTCTTTCTAGATTGTCATTGTGATTGCTATTCTCTTTTTTAAGTTTTTAATTTTTTATTTTTTTAAGTTTTAGAGAGAAGGGAGGGAGAGAGAAAAGGAGAGAAACATCAATGTGTGGTTGTCTCTTGGCCAACCCCCTACTGGGGACCTGGCCTGCAACCCAGGCCTGTGCCCTTAATGAGAATCAGACCTGCAACACTGGTTCACAGGCTGGTGCTCTATCCACTGAGTCACACCAGCCAAGGTTGTGATCACTATTCTTAATATAAGAAAATAATATTTAAATGTTCAGAGTGAATCATTTGTCAAGTAACTATAATATACTTTTTTTATAAGAAAGCTTATCAACATTGGAAATATTGTAACTTCTTCAGTCTAATTAAGAAATCTATATCTCAGCCCATTGACTTATAACTTAAATGATACAAAAAGACAAGTAAGCACCATGATTTATTCCTTTTCTTTTTTGGAACTTGCTCACTGGTAAAAGTATTTAACTTAGTTAAAAAGCAAAATAAAACAAAACAAAACAAAAACCTTCATAGCAGTAAGTTAAATAAACATGTACTTCCCTCGAAACCAAGTAGAATGTATTCATATCAGAGTTCTAAGCACGTGCCAATTGCATTAGGGTAGCAACAGGCTATTTCATGGCTCTCGGTCAAACAATGTGAACTTAGTATACACACAGCCTGCTTTACATTTCCAAGACTGAGTTCAAATTAGGTGGGGATTTTATTTGGGTTAGATATTGTCATATCTTTATGTCTATCAATATTAAATAATCAATTTCATATTTTAAATTCTAAATTACTTTTAGCATCCCCATATGTTAAGAGAAAGCTAACGTATCCCCACTATATTTCTAAGGTCCTTTTTGTCTATTAAAACTCAGTGAAACTCAAAATATCTTTGCCTAAATAATATGGTAAAAATATTTAAGATAATAAAATAGATGGGAAGATTTATCTCTGTCTAAGAATAGGGAAAATACAATTTCATGTACTCCAAAGCATGACATAGGAAATGATTTGTTTATCTAAAGTGTATTGGTATTTCAAAAATATTTTTAGGAAGCAGCCTGTCATATAGTAAACACTCAACAAAATGTTAACTATTCTGATTGTGTTCTGAGACAGCCAACTTTCTAAACCTATTAATGTTTTAGGAATTATATTCAATCGATTTGTTTCATTTTTCTCATTTTCTGTGGTTATTATAAAAGGGAGAGATAAGGAGACACAAAATCTTAAGGTTACTGTAAAGATTAGAAATTTCATTACGCAGACTATTGACAAATACTGCCTATTCCCAAAGAATTTCTGACAATACCCTGTCACAGTAGTAATTTCAGCTTCTGGTTTCTTTCATCTTGTGGCTAGTATAGTATAGAGTGTGCTTGGTTCTGTTTCACTGATATGATTTAAACTTCATGAGATCAATGCATATGTATTATATTTTTACCTACCCCCAAATTTAATACAACCCCATAGAATTTTTGGCATGAAAAATAATGCATTTAACTTCATGATTTTTTTACAAAACTACAGAACTCCTTGTTTTGTAAACAGCAAAATAAAATGATACAGACTTGTTCTGTTTAACTTTGTTTTTCTTTCTTTCAGAAAGGCAAAATATCCAGTGCCACATACAAATATTAGGAAGCAAAGTGTTAGTCGTTTTGGAGCTTTTCAGATAAATAGGGCTTTCTCTTATCTTTGCGAGTTTTCATTTAATTATCAACAGCAACTGCTATTTTATAAATGTCTTCAGTATACAGTGTCTTTCCTCAATATACTGGGTTAATCTGGTAAAAGTGCACATCTCCAAGTCCTACCATTCATAATACCAAATATAAATGTCAGATAAAATTTAAAAAAAAATAAGTACTTCACAGAAGTTTAAAAAATACAAACACACAAAAAACCTTAGACCACCAAGTATCCAAACAGAGAAACATCAGGGTAGAGCAGATGCCATCTGTGAGCAAAGGATGTCAAATACAAATTTAGTGGTAACAACAAATGTTGGAGAGGGTGTGGAGGAAAGGGGACTCTGGTCCACTGTTGGTGGGATTGTAGGCTGGTACAACCATTATGGAAAACAGTATGGAATTTTCTCAGAAAACTAAAATTGGACTTGCCTTTTGACCCAGCAATTCCACTGCTGGGATTGTATCCTAAGAACCCTAAAACACCAATCCCAAAGAACCTATGCACCCCAATGTTCATAGCAGCACAATTTACAATAGCCAAGAGTTGGAAGCAACCTAGGTGCCCGTCAGTAAATGAATGGATCAAAAAACTATGGTACATATACACAATGGAATTTTATGCTGCAGAAAGAAAGAAGGAGCTCCTACCTTTTGCAACAACATGGATGGAACTGGAAAGCATTATGCTGAGTGAAATATGCCAGGTGTTGAAGGACAAATACCATATGATCTCACCTCTAACAGGAAGCTAAACAACAAAGCAAACAAGCAAGCAAAATATAACCAAAGACACTGAAATAGAGAACAGGCTGACAGTGACCGGAGGGGAGAGGGGAGGGAATTTCAGGGGAAATAAGGGAGGGATTTAGAGGAACCTATATAAAGGATACATGGACAACAACTGAGAAGGGTGGAAATGGGAGGGAGGGGGGAGGATGGGGGGTGGGACGGGATGGGAGTAATAGACAGAAAACTGTACTTGAAAAATAATTAAATAAAAAAATTGGAAAAAGAAAAAGAAAAAAAAAATTTAGTGGTTGGGCCCCAGTCTGTACTGTATCGAGGACAAAAGGCAGAGTCTTGGACCAAATTAGAGTTGGCATACTATAATTGAGTTTTTGTACAAAATACAGATCCTTAAGAAACTTCACAATAAATGAAAAGATGATTAGAAATTCTCCATTTTTCAGTCTATGGAACCACTCAGAAAAAATACTTGCAGGGGAGAGTGGAGTGGAGGATTACAGATTACAGAACTATGTCATGTGGCTGAGGTCATGTTCAAATTCATACTTCTCATGAAGTGTAAGGACCAAACAAAAATATAATATTAATTTAGGTGATATTTAAATGCTGATTATTATTAAATAATACTATTAAAAATATCACATGGAATGTCTCTTTCACTGACAGGCAAACAAAAGCCATCTGGGGAAAAGTCCACAGTAAAAAATTATATATCAACCGAGGAAACACCAGTTGATCAATTAAAAGTTTCATCTGTTGAAGGTTCATCACTTATTTCATAATCAAAATGCCACAAAGATTTTCCTTAATAGTGAACAAATATAAAGTATTAAACAGAGTTAAAAAGCCATAAAATTTACAAAGTGTATCCCTGCTAAACTACAACTGCTAAATTTTATTTCTTAATAAAAAAAAGCATCATTCACTTCATTAATTTTACCTCACCTTGTTCCCAAAGCAGACATGAGGTAAATGTAATTGTCTCCAGAGTATTGCCTTCTATCATTATCAAAGACTATAAAGGATTTAAAAGAATTTTTTCAATCAATACATGACTATATTTGAAACACTTCAGTTTTTAACTGAATAAAACATACTTCAAAATTTATCTTCTCTAATGAAATCGTAGCATTAAAATATGTGTATTTAGATTACACATTTCCCTTAGCGTAATGCTTTCCAAGTTCATCCATGCCATTGCAAATGGTGGAATTTCTCTCTTTTTCTAAAGCTGAATAATATTTCATTATGTGTATGTATATGTATTTATAGATCATAGTTTTTTACCCATTTACCTGTCAGTGGATACTTATATTATTTCTATACCATGGCTGTTGTGATAGTGCTATAATAAAGTTGGCAATACAGGTACATCTTTGAGATAATGGTTTTCTTTCATTTGGATATACACTGAGAAGTGGGATTTTTGGATCATGTGGGAAGGTTTGCTGTTCTCAACCTTCTCTCTCGCATTTGTTTATCTCTTATCCTTGTGATAATAGCCCATAACATGTATGAAAAGGTGTGAATTGATATCTCACTGTGGTTTTAACTGCGTTTTCCTAATAATTAGTTTTGTGGAGCACCTTTTCATGTGCCTATTGGACACTGGGATGTCTTCTTTGAAGAAATGTCTGTTTAGGCCCTTTGCCTATTATTAATTTTTTTTCAATAGAGTTGTAAGAGTTCTAGGTGAGAAGGGACCCCCCAAATGGAATTTATTTATTAAAAATTGTGTATTTATTCTTACACATTTAAACTTTGGTCACCTTCAAAGTATTCTTCATTTGATGCAATACATGTATCAAGACACAAAAGGAAAAGGAAAATTTTTTCTACCACTCAAAACAGTTTTTGAACTTGTTGATTTTGATGCCTTTTAGTGCTTCTGTCAATTTTTTTTTGTTTGACCTCTTCCACATATGCAAAACATTTTTCTTTGAAAACTTTGTTTATCCCGAAAACAAATAAACAAAAACAAGTCACTTGGATTGAGAATGGGTAAATAGCAAGAGTAGGGCATATGGGTCTTGCTGCTTGGGGTCAAAAACTGTTCTAAATCAGTGCTCAGCACTGTGTGGGCAGGTGCACTTGTAGATCATCCATCATGAAATGGGCAAACAAGTTAAAGAGTCTTCATAAAGAATTCACTGAAGCCCAACATAGCCTCTCACAACTACACTAGCTGGTGCGATGATGCAGATGGGTTCCTAGAACACTCACCTAGCAGGGGAAGCCTGTACTAAAATCGGCCTGCCCTCCAGAAGACAATTCCAGTTTTTTGGGGTCCCCCCTCATATGTATATCTATCCTGGCAATACTACCATTGTTCCATGTATTTTAGAAACCTTTTTTTAACTGACTTCAGAATATCCACCACCTGACTTTAGAATGTCTATTATATAATGATGGGTAAAGGACAAGCTTCCTTGTTCAATGCCTCCCCATTTTATTCAGCTTAGGATTTTTGTTGTTGATTTTGTTTGTTTCCCCTCCATATCTACGTAGCCCTTGTTTGTGCCTGTTTTAATTGGTTATTTTGATTGAAGCTGCATGGTTCAACATAATCACAAGGATAATGTATTTGCTGTGATTTAAATTAAGAATCTCCTTCAAATCATTTGTAAGTCTTACTATGTTTCACTTGTGTATTTCCAGCCTACTCAAGAGCAATACGTGAAACAAGTCAATATCATGCGTGTAATTGACTGATTGCTGTTAATTTAAAATCTATGAATTTGAGAACTGCCTTTAGATATAGTCATTAATATGCCATCCTTCACTCCCGATGACTGAGCTACTGGCACATCACTAATAGGATATTTGCTTTGTGCTGTATGTAATGGTCATGGTGAATTTGTGATGACCCATTCCATACCCCACACTTCAGTTTTCCATGTAACTGATGGGCTGTACCTGGCATGGCAGTTTTAGATATTGTATTCCATCTCAATTGAAGACAAATGTAGCAACAAAATCTAGAATGTTGGCTTAATTTACTAGACCCACACAAGCATAAATTTGTTATAAAACTACTATCTAATCAAAAAGTCTGGAATTCTCTGGATAGCTTTGTAACCAGAATATACTTTACTGGCATTCCACACATACTATCAATATTACACAAATAACGTGTGGTTAATGATATCAAATTAAAATGCCAGTACAATAAGGATTAATATAGAGAAAATACCAGTTTTACAAAATATAATGTTATTGTACTGCTTATTAAACAGTTTTCTCAGCTTCAATACTTTTGTCTCTCATGTGTCTACACTTTTTTTGTGTGTAAGTTGGGGCTTCAATTTTCTTTTATCAAGATAAATAAATGAGAGAGAATATATGACAGGAAAAGAGGACAAGGGGCTTTATCTTTTCCTTTTTCTTGTTGACCCCCTCAGCACAGGAACGGCCCTTTACCCCTGCAGCTGTTCCTTGCAGCCCCCTGCTTCAGAGGGTTCCAGAGCCAATTTCAGTCAGCTCTCACAGCCACTTGGAATCTGCTTCCCCGCAGACCAGCCTCTCTGGTCTGTGTCTTGGAGGGCCCTCCTCCTCCAAGCTTCTGGATTCCATCACCCCCTCCCTTCTCCAACTGGTTGGGTAGTTTCTCTTTCCATGGTATTAGTACTTTATTATTGCAATATTTCTTCTTATTTAAATCTTCTGAACATCCGTTTAACCAATTTCCTATAAGAGCACATTCTGACTGTCTGTTGACAGTAACAAGTCTCTATTTTCCTGATCCTTTGGATGGACTATCATAAGAGAAAGTTACTTTTCTGGAGATTAGATAATTCCAATGGAACAATGACTAGAAGTTCTCAAACTATAGTCTGCTCTTGATATACCAACCAACGGTTCACTGTACTGTCAGTTTATACCAATTACTTTCTCCTTTTGTAACAAGAATTTTTTAAGTATTTGAGACATACAAAGTTCAAGGTTAAATGACTATGGTAGGCATCTGTTTTCAGTTTTGATGTGTTTATTTTTGGTCTGATCTTTGATCTTTTCACAAATTAAAAATACGGCTTAACTTATCTTTATTAACAGAGAAATTACTAGTTTCCCACTAACTTTATTCATTTGTTTATACATTAACTCAACAGATATGTATTGACTTTGTTCCAAATGCTTTGTGGTATATATTAGGGAGGAAGAGTTAAAAAGAATTCCGTTGTCAAGGGCAACTACAGCAGTACTGTACAGTGGGATAAAATCTATTAATTTTTTTATAATGGCAAGTCAGGAATGCTATAGTGATATAGATTAATAAAATCTAGTTACCCTAGGAAGAAGAAAAAAATTATAAGGTGTGATAAAAGAATAGAAATAAAGAAGAAAATCAACCCAATTAAAAGGAACAAAATGTCTGAAAATTTGCTTTTTATAATAAAAGATTTGTGAGGAAAATATGTAAGATCAGGCAATAGGCAATACCCATTAACCTAAACTTTGTTTGTTGCTTGATATCCTGTTGAAAAATGAAGCAGTGTTTAAAATATGATTAAGTTAAGGACCATCTAGATCTATTTTTCCCCTCTGTGGTGCCAGATAGATGACTTAGAATAATTAATCCTTTAATTTAAAAAGTATTCAACAATTAATAATTAGCAATAGTTTACACATTATGAATGTATTACTAAATAACCTTTCCCCTAAACTTTCACTAAGGTGAAAGTTTAACATAAATTTGTTAACATAAATTTGTTTATGATCCTTTAACATAAATTTGTTAAACAACCAATAGTGTTTCTAGCTGTATGAAAATCTACTGATAACACTAATTGGGTCTATATACATTAGAAATATGAATAATGATTTATATTTGAAATGTATGACATAGGATATTTTATTTTATTTTATTTTAATAACAACTACCAACATTGTTTTACTGAGTCTCACAAGGATCAAGCAGTGGGAAATTTGCCAATAATAAAATTATGCCAATAGTAATATCCTGGTTTAACCCAATAATCATTCAAACACTGCTAGTTTAAAACTCAGTTTTAAAGACTGAAATTTGTCATGATTTTTGTCCTCGGTTAAAAGTTGCCTTTACTGTAAACTATGCCAGGCTCATTAATCATTGTTCACTGTTTAAACTTCAATAATAAGCGCTAATCTTTTTTCAGTGACTTTTAAATGCCCAATCTCAGTGCCCTGCCCCCTCTGTCTCGATCATTGCTCTCTTTGTATCTCCACCTCTTGTGTACTGCGTCCAGCAGAAGTAATGCCTGCTTCAGTGTGGTTGGCAAGGTAATGATATGAGTGTAATAATTTATAGTTTTAATTTGAACATTTCACCTAAAATGTCATGTGGTGTGCTTGAGTGTGATATTGTTATTTTATAGAATTACATGCTTATGATTTGCAATGAAAGATTTTGTAATTAAAAGGGGCATTAACTGTGCCAGACTCTATTTCCTTTGCTGAACAAATGCTGGCTTCTCCCAGTGCTAGTTTTGACAGTAGATGAGGAAGGAGCCTTCCTTGCTTTCATCAAGTAGGAATAGGAAGTGCTTACTTATTTTTACCCAAATCCTAAAGAAACTTTCCCTGGTCTCTTGTTGGCCCAAATAGTTTAATACTTGACAAATAGGGTCCCAATCACTGGTAAAAATAATGGATTTAGGCTATCACAATTGATTTAGGGTAATCGCCTAAGAGGGAATAAATAGTACATGCCAATCACAGTACTCACTATGAACAAATATTTTATTTAACTGAAACTCAAGTGTTCAGAATTTGAGTAATCATAAATCTTTATCTCACACTCTCATTTACTCCAAAATTTATCCAGTTCTGGTGTATATATGGATGGATGGATGGATGGATGGATGGATGGATGGACGGACGGATGGATAGGAGAAGGGGAGAGAGGGAAAGGGGGTAATGACAAAGGAGGGAGACTGGAAAAGAGAGGGAGAGGGAGAGCGAGAATAGGAGTAGGAGAGAGGTGGGTAGAGAATATTTTTAGTCTTAAAATTTTAAAAAAGAATTATTTCATGAATTTAGAATAACTTAGGACTCGAAGTTGAGGCTCTAGCTTTGGTACCTAGGGCAAGATACGTATCTACTAATCAGAGAAGCTAATTCAAAGAGATCTTGTAAGAGTTAAATGAGATAGTTTATTTAAAACCATAATCCATTATCTCACTAACCAGACACAGTCATGGTGTATTATTTGTGGTCTTGTGATTTCTCAACTCCTAGACATATGAATATATAGTAAAAAAGAAAAGTTTCCTTTTGTGCTAGTTCTCATAACACACTGTCAGAAAAAAAGTGCAAAAATGTCATTAGTGATCTGGGGCATATGTGAAAACCCAATGTCCATTTATCTCAGTTGTTGTCTAAATTAGCTTCCCAAAATTTATTTTCTTGTTGTGCCCTACTTCTTTCTACCTTTTTCTGTTTGCATCTGTCTTTTCAGCCTTCCTGGTTTTCTCTTATTTTAAGAATTTTCAAACTTATCCAGACTACTCTACTCACAGTAAGAGTGCTCTACTCTAGTTTGTATCATTCCTTTACCTTATTCCTATTCCCCTTTGAGAGGAAGGGAGGAAGGGAGAGAAAGGGTGAGAGAGAGAAAGAGAGAATGAGAATGGGGATGGGAGTGACAATGAATATATGTGTATGAGTTTTGGGATTGAAAACTACAATTCAAAATTGAATAAAGCCATTTGCTAATTTGCATCAAAATCTTCACGTATTAATTGAATTAATATTTAAAGAACACTTTTAATATACCAATAAATGTTCTGAATATGGTGAAACAGGTGATAACACAAGTAACAAAACTGTCCTCAGCAACATTGTATTGAGGGCTGAAAAAATAAACAGTAGCAATTTAAAAATGCTAATGTTTAGTGTGGTGATAAGGGCTGTAAAGAAAAATAAAACAAGAGAATGAAAAAGAATGTTAGGGTGCAGTTCCGTGTTACAAACTGTGGTTGCTCAGATGGAGGGCACCTCGGGTAAGTGCCACATGAGCAGACACCTGACAGAAATGAAGGAATGAGCCACATTGCTACTTGAGCGGAGGGCAATCAAGATTGCCTAGGAAAGTGCCTAGGGAAGGAGAACATGGGACACGTCTGAGATAAAACAGGTGGCAATGCGGAGGAGGTCAGGAGGGAAAAGATGATCAGAGAGGAGAAATAGCCAGATCAAGTAGGGCTTTATAATACATGGTATGGACTTTTATTCAGTGAAATGGACAGTCATAGGGTATGTCGTGAACAGGAGAGTTGTGACATGACCTAAATTTTAGCAATATACTTCTGGCTGTGAATAATGTAAGACAAAAGGGTGGAATAATCTATGTAAGACATGACAGTGCTACGTAATACAGTTGCCGTGGTGCAAGGACTAAGAAGTAGGTGTGTTGGTGTGTTAGGTACATTTCACAGAAATATCAATAGTATGTGCTAATGCAATGGATGTCCATTTTCAGAGAACATGCAAATCCTAAAGTGACTCAAGTTTTTATTTTACTCAGCAACTGGAGGAATGGAGGTGCCACTGATTGAAATAAAAATAAACCTTGGAGTACAATAAAAGTGAATGGATATTTATTTTCACTCAAACATTTTAAATTTTAGATACTTATTATCGCTGAAGACACCATTTAGGTAGGCTTATAACTTCATATTTTGGAGGAGTATTTTGTCCCTATGACCCTGGACAAAAGGTCTAAGAGTGATGCAGACACTGGCCCTCAGTGTCCGCGTCATAATGGACGAAATGAGACATTCACACGGACTACCAAGACTGGTGGAGGAAAAGGAAACCATGGCTCTTCTCTCAAGGGGAGCAAAAGCCGAGGCCCTTGCAGTGACCGGCCTTTAGTGGGTTTCTGGGCACACTACCTGATGGTCCTCGTTTACTATGCACAGATTGCTTTAGGTGATTACTTTTACAGAAAACAAAGGAGAGGATGACAGTAATCACATCACAGAAGAAGGATATTTGCAAATGAAAAGAATAAAAGTGGTTGAACTGTTTACACTGGTCCTAGAAAGGTTTAGCATGGTTTTTAAGAAGTTACTTTGCAGTAAATGTTTGCCACAAATCCGGTGAGGGAGTTTTTAGCAAAAAGCAAGACTCAAAGTGGCCTAGGTCCATAGCAGGCCTGATCCCCCACAGGAGAACCTATCCATGGGCCTGAGTCTTGTGCATCTCCCAGTGGGAGTTGGGCCCATGCCACGCCGAATGGTCCCCTACACAAGAGTTTTCCCTGTGTAGTAGTTCTAAAGCCAGGAGAAAGATGCGATTACCTAAGGAGTGAATCTAGAAAAACTGTAAAAACTGTTTGTGTCCTTTGAACCAGGAATTCCACTGTTAAGGAGTTAGCCAAGGGTTATAATTGTAACATTCCCTTACAAGGATACCATCACAAGACATTTATTTTGCTAAAGGAGTAAGAACAAATTTTAACAACTTTTTACAAGTCACTTTGGCAAAGCTATGAAATTAAACAAAAAGCCTTGCTTACAAGTAGTACTTAATGATTATATATATATATATATATATATATATTAGATATATTAAAAATGCATGACTATTCCTACATTTATAAGAAGAAATTGGCAAAATGCTAAACAGAATTATTGAGTTTGAAATATTATGTGTTTAAAATTGTTTATGTTCACTTTTACATTGGATAATTGCTCTCAATTTTATATTAATATTAAGCCAACTCACAATATAGATGTGCTCAAAGCTGTACCCAGAATGACTTAGACTTTTGTGTTTGTGTGTTTGTGTACACACACAGGGTGGTACGAAGGTGGGTTTGCTTTGTGAGCATGAAAGCAGTTTATTTTTGTATTATTATTCATTACTGTATTGTTTTCCATACAAACAACTATAAACCTATTTTTGCCCATATATAAGTAGATTATTCTGTAAATAAGAAGAAAGTAATCTTTGAATATTCACAATAATGAAACAACTGATGATATATAAAAGTGATTTTAAATTGTGAAAATCTATAAATGAGCTCAATCTTATACTTTTGAGTGAATTTTTTAGATTTTTTCTGCTAATAATTCATCAGAAAGAAGTAACAAAGTTGACTGATTTAATTTGAAACTACTTGTCTCTTTTTTAACACTTGAAGTGATAAAATATATCAGTATGCTCACAAGACCCATAAATAAAAAAAACTAGAATAGGAAAATTTTATATAAAACTATATAAAGTTTAAAACTATATAAACTATATAAAGTTTTATATAAAATCTTCCTACTCCAGTTATTTTATTTATATTCTGTATATTTATATACACACATACATATATATCACTATTGTCAGATATTAATACCTCACTTTGTGGGAAAACTCAGATATTTTCAGGGTATATACCTCTAATTTTAAAACAAAGTTGACTTACTTTGAAACTGAGGCTCCTCAAGTATTCATAGACATGGATGACTTTTCAACCACTTAAGTCTATTTTGTGAAGTATTATCAGTGAAGAGTGGGTTCTTGTGAGGAACAGGCTTTGAAAACTTGTAATTTGATTTTAAAAGTGAAGCATATTATTAATTTATCTGATCTGTTACTTCTGAAACGTAGACAAAGCAAGGCATAAAAATCACTGTGGAAGGGGCAGAGAAAGATTGGAGATTAATCCCGGACAGTTAGTAACTCTTGCCACATACGTACTAGCGTGGATTTAATTTTCTGTGTTTCTAGTTGATGGACCAAATTATGATCACAGATATGTTAGGCATATTTTTTCTGTGTGACACTGAGGGAACTGGTGATGCGGAGTGACTCCCATTAGTAAAATTTGTTTATGTGCCATATTAATTCTAAAAGAATTTGTAACTTGTGCGTGAACATGCATCTTACTCTGATACTGCACTTCTCTTAGAGAGCTCAGGGACTTCCTATGTCTAGTTTAAGTTGTGATAGCAATAATAAGTATTTTTATGGAAAAAAATGGGAAGCCCTCGTGGATTAAAAGATTAATGCTTTATTATCCAGAATGACACTTTGTTGTAAAGAATAATATTATTTTCTCGTTAGCAAAAACTAGGAACTCTTCAGCATCAAGCCTATTAGCGACTAAATATCAGAATCCACTTTGGGACTCAATTTTCATATTTTATATCTTAGAAAAGTGAGGCTTAAATTCAAAGGTTTATATTTTATTTCTTATGACTTTAAAATAAGTGTGGAAAAATCCTACTCAACCCACATACAAATGCTTTCTGTAATCAGACAGTTTGGAAAACTACTTCATAAAATGAAATTTTATAATAAGCTACTTTCTTTGATAATTTTATGCTGGTTTCCAAAGTTATTTAGCCTTGTACCCATATTCTTAAGAAAACATTGCACAAAGATATCCCTTGTATAAATCTAAATAATGAACAGCATTCATATAGGCAACTTCAAAAATTTTTCTTTTAAAAGTTAAAGAATTTCACTGCATAATCCCCCCAAATCAGCCCAGCACTGTTATCAAGTAAGTTATTCTCCAAATAAGAATAAAGTGGTTTTTAAGTACTTACAATGATGAAACAATTGATTATATGTAATAGTGATTTAAATTGTGAAAATCTATAAGCATGCTCAATCTTACACTCTTTAGTGAATATTTATTTAATTATTCTGCCCATCCTTCACCAGAAAGAAGTAACAAAGTTGACTGATTTAATTTGAAACTACTTGTCTCTTTTATAACACTTGAAGTGATAAAATATATGAACATGCTCATAAGACCAATGAATAAAAGAACTGGAGTAGGAAGATTCTAGAAAATACTAACTTCTGTCTTTATAACAACCAGATATCAGGATAAAGAACTGAGCAGGTAAAGAGACCACAAACTAAACCATCTTCACAGACCTCATCTCCACCAAGTCAATTCCTTTCTCACTCTGATCCCCTGAACGTAAAATTAGCAAGAGGAGTATTGAAAAAAGTTTCCAGGAAAACGTTGGTATAAAAACATTAAATTGTATACTTTAATTAGACTATAATTTTTCTTTGAGGGGGAATACTGTCATCTTTGCCAGAGAAGAAAGCATCTTTTTATGCCAAAGTTAATATGACAATCCCGAAATTTGAACTTCCCCATTTGGTGGAGAGCTTGCAGGAAGTGACAGACTCAGACATCTTGCTGCTTAACTTTGATATGTCTATAATATTTGGGCAAAATTCTCATCATTTCTTTCATGAATTTGAAAAAGCACTTATTTATTTTTATGTTTTGGAGGTTGGAATGTGTTCCTGAATGTGAGAAATCCCTTTTTCTTCACCATATGCCATCTTGTCTTTTTGACACTCTGAGCCTGGAAATATCTCAAGTGTGCAGATTTGTGATTTCCAAAATATCTCCTGCCAAGAAGGGAAGTGGGTATCTGAAACTCAGCCACAGACCTTGGCAAATTTTGAATTCAGAATAAAACTTTCACTTTAAAATTGCATTCAAAAGTTGAAAGGATTTTTATGTCTAATTTGTGTTCCCTTCCTGTTGTAGGATTCAGTGGAAATTATTAGAACCTGGTTTAAAAGGCTCCCCCACCTTTGGGCAGTTTTGAAGGATTAAGAACTGGATTAAAGATTCTATCCTTTTGCATTTAAATATAAAAATGTAAAAAGTGACAAAATTCTGCTAACTGAGTAGAAATATTGCTGAAGAAAACACACACATTGGGACTTCACTAGATTTTCAGGTATCTGAGCAAATTTCTAGTTCATAGCAAGTGACCTGTCTAGCAGTAGAATGACAGGTCTGTGGCACATTATTATGCACCTGTTAACCGAAAAGCAAGTGGTAGTTCTTACAAGCTGTTCATTCAATTTTTGTTGTGACTAAAACATGCTCTAAATAAAACCCAAAGAAATAAAGTCACATCAAATATCCAAAGGCAGGTACGATTGAGGGTGGGAGGTGGGAGAGTGGGGGTGAGGAAATGGAGACAACTCTACTTGAACAACAATAAAAAATGTATCTACCAATAAGCCTGGTTTGTGATCAATTATATGTGATATTATACGACAGAATCAGGGAGTTTATCATTGAATGGAAGTAATGTGATATTCAGATTGCAGATGAAAAACAAGTTTATATTGTTGTGTTTATTCAGGAGATCATTTGTGTCATGTATTATATACTTTGTCACTTTAAAATGCTTTAAAAATAACAACAAAAAAGATTTGAATTCTAGAAATGACAGGTCATGATCATCTAAATCCATCTTTGTATATAACATAATGTATAGCTGAGCTTAGTTAAAAGAAAGAGAAATTTTTGTGTCAAAAGATGAAGATGAAGGATGGTTCACAGCTGCTTGGGGTGTACACAGATGCTTGTCTCAGCATTCTGAGGACTGAAATGATGTCATTCCCACATGGAGACAAGGAGGGAGGCTTTGTACAGAATGATACGGAAGTTGCAGTTGAGACCTCATGCATAATGCTACAACCTGAAAGAAGTACAATTTCAGTGGAAAGAGATAAAAGGCAAAACCTGTATTTAAGCAATAAACAAAAATAAGTAGACATGTATAATTAGGCCTTATTACCAGGAGGTGTTGGTGGAGAATTCATTGAAATCATTTTAATCTCATAAATATACAAGTTTAGAATTTATAATACTTAAGTTTAGGACAATACCTTAAGAAAACAACCCCCAAATACCTTAGGACCAGTAATACCAGTCAAATCCTTGGCAAAATAACAAAACACAAAACAAATTGGAAAGCACATTCATATAAAATAATGTGGATGAAATTATGTGACATGCATCAATAAAAAATGTAAATGGAGACAAAAAGTTGTCAATTAAGAGATAATAATTTTGATGAATAACAAAGAAAAATCTACAGATACTCTAAATCAAAAAGAAGATACAGATGCAGTAGGTAATAATGAGATATAAATATACAGAAAGAGCTAGTATACTTATAATAAAATTCTACAAAATAAACTTTAAGTTTATTAATATTAGGAATTTATTAAGACCTTTATAAGTAACAAAACAAGAAATGACATTTACATGTTGCCTAGCATTGAAGAGTTCACAATACTCTTATGAAAATTATTAATTATATTGTTGTTAGGAATAAAAATGGGTTCTCTACAATTATAAAAGGGAAAATTAAACCAGATGAGAATAATACATATCTCTCTCTTTTTCTCTCTCTCCATACACACACATTCAATCCTAATTAAGATACGCCTAAAACTATTTTTAAGATGAAGTGATCAATAAGGATCAAGAAATTTGTTGAAAAAATAAAGGAGATGACGATACCAGGTGCCAAGGCACACAGAAACTCTGTACAGTGAAGACAATGAGACATGGACCCAGGATCAGAAAGGAATAAAATGAGATCAAGAGACAAACCCAGTGTATACAGTATTTCATACACGATAGCGATGGCACGTCTAATCAGTGAGGGAAGCGCGATCTGCTTCTAAAATGTCATTGGAATAATAGTGAAATATATTGTTAAAATGGATCCCTTAATCACACCATGTATTTAAAATATAAATGTGTTATTTGTATATGTAAATGAGATATAATCTAGATAAATAATGAAAAAAGTAAAAATGCCTTTATCATTCTAAAAAGAAGGAGGTCTCCCAAACACAAAAGAAAAAAATCACAAAGCCATAAAACTCTATATTCAAATTAAAATACAAAAATTGTTCATTGTAAGAGACTATAAAATAGAAAAACTATATGATACAAATTTAGTCACTGAAATTTATAAAGTATTCCTAAAAACCAGCTAAATAAAAACAACAAATGTAAAAAATGGTATCATTTTCATTATAGTCACTTATTTAATGAATATATAATCATAACGCAAATAACAATCAGATAAATGAATTTAATGACAAGGAATTACCATTTTATCCCAAGATATTGGAAAATAATTTAAAATAACCTTTTTCCCTTAGTAGTGTGTAAAGAAAGATACTTTGGGGTGGTCTTGGTTAGAGTATACACTGGAATTTCATTTTAGAGACAACTTCACAGTATTTATCAAAATTTAAATACATCCATTGACCCAACCAACCAACTAAACACCTGACATGGGAGGAGCATTTTCAGTTTAGTAAAATTCTGAAGGTAACCTAAATATCTGTAATGGAACCTGTCGCTGCCCCCTGAATTTCACATACTCAAATGTGAGAGGCACACGTCTCTTAAGAATGTTTATATACTCAATGGAAAAAAGCCTTCTATAATGTGTACATACATCAAATCATTATGTTGTATATTTTAAATATCTCACCATTACAATTTTATTTATCAGTTATACTTTAATTAAGCTGAAAAATAGTATAAAGTGATAAAATAAGGAAGTACATTAATCAAATAAAATGAAAATAAATTTTATATACACATGTAGAAACTAATTTTAAGGAGATGAAATCAGAGTCTGGGGGAGGTGTGACTACAGGAAAAGGTACAGACAGACACAACGTTGCCAGCTTTGAAGACAGAGAAGGGAAACCATGCCCCAAGGAATGGGGTTGGCCTCTAGAAGCTAGAAAAGGCAAGGATGTCTGTTTTCCCCTGGAGACACTAGAAAGGAAGGCAGCTGTGCTGAAACCTTGATGTTGGCCCAGAGAGATCTCTGCAGACTTCTGACCTCTAGAATTGCAAGATAAAATTTGCGTTGTTTCAAGCCTCTTACCTTGTGGTAATGTGTTACAGCAGCAAATGGGAAACTAATACAAATTGTGTCTTCAATGGACACATCCGAATGGTAAACAAATGTTTGTAAAATAAATGAGAGATATCTCTTAAAAGGAAGGAAGAAAGAAAAGAAGGAAGGAAGAAAAGAAGGAAGGAAGGAAGGAAGGAAGGAAGGAAGGAAGGAAGGAAGGAAGGAAGGAAGGAAGGAAGGAAGGAAGGAGCTAATTTCAACTTAGACAAATAAAGGGGAATATTTCTAAGAGAACAAGGCAGGAATCCATGGCAGAAGTCCAGCCTAGGCTCATCAAGCACAAGACCAAAAGCTAAAAAGATATAAAGCACAAAGTTATCTTTTGTTTCCATCTCCCTGCTTTTCTATACAGCCCTCCCCTAGCATTTGTGAATGATTGATTCCAGGACCCCTATAGATACCAAAACCAACTGATGTCAAGTTCCTTATAGAAAAGTTAGGGTATTCACATATAACCTATGCACACTCTTCCATATATTTTAAATAATGTATAGATTAATTATAACAGCTAAAACAATGTAAATGTATGTAAATATACAAGAACATATTATAATATATGGTTTAAGGGATAATGAAGAAAAAATTTACATGTGTTCAGGACAAATACAACCATTGTAGGCCTAACTACATAGTACACATCAGCAACAATGTAACAGTTTAAAATTTGACTATTTGAATATTTTTCATCCATGGGTGCTTGAATCCACATATGTGGAACCTATGGATACAGAGGACCAGCTGTTCATGCTAGATTGCAAATCAGCTCTTTGTATTTCTTGGTCAACACAAAAGAATATATTGATAGTTCTAAATGTACTTGCTACCATTTTAATCTACCAATGTAGATTAAAGTGCTATTCTAATTCCAAATTCACAAAAGAAAGAACTTGATTGATCCAATTTAGGCCAGGTATGGCCTGGTATGGTCCTCACAAAACCTCAGGGCATCTAGGTTTCACCACTGGAAATAGAAGTAGCCATAAATTGTTATCAGTTTTTCTACTGCTTAATATCTAACAATATCTTAATATATAATAACTACTTCTTGCTAAGACCTCCAAAAATACAAACTATCTTAAATTGACTAATACAATTTTTTTAAAAAACTAGACTTTTTCCAATATTGTACTCTAGTTAAAAAAACAAAACAAAATAAAAAACTGAATTTGCTTAGCTAGTACAAATTGATGTCTAAGTTGTTTTTGGCAATACCCTGATAGCTTTCTTCAGTTAACCTAGTATTATTAGATGCCTCTCTCAAATCAAACCCTTGATTTTACTTCCTCTGTCTATATCCCATCCACAATCCTATCAATCACAATAGACAACCTTACTTCTTACTTTAGAAAAGGATGTATCCAAGTCAAACATGGATACTGTTTTCCATAACTGTATGCAATAAAAAAAGTCATACAGTATTCTTTCCTCCTTACAGGAGGAGATAACATAACTATTGTGAGAATCATGAAGTATTCTGAGGCTTGATCTTATTTTAAGGCATTTCTTTTTTTAAAGATTTTATTTATTTATTTTTAGAGAGGGGAAGACAGGAAGAGAGAGAGAGAGAGAAACATCAGTGTGTGGTTGCATCTCATGTGCCCTCTACTGGGGACCTGAACTGCAACCCAGGCATCTGTCCTGACTGGGAATTGAACTGGCGACACCTTGGTTCGATGGCTAGCACCCAACCTACTGAGCCACACCAGCCAGTGCTAAAGGCATTTCTTATTGTGATAGAAATAAATAACAGTGCCCAATACCTAAACATGTTTTCTCCCTTATTAACAGGGCCTACTTTTAAGAAAAATTAACTTTCAAACTTTAGTGAAAATGTGTTCTGCTATGAAGAAATCAAGATATATCAAATTAATAAAGGTTAGAATCAATAGGATTCTTAATAACAAGATTTTTTAATGAGAAAAAATGTCACCATCATTACATTAAAATGCAAGACAACAGAGTACGACCCAGACTGAAAATAACAGGCAAGTCACTCCCTTTAATAATAACTTTTCTATGATTTAATCACCTAATGTAACTACACCCAGAGCAAAGAGACAAATTGATTTTCCAGGGTCATAATATTCCTTTGTAGCTTTATCTTAGAGATAGTAGAAAGCACATAAGATTAATAATGTTTGCTAATATTCTATTAATCTTAATGAAATAAAAGTACACTTTGTTTTATGTCAAATAATAAGAGATTAATCTGAGCAATTTTATTGAACTTCTATTTAAGAGAGCAGTTAAGATGTACAAACATAACTTTAATGATGAAAAAGACCAGTGAAAATGGAAAATTTTAGCTGAATTTTATCAAGGTTTTCTACTATGCATACTAACAAATTCAATGAATTAAGGAAATTAAAGTCATTGCATTTGAAGACTTCTCTGATAATTATATCAGCATGCGTTCCTTCATGCGTATTGAAAAATAGCTGGATCACATTCCTTTATTAGGGAAATTGAATATCTAAGAATATTCTCCCACCTGTTTTCAGATCTTAGGTGTACACGTATGTGGGAGGAGAATGAAGAGAGAAATGCATCAGTTTCCTACATGAGTTACTTTTGGTGAATTCAAGTAATGAAGTTATTAAAAGCAAGTGATATTAACAAATATTCTATGTCAATTCCATAAAAGTATAAATACACTGATTTACATGGCATATTTTACTATGAATTCTGGTAATCATCATGTCATAATGTTAACAGAATAACTTAAATAATTAATCTTTTTTAGAGCATACAGATTTTTCCCCAGTATATTAATTAGACTTTGGAAATCAGAGTTTGAGTAATATCTTTTTGGTCCTCTTTTATATTTTAGGGAACTGAAAAGCAACTGAAATGTTACTTCAATGTTAAAAGAAGCAGTAGTTTTCCGTGTTTTAATTTATATTTGAGCGAAAATGGTAAGACCTCACATAAAGGTGAGCATAAATTACCATACCATTTATGACACATTTACGAAGTGATAATGCTATTGATTCATCTCAGAAATGAAATGTAAAACCCATTCACGGTTAGCTTTTGAAAAGCATGAGTATGATTATGGATTAAATGATTAACTAAATATTAGAGAACTCTTTATAAAAGAATAAATTACCTTTTAAACAAATATTATTCATCTTAAGATTCTTTTATTCATGTAAAGAATTAGTTAAGAGCCAAACAAATGTTAAAACACTGTTTTAAAAATATTGCCCTTGCTTCCTGACCAATAACAACCAGTGGTCTTCATGCCAAATGCACTTGTTTATTTTTAGGTTTTATCCTCTTTTCTGTAATTGACCCTGTTGACCATTCTTTTTTCTTGCAGCTCTCTGACTCCTGGCTCTCATTACCATGGTTACTTGTTATTCTCTTTGTTCCTCTGGGTTGCTGCTTCTTAGGCTCCTATCAGACACCTTCGCTGAGCCTGTTTCTCGACATTTGCATTAACTGCATACCACCCACTGTTCTCCTCCTTCTCGATTGTCTTACTCTTGTTGGGCAGTCTCCGTGAGTTTAGTGTCATGGAGTCACCCAGCATCTGTTGATGGGCCTCCAATCCAGTCCTCCAGTTATGAGAGGTTAAATCCTTAACTTCAGATTCATATTGCCAGTTGTTCACTGGATATATTTCTATCAACAAACCTCAAGCATTTAACATTATATAATTCAACAGTTGAACTAATTCTCTTCTTCATCACAGATCTGCTTTTTATCAAAATATATTTTTAGATATCAGCATATATCTAGAAGCTTCCAAGTAATTACTGAATCTTCTTGGTCTCTCTCCTCTCAAATATACACACACTTGGTCACCATGTTATCGAGTACCTTAATTTGAAATACTCATTGATCTACATCAATCCCCTTATGGGTCAACCTCTTGGTTCCTGAACTAGATTAACCCTTTGTCACATCTAGCTTCTCAGAATGCTCTTCATATCTTTATGCACTTTCCCATCCACTACATCTTTCACACTGTGACATTTATTCTTCTAAGTGTGAACCTGACCATTTCACTACCCTGCAGAACCTTTTCAGTAGGTCCCGGTTCCTCAAAATGGCCCATGAGACTCTGCCGTCAGACCATGGCCTCGTTTACTCCCGTGTGTCTTTTCAACATTGTGAATTCAGAGCTGCACACTTCCTTCTACCAGGATATGGTGGTGTTTAAATCTTTGCACACATAGTAATTGCCAAGGGGACTGGATGCAAATACAGTTTCTCTGACCCCATCCAGAGACTCTGTATCAGATGTCCCGGGATAAACCCAGAAATCAGTATGTTTGGTACACATGGCCAAGTGATGTTGTGCAGGTGACCAGGGGATAGGAACCTGGAAAGTTAGCTTATGCCATGGCATCTTTGCCTTAGGTGGCTTTTTCTGCCTGCAAATTTTCTCATTTTCGTCCTGCATAGGTGCCTACCCGCTCTTCCAGAACTACCTGTGTGAACAATCACTTCTCACTTCAGTTTCCCCAGTTTTCTCAGCTCTGTGCTTCCATAGAATTGTGTACATATTTTTATTTTTTAAACTTGCTACATTTTCAGGCTATTGTACATATGACTAACCAACTATATTGACAATCCTTCATGACATCTCCATTTCCATTCTAGTCTAAAGCAGAAGTTTAATAGCTATTTATGGCACTTAACTGAATATATTCTACTTCTCTGTACATATGATTTCTGAAGGAAAACCCTGTATATCAAAGAAAGTAAGAGTTATAAACACCAACTAGATGTTCTTTGTTACAGAAAAATTAGCCATTTAATAAGATTTACAGATGACAATTTGTTCAACAGATGAAAGAACAGGATTCAAATTTATCTCAGCTGGCTAGAATAACTGGAATAAAACATGTATGGATAAATACATAGTATCATATTTATGTTAAAAATTAGTTGCACAAAAATTAGATGTGAGAGTCTTATTGAGTAACAGTTCATGTGAAAAATAAAAGGGTGTAACTGATGTCAAAAAAGTATACGACTCAAGGGTGTTATTTTACTGGTAATGAAGATAAGCAAATTTACCCTACATTTATTAAAGTTTGGTGGCCCCATCACAAGGGGGTAGAATGGTCCTTCAGCAGGCTACACTGAAGTACAACTAGTAAATATTATGTTGATTCTGTACCGCCAGACAGAATTATCAGTAAGAGAACAGAAAAGTAGTTGAGGAATGGTCACTTGAAAAATTGTCAGGAGGACTGCTTAGAAAGAAGAGAAGAATAAATGGAAAGTGACATGTGTCCTCAAGTGTATGAAACAGTGTCATGAAAAGAGGGACACGTTCTGGAATTGCTTCAGATATAACTGGAATCAAACCCATATTCTGCGGAGGCAAAAGTTAGCTCAGGGTAAATAGGTTTCAGTAGAATTTGTATGTTGGAAGAAAGCATGTCACAAATAAAAAATTTTTTATTCCTGAAGATTTTAAGAACACCTGCCATGGAAGGTTACCTGTCCTTACCAGGGTGATTCTTGGGCTAGATAATGTCTGAACTTCCATTCTTAAGATTCCTATTTTAGGAATGTAAATTCGTTTGCCATTGATGGTTGAATAATTTTCAAAAACTCCATGTTCTTACTCAAATTTTAATGTGTTGATTTCAAATAAAACACCCCATTATAAACTGTGTGTATACATAAAAAAGGCTGCACATTCCAGGTGAACAAACTTAGAGGGAGCTAATCCTATTCCAACCTAATGCAAACTCACATCACCTGTGCACTTGTGCGCATCGTCCCAGCTACCAGTGCCACTGCTATTGCCATCTACAGACTTAAGATTCTCCCTCCCCATCACCTCTCAGGCCTTCTCTCTTGGTTTGATACACCCAGGCACGGAGGATGCACAGGCATGAGGGGTGGAGGAGGCTTTTTCTCTCCCACTGACCAAACAGTGCTGTTAAGTTTAGCCATTGCATAGAGCAGGCTTTCTTTCATCATAGCCATTATATTAAGGGACTGAGAATTATTATCAGATTGGAAAATATATAATTTTGAGAAAAACTAGACATTTTTTAGAAGGCTAACTATGGGAGACCTGGTTACTCAGAAAAGCAGGAATTTGGGATGACTTGAAGACACAATCAATAAACAAGTAACAATAATTGTTAAAGATGTTCCTGTTTTATGGAATACTTTGCAAATATTATGTTACTAAATCTTTACAGCTTCCTATAACGTGACAATTATCAAGACTTTCTGCAGTGGAAGAAAGAGCACTTAAGTAATACAAAGTTCCATTGCTGCCCTGGCCAGGTCACTCAGTAGGTGGGAGCGCCATCCTACACACACACAGACACACACACACACACACACACACACACACACACACACGAAACACACAATTGCAGGTTCAATATCCAGTCAGTGCACATATTTGAGTTGCAGATTTGATCCCTAGTCGAGGTGTGGACAGGAGGTGAGTGATCAATATTTCTCTTTCCCTCTCTGTCTCTCTAGGATCAATAAATATATCCTTGGGTGAAGATTAAAAAAAGTCACGCTGCTAATTCATGCATAGCTAGCCTTACATCAGAATTTTTGAGTATCAATTGCCCACTCATTTTATTCTTTGAGCCAATCAATGCTTACATTGTTTTCACAATGATTTTACACATCTTGTTTGGAGGATCAGGAAACTAGGCACCGAGAAGTGAACTTTCCTGTAGATAAATAATTAAGAAATATTAGATGTGGAATTTTAGTCGAGGTTTAATGATCACAGAGTCTGCTACCCCTTCATACTTCAGTTGGTAGAGAGCGACACTCTATATTTTGTCTGTTACATTTAATTTACCTTTCTATAACTGCCTAAATTTGAAGATAATTCCTAAAATAGAGCAATCAAGATTTCTGAAACTACTTTGGGAAGTTGAGGTGATCCACTTCTACTTGTTTCTCCTACTGTTCTTTATTGTCTGCTCAATGTGTCCTGTCCCTTCCTTTGCTACCCAAGTTATTTTTTCCTTGCATCCTAGCAGTTTTCTTGTTGTGATATCAAAAACTTGCTAAAATATTAACAGGGTCAAGACTAATGGGAGAGTAACATGTTCTACACAGTAGTTATTCGTGTAAGGATTTGATATCAGCCAGGGCTCAGTCTGATTATGGCTCTGATCGCTCTGCTCTTAGCTGGCTGTGGAATCCAGAGCAAGCTTCTAAATTCCTAACCCACTTATTCTCATCTGAATACTAACAATATTAATACCTCCCTTACAGTAGGGACAGGGTTATTTGGTCTACAAGAAATGGTGCATGAAAGAGTGCCAGACACGTGGTGCCTGCTCAATAAATGTAAAATACAATAAAATTTCCTAGGTGATTCCGTTAGATTATAGGTTATATCAAATGATGCCTGACCATTTACAGAAAAAAAAAGAGATAAGGTCATTTCCATTCATTTTAGAAAAGAACGTTCAGGAAATTATGGTAACAGAAATCACATAATATCAATTCTGGGCATTAAATTCAGAATCTGGAGCCTCTGTTTTGCTTCCAAAATGTTGACACCCAAGAGAAACACGGGAGCAGCAGACATGTAGCCCTGTAACTTAATAATGTATCACTAAACCCTTCTAGCACTGCTAGTATATTTTCAGCTTCGTATGGCTTTAAAACAAATTTCTCAAACGCACTTCAGTCTGGTTCGATACACAGCATGACACCAGCTATGCATGGAAATCAGCGTGTATGGCTCATGAGAACTCTATTTTAGTTCCGTGCAGAGTGTCTGCTGCACTCACTCGTGGCTCTGCTCTACAGACTTGGCTGGTCGACATTCATACATCCATTAATTAGCAGCTAGGCATGATTTAAAGGATAATGTTCCCAGCATTCAGTGTATGTGAGGCAGTAAACAGCTTTTGTGGAAGATTAAATGCTGTAGCAAATCAGAGACATTTGGTGACCCCCAGAAGCCATTTGTTGCCAGAAAACTGCAATGTTACAATTATTGTGCTGGGGGAAACATATTCAACTGATTGCACAACAAACAGAATACATTTGAATTTGTCTCTTGCATGTTTAGAAATATGGCATCTTTCTTGTTTTTTTCTATTTTAATTGAAGTTATTTGAAATAAAGTTCGTTTGAGTCATTAAATGCAATGTATTTTAAAATACCACAGATCGAAAGGAATGAACAGTTCTGAAGATCATTGAATATTTGTAACTAATTTGGGGTTATTCAGCTAATATGAAAAATTACGAAAATTATTTTCTCTGATTAAAATTGAATTTAAATCCCAAAGAGGTTTGCCTATCTATTCCTGTATATACACTGTCAATAAAAATATGGATTGCATGCTATGATAATACATGCATTTCTAAGTATAATATTTTATAGGACTTGATCAAAAATATATTGTGGCTTGATATGAATGAAAATAATATTAGATATTCTAATTATTATTTGGAAAAATATCTTAACAGTTTTATAAGTTAACAGACTGACTTGGAAATTTATATATATGGACACAGACCACCCAAAATAAACTAATTAAAGTTAAAATAACATTTTTATAATGCATTTCCTTGACCAAGTTCTTCTACCATTAATTTTTCAGTTTTTGATCCATCTACCATTTTCTGAATGAAACATAATTGAAATTTTAAAACCGCAACAAGTAAATATTCAGCAAGAATAAAACACATGTTCGCTGTCATGCAGTAGTCAATTCATGGAGAAAGGTCCTTTGAATACATGTGCATGCTTATGTTTTAGGCTTATTGGGAAAAAATTACATGGTTTAATAAGCTCGTTTAGCTCTCAGTAAGAAAAGAATTCCCACCGTTCTTTCTCCATAATTGGATTTGGTGCGCACTGTAAGAGAAGCAGGCCTTTCGCTGAGCAGCGTTAGTAACCCATTCTGCAACAGCACAAAAGGCTTCTCCCTGCACGCGCCCATCGCCACAAATGTGTGTGTAACCCACTTCTCTCTTCCTTCCAGAATCCTTTTCCTGCAGGGCTGTGGGATTGCAGACAGGGGGGTGGTAGCAAAAGACCTTACAGGAATCTGGAATCCTCTTTGCAATATTTCTCTTTGATTTTTCTAAAGCACAACTTTTAAAGTGCCATCAGAAGTTTTCTAAGTTCCAAAATTGGTTGAACGCTAACAGTGCATTCTGTTGGGCGAAGTAGGGCGCTGCACTCTGTGAAATCTCTCTCTTCTTTGAATGGCTGTTGAGGAAGAAACATTCCAATAGTTTGGACCACTTTAATACCTACAGAAAAGGCTGTGGATGCGCGGAGGCATTGCCGGCACTGTGACTAAAATGTTTACTTTAGCAGACACTGCTCTATTAAATTTCAAAGTGGTGCTCTGAATTTTATATTGTAAAGGAAACCTAGCCTCTATTCTTGAAAGCTTTGGTTTAAGCATAAAAAGGAGAAGGCAGCTTTGAAGTTTGAGTGAGATGCATGAACTCTCCTTTTTTCATCGAGTTTAAACAGCATATAGGGCAAGCATGTGCTATTTATTATTCTAACTTATGACATGAGTGATATTCTTATTATTTCACTCTTGACCATTTCTCTTATTTAAAAAAGGATTTACATGTTAGTAGGAGGTTTCATTTATTATTCTCTAATCAAGGAATGTCTCTAAGAAGATAATTGTTTGCATTTCTCTAAACAAACCCATTTTATTGCTCTTTAATGGGCATCTAATTTTTCAAATTATACCTAAATTCCAGGGTTTTTATTGCTGCTCCTCATCCACTTCTCTAGCCTTTACCACGAACAGACATGGTAAAACACAGAAAAACCCTGTATTTGATTTTTGGCATAGGTGCTCACCTTAACGAGCATTTATTTGGGCACATGAGTGCTTGCATAATTGAACAATTCATGGACCAGAGATAATTGACCATTACAATAAGTTATGTCACCAATTTACAAATGGAAGCCATTAACTCCCTACTTTGCTTACTGGAATGAACTTCTTAAACCAAATAATTACAAATGTGCATTCACAAAATAAACCATTTCAGGGTCACTTCATTTTATCTACTTTGCTGAGGAATAATCTCAATAGTATGTAGTTTCTATAAATGAAAAAAGCATTTTATCATAAAATCTGTTAAAGCATTACTCTTAGCAAGTAAATATTGAAATAATTATAAGGATCATAGAATATGGAGTAAAACCTATTTAGTTGACTTCATATTTTCTTTCTAGAAATTATATAAAATATGTATTAAAGTAAAAAACCATAGTGTTATTTTTCTTAATTTGACAACAGCTCCCACTAGTAAAATCTTTTCTAAGCAGAACATATTCTTTCCTTGCTAAATAACATGATGGGTAATGTGTTTCTGAATTTGGCAAGAGAGGAAGAAATCCTTTACCAGTCTTTATTTTAATCCTCCAAATACCTGTATTTCTTTTAGACTCCTTCCTTCCTTCCTTCTATCTTACATATTTGGGTTAAGACACCAGGATATTTATACAAAGTGTGGAAACTATTTAAGAACTACTAAGGTATGTCGATGTGTTTTTAACACAGCCAACGAGAAGAGCCTACTGCCAGCGGAGAGTGATGCTGGGCTCAGACACACCAGGACTGCTCTAATGCACTCCAATCTTGGGGGGACAATGGACTTCAGGAACTGAGCAGCCCTGGTCTCTGGTGTTTCCCAATCAGCTATTTTATGGAACAAGATCTGTTAGCTGTGACTTTTGGCCAGACATTATAATAAATGCTATATGTCTTTTTTCCTCTTTGGGAGATTTCACTTGCACATTTGAACATTACTTCCTGCAATAAAGAAATCAGAGAATTTTCAAAGGCTCATACCCTTTGCCTTGACTATTTCGTAATTATTTGACCTGGTACCTGACACTTCAGAGTAATAATATTAAGAAGTAATGTAACTATAATTTTTACAGCCAAGTAACCTCTGCATAAAAATCTCTTTGCAATTTCAGGTTATTTTTAAATATATTTTATTGATTATGCTATTATAGTTGTCCCATTCCCCCCACCTTTATTCCCCTCTGCCCTGCACCCCACTTCCCACTAGCATCCCCCGCCACTTAGTTCATGTCCATGGGTCATACATATAAGTTCTTTGGCTTCTACATTTCCTATACTATTCTTAACCTACCCCTATTTTGTGCCTACTATTTATCCTTCTTATTCCCTGTACCTTTTCCCCCATTCTCTCCACTCCCCCTTCCCACTGATAACCCTCCACGTGATTCCATTTCTATGACTGTTCTTATTCTAGTTGTTTGCTTTTTTGTTTTTGTTTTAGGTTTGGTTATTGATAGCTGTGAGTTTTTTGTCATTTTACTATTCGTATTTTTTATCTCCTTTTTTTTAGATAAGTCCCTTTAATGTTTCAGATAATAAGGGCTTGGTGATGATGAACTCTTTTAACTTGATCTTATCTGAGAAGCGCTTTATCTGTCCTTCCGATCTAAATGAAAGCTTTGCTGGATAGAGCAATCTTGAATGTGGGTTTTTGCCTTTCATGACTTTGAATACTTCTTTCTAGCCTCTTCTTTCCTGTAAGGTTTCTTTTGAGAAATCAGCTGATAGTCTAATGAGAAGTCCTTTGTAGGTAACTGTTTCCTTGTCTCTTGCTGCTTTTAAAATTTTCTCCTTATCTTTATCTTGGGTAATGCAATTATGATATGCCTTGATGTGTTCCCCCTTGGGTCCAACTTCTTTGGGACTCTCTGAGCTTCCTGGACTTCCTGAAAGTCTATTTCCTTTGCCAGATTGGGGAAGTTCTCCTTCATTATTTTTTCAAATAAGTTTTCTTTTTCTTGCTCTTTCTCTTCTCCTTCTGACACCCCTATGATATGGAATTTCAGTTTAAAATAAAGATTATCTGGCCCTGGCTGGTATAGCTCAGTGGATTGAGCACGGGCCTGTGAACCAGACGATCGTGGTTCAATTCCCAGTCAGGGCACATGCCTGGGTTGCAGGCCAGTTCCTGGCAGGGGACACATGAGAGGCAACCATACACTGATATTTCTCTCCCTCTTTCTTTCCCTTCCTCTCTAAAAATAAATGAATAAAATCTTAATAAAATAAAGATTATCTTTCTAATACTAGAGCTATGCAATAACAGGGTAGAACATCTTATGTAGTCATAAGTACTCGGTCATTTGGTGGTATTCCAGCAAATCCTGGTTATTTGTTTAGCAGGCCAATGCTTTAGAAAAATTGCTGCAGCCCTGGCCAGTGTGGCTCAGTGGACTGGAGCATCGTCCTGTAAACTGAAAAGCCATGGGTTCAATTCTTGCTCAGGGCACATGCCTCAGTGGTGGGTTTGGTCCTCTCTGTCTTTTTCCCTTCCCCTCTCTCTAAAATCAATAAGCATGTCCTTGGGTGAGGATAAAAAATAGTAATAAAAGAACTCTTTATTATTATTTTTATACTAGTAAATTCCTAAGGAAAGTTCAAAGTTCTAAGCATGTTTTTCAATGCCTTATTTAAAATTTTATTTTTCATACTCATCACTTTGCATATTAATACATTAAATAACTTAACAGATGAGGGAGCCATATCAGACACTAAAAATCATAATTACATATGGATGCAAATGACTGTATTACTAATACATATTTAAGTCAGTGTATACTATTTTTATTCATGGGTAGTGATTGAAATTAATTCAAATGATTTAACTTAAATTATGTATAAACTATATAAACTACAGATTGAACATCTTTTGAAATAACTGACATGAATAAATACCAAACCAGTAAAAAGATGATTTTGACTTAAAGCCAAATAGTTATAAAACTCTAACAAGTTTTTTAACGCTTTTGTTCTACTATGCTTTCTTCATATCATGTCAGCTGTAATGTTTAAAATAGTAAATACTTTTTTAACATAATTGGTAATTCTTATGACAATTTCTACCAGATACTTAGGAAAAACTTTAGATATGAATCATATCTTGGCCTTCTCTAAGTGTTCTCTACACATGAATCAAGTTACCTAAAGACATCTGCTTATGACCAGATGCCTTTCAATGTTATCAATATTCTCTTTTGGAATATTTCAGAACAATTGTAATCACGTCATATGAATAATGAAGCAGAGTAAAACTGCCTGAACTTCAGAGACAGACATGGATATTTTCAAAAAGGCATCCAAAGGATTCTAATCTCACCGATTATAATGAATACAAACACTTGAATGCACCAATGTTTGTGAAAGCAAATGAATAGTAAAGCTAACATCCCCAAACTACATCTTGTTGTAAAGTTTCTACAAAAGAATTGTACATTATCTAACTACACTATTTTTAAATTCCCAGATTTCATTTAAAATGTCCCAAATATACTCATGCTGCCATTGGAACAAAATAATCTATTTGAAAAAACTAGGAGAAATTTTGAATTCATATTACATAATATCTAATGTGTTAAACTTGAAAATATTTTTATTTAAAGGTATGTTAGACTTTTCTTAGGACATTGATAGTTTCTCCGATTTACTCAATTTGAATGAGACAAGATTACTACTACTTAATGCTGAAACTCAATCATTACGCAGTTATTTAGGGCAAAAGTGGAATGTTCAGAAACATTTTCACATATGTAATTTGTATAAACCATAAGGTTATGATTAAGAAACCTTGGGAATATGTAGGACTCTGGCTGAAGCAGTGGTATCAGCTCCTTTATCTTCTTGCCATAGACAGGAATATCCTCAAGGATAGAAGATTGCTTATGTATTATGTTGTGAATTGAGAAACTTAGTATTTCTACTTTAAAAGTACTGAGTTTTTAAAAATGACTGCCAAAGCATAAGTAAATGTAACAACTCCAAACTCTCATCATCAAAAGTACCTAAATTAGGAAAATTTCATACCATTTCTAGCATGTTGTTGTGCCCTACGAGTGTTCATTCCAAAATTTTAATGGAAAAAAAGACATCACAAATATGTCTATTCTTTGTAGTTTCACAGTCAAATAAAACTGTCCAACTTCACAAAATACCCCACTTCACATCACACGTTGCATAAATTGAATGTAAATTTTTAATCTGGCCTTTAATAAGGTCTTAAATAAGTATTTAAATAAAGACTTTTTAAATGGCTTTTATTTTAACTTTTTAACTTATATTCCTAAAAGCTTCCTTCAGTTTGGATACTTCATTATTTGCATAGCTTGTAAGAAAAACCAGTAAAGACAGAAAACTGTACTTGAACAAGAATTAAATAAAAATAAAAATTAAAAAAAATTATTACTAAATTTCTGACAGTGCCTTAATGTTTAGCTAAGTTTGTTTTATCCAAACTCTCACATAGTTTTCTTTCTTACAAATTTTAAAAATCACAGTGACATTTTGTTAAATAAACAAATACATATTGATACGAAATGAAAAACACTTTGTTAGATGTTGCGAATGATGGAAAAATAGATCATTCCTGGTCATGTACTTCACAGTCTAAGGGAAACATGCATATGAATAATTCTTATATCCTAGGAAAGAAGATGAAAATCTCCCTCGTGAAAGAATTTAATGGGAAAGGAGAGATTACTTCCAGCAGTAGAATTCTAGAGGAAAGTTAATGTTTCCACAGGGGACAAAAACACTCTGAGGGGAGGAAATCCCCATGACTGGCAAGCAGTAGCACTTCACCAAGATTCCTGGTGACGATGGCCCAGAAAAGTACCTGACGCAGTGTCTTCAATCCAAAATCAAAACAACACCTTTCTAAGAGCACTCCATTTATTTTGAAAAAATCATTTTCCTCTGAGTTTTCAATCTCCTTCTCTGTAAAGAACATCTTTTCTAATCTATATTCATGAGACGACCTATAAGTTTGAGTAACAAATGGAATGATGTACAAAAAAGCACTTTGAAAATTACTATTCCAAATAGCAGGCTTTTTGTCAAGCTCTTCATGTATATTTAAGATATTGATATGGAATTTTGAGTGAAAGTTCTTGAGAAATATAAAATGTAACTGTGTTACTGATGCATTGCTACCCTTAATAAGAAGAGACCCGGATTCTAAGGAGATGCTAGAAAATTGACAGGCTGTGAAAGTCAGAGGGCTCTTTACCCTCAGGATTCAGGTCCTGACTGGTTAGAAAGAGACAAGGGATGCCCTTTACATTATTCTTTTTTCTCTCCAGGAAACATCAAGTACTCCAAAAGAAAAGTGAAAAATAAGAAAAGTAAAAGTACTTATAAGACAAGTTTTGTCAATTTCCTTCCCAGACTGTAAGAGGTAAGGGATAAAGTTAAGAAATTTTGCCTTCTCATACAAAAAAAAAAGTCACTCTATTTTTAACAGCAAAATATGAAGCGTCATTTGAAACAAATCAGAGTTCTAGGAGACTCAGGCTATGATGTCCGGGTCATCCTATTGAACCATATAACCGCATTCCATGCTGCACAGTTGACGTTCTCTCTCCTGGGACTCCTCAGTTGCTCTGAATTAGAATGTTCTATCTATCTTCTCAACATAAAACAACTTACATTTCCCTGTTAAAACCCTAATTCTTTCCTAAAATCATGGACTGTTTTAATGAGTTATTGATAGTTACCACCTTGATAATTAAATAAATGGAATCCAGATAAAGAAAATTATAAAACTAATGATAAATATTTAGTAAGCCCATAAGAAGTAGTTTCCTGCTATTAAAAATGCAAGCCTTTAGAAATTTCTAAAAGGTAATTAAAATACAATACAAAATCATATTCAAAAGGAAAACATGAAGATTAGAAACTTGTCCTAATTAACATCAGCCCTAGTTGGGTGGCTCTGTTGTCTGTTGGTTGCAACATTGTCCTGTACACCAAAAGGCTGCAGGTTCAACTCCCAGTCAGGGCACATGCCTAGACTGCAGGTTCCATCCCCAGTTGGGCACTTTTGAGAGGCAATCAATCGATGTTTCTCTCTTACATCGATGTCTGTCTGTCTGTCTCTCTCTCTCTGCCCCCACCACAACCCCCTTCTTCCTCTCTCTGTAAAATCAATACACATATCTTCCAATGAGGATTAAGCAAAATAACACCAATGGTATTTGTGAACTTCTGAAAACGGAAGTTCCCAAAATGCAAAGTGCCACTGATCCAAGGCGAGATCACTTGTGAGGTTTCTCATTGTTCTCTCAAAGATAATCACATGGCATACTCTCATTTTCAGTAAAAACGATTGCATCAGGCAAACTGCTTAAATATTAACAAGTTCTCATCAAATATTAACTTTAAACAAATTGGAGACCATTGAAATCTAAGGAATACAGTAATTTAATACAGTTATGGTAACATGTAATTAATGGTACTTCATAATAGAAATTTCACTCCACATTATGTATTTTAAAAGGAATACATTTAAAACAGAATTGAAAGAGAAAGGAACAAAGTTTACCTAAAGACTGTATATACTGATTGATGTTTCAGAACTTTCCTCAGACCTCACAGCATATGTCCTCATTCAGGCAACACCAAATATATTTTTAAAAATCAAAACCAAAAAATCTCTCAAATGCCATTTTCACAATTTTCAAGAAGAAAAATAAGCAAAATGGCAGCAACAATAGTGGCTTACAGAATATTTTAAAAGAAAGAGTTATGTACTTGTCAGTGTTGTTTCTGTGCAATCCTGAAAGAGACAAATGTGGGCATATTCACTGAAAATAAATGAGCAATGATAATTATCTCCATTTATCATTGCCTTCCACTTTACAGGATTGCAAAGTTCATTTGCAAGCTATTTGACAAAACGTGGGACTCTCAAATCAACTACTGTAGAAGGAAATAAAGCCGTATTTCTGTTAGTAGTTTAGCATGCAGGTCACTTCCAGTCAAGAAATCACCGCAAGCAGACATGGCTTGACCCTTTGCCCAACCACATCAAAATTACAACTAAAATAGAGAAGAACCATCACTCAGAACCATCAGATATCAGGTTGAATTGACTTCTGACAACTAAAAAATTAAAGAAACCACATCCATCCAGTCTGGAAGGAGGGATGCAGACACAAAATGGGCTGGTCCAATACCCAAGTGTGGAGGATAAAAATTCAAGAGGGATATCTCGGGGACCCAACCCCACACCAGGGCCCCCAGCCTAGCGATACAGTGCTAAGAAAATAAGCTCCTACAACTTCTGGCTGCAAAAGCCATCAGGGATTGAGTCAGTGGAAGAAAATTCTGCAGTCCCAAGTAGATCCTCTCGAGGAACCCACACACAGACTAACCAACACAGACTCATTTCTTCTGAGCTCCAGCACCAGGGTATTTAGTAACTTTAAAGGCACCAGCAGCATAATGGAAGAAACCGAAGTATCTGGCATCAAGGAGAGCAGAGGCCATTGTCTCTTTTCTAAATCCTTCCCCACAAAGAGCTGGCAAGCTGGCACCATCTCTGAAACTTCATCAACCTGGCTAACACTGTTTGACCCTCCTTGGAGATCCCTAGAGACTCTGTCCCACCCGATTTATGGGCCCACCCAAGCTGCTTTTCCATATGAATGGCTGGTCTTGGCACATGCTTCACAACTTCGTAAATCCTATCAAACTAGCAACAGCCAGCCTCAGTGAGTGCTAAGCCTGGCACAAGCAACAGCCAGCTTAGATTTATGGCTTGGCTTTATCTGGGAATCTCTAAGCCCAGCACAAGTAGCAGTGATCTCACATTGCTTTATAATTCAGGAAGGGTTGCCCTGGGCAAAACACAGTTGGGATCTGATTTTGGCCTACTCCACTCGGGAAATCCCTGGGCCAGTGCACCCAGTGGACAGCTACAAACCACTTTGGAGTACCACCACCCTGCCCCTGCACAGTTGATCCTCCATAGAGGGCAGAGGTTGGTGGTAAGGGATCACAGTCAATCTTTGTAGCTGACTGGCCTGGGTAAACCCCTTCCATTGATCTGCCAACAGCAACCAAGGCTCAACTACAAGAGGAGGGTATACTCAGCCCACACAAAGGGTGCAAATCAAGTACCCTGCTTGGGTGAAAGAAGAGTCTGTGCCACTGGACCCTACAGGATACCTACTATATATTAGGTGACACTACCAAGATAGGGAGTTATAGAAACCCTACCTAATACATAGAAACAAACAGAAGGAGGCTGCCAAAATGAGGAGATGAAGAAACATGGTCCAAATGAAAAAAACAGATCAAAACTCTAGAAAAATAGCTAACCAAAATGGATGTAAGTAATCTATCAGATGCAGAGTTCCAAACAATGATTATAAGGATACTCAAAGAACTTAGTGAGGACCTCAACAACATAAAAAAGATTCAGTCAGAAATGAAGGGTACATTAATTGAAATAAAGAACAATTTATAGGGAAACAACAGTGGAATGGATAAAGCTGAGAATCAAATCAATGGTATAGAACATAAGGAATCAAAAGACAATCATTCAGAACAACAAAAAGGAAAAAAACAGTGAGGATAGTATAAGCAGCCTCCAGGATAACTTCAAGAGATCCAACATTCACATCATAGGGGGGCCAGAAGGAGAAGAGAAAAAGCAAGGAATTTGAAGTCAATTTGAAAAAATAGTGAAAGAAAAGTTCCCTAATTTGGTGAGGGAAATAGACATGCAAATCCAGGAGGAACAGAGAAGCCCAAACAAGATGGATACGAAGAGTCCCACTCCAAGACACATCATAATTAAAATGCCAAAATTTAAAGATAAAGAGAGAATCTTAAAAGCAGCTAGAGAAAAGAAGTTAGTTACCGACAGGAGAGTTCCCTTAAGACCATCAACTGATTTCTCAAAAAAATCTTTGCAGGCTAGACAGGATTTTCAAGAAATATTCAAAGTCATAAAAAGCAGAGACCTATAGCCAAGATTGCTCTACCCAGTGAAAGTATCATTTAGAATCAAAGAGAAGATAAAGAGCTTCCCAGAAAAGAAAAACCTAAAGGAGTTCATCATCATGAAACCATTATCATATGAAATATTTAAGGAACTTATTTAAGAAAAAGAACATTAAAACTATGAACAATAAAATGCAAAAATACAAATCAACGATTGAACCTAAAAGCAAACTAAGCAAACAAGAAAACAGAGATAGAATGATAGATACAGAGACCATTTTGATGGTTGCCAGATGGAAGGGGGTGTGTGGGAATGGGTGGAGAGGTGATGGGATTAAGAAGCACAAATAGGTAGTACAGAATAGTCATGAGGATGTAAGGTACAGCATAGGGAATAGAAGAACCAAAAAACATAGGCATGGCCCATGGACATGAACAATGGTGGGGGGAATTGCCTGAGGGAGTGGAGGGTGCTGGGTGGAGAGGGGCAAAAGGGGGAAAATCAGGACAACTGTAATAGCATAATTAATAAAACAATTTCAATAAAACAAGAATAAAAAAGTAAATTGAAAAAACAGTTTAGCATGTAAATAAAGCCAAAATATACCTACATTCTTGTAGAAATTTAGCCTTCATGTTAACAAAATAAAATTTGACCAGGGTTTATATGTTTTGTATATTAGTATAGCCTGACTTTTACAAAGCTTCATTTTTAGTAATAATGAACCCCTTCTCACTGTCAGAACTATGACTATGTATTAATCAAACTTTTAGTTATTTACTTT
Organism: Sturnira hondurensis; assembly: GCF_014824575.4. Lineage (NCBI taxonomy): Eukaryota > Metazoa > Chordata > Mammalia > Chiroptera > Phyllostomidae > Sturnira > Sturnira hondurensis. Next base: position 906,485 of record NW_028098001.1, on the reverse strand, counting down.
TCTGCTCAACATAATTTCTCACCTAGACCATTAACTTCATGTTTTTATCAATTCTGCTAGTTGCAATAACAGGCTATATCTACTGAGTCACCCTAACCAATCTAAAACATTTGAGATGCACCTGATCTTGCTTCATTATAGGAACAAAATGGTGCAAAACAAAAATTTCTTTGTAGACATACACATTTGGTTCTTAATTTGACTGACACTAAGTTTCTGTATAATAAGAATTTTTTCTCAGAATGCCCTGGGAATGTGGGTGTGACTCGAGTTTTATGTTAATACTGTAAGAAGGAATGCTAACATAAAACTCAAGGTACCTGCAAAGCTAAGCCATTATAATATTGCAAGGCTGAGCTTACCTCCACATTTTAAACATTTTAAAAGCAGTATTTGAATATTCAACTTATTTAATGGAAATGCAACATTACCATGATGCAAGAAGACTCATCATTATCAAAAATGCATGTCCAAGGTATACTTTTATACTCCAAGGTTAGTTTCATTAACATTTAAAAAGGTATATTAGTCAAAAGAATAAATGTGACTTCTGGAAACTGTGGGACTTAGTTTGCTTATTGATTCCAAGTTAAAGTCATCATGGTAAATGGTGACTGTGCATCCACACCAGTGAGCATCCTTGCTCTTCATTTCTGCATCTAGGTTGCTTTATTTTTCCCCATTTATATAACTCAGATATTTTAATAGCTTCTTCACACTTGTAAATCAATAAAGTATCTTAGGTACTACTACACAATTTTTTCAAAGTTTGATTATTGAATTTTCCCTTGGTTGACAGTTATATGTATTATTGATTCTCATTAAGAAGATTAATTACATATATGGTACACAGTAATAAAAAGCAAAGACTGATATCTGCGATCCAATAGAAATATTTACCTTGGCATTTAAGTCAGTGTTGATTCTGACATATATTAGCCCCAGCCTAGAACAACAACTTTGCATTTCTCTGTCCTCCTCGATATTATATTGTCTATGCCATGCAATTTAAAGTTGCTACTTTGCATGAACCCTTCAGTATCCTCTAGACAACACAACTGACTTTAAGATCTTTGGTTACAGATTGTGCTAGTCCTGGGCTCAGTTGCTCTCAATCTGTTCTCTCTCCCCCTCCTTTGTTCTTTGTGAGAGGCGTTCACCTCTTTGGGTGAATTTCCCAGGATCTACCTGTGGGTTGGCTTCTGCCAGCATTGGCAATGAGACATTCAGGGGAGTTTGGAGGGGGATGGAAAGGGTAAATGTTATTCTCAACATCATCTTTGCTGGGAAGTGTATTTAACTGACTTCTTTGTCTTTGAAGCTTGCATCTGATTGGCCTATTGTGGTTCCAGCCTTGAAAAAAATTGACTCTGGCCTTTTAAGAGCACCATCTGTTGTCCCATCTAAGGGTGGCAGTAACTTCCTGCTATTGCTAATCTTTGTTTATTTCATCGGCCTCTTTTTAAAAATATATGTTATTGATTATGCTGTTACAGTTGTCCCATTTTTTCTTGTCATTCTCTTAATGGCCTCCCCAAACCCACACCCCTTTTTCCAAATAATTCCAATAATTAAATGCCAAGTTATAAATATTTAAGTGGCTACTTTGTTCTAGGTTAGACTCTGATATACCAATCCTACAAATTATTATAGTTGTATAGAATAGTATGACATTATTTTGATAGCATTTTATGTATCAGAATATTGATACATAAAATATTCATAAAATTTCTTAAGTTGATATTGAGGGTAAAAACTGAATTTAAGTTAAGGTTGATCTACCTCTTCAGCCAGAGCTTTTAGGCACAGAGCGTGTGTTTTGCATGGTAATCTGCATATTCATTTGATAAATACCTAAACTTTTTTCTTCCTGAAGCAAAGCCTTTATGATCATAGTAGACGATGAAAAAGAGCTAGTGTTCATTAACTCGATGAGAGAGACTTCTGAGTGACAGGGTGGAACAACATTTTAGAGTATAGCAGTGCTGTGCCCCAGATATACTTGTAGGGTGGAGCAGGGAAAATAGATAGGAGACTGTGCAACAATCTAGGCAAGAGTTCAAGGTGGACTGGCCCAGGGCAGTAGTGCTGGGGTGATGATAAGTGTTGAGATTCTGAATATATTTTGAAAGTAGAGCCAACAGAATTTGAGGGTAAATTAAATGTGATAGTGGAGAGAAAGAATTATTGCCGTAAGTGAGATGAAGGAAACTGGGAGAACCATATTTTCAGGGGTACCAAAAATAGAGTTTTACATATATTAAGTTATATTTTTACCAAGTACATATGTCATCATGAAAACTGGCTTTCAGGTGATGCAAATGCGACTACATGTCAGCACCCACAAGTATGATTATATTCTAAAGAATTCCAAGACCATGTCACCCCATTTAGCAAACCACTGGAACCTAAATAATGTCATTTTAAAAAGTCAGACTCAAAAAGGGAGCTGAGTGATCGAGGAAGCATGACACATCTTGGGTACTGCCACTGTGCGGGTTTCTAAAGGAGGACCCGGCGCTGTGGTGCGGGGGTGCGGGCACGCGGGCGCGCCGCCCCTCGCAGCCTTGAAAGCTCAACAAAACTTGTGGTTCAGTGCAAGTTAAAGATTTACATAGTTTATAATTAAGCATAACTTATTTTAGATACTCAGCTTAACTTGTGTACAAGTCTATTTTCTGCTCATTGGCTGTTAATCTAGAAAGCAGATTTTTGCCGTCTTTATACCATTTGCCCCTTTGTTGTTCTAAGCCAAGTTCTCAAATAAACAGGCAATTCCTTAAATACTGAGGTGAGTTTGCCAAAAGGTTTAGTGCAAAAATGAGTTCATATATAGTATATGACAGTCTATAAAAGTGAAACTGGAGCAAAATAATAAAATAGCATATACGGAATACATTGCACATGGCAATCATAAATCTAAGTTCAGGGCCTGTATTCCAGACACAGCGCTGCTGCTGCGTGTGTAACTGAACCTGAAGTTTCATTATTGGACATTTCTCAGAGACCTCACTTTCTAAATTAACTAGAGATTTCATGCATGCTGTCAGTCCAAGGGAAACTATTTTTACAGGTTGTATTCTTTCACTTTGATGATTCTAAGTGTTTGTAATATTTAAAATGTATTAATATCTTTATATTTAAAGCTAAGCTTATACTTAGAAACAAATAATATCAAAATTTTAAAGCAAACCCCTTAAGTGTTTTTTTTTTCTCCTTTTGGTCAAACACTGTGTTTAGAATTAGTAATGGTTCATTCATTTACTAAAATAATGAAGGGCTTTCTTTGCTTTTAAAAGTTTGAGAACAGAAAATCATAAAATAAATAGAGTATATTTCCCTTCAAGAGTCTTTGTCTACTTTTCTAGAAAAAATAATTGCCACAAAACTAGAAATTATTTCCAGCTGTTTTTCGAAATGTGGGAAATGAAATTCATCTAGAGGGTGTTAATTTCTACTGGAAGTCCAAATGATGGATAGATCATTTCACTACACTATCCTTTGGAAGGGATACCTTAAAAAAGACATGAAATAGAAACTTTTATCTGCAAGTTTATGATCATTTTTACGTCACTCATTGATTGAGATTCACACTGATGATTTGAAAGTTTAGTATTCAAATATTGTTTCTATTCTAAATATTGTTTACACCACACAATGGGAAACATGTTAATAGTATCTACACTCATAGTATATACAAAAATGATAAAAACACAAAAATTAATTACATTAATACTTCTGGCAAAGATCATGGTAGTTAATAGAAGCCTAATAAGTACCATTCTTCCTCAGTGAGATACAATATCATAAAAGATTTTAAAATATTTTTGCAGTTAAAAAAGGAAAAAAATTGATGTCATAAACCTCAACAGATGATTACAAAAGAAAAAGTAAGTAAAGTTATAGCATCATGGTATTGCCTCTAACTTGCTTCCATAGTCCCCTGCTTAAAGACACAATGACTAAAAAGTGTAGTTAGAGTATAAAATATGTGGGCCACAAAAGTTAGTTCCAAAGGGAAATTAAAGAGATCTCAGCAGAACCTCAAGGAGAACTTAAACAAAGTATGTCAGTACAAAGAAAAAATCTGGGCAAAATTTTCTACATACCATCAAAGAAAATGAAATTACATTAAATATACAGTATATTACAGAAGAGAACATTAAAGGGTAACTATTAAGTCTAGAAAAAATGTAAGCCAAGGAACAGAAGATATGATTGAAACTGCTACTGTTGGAATGCACATCTCTCTTGCTTAAGGGAAATTCTCTAGTCCTGGATGTTGTATTTTGCCTTTCTGATAAGGGTGGCAATGACTAGAATGAATTTGAAAGCTATGTGATGTAGATCCAGAGTCATAATTAACATTAACACAAATCTTTGAATAACTTCATGGGGAACCACCTAGCAACTTGGGACCTACACCCTGAGTTGTTATGTAAGTGGAAAATGAACATAAAGCAGGGGTGGAAGGGGGTGTTCTTTAGTATGGAATCCAGTAATACCACAAGTACCTCAACTGGGTAATTTGTGCTTGGTATAAATGAGAGTTTGTTGTATTAGAACAATGAAGAAAAAACATGAAATCTGTTTCTTTTAAAGATACAATATTAGAGATTTAAAAAGACAATGAGAACAAAAAAGCAAAACTACAGAGTTTTGCCCAAAAGGGGGGAAGTGAATTAATAGATTCAGAAACAGAGGAACTTGACAGAAAAAAAAAGAAATGGAAATTATGTTGCAGACATAAGTCCTGAGATAATCACAGTGAAAGCAGATATACAATTCATATAATCTAACATCACAATAGTTTATATTCCTGAAGTAGATAACTCAACAAATAGAATGAGAAATTATTCAATAATGCAGTATAAGGAAAAATGTCTACAATGAAAGAAGAAAGCATCTATAGACTGAGTGTTGTGCCATTTTCCAGGAAAAACTTGATATAGTACAGCTAACCATGAGTCATATCCATATTATATCACTGAATGTCTACAATAAAGAAAGAATTTTTAGTCATCCTGGAAGATAAATAGACACTTACAAGAAGAAAAAATTAGGCTTATTTTAAACTTCCCTTCATAACATTCACTATCAGAAGATACTAAATCCATGTGCACAAAGTTCTGAGAAAAATTTTAAAAGGCCCACGATTCCTTAAACACTGACCACGTATTACTCAGTTGTATGATAGAGTTTATCAAATATAAAAGTACTCAGATAATATAATACTAGTGCCCCTTTGTGAAAAGTAAATTCCTGAATGTCAGATCCAGTCAATCAACAAATGAACCAAAACGTAGAGTCAGAAATGAAGATGCTGACAAAATGTAAAGTCATAATGTCTCCTTTCAAGGAGTCATCATGTTTACAAGAGAGAAACAAATTCCTTCGAGCGTAATGATAAAATATAATGATATAATTTGTACAGCTTTATGAGAAAGAATGAAGTTGAAAATTATAATGTATTTCTACTCTATTATTCTGTGTCGAGAAGAGGAACACAATGAAGGGAAGACAAGGCCCTAGATGACTCACACAGGGTTTACTTCTCTAAAGGGTACTGCAGAATGCCAGCAAAATCGGAACACAAAACGACCAATCAGCATGCCCTGGAGCCAGTGGAAAGACAATCATCTGTACCCTCGAGTCTTCACAAGGAGTTGCCAGTAACGATTTCTGATTGTGAATCACTTCAGATATTTTCCCTTCTCCTTTCTCATGCCTTCTATACATAGTCATATATAAGTAAGCCTGAAATAGTGTTAGTGCTAGCCAGTCAACATATGCCAGGGCCCATTTCCTCTGGGCCAAGTGCTCCCCCATTAATCTTTGAGTTTACCTAATATAAAAAAACAATAACAAGGTAGGGTCCCAAATACCCAGCATCAGCCTGGATCCCATTGATCACACTCTCCAGGCTTACACAGCCTGATGTAAGACATTCCTTGACTCAGGGCTATGTAATAAGGACAAGGAGCACTTACCCAGATGTCTCAGTCAGTCATGTTTATAGGTCTTTTAATAAGCTCTATCCTGCAGCTAATTACCTCATCATTTATAGCCAGAGTAAATCGATACAGCAAAAAAAAAAAACAAACCTGAAACGTGTAGATTTTTTTAAAAAACATAATGATCTAACCTCGTAATGTGCTCCATAAGTCCTTAGCCTTAGCTTGATCATTTTCAAGTATGTCTTACAATGAAGAAACATTTATCTAAAAATCATCAGATCCTTTGTGTTTTCCTGTTTCATTTTTCTATTTAATTCAAATAGAATGGAATATAATTTATGTATTATCATCCAACTGTAACCTAAAAATATATGAATCTTCATTCTATCCATTATTTCACCAATATTCTTAGGTGGAGAGCTGTACAGAATGGCCTTACCTAATGTTAACGATGACTGTTTTTAGTATTGTTGTAATGACGGCCAAGTACCCTCTCTCGAGTTAGAGAATTTATTAGAGTGTGAATAAGATTCACATACTTTGACTCAGTGTGCCTCTGTAAGTCTCCTCTTGGCTGTGCCATTCTCTCAGGCGTTCCTTGTTGGTGATGATCTTGTGGAGGAGAATTCATTACAAATTGATAGACTATCTCTCAGTATTTATCTGATGTTTATCTTCTGATTAGACAGGGGTTATGTGTTTTGCAGAGGAGTGCCACATAGAAAAGATGCCATTTCATCACACCAGGTTGAGGATTCACACTATCAAAGTGACGTCACTGCTGATCAATCGAAATCAGCCTTGGTTGCTTGCTGAGGTAGGATTTGCCAGGTTTCTCCACTGTTAAGGTACCCTGCTGCCCCCTCCTTTTTCCATGCCGTTCTCTTTGGAAGCAATGAATTTGTTTTTAACCATCACAGAAATAAAGGAATATAGTTAAATCAGTATTTTGAAAAAATTTGAACAGATTTTTTAAAAATTATGCGTTTGCTAGAAAACAGAAACTCTAATAATTAGCTAATTCTTGTTGAATGTTTACTAGGTGCTACATATGAATCATCTCATATAATCATTAATCTAACTCTAAGTGAAGTATGTATTGTCCCCATTTTATAGACACAAGGAACTGACTCAAAAAGAGGCTTATTCGCCCAAGACCACACATATTTGCATAACTACTTTTCAAATCTGGCTCCTATGTGATTCAAAGACATGCCATGCATCCTGCCATGGAGATAGTAGATGCTTTTTTTAAAAGATTTTATTTATTTATCTTTTAGAGGGGAAGGGAAGGAGAGAAGGAGAGAAATATCATGTATGGTTGCCTCTCGTGAGTCCCCTGCTGGGAACCAGCCTGCAACCCAGGCATGTGCCCTGACTGGGAATCGGACCATGATCATGTGGTTCGCAGGTTCGTGCTCAATCCACTGAGCTACAGCAGCCAGGGCCAGGAGATAGTAGATGCTTTTGAAAAGATGAAATCTCTAACATGTCTGCTGTAATGTCTAGACATTAAGTTTCAGGGAAATATCAGAGGTCCCATGATGTCCTTTTAGCAAGTTAAGCCTACTTGGTTACTATGTATTAAACATTTTCATTGTTGGGTTTTTGTTGCTAAGTGAACTACCTTGCTTTCTTTGTCTCCATTGACTTCAATTTGGCTGGCATAAACTTCTTTTTAACATGCTAATGATATTTCTGTTCTCCATAGAATAAATAACATCATATAATATTATCAATAAATGAGTCTACTATTTATTCTGTCAGTGAAACTGAGTCTAAAGCATTATTTAAATAAGTCTATTTTATGCCAAAATAAGTAACTAGTGCAGTTCTTTCCTCCCTACTATTTGAAAATACAAGTCAGCTTTAGGTAAAGGGAATGCAAAAGCATTAAAGAAAGTAAATTTACATTAATGCTGACATTTAAATAACTAATATGTCAGGATAAAAAAAGACAGTGCAAAAATCAGTGAAGGATATGATTACATTTCACAAGTCTTTAGCAGAGATTTTGAGTTAATTTATTTTTAGTAGCCAAAACATCTGATAAGATAAATAGATTGAGGTAAAAAGAAACACTTGGTAAAATTGTTATTGCTGTTAATCATTTTTACAAAAATCTGTCAGGGTATTAACTTACACAAAACAGCCAAATTTCTTTATATTCCAATTTTTAGTAAACAAACATGGCTGTGAATTAAAACTATCCTCCCAATTTGTCTTAAAAACTACAAACACCATGAGAACTACTCTGAAAATGATAGTGTTAAGTATCTTTTAAAATTGAATTAAAAATCAGGCACAGAAGAGTTACTTAATTTCACTGATGTCATGCAGAAAATCTGATATTGAAATAGGACACCAAATTCTCATTTATATTCCCTATGAACAATAGCCTCACTTTTTGTAGCATACAAATTCACACTGTAAATTGGTGATAGTGATTAGCATTTGAATAGATAGAAGGCAGTAGGAACTTTTGATCTTGGTTAACATTATATTGGTCAATAGGTTTGGAATTAGAATATCAGCTTAGATGTTTATTTAAAAAAGTAGGAAAATAGTTGGTTGTCTGTACAAGATGCCAATAAGAGATAGAAATAATCCTTAACTTTTATTCACTTTTCATAAAGCACATATTTTTATTCCCTTAAGGCCAGGGCCTTTGCAGTCACTGCAAATATAGCAGGCTCCAGACCCCTGTTAACTACTAAAAAATGCACATTTCATCCTTGGTTGAATATTGTTATTGCCTCTGTATTTACATTGCACGGGGTATAGAGATATAGCATCTATTTTCCATTAAACAAAATCATAACTGGTATGTGGAGGTATGGAATTGGCTTCTGAATTCTTGCTGTCTTTGTAAGATATGGTGTCCTCACTTGAGCTTTCCTAGCCTTCGATAAGAGCAGTTTTTTGTTTGCAAGAGGAAACAGCACCACCTTGTATCCTGAAGTAAAGCTACAGTTCCTCTAAGATCTCCGAATGCTGATGTCTGTGTTTCAAATATACGTACTGATGTACTGATGATTAAGTTACAAAGCAGATGAAGTTTAACCGTGGGCCAGCGCTACATTAGGTTCTACTGCATTCTTGCTAAGCCATTAAATTGATGCTACTATATTCACCCTCCAATAGTACTTTTTGTTACTATCAAAATTTACTCTGATACAAACTAAATGCAGAAAATGTTATACATTTAATTGTGCAATATCTAGCAAATAGATAATAACCTTCAAAATCTCTGAAAGTGGTGATTAAACTGGATGTTGTTTTATCAAACTGTATGTACATAAAAAAGAGGACAGGTTTGCTAACCTATATTGTAGATGTTTTAGATAACTCTAAAGCTCACAAAAGGCATAAACAAATGCTTCGATGTTATATAAATATATAAATAGAAACTAATTTACCTAAATATATTTATTGAGGTTACCCCAGCATAACTCTATGGCATTTCATTTTATTATTATTTTTTTAATTTTTCATGATATATAACTTATTTAAACCTTCATTTTACCCTCCAGAAAAAAATCAGCATTGCTTTAGTATATGTTTAGGTATTTTTAACTGACCATAAAAATGATTCTATACAAATATAGGCATGGATATTAAAGCTCTTCACGAGTGTCATGAAATGGTATTCAGTCAGTTTTTTATACAGGTGGAAAATCAAAGGTCAAAATTGTATTTGTGACTTAGAAAAATCATGATGTACACTGTGATCCACATTAGTATGCTAAAATATTTCTTCAAAAGCGTGTATGTGTATGTATAAACATATATATAAAACAAATATTTTCCTAACAATGGTAAGATTTTCTGCTGTCTAACCCATTGCATATTTCAATTAAATCTAATTCATAATTCATTGTAAATATACAGGATATTAAAAATAGATTTATACAAAATCTCAACTGCCTAAAAGCTAGTGTACAAGTTTGTGATTGCTAGAGTGATATTTGCATTATTATTTCAATGGCTTTATAACCTCTTTAAATTTTTGGCCAAAATACAATAATGTTAAAGGTGGAATGAGTTCTTATTTTTCCCCTGGCCAGCACAATATTACACTCACAGTTGCCAAGTAAGGGTGACCCTATATTTGGTTTTAAGAATAAACCCCATGCCATAAAATTAAATTATATTATGGGAATACTTAAACCTAGCCAGGTGCCTGGAATCTCCCTTCCCATTCCTTTGATTACTTTATAATAAGATCTTCTATGAGAAAGGTTCACGTGTCAGATTCCTCTCTGCCTTAGAAATGCCTGTTTCATGTGTCTTTTAAGAAGTAAAGTATTAGAAGGATTTCAATGTACCTAACTTATGGTTTTAACACTAATGCTTATACCAATGACCGAATGGTACATAAGAGGTGCACAAAAAAGATGTTCTATAAGTCCCTTTTCTCACGTAATTAATGAGTAAGAAGTATGTGACACAACAAAGTTTACAAAGATGAAGTCCCAAGCTACACTCCTACTCATGACCAACAGTAATATAATGATATACTTAATTAAAGAAGAAAGAAAAGCATATCTTTCCTTAGAGTTCCAAGTAGTCAGTAGGCAAATTACTTCATTAGATCAATATATAACTTTATTTAATCAATTTTAAGGACAATACATTTGCTGCTTACTTTTATCAGAATTAGAAAGAAGGAGGTTTGGGCTACGGAAACTCATACTTTTTGCAGCATTATGGAGTAATCATGATCCATTACAAGGTTTTATATATTTTGTTACAAATTTAAGAGTATTTTCAATTTCTGTTGCTCTTGTTTTGATCTTCTGACTAGTTTAAGTCAGTACTCACTTTAGCAAAAAGGAGCTCCATAAAAATTTGTTAAATAAACCCTTTTTTGATAATGTATTAAAATAAAATACATCTGTATATAGGTATTTAAATAGATACAAAGTTAAAAGTATTATGTAACTAAAATACTATTTACACTAAAATTTTGAATGTTTCTATTTTTGTATATGAAATTAATAATAGTACTAAGTACAGAATTCCTCCAGAATTATCTATAGAATAGTATAAAAAATTATGTCTGGAAACTGGGAAAGCTTTGTGGGAGTAGTGAATGGCTTTTAGAATCCATCAGACCTTCAAGTTCCCAGCATATACATTTCCCATAACATTAGACAACTTCTCAGTTCTCACCTGCTGTAAGACTTATTTTGACCTGATTTGAGCTCTATATTCTTGATATTTTGATAGAAATAATCAACTATATACTACAACTAATTTCAAAATCTTGTGAAAGTTGGAAAATAGGGTTGGTGGTATAATATTATACCAAATATATTTAATCATTTTATTAAAATATAAAACTAAAATTAGAATACGATGTTCAATAAATATGATTCAAAGCTGAACATATGGTATATTTGGGAAATAATATTCTTAAATATGCCATCCTTATGATTTCTAGGGAGTGAAGAAAGGAAAATTGGAGAATGTTTAGAGGTGTTGTTGATTCCAAATTAAGACTGAATCAAACGTGAATAGCATTATCAAACTGTAAAGAGAGTAAGGGATCAAATGTGCCTGTTCATGACCTTTTGGATTCACTGTGAGTTAAACTAAATTGCTCCAGTAAAGATGGTAGGAAAGAGAAAGGACAGAAGAAAGCATAATTTGCTAACTAATTTTATTATTGTCTTTAATTACTACTAAAAGGTCATCACAGAATGGAGAGGGATTCAGGATGCTACAGACAGGCACTGAGTGTGAAGCTAACCACAGAACAAAAGCACGGACCTTCACAGATACCAGAATGTTGAAAAAGATTCATATTTCTAAAGTATCAAGTATATTAAAAACTTAATAATAACTACACAGTGGAGGAATAAGTTAAACATTGGAGGGCAGAATGTTTCTCTCTAAGAGGAAGGAGAAAATGGTGTGGAGAGGCAAGCCCAGATCCTAGACTTCCTTGGATATGCCTTATTTTGTAGATGTGAGTTTGGAATTCTATAAACTTTTAGTACATTCTTTTAGAATTGCATTTTTATAAATAAGTATTTAAAAATAAAACAAAAAAGAACCTAAATGTGTATTTAGTCAGTGATATAAAGAGAGGAAGTATCTTGAATGTGACTTTAAAGAATAAACATTTTTCTATATATCTCAGAGGTATATACATTAAGGACAAAAAAACTGCAAAAGAAAATCTTAAACATTTACACAATGTTTTTGCTTTAGTGTTTATATTTTATAATATGATATGTATGTGTAATGTACAACTAAGCAAATGAGTAATCATTTTTGAAATTTTAATTCCAGCAGTCTTGGGGTTATTGAGAACTGGAATTCTCAGCCCAGATATAAAAGAAACAAATATAGTGTGAAAGAGTTTAAGTAAAACCCCTGGAAGCCCTGAATTTCAATTGGATGCATCAGTATGAACTTGTGGGAACTTTTAGTAACAGTATCTTTAAAAATACATTTTTGAGAAAAAAATTAATGTTTTCTCTATATTTCCAGAAATAAAAGCTTAGAAACGATAACCAACCAATGGCAATGAACTTGAACTTGGTCTTAAAACATATGTAGATTTCATATGTAGAGTACACCTATATGCATGCACACTTTTTCTCTCACTGAAAGGAACCAGGGCTTCTTGTAGAAAAGACTGTGGCAGAGACCATTCAAGATGAAATGGGCTGTAGTACCATGTTGGAGTCTTTTGAACATGTTGAGAGCTGTGGAAAAACAACTCAGGGGTCATCTTGAAAAGGATCTCACTTAGCAAAGACTTGAAAGTTTGAATATTAGTATTAACTGCAATACATGAATGTATGCAAAATATGTTTCAAGCCATGAGTTCATAGTGAGAATAAAAAACAAAACACAATAAAGCAAAAATTAAATAAACAATTAAATAAATAAATAACTACCACCCACCAATTGGATACTGTTGAAGAGTGTTTTTCATTGTTTTGAAGCTGATAAAAAAGGAAGCTTTATGCATTTATCCCATCTTTCGCAAAGTGCCCCACTGGGTAAGCAAATACTAGATGACAAAGTTATCTTTGTCAAAGTTATCTTCTCTTTAGAGAATTAGTTCATCTAATAAGGAAAGAAGCAATAATTTAATTAGAATATCACATTTTTCATCTGAATTAATGGATCCAAATACTTATACACAACTGCTAATAAGACAGATAAAGGCAATCTAATAATATGTGCATCCTGAAGGAAAAATAGAATAGCAAATGTATAGTAGTCATGCCTAAAGAAACAAAACAAAAACCAAACAGCAACATATAATTACACCCACATACACATGCACTGGGAACCTAAATCTAACCAAGCCTTTAAATCCTACTTTCTATTTACAGGAAATACAAAGAACAGAGAAACATATTAAGCAGTGCCCTTGAGATATAATCAACAAATCCAAAATGTGGAAAACCATTAAACAAAGAGCTGATTGCTTTGATTATTAATTGTAACAAAGCAAAGTTGGACAGAGACAGAGGTCAAGAGAACCTATAACCTAAAAAAATTATATCCCATTTAATGAGTGATCTACAAAAAGGAAAATTATAAATTACATGAGACAAGTGAATGTTGGACACTGGATATTTTGTAATATTAACAAATCATTGTTCAAATGTTTAGGTTGATAATGAATTTTATTTATTTTCATTTTTATGTTAAACTTTTTAGAGCAGTTTCATGTTCACAGCAAAATTGAACAGGAGCTACAGAGCATTCCCATACAATCTGTGCTTCTCTTCAGACAGAGCCTCCCCTATTATCAACGTACCTTAACAGAGGGATGCATTTGTTACAACTAATGGACTTACAGCAATCCCTCATTGTTACACTAAATCATAGTTTACATTAGGATTCACTCTTGGTCTCATATACTTCATGGGTTTTGAAAAATATATCCATGTATCCACCATCACAGTATCCATGTAACCAGATATATAGTATTGAAGTGTCAATAGTTTCACTACCCTAAGAATCTCCTGTGCTCTGCATATTCATCTCTCCTTGTCTGGAACTGCTGGCAATCATTGAATAACTCTTTACTCTTTCCATTGTACTGCTTTTTTCACAATGGCAAATAGTTGGAAATTTACCATATGCGGCCTTTTAAGACTGGCTTCTTTCACTTTGTAATTCCTCCATGTCTTTTTTAAGAATTTTTTTAAAAATTGTATTTATTTTTAGAGAGAGGGGGGGAGGGAGAGGGAGAAAGAGAGGGAGAAAAATATCAGTGTGTGGTTGCCTCTCATGTGGCCCCCACTGGGTACCTGTCCCACAACCCAGGCAAGTGCCCTGACTGGGAATCGAACCAGTAACCCTTTGATTCGCACCTGCACTCAGTTCACTGAGCTATACCAGCCAGAGTTCCTCCATGTCTTTTCATGACTTGACAACTCATTTTCTTTTAGTGTTGAATAATTATTGTCTAGATCAGTGATTTTCAACTGTTTTCATCTCATGGCACACATAAACCAATTACTAAAATTATGTAGTACACCCAAATCTTATTTTTTGCCAATCTGACAAAAACTAGGTATACTTTTCATTGATTTACAAAAAATGATAGTAATTACCTACCCTTTTTCTCCAAAGTGACTTTCTAAAAAAGAGGTGCCTACCCAAGTACATAAAGATTTATGGTAACAAGAATTAACTAATCAGATGGAACCTTATTATGTGACATGACCAATAGTATGCAACTCTATTATATGACCTATATATCTACGGTTCAAGACAGGATATTTGCATTGGATGACTTGTTTGTTGTTAATATTTTAACTGACAATCTAAAGAGGTCAGTGCCCCTGACTAAACAGTCAGGTATTGCATGTTTTAAACATTCTTGCGGCACACCAGTTGAAGATCATTGGTTTAGATATACTAGATTATTTGTCCATTCATCCACTGAAGGACATCTTGGTTGCTTCCAAGTTTGGACAATTATACGTAAGGCTGCTATAAAGGTCTGTGTGCAGGGTTTTATGTGGACAACGATTTTCAGCCTATTTGGGTAAAAAATGTAGGAGTGAGATTGCTAGATCACATGGTAAGAGTATGCTTAGTTTTGTAAAAAACCACTAGACTGTCTTCCAAAGTACCTAGACCATTATGCATTCCCACCAATGAGGGAGAGCTCCCATTGCCCCGGAATCATGGTAGAACATTTGCTATTGTCAGTGTTGTGGATTTTCACCATTTTAATAGGCATGTGATGGCATCTCTTTATTGTTTTGCAATTCTCTTGTGACAATACATGATGTTGAAAATCTTTTCATATGCATAGTTGCATTCTGTTTATCTTCCATGGTGACATGTCTGTTCAGGGTTTTTCGTCGGTTTATTAATCAGATTGTTCCTTTTCATTTTCTTAGTGTGGACTTTAAATGTTCTTTAAAGAACATTAAATGTTCTTTAATCTCACCTAGATTTTCTCCTAGGAGTTTTAGATTTAAGTCTATGATCCACTTGGAATTAATTTCTGTGAATGGTGTCAGTTCTTTGTCTAGATTGTGTGTGTGTGTGTGTGTGTGTGTGTGTGTGTGATGTTCAATTGTTCTATCATCATTTGTGGACAAGACTATGTTCTATTATATTGTCTTTGTTTATTTGTCAAAGAGCAGTTGACTAAATGTCAAATGGAGCTTTATAGTAAATCTTGAATCTGATAATGCAAGCCTTCTGACTTTGTTCTGGTTTTGCTTTTAAAAGAGTGACAAGCATGAACTAGGGAACCATGGACGGAGCCAAGGTCGGGGTGGGATTGAGGGTGGGAGGTGAGTGTGGGTGGGGCAGGGACGAGTGCTTGTGGGAAAATGGAGGCAACTCTATTTGAAAATCAATTAAAAATATTTACTTAAAATAAATAAAGAAAAAGGAAAGAAGAGACAATGGGAAAAAAGAAGAGTGATGACAATAAGTATTGGAGAAAGTATGGACTGACAAGAGCACATACATTGCTGATGTGATTATACATTGTTGGAACAGATGGTTAGAGCAATTTGGTAAATACTTAGTGAAGTTCATACCCTCTAACCCACATTGCCAAACTGTTACATATACAAAACTTTGGCACACATGACAAGGTGTACATCGTAGCCCTTTTATATCAAAACAATTATAAATGAAGCTGGTGCCTACTAATGGGCAGATAAATGAGGTATGGAATAGTTATAAATCCTGAAAATGCATTGTATCTAAATGAGTTAATGCAGATAAATTTTAAAAACAAATATATTTTTTGAAAAAGTGACAAAGACTGATATATAGTGAATATTAATGTAAATTTTTAAAAGCATAAAAATTAATGAAGATAATGAAGATACATAGCAATTTCCTACTGAAATACCTTAAAGACATCAGCAGTATGTCTGTCCTAGTATCCAATCATGTTGTGGCTGGGCGTTTATGTGTCTTCATCATAGAAATATTAGTATCTGAATATCATCCCTCTCTCAACTTAATATTCCTTTCGTGATGCTTCTTCATCTTCAACTGCTTCCTTTAAGTGTACTCCTTTCCTATAACAAGCACTATTCCTGTGAAGGAAAAAAGATTAAATTCAACCTCTTCCATGATACCCCCATTCACCTAAACTCTAATACTCATCTCTAGTATAATTGCTAAAATATGAAAATCCATATTTTATAACTTAAAAATAGGATGCATTCTATATGACAATCCTTGTTCTCTAATTGCTTCAGAAGCTTTTTGCAGAAGACACTACAGAACATTTATGCAGGCACTGCGCGTTCTGTACAAATGTGTGAAAGACAAGCTACCAGCAGCATCACTTCCACCAAGTGGGGATTATTGCTACTCGGTTCGGAGTTTCTAGTGAATGTGACATTCTAAGAATTAAATACTTGAGATTTTTTATTAAAAGCTTGTTCACTTCGTCTATTCATATTTTGTTTTATTTGCCAAATGGAAGATTATATGGAATGTCAACTTTTGACTTCCTAGAATGTTTAGGGTTTTTTTTGGAAACTGAAAAAAAATTAAGTAGAAGTTATTTCTGAAAACAGCTAAGGGAAAGAGAGATACCATATAAAAGAGGGTAAATGCTATTTTAATTTTCACAGAAGTTGAAAATGCATTTCAGAGGCAATAAAGTAGAAAACTTTCTTCATTAGAGCCAAGTATGTAAATTAAAAATAGAAATTAGTCAATGCTACAACAGGGAATAAATACAGTAAGAAAATAAATACAATATGATCTCACCTTTAACAGGAAGCTAAACAACAAAACAATGAAGCAAGCAAAATATAACCAAATACACTGAAATAGAGAACAGGCTGACAGTGACCAGAGGGGTGAGGGGAGGGAATTTCAGGGGAAATAGGGGAGGGATTTAGAGGAACATATATAAAGGACACATGGACAACAACTGAGAAGGGTGGAAATGGGAGGGAAGGGGGAGCACAGGGGTGAGATAGGATGGGAGTAATAGACAGAAAACTGTACTTGAAAAATCATTAAATAAAAAATTGGGGAAAAATAATTCCCCAATGTATTTCATTTATTTCTTGATAGAAATACTTCTTTTATGAAGTTTTCCTTAAACTCAAGAATGAATAAGGCCTATATCTAAATTTTATATTCATTTATAACATGTATTATATGATACCTTAAATAATTATTATTTATTTCCTTTAATAGAAGAATCATTTTTTTATCTCAGTACTTTGTACATGTTGACAATTTGCATAAAATAGATGTTCAAAAAAGAACTGTTGAATAAATAAAAGTGTCAAGATAAAATACCTAAGAGCATTTATATTGAGAAATATAAGCCTACTTAGTAGGCTACTATATTAGCCTATAGTAGCCTACTATATTGAGAAAACCACACAGATAAAAGAAAGGACTTTAGATTTTTTAAGGAAATTTGACTATATTTTTAAAAATATTCTTTCAAAAAGGTAAAGCATTTGTTCTCAAATTTTACAATTCACCCAGGAATCTTGTTAAAATGCACATTTTGATTTAGGAAGTTTGAGTGTCAAGTTGGCCTAAGATTCTGCTTTTCTGATAAGTGTCCCTATTGCTTTTAGGAGTAAGATTTAAGAAACGTGTCTGTACACTGGCCAGTGTACAGACTCAGATGGTTGGAGCGTCATCCTGTGATCTAAAAGTTTCAGGTTCAATCCCTGGTCAGAGCTCATACCTAGGCTGTAGGTCCGATTCCCAGTGGTCTGGACACAAACAATCCTCAATCCAGGCTCGTAAGGAGGCACCCACTCAATGTTTCTCTTTCTCCCTTTCACTCTCCCTCCCTCTCTCTGGAAATAATGGAAACATGCCCTTGGGTGACGATTAAAAATAAGTATTTATTTATTTATTTATTTATCTTTAGAGGGGAAGGGAAGGAGAAAGGAAGCGAAATATCAATGTATGGTTGCCTCTCATGGGTCCCCTACTGGGAACTGGCCTGCAACCCAGGCATGTGCCCTGACTGGGGATTGAACCATGATTGTATGGTTCGCAGGCCCGCGCTCAATCCACTGAGCTATGCCAGCCAGGGCAAAAAAAAAAAAAAAGTATTTTTATTGTCTCTGCTCTCGGGATCCTCCCATTCCCTTTTATGGCTCTGACTCCTTTGACCCTGGTAGCTCATACAACTCAGTAACTTTTTAAAACTCAGACTTAAATGTCAGGCAGAGTTAGGATAGAGTCCCAGCTCTAAATTTGGTGGAAAAGTTACTTAACCTAAGTTACTGTATCTAAAATATGCTTAAAATGAAAATGCCCCTGATATGATTTGTGTGAGGAATAATGGGGGAAAAATGCTATAAAACGTTTAGTCTCATAACTTGGACCTGATAATAAAAATAACATTGCAGGTGTTATTAATGTAATAGTGGGAATTATAGTGGTGGTAGAGATGGGGGAGGTGGTAGTGGTATTAATCAGTATAAAGTAGAAAATACAAAATGAGTATATCTTGCCAAATCTTGGTAAACTTAATAGAGCTCATGATGCTTGTGAATATCTCAACTTTCTGTCAAGTGTCTCAGTCCAGCTCAGATAAACTTTGTCACGTCGTTATGCACGAGGGTGACAGCTCTCCCATCCTCCCTATACCTCAGAAAATTGTCTCTCCTGCCATTGCTACTACAATTAAGCCTACTTAATAAAAAGCTATGACATTTTCCCTTAGAGAAAGCTTCCAGAGACCAATTATGGAGATGTTTAAAATTTAAAAATATGTTGCAAGTAGTTTTCTTCAGAATTCTTTAGCTGTATCTGAAAAACAAAGAAAAATGGCAATATAAAATTTCCTTTACTCCTCAAGTTGGTTGCTAATTACTTACCCTCCAATTTTTCTTCAAGTCTTTATAAGTATAAGAACTTCAGAGTAGATTAAATATTTTATTATATTCTAGGGCCAAATATCATGTTTATGGAGATATTTGCCTTGGGCATATGTGACTCAAAGATCAATTTATACTAACCAAAACAAACCATTAGATTCAATAAAAAATAAATAAAAGTGCTTTTAAGATAATCCAAGTATGCTGGTACTTATGTTTTTATTTCACCAACTCCATAAATACCCTGACTCACAACGAAAGAAAAAAGTGCTTGAACATTAATGAGCAGGGCATTTACTTGTGGATGAATCTCAAAACAGCAACAGAATACCCTTAGTGGGCCAAGTAGTATTTCTAATTCTCGTTATGTGATCAGCATCATGTTGCCAATTTATAACCATATCTGCAACAATTGGGGAAATATTTTCCTCTTGGCTAAACATCAAAATCTACGAAAAGAGAATGAAATGAGAAAGAGGCATATCACGCAGATCTTCCAGCACCGCCATAACCAACAGACATAGTTCTTTGCTAGGTAACCTTGATGCTGGAGAAAAGGGGCTCTTCCAATGTCACAAGAAAAGACTTTCGGGGACACATGTGCAAGCTAAGTTTAAGTGTAGTGGCAAAATGTATTGGGATGAAAAGAAATAAGGTACCCTCAGGGCAGTAGACAGCGGCCAGGCTCCCTTAGAAGCTGCTCTGACGTCCCTGCTAACCCCCCATATATTTTCTTGGTTTCAGGGACAAGCAGGCTATCTTTTAAATTGTCTAACCTGTTGCCTGGGGTTTTCCCGGGCTGTGCTGGTCCCTCCTCCCATGCAATCACTTTCCTGGATATCCTGAGGATACATGCCCTTATCCTACCAGATCCTTTTCCCAGATTTTCCTAGGCTAGACTCCTCCCCTTTATGGTCACCCTTGTGGCGCCTACTGCACATGCCTCAGTTTTGCCTGTCATCTGGCCTCAATGCGCCTGCCCTCAGTAGAAGGACTTTCCTCTGTGCCATCCTAGTTTCTACTGAGCAAGTCCCCAGCAAAGGAATTCCCCCCTTATCTTGTATCCCCTCACCCCCACCCCATAACTGGGTAACCAGAGTGAATCAGCCAGTTGTTCCCCCAGGAGGCTGGAAAACTGGCCTTTCCTGCCTACTAGGGGGTTAAGGCCTCTTTGTCAGAGGATACTGCTGTTCCCAGGGACGTCTTCCAGGCTGTAGCTTCTCCGCTTAATCAGGCTTAGCCAGTTTTCTTCCTTGTCTTTTGTTAATACCTAACTAGTTGCCTACACTAAAACTGCTTTCTCTTTTAGCCCTTCTTTGTTTGTTTGTTTGTTTGTTTGATAGAGAAAAAACTGCATACAACCAAGAAGAAAACTGCAGGAAAGATTGTGAAAGATAATATACTTTAAAATTTCACAGGGTTCACCATACATTCTTCTGATACATGAAGACATATGAAATTAACAGGATCTTATGGTTCTTAACCTTTAATGCAGCTTCCTAATGTCATGAGTTCAAGGTAGCTAGCCTTCCAAGTTTTGCCAAATGACTAAAGGTTCTGTTAAGTAGAGGACTTGTTTTAATAACAGAGAGCTAAAAAAAAACAAAAAACAAACAAACAAACAAAAAAAACCCTTCAAAATTCTCCCTGCCATCAGGATTCTTGTTATCTACCAAAAAAAAAAAATCAGAATTACTTTTTTAACCTCTTTTGACAGAAAAAGCCAAGGCTGATAATTTAAGCTCGAAAACATAGAAAGGCTAAAGTATAAAGCCCCCCAAATTCCTTATGACATTTAGAGTTCAGGACTTAAGTTTATGGCTTCAGTGATCCTTACACGGAAAGGCAGAATGGCTTAGTGGCCCAAAGTATGTGAGTTGAAATCACATGTCTGTGAAGCCAGCCTTGGTCTTGCCACCTTGAAAAATCCTTTTAATCACTTCATTGTTAGAGAGTCTTCACTTTTCACTACCTTACACAGGTGCCAGGATGAAAATCTCTAACTTACGGAGCATATGACACAGTGTCATTAAGCAGATTATGATGCTATTATAACACCCTGGGTTCAGATTGAGAAATGAGAGCAATAGGACTCAACCTATATTCTTAGTATATAGCATGGTTGCCCCAGCATATAAGTAGAACCAACCAACTATACCTCTATGCACAAAGCAAAAGCACATATTACCATTTCATCATTTTGCCAAAAATTGAAAATAAATGCCTTTGCAAATGTTAATGTTCTCACTCAGTGTTCTTTTCTAAAATGGGAATCATTTTTCAGTGCTTTGGTTTTTCACATTTGTAGCATTGTTTTGTAAATGCATAGCTCCAAGCAATTTATAATGATGTTACATTAATTTGCTACAACAAATTCAGAATTGTTAAATGTTGTGTATTATTTGGCTTCATATCATGCAGCAAATGTCATTCATACATCATCATATGCTATTTTTGAGATTTTGAAAGAAGGAAGTAAAGTTTATCACAGTTGTTTTTCCACTTAGTCCATTTATGTATTCAATAAGTAATTATTAAATATCTCATATTTTCAGACTCTATGACAAACTTTAGGTGCACAATATCTAAAAAATACACAAAAAGGGAAAATTTAAAAATTACACACAAACGATGTCCCTATGAAATATATACTTTAATGGGAAAGGCAGACTTAAAATAAGTAAATGAATAAATATATAAATGCAAAGGACACAAAATAATTCCTGAATCATCTATAATAAATAAGCATGGCTTTGTACGTTTAAAGAAGAACATCAAGGCAGGAATCTAAGGAAGCTGAATTTAAGCTGAGATCTGGATTGGATGAAAAGTTAGGCAGATTAATGGCATTCCAGACAACTCATAGCATGTGTGAATGCCTGGTGTAGAAAGGCAGCTAGTACACTGAAGAAACTGGAAGACAAACAATGTTACTGGCACAGTAAGTCAGGGAGAGAATGAATGGACATGGAGTTGGAATGGAGCAATTGTGGAAGGACGAGGTCTGTGGTGGGAGCAGGGACAGAGTATATGGGAGAGAGGGAAGGGTGACCTTGAAATAAACAAATCACTTAATCTAACTATAAAACAACCCTGCTCATAGCTATTGTATTTCAGAGTAGAACTACGATAAACCCACTGGTACAGTCCTACATCAATTTGTTGGGATCCTTTCCTTAAAGATTAAGGCTAAGGAGTTAGTATTGAGTGTGTATTTAAGGATGTATTTGCACACATACGTACGGGGCACAGCATGTGGAGTAGCCGCAAAACCACAGAATTGTAAGCCTTGTATTTCTTCCATTAAGTGTTTGTATGATAACAATGCTGCACAAAACTGGTGAACATCATACGGGAAAGTGAAAGTGTGTGATAAAAAGGAAAGGAACAATAATTTTAACTAGTGTACATAGACACTTTGTGCCCTCTTTGTGGGAGATTTTGCTTCAAGCAAAACAATCTCAGTTGTTTACCTGCTTTCTCCCAGGTCTTATGCTTCTCATCCTGTCTGATTTTAGGATAATAGACTGGACTAGATAAAATTGAATACAGATAAATGACCAAAGTAAATGGAAATTCGTAGGTAAAATCATGTCTTATTCAACTCATGTTCACAGCATGACTTTTGTAAAAATAAACATGCATAAGGGTGGCAAATGACCAGTGTTTCAACAGTAGATGCTAAAATAACAATAGCATTTGTCAAACTAATTTTAGGAGGCATAGGTTCACTAGTATCTGCCATAGAGTCTACAGAGAAGGAAATCTTTTGTACAAAGTCCAGAGCAAGAATATTCTGTGAAATACAACCCAAAACTTAAGGCAGATAAAAAGCATATGT
Organism: Sturnira hondurensis; assembly: GCF_014824575.4. Classification (NCBI taxonomy): domain Eukaryota; kingdom Metazoa; phylum Chordata; class Mammalia; order Chiroptera; family Phyllostomidae; genus Sturnira; species Sturnira hondurensis. The sequence goes on along the minus strand of NW_028098001.1, from coordinate 883,356 downwards.
AGCACTTTCAAAAACACAGATTTTTAGTCCTATCCTTAAGAGATTTGGATTCAGTAAGCCTGAAGTTGGTACTGGAAATCTTGCATTTAAGCAAGTTTTACAAGCAATTGGCTTACAAAGTGACCATACATCACAATTTCTAAAACGGGGGCTTAAAGGACTGCTCTTTGACACAAAATTTAATGTTAGCAGTTAAACTAAGTGGAAAAATATATGGGATGGAGAGTTGCTCATACTTGGTTGGATTTACGGATTCCTTTGACCTAAGTGGTCTCACTTCTTCAGAGTACAGAGGGTGGGGAAAAGTGTTTAGAACTTTGTCAATCTAGGATTTTGCAAATTAGAACAGATATTTTCAAATTTTACCAAGAGAATGATGTATAATCAAGCACATGACTTCATATAATGGAGGGGTTTTTTACACTTTTAAATTATTATCTTAAATAAAATATGGCAAATGAAATTCAAATTGGTCTTAAAATTAAAATTTCAAAATGTATATTTCTATAATTTGTTATAACATCAGCAGAGAAAAACAAGCTCAGCAATGATTAAAGACAGGTAGCAATGCTTTGTCATATTGAAATAATTACTTGAATATTTTAAATGCTGAAAGAAAATAGAAAACGGCTAAATGATATAATTGGTCCTAACATCTAAACATTTTCCAACTACTAGATCATGCTGACCACAAATGCTAAAACAAAGCTACTCAGAGAAATAAGATATTTTTACCCTGGTTGCAAAATAAAAATTAAATCAGAAAAAAATGTATCCATTTCTCCAATAACAGTACAGTGTCTTAAATAGGCTTGCTATATATTAAGTGTTAAAATCAGGTAAAGCAATTCCTCCCATGTTATTATTCTTTATCAACTTATTTTAATATTCTAGGCCCCATGCCTTTGCATATAAATACTAGAATAAGCTTGTCTGTGTGTATCAAAAGCCATGGTCTGATCTGTACAGAAATTGCATCATACCTATATGAAATTGGGAGAAATAGATGTCTTTACCTTGTGCTGGGAGCCACTCTGCCTGGTTTCAGGAGTTGTAACTGCCCCCCAGGGCTAAGGATGAGTGAGCTACCTCTTGAATGCAAGCCACAAAGAAGACAAAGGTTGTCTCTGGCAGCAACACTGCTTCTGCTTCATCTCCTGCCCCCAGCACATGGTCAGATAGTCCAGGACCGGTAAGATGCCTCAGAGGAGGGGCTACCTAAGCCAGACACGATTACTTGGGAGGCCATCATGGAAAGACTGGGGGAGTTGCAACAAAGAGGGAGTGATGGACCCTCGCCTCCCAGTTATTCTGACATAGCCCGATTACCCCTTTTCATCTGGGAGAAGCGTTTTCTGGCTCTAATCCACTTAAGCCTAAAAACCTAGGATGGGTAAGGCAGTGCAGCCCTGTGCTGGAAAGGGTGGGTTCTCAGGGTTATTCGGCCCAAGAAAGAATATGTAAAATCCTGTGAAACCTGCTTTGTTTAGAATGCTCTCATTTAAATTATAAGGGTTCAGGCAAGAAGTTTGTTCCTCAAAGTTTTATGGCTCTTTAGCTAGCTGACCGTGATTGAGAACAAGTCCTCATAGTTCTTTGAATGCTATCTATTGTTTGATCCTTACCTGTATTCTTGTGCAAAATGAACCCAATAACATCCCCTTGAGGAAAAGGCTCTTGGCCTTTCTTCTGTGAGAGACTGATCACCTTTCTTCCCCAAGCAGATCACATCTTGGTAGTTTCACTTTCATCCCTGGTGGATGGAGGGACTTTGTGAGCAAAGTTGCCCCCACAACCTTCTTGAGTTTTCAATCCATAAATTTGGCACATCTCTTCTATTTTTTAGGCATCTGGGCTCAATGTACTTATTCACAACAAAGCTAAGTACATTAACAACTTGGTAAACTGCACAGGCTATATTCAAAATCATTGTGATATTTATAGACTTATATTTTGTTCATTTTACTCTACTAAATAATTTTCTTCTGCTCAAAACCAGATGGAATAATAGACAATTGAGTTGACTTGAAATGTCCTTCTGAGAAATATTATTGGGGGCATTAAACATTTTATTTTATTTTTTTAATTAAATATTTTATTTATTTACTTTTAGAGAGAGGAGGAGGGAAGGAGAAAGAGTGGGAGAGAAACATCAATGTGTGGTTGCCTCTCATGTATCCCCTACTGGGGACCTGGCCTGCAACCCAGGCATGTGTCTTGACTGGGAATCGAACCAGCAACCCTTTGCTTCACTGAAGGTGAAGCTTAGCTCAGTGGATTGAGGCCCGTGCTCAATCCACTGAGCTACACCAGCCAAGGCTATACATTTTAAATCATACAGAGTTTATCCTGAGAAGGATAATAATACCAGTTTATTGTTATCTTTGATTAGGACAAACTAGTGAAATTGTCCTATGGCGGCCAGGTCTTTGGAGGGCCCACAGAGGCCATGGGTGAATAAAAGTGATGAAAGTGAGGTTATACACAATCAACTCAATATTCAGACCATGTGCTTCATGAAACTATAGGACTCCTCATTTGCCTTCAGCATCACTAGTTCTCCTTTTCCCCCAGCTATTTCACCAAGTTGTAAGAAGTTAAATACAAAGTGTAGTGCCTCAAAGGTGTATACAGGGCAGGGTGAGAGATGATAAGTGATCCGGTCATCCCAGGCTCCCAACCTCTCTAAATATGATCTGTTCACTAGTTTCCAAGAATGGGCCAGGATTCTTGAAGCGTATTTTTAAATCCTGTTCCTCATTTTACCTCTGACTATGGAGAGAGAAACTTCTCAGTTGGGCTATGCACCAGATTCTTCTGTGGTGTGACTTACAAACAAATTGGCTAGCATACAACCCACCCACTTACTCTCATCCCCAAGAAAACAGAATGAAAAGCTCTTAGCCACACACACCATTTTTAAAGCTCCACAGGTGATTCTCAGGAAAAGCTTAGGTGATGGAGATTAAGGGAAGCAATGCCAGTTATTAAAACCAACAGGTGCAGAGGACTATGGAAAAGCCATGGCAACTTCCTGCTGATCTCTCACTTTTCTATTAGCTTTACATTTTCATGGGAATTCCTGTTTGTGACTGAACAGTGAATTGATCTGGCCTCAGGTGGAAACCAGTGGTCCCATGGCCTTGCTATTTAGAAAGCCGTAGGACAGGTAAACATTGCTTAGAAGGGATAAAGGGGAATTTTGCTTTGGCAGAAAACTATAAACCTCCCTGCAAGGTTGAGCTCTAAACTTCAGAGAGCCAATTAGTGGGAACAACATTGATAGGGCAGTCTTGCAAAAATGGCCATGAGCCTCCCAAGCTACACAACACAACAAAATCCTGAAAATTTATAGGCACATTAGGTAGAGTTAAGGTGCACAGTCAAATGCAGTTAATTAATGCTATCATTATAAATCAAGATTATAGCTTGCCATGTAAGTAGAAGTTTGTAGTAAACATAATAGTATATGTGACTCAATTTAGCACATCACACAGGCTGTTGTGCATGGTCAATGCACTGGACAGCTAAAGAGAAAATCAACCAATTCAGCACTGGAAGAAGGGCTACTGGGATGNTAATTCACTCTCTCATCAAATATTTTCTGAGTGCCTACTATATGCTGACCATTGTTGTAAGTGTTGAAGATACAAGAGTGAGTCAAAAAGAACCTCCTCCCCTTAAAAAAATACCTTCATATTTTACATTAGAGTGGGAAAGAACAGGCAGAAAAGCAAATTCCTTCAGTAAAATATATTTTAAGAAAACTGACAATGTGCTAAAGAGAAAATCAGCCAATTCAGCACTGGCAGAAGGGCTACTGGGATGCTAATTCAATATTAAACAGACTGATGCAACTGAAATAGCTCATAGAACTGAAAGCAAACAACAGGCAAAGAATTAAAGACAGGTAGGAAACAAATACAGAGGGTTTGGAAAAACAGTGTTGGAAGTTTGAAACAAGTAGCTAAAGGAACCTCATCATACACTGAAAAATGTGACCTGCTCAATAGTGGTTCCGAGACAGAATGAGGTAGAACACAGGATATGCCCAGCAGTGAAGGCTCAGAATGCCTGGGTTCAAAGGTTGCCACCAAAACTCATAAGACAAGTCACTTAACCTCTTCTATGTAAAAATGGAAGGACATAAATGATCCTTAACCTAGTTGCTGTGACAGCAATACGTGTTCCTGAATGGTGCATGGTATGCAGCATCCAGTAAACACTCAATAGGCAGCAGCTATTTAAAAATAATAATAATCGTGTGACCCCAAATATGTTTTGTTGTCTACATTTTTGCTTAAGGGAAGAAAGTTTTCAAAAAAGTGGGTAGTGAGTTTACCGTCCGTATTTCCCTGGGATGAACACAACTACAACACTGAGCACACAGCCAGAAAGTGGTGTTTATTATTTCCCTGGGGAGGCCATAACAAAGGGCCACAGATAGAGTAGCAGAGGAACACAGAAATTTCTGTCTCATGGTTGTTGAGGTTAAAGGTCTGAAGTCAAGGTGCACAGGACTGTGCTCCCTCTGAGATTCTAGAACTAAGGAACTTTTCCTTGCTCCCTTCAAGCTTCCTCCCTCTCCCCCCCAACTCCAGCCACAGCGGCTTCCTGGGTGCTCCACGCACATGCTGGGACTGCTTCTCCTTCAAGGACGAGTGTTGCTGTGTTTACTCCCCATTTCCTTCCGCCCTTTCTGCAAATATCTATGTATCAGACAGCATCGCTTGACCACCCTATATGAAAAGAATTCCAATAAGCTTTTCATTTCACCTATCTGGCTTTATTGCTCTCTATTTCATTAATACATTAGGTGTTCCACTATTTATTAGTATTTAATTTAGTCCAGTAGAATAAAAATGTTACTGTAGGCTGTGTTTTGTCTGTGTCTTCTTTCCACTCCTTTATATAGCACTAAGAACAGAGCCTGCACAAATTAGGAACTCATAAATATCTGTTGAATGGCTAAAAATATAAAATGTAACGTCTTTGCAAGGTACGTGCAGAAGTATCTGGCATATTTCAGCACTCAATACGAATAAATTGTTGTTTTATTCTTAGTAATAGTAAATACTGCTCCCTGGGAATATTGGTGATAATCATCATGTGTATTGCACTGATTGAAGATTTACTGTGTGAAAAGTTTACTGTTTGCTCTACACATTACCTCATTAAATCTTTCCAATAATCTTTTCTGAGGCAGTTATTATTATTATTATTATTATTAATAGCACCATTTTATAAATGAGAAAACAGGCATTCATAAATAAAATAACTTGTTCAGCTCAGTCATCTTACAAATATAGAGTCTGAATTGTAATCCAAGACATCTGGTTTCAGATTCCATCTTCTTCAACAACTATACAATATAATTCAGTTGATAATTCTTACCTAAGCAGCTTATAATAACTTCAGAAAATAATATCAAAACCCAAGGAAAAAAAAGTGTAACTAATAAAGCCTCAATATAAAATATATATTAATGTATAAACTGCTGAACTAAGAATGCTCAATTATGATGTAAATAAGATAGGACTTAATTTCCTTATCCTGTGACACCTTGGCCAGGTGTGTTTCATGGGCAGCTCTGTTCCCCACACCCATTTAAGACACAGGCTTGCCTCACCTTGAAGCTCCGCCCCTTCCTCACCTTGTCTTCATCTGAAGTCTGAATGGGTCTCAGCAACACTTCAGCTGCAGTCCACAGAAAAGCATTCGGATGACTCCCCTTCTATGAGCCCATCTGAAACTTTCTCACTCTGGAAAGTAGAGAGAATGAGTTTTGAGGAACAACTAATCTTATGCCAAGAGGACTTAAAAAAAAAAAAAACTAGTGGAAACAGTGTGACTAATTATTATGTAAAATATGTTTTGAGAAAAAAATTTAAATGTGTCTACACTTCAGTTCAGATAAGGGGTCCTTAGCAATGTGGACAACTTTCACACCATGCTAAAAACTGAAGGAAAAAATATGTTACAGTTATCAGGCAGTGCAAACACCCTCAGCCCAAGATTGTTGAATAAGAAGTCATCAGGGTCCTTGGAGATACAAGAAGAAATGCATCATTTCACCAGGTAGTATGCAGCAGTACTTCTTAAATTATAGAGGAAAAAGAAAGTTGGAGTTAGCAAATCTGGAGTTGTTCTTTTTGGTTTGGTGTGTGCTCAGCAAAATGTTTCTGCTTCGTGTTATGACAGTCAACCTTATCTCACGTTGGTGTTCTGTGAAATTATTCATGTTCTACAGGGGAGCTCAATGCCTAGGTGTTTAGGTGAGGTCAGTTCCCTAGGAGTAGGCAGAAGCTGTTTTTGTTTTGGGGTTTCTTTAGTCCCTTTCCCCCGTGAGGGTTTACCAAATAAAATATAGGTGTGCCAGTTACCTTTGAATTTCAGACTGATGACACATAATATTTTCATATAAGTATGTCCCAAATTTTGCATTCATTATTTATATGTAATTCAAATTAACTGCATGACCTCTATTGCTATTTGCTAAATCGAATAACCCCTCCTTTTAATCCCCTTGTCAATTTCTATTTGGTATTGAAGGACTGAGTTTTGCCCCCTCTCCCTCCCTGCTCTCCTCTGGTGTTATTGAAATTCACAACAGTTTTGAAATTCACGGTTAGCCCATTTATTTAGCCCAGTTCTTTCCATATCTACTGACACAGCTAAATGATGATTCTAATAGAGATAGCTTGCTTGTTGGCCATAAATAATTTCCATATGTTTGGAAATAATTTCAGTGCAGGCTGAGCTCTGGGGACGTTTTAGTATTCCTAGGTCACCAAACAAGCACACACACTGGAAGACTGAGGTACCGAGACTGAAGCACGGTGACATGGAGAGCTGTTGTAAATATATCATAGGCTGTATTTCATCTGAGGCAATGAAGTCTGTTCACAACAAGTTGGGGTAAATCTTTTTAAAATTCAATACAATTTTAAGTGTACAAGGGATTTAATTTCATCTGTAACTAGAGACATTTTTAAAAGTAGAGAAATTTACTATTTTGTGGTAATAAATATCAGTTAAGCCATTAATTTGACTTTTTTATCATGATCTTATTGAAAGTAAATTTTCAGAGAAAAATGAAATATGAAGCTAAAGTCTCTGTGATATTTAATGCCTTTAAAAGGCATAATGGCTCTGAATGTTCCACTTCATGCTTTCATGCTGGAGCCCATATGCTCTGAAACCAAGATAGAGGCGTCTGACACATGCTGTGTAATTCCCACCTATGACGGAGGGTAGTACAAGGATTAAAACGCATTACTGATTTATACCCTCACTGATCTGAGCACAGCAATCCAATGGTTGTCTTCAAAAGCTGTTCTAGTTTCAGCGGCACATTCTGTGGTTGGGGAAAGAGCTACGTCACTGGAGAGGAGTCCATCTCTGGTGAAAGCCCAGGAGGCCTCGACACATGTTAGACAATGCTAAATTCCAAAATTCATTTATTCCCAGCAAAACCCAATTGTTATGGACATTTTAAAGGACTCGATACCCATGACATTAGAGGGAACAGCCTATTCACCTAGTGTTCTGTGGAATGGGAAAAAGTCATCTTCATCTACCACTGAGAATTCTGCCAAAAGGTGTGGGACTCCTTGTGGGTGACTCATCCTTCTAGAGCAAGAGCAGAACAAAAGCTTCTCAGGAACATTTGGAATCGCAGAATACCCTTCCTCCCTAACAACCATTTCCCTTAAAACTTCTGAGGAGTGAGGTCCCCAACTGGGGAAAAAAATCTGTGTAAATCATATATAGACACTGGGGATGTATGTTATATAAAACCAAGATACTTATTCCATTTTATAGATCCTCTGAATTTTAACTGAAGGAATTGATTTTGAAATTTTCAGTAAGAACAGTTGAATTCATATCTATAGCTATATAAAAGGTATATAAAATTTTTAAAGTCTTTGAAAATGAACATCATTAATAATGTATATAGTGCTTATAGATATATAACAGTATAATATATAAGATTAATATAATATATATAGCTTATTGTATACCAGGTACTGTTCTAAGTTCTTCAAATTCTATAAACATTAAATTGCTTTAGGATTTTAATAGAATTATTGTTAAATAAATAAATTAGAATAACTGTTTAAAAATGTGCAAAAACTACACTTAAATAACAGTGTATGTTATTAAATCATCCTACTCAGAGGTTTATGAGTTTTGTACTATCATAGTAAAATGCTGTGGTTATAGAGTCAAGTTTTCCATATTTCTATCATTAGTACATATCTAATATTCCTAATTCTAAACTAAATAACATTTCCATCATTTAGTATTTCATAATCTACTTCTTACCATCATTTATCAGGCATTCTGCTTAAGTTCTGGTCAGTTTACAGATGAACAATTCGATAACTCAGTTGCTTCTTAAACTAGCCTCTGACTTTTCCTCCAAGTCTCACTTTCAATAGTACCATGACCACATTGATCATTTTCAGTGTTATCTACTTTGACTATTTTTAGAGCAGGTGTAGTCTATTTTTTTCCCACATTTCCAAGTATGACAGCATATTATGCTTAAATTATTTGACAAGCTTTAAAATATTTTTCACTTTTACATGTACAGTATTTTATATGAATCATTCATCTATGAGTTTAAAATAAAACAATTTTATTATTTCATTTGGCCAGGACCATTTCCTTTTCCGCTCCCCATTAATCTTCTATTTAAATACTAACTAGCTCTATTCCCCCATCTTTTCAGTTCATGTGTTCTAGGTTGAATTTCAGTCTGATATCAGTTTTTAAAAAATGTGTACAAAAAGTAAAATTCCAAAAGACGGTAACTTTAGAGAACTTGTCCACTGTTCCAGTTAACTATTCATATTCCAAATACATTACTTTAAAAACCATAAAATAATGTAGTGTATGAGAACCTAGTGACCATTAGAAAGGGAGGAAACCATTTCTATAAATTAATCCAAGAAGAAAAAGTAACATAATATTGTATTTGGATTAAATAAATTTCATAATCTATGGTATGGCAAATAGGATTTCACTCTCTAATAGTAAAACATTAAACATATATACTTACATGTTATTGAAACACAGCTTCCAATAGACTAAAAGGCAAACAGAATATACCAAGTGGTCATCAACATTTTAATTTTCTTTGAAAGTTAATTAAAATATTCTTATATCTCAGTAAAATAAAAGGGCACATCAACATTTTCATTTTGAGAATCATGGACTAAACAGTGTTTCCATTCATTGTAGTAATTTCTCTTAGAAGTCTAATTAAAAATCTATCAATCTACTGTCTATTGGAATGCTGAGATTTCAGTCCTGATTGATATTCTAGTGTAATTTTTAGATGCTAAAAGACAAAAAAAGATAACATTAGTTAAACTTTTATTAAGATTCATGAAATCCCAAAATAACTTTGCAATTAGGCATATAAAAAGAATCAAGTTCTTTAGAAAAATGGCTTTTTTAGAAAATCATTAGTGAATACAACACCAGCTATATATAATAGACAGACCATTGTAATATATGTCCACAAGACAATAAACAAATTTTTATTAAAGGTGGGAAAATTGATGACCTTAGGAGCATTTGGATCCTTAAAATCTATCATTTTTAACCTAACATAAAATTTCCCAAAGAAACATTGTACAAATCTTCTCTTGCACCTTATTTATCAACAGTAACTCCTGAGTGAAATTAACTGTGCTGAATTAGAGTTCGACAATAGATTTGATAGAAGTGTCAATTTTACCAAAGATCAGAAAACATTATTCATGTGCACGTGCAATTTTTAATATAAAGAAATGTCATCATCAGGAATAACTGGAATGGAATTTACCATGTGACTCATGATCCCAAGAATAAAATAGTCCAACTATGGCAACATTAAAAATGCTAATATTTCAGTTCTACAGGCATTATCTGACAATGTCCTTAAGTATCATATGATGGAAAGATGTGAAAGGCTATAGAAATAGAAAAATTGAAATGAAATAGTCGATCATGTGTTAACTCAAACCCCTTTTAGGATTAAAGAACATTCTTTTATATTCATATGGCAGTAGCTAACTATTTTCATCTACTGATTTTATAAATGTATATAGATAGATAGATTGATAGATAAATAGATATAGATATATATCCTTAAAATTTAAATGGTTAGGATATACTGGGGAAATATGAAATTTATCAGTAGAAAATACAACTTATTTCTTCTTTCTGAATAATAACTCAACTTTCTAGAAATTTAATGGTCTTTTGTCCCCCCCAAACACTATTTTACTGCTAAGATATTAGTTTTCAGCATCATCAAGGATATGTCTAAATTTGTTTCTGAAATCAATGAGGTGTCCTGCCAACTACTGTTTATCAAACAAAATTATATTCATCTCTCCTCAAATAAGGGAGTTAAAATTTCTTTAAAAAAAAACACAAATGCTATACTGAGGTCATAAAATTCTGTGCAAACAGTCCTATTCACCTCTCTGCTCTCATAGTTAAGAGAGTATTCACACGTCACATCACACAATGGTCACACTCAGACAAGTCTCTCCGTTGGAAGATGAGATGATTAAAACACCAAGAACTTACCAGAGCTGGGAGACGAGAAGTGTTCAGTGGGTCAGTAGACATATTTACTGTTATAAAAATCTACATAAATGAGCCTAGACAGAGAAAGCGTCTGTGAATTTGTTAAATTTGAAAACTCTGAGAAGGATAATAAATATAGAGCATGCATATGAAAAAAAAGTCAGTGAGATTTGGCAGTCTACTGAGCTAAAAGTAGTTGTATGCACAAAAATGGAATGTTATACAGTTGGCTCAAGTTTAAGGAACCAAAATGTAGAGCCAAAAACTCTAGTGCATTAAGAGACCTCATAGAATATTCAATTAAAAAAATTAAGTTTCTATTAATATTAAGGAAAGTACTTGGGCACATATATTTAAAAAGAAAATAAATGGTGTCAGAAAACTGTATTCGAATAGCAAAATGATTGATGTGAAACTAAGATCAGTTTAATGTTGACCATGTATCGACCCATGCCTACTTGATCACTATCTACTCTTTATTCATCTTTCATCTATCTATCAGACGGTTTGTGTTAGTTTGAAAGTAGGTGCTACAGGTAACAGAAATAATGACTTTCCTGTTCAATGTAGAAAATGTACCTCATGACCAGTATAGGGGCAATTATGTTTCTAACATTTGTTTTAAACCTATACACTTATTTACGCGTTTAATTATTTTAAAATCATTTGTTATTTAGCATAGGTTGAAAGAAAATTGCAAATAGCAATGAGTTGCAGTGTTTGACGTTGTATCAGTTAGGCAGGTCAATATTGAATTATAAATTTCCAAAATTTATCTCAAAATTACTATCATTTTAAATCACTGTCCTAATTCTCTTTTCAGCAGCAAACACTTCAATAAAGAACTTATACTCCTTGGCCCTTAACTGTCAGAGACTCACTTTCTACCATGCAGAAAGTTGATGTAAATGTAATCAGGGATGGCTTTTCTCCTGCGCTGACACTGTTGTGAAGACAAGCTATTCATTAGGACCCGTCATACTCAAGAAGTTCCCTTACAAGATTTCTCTTCTGGGGTAAATTTGGGACAAAATTCAGGTATTCACTCATCAACTCAGTAATTCAAAAATACTTATTGTCTACAATAGTCTGAGTTTGTGCTAGGTGCTGGGATGCAGTGGTTACTGGACACGCTGTAAGCATTATCAGAAAATAACTGAAGAATTATTCTCATTATGCTTTATTATGACCCAATTGAACAAATCATTAAATTACAGATACAACCAGTCACAGATATCTCTGAGAAAGGAATACATTATTTAATAAAATTTTACAATTATTCCTCTTCTCTTCAGGTTTGATAATAATTTGCAAGACTAAGAGGTACGTTCCTGTTTTATTCCATTTCTTCTCTGTCCTCTTGCTCTTGGTCTTTCATCTTCTTTGTTGTTGTTGTTGTTGTCACTGTTGTTATTTTTTATTGTGTTCAATTTCAGCTCTCCCCATTCTAGCTGGTTAGACCTTGGGGATACCAGGGCCATTCTCTCAGAGGGCCTTCATCTTCATTTCAACAGGGACTGCCAACTCCTCCATTAGTGTCCCAGCATGACATTTTCACCCTTTGTATAGTTTGTCACCTTTGTCACAGAGCCTCATAGTTATGTTTTGGGGCTTTCTCTCACTCCCCTTGCCTCTCTCATTCTCTGTGCACCTCCTGTACTGTGAGCGCACAGAGGGACACTTCCACGGCTGCCTTCCTCCCATCCCAGGGTGTTAGACCCCTGTTCTCCCTGCCTTCCCTCTTCGCACTCACCGCACATCATCCGCCGTGCTCAGCTGTCTGTTCAGGCTCTCTTTCCTTATTTGTCAATCTTGTCTTTTTATTATTTTACCTTGGCACAGAAAGATAATTTTTTATCGATCTCAATAAACCCTGTTATTTTAGATGAAATAGATTACTGTAGAAAGAAAGGGCTCTCAGAAACTGTTACCATTTTTTAGGCATTGTTATTTTTTTTTAATGTCTATAGCTGGACAATTGTATAAGAAATCTCACCACAAAGTGCAAGTATGGTAACCCACTTAGCACTGTGGCCTTTTGGCTTTTGCATAATGCCTCATCTCTTGTGTGTGGCCCAGTGATTGAAGGAGCCAGTAACCTCTCTTGGTAGACCCAAGTGGAAAAGTTGATTGTTGTTGTTTCCTTAGAATGATCATTTCCACCCTGACTGATGTAGCAAAGTTGGTTGAGCATCCTGCAAGGGAAAGGTCACTGGTTTTACTCTGGTCAAGGCACATGGCTGGGTATGGTTTCTGTCCCTGGCTGGGGTGTGTACAAGAAGCAGCCGATCAATGTTTCTCTCTTACATCACTATTTCTCTCCCTGTCTATCTCCCTCCCATCTCCTCTCTGTAAAAAAATAAACAAATTTTATAAAATAATCCAACCCTGAAACTTCTCACTTGCTTATTTACATAAAGTTCCCTAAAATCTGGCAAAGAACTATTTGCATCCTCCTCTATTGCTTAGTTATTCCTGCAGAAGACAACATCAGAAAGACATTGACAGGGACCTCTTAGTTTTACATCAGTTGTAGTTCTCCACAATAGGTTCTAAGAACAAAAAGAAACAACAGGCTGAGTGATGGGTTTCTATGCATGGCCTCTTTTCTCCAGAAGTTGTCACGTGGGAGATGTGCTCAGGCTGTGGAAATAGCTACCAAACTGCACAGTGAGGTAGAGAGCTAAGAGAAAGCCTTCTAAACCCTTAAAACCCTCTGCACCACCACCCAGAAACTGTAGCATAAATAATTTGTGATGGGAAATATAACTGAGGAGGTTTTGGGAAAGCATGGTACATAGAAGTAACTATTTGCAGTAGTTCCTGAAATAGTTCTTTAATAAAAACATTATGCATGGTTTTCATTGCCATGGCAGTTTCACAAAATCACACTGGCACTGGAGGGTATTACACCAATGTGTGAACACCAGCTGCAGGATCATCAGGGCCCAGCAATGGTTCACCAGAATATTTGATTCCAACTATGTAAATGGTTGGAGGAGAAGGGAAGTACAGGAGCTAAAGAACAACATAACTTACAGGGATTAAACTCATAAATGGTGATCAAAGTAACTCCAATAGTTCGGCTCAACAAGGAGCTTAGAAAAAGAGTAAATAAGCTCAAGGGAGGCTATAAATGAGGACAAGGAAAAAGATGTTGTGAAGAATGCTCAGGGAAGGGTGTCCAGAGGCTTTAGAAGGAAACCGGGCAGAGAGAGAGGCGGCTTTGGAGTGGGATAGTCATGGCCCCAGTCAGAGCCCAGGCAGAGCCTCTCTCTTCTCACGTAGTAGCAGTGTGATTTCGAGCAAGTTTTTTTTTTTATTGGTTTTGAGCTATCATTCTTTTACAAACATGGAGTGACTGTATTTGACTGGAATAAATGTGGGAAAGGTGTGTGTGTGTGTGTGTGTGTGTGTGTGTGTGTGTGCAGTGCCTAACACAGTGATCGTGCAAAAAATGGCAGCTATTAGGAATAGAACACAGATACAGCATCATGATTCCTATAATCCTTAAAGTAAGGTTGGATTTAATAACAGGTTAATGGGACTTATTTATCATAACTCTATTTCCAGACTTTCATTCAACCTAGAATTGAAAGCCATAGAACAGAATCATTGAACTATAGGCTTTTGAACCTCCTATACCTCAACCTGTTTCTACCAAAAGAAAACGAGCAGGCTATAAACAACTATTGTATGTTAAGCTAATTTGATCTCTGAACTATCTAGTGGATGCTTAGAATATTCTTACTTTGCTACTACCTACGTCAACTGAGGCTTCAGGTTGGGTAAATTTAAATACAACTCTCTAGTGGTGGATTTTGCAAGTGAAGGCTGACTTGCAGCAGTATGGTCGCATAGCTGTGTCTTAACGTCACTTTGGAAGCTCAAGGTCACGAAAGAGTCCCTGTACCTACAGCTAAAACTTACCAGGCCATGAGCATGTGAACTCCTGTGGGGTGTGTCCACCACATTGAAAGAGACCTGGCTTCAGTATTATTTGTAAGCAACTCTTTAAACTGAAGTATAGAAGTACTTTCCCACTGATACATAATAGTTTATTTTTAATATGCTTCTTTCAGTGATTTCATACAGTATAAAATTTAGAAAGAAAGTTTAGAAAGTTTAAAAAGAAAGTAAAATGTAAAACATACCCATAATCCAGAAATCCAGAGATAATTCATTTAAATAATTTGTTTTATAGATAGCCTTGAAATCTTATTGATATATGCATACTTATATATGTGTGTGCTCATATATAAATACACAGGCATCTTGAAATGGCAAGTTTTAAACATGGTTCACACTTTATATAATGCTTTGCTTTTCCCATTGATACAGATATAGAATAATATAGATATGTTGAGTAACATTAAGTATTTTTGAAAACATGATTTTAATTATTATTGATAATTTATATAAGTAATTCAACCAACTCTTTATTATTGGCAATTGAGTCACAATTTTTGTATCTTATTTCTACATAAAAGTAACACTGCAAAGGACATTCATTAAATGTATGTGAACACACACACAGAGCTGTAGTTTTCACTGATACTTTTTTTCATTTAGGATAAATTTCTATGTAAAAACTGCCAGGTCTAAGTAAGTGTGTGTGTGATATATAGAAAGTGTTTGATAATCATTAGTGCAGTTACAAATATACTTCTACTCACATACTAGGTCTTGATTTGTTTCAGGAGATATGTTCTGGAGGTAGAAATGAGAGATTTGTATTTGTTTAAAATCTTATTTTTATTATTTCTTATTGATTGCTGTTAAAAGGCCTTATTTTCTAGACCTCTGTGGAATTTTTTCCCTACGTTTTGTCTTGAATCTCTCCTACTAAATGCCTGGCTGTGACTCTATGCTCATTAATGGAGAGCTCCATCCCACGGCCACTCCCCGTGCAATTGAACCCCCATAACCAGACACAGCACAGCTCTCACATCTAATTAGTTTTGAAGGCCTATTGATTATTCCCTGCAAAGCTCCCTCACATCTGCTGCCTCATTTCCAGGTCCAGTAGCTCCACACTAATTCCGTCCTTATCACCCCACCTCTGAACCACTATAATAATTTCCTAACTCTTTAACTCTCCAACATGGCCCCATCAAATAAATTGCAAAGATGAACTCTCAGTATCTCTCAGCGTGCCGCCCTCCAAGATTCTTCCTCTCTCATTGTTCAGGTGCACTCAGTAACCCTGAAATTACCTAGAGAATTCTAGCTCTGAGACTTTTCTCAAGCTACTCCTTTAGGCTGGGAGCACCCACCCCTCCTCCTTTTCTTTTGCCTCCGCAGTTCCCTGTTTCAGAAACCCAGTTGCACTTTTACCCCCAGGTCAAAGCTTCTCCTACCTGTTCCCAGGCTGCAGGGGCTCCTTTCTCTTTGAATTCCTATTACACTTATTTTTGTGGGTTCTGCAGTTTCCTTGATCTTCTGATCTCTGTTTCCTCATTGGAAAATGAGGAAATGTATAATAACAGCATTGCATTATATGGAATCAATATGAAAGTTAGATAAGAGGCTCTGTGCCTAGAAACACTTAGAGGCATGTCTGAACACAGTAAGTACTCAATAGATTTATTTTTGCTATTATTATAAAGTGGATGATAATTATAATGATGTATTGATTCATACTATTAATTATATTTTCTGTTGGCTTGTATCATTTCTCCCCATTTAGAAGAAAATTTCCTGAAAAATAGTCACTGTGACATTCTATTTTGCTTTTAGTAGAATGTCTTATATAGAGAAGATCCCTAATTACCACTTATTGATTGATGCATTTCTTTGAGCACAATTGTGCTGAGAAGTGGTACTAATGTTGGGGTTTCCCTCCCTCCCTCCCTCCCTCCCTTCTTTCTTTCTTTCTTTCTTTCTTTCTTTCTTTCTTTCTTTCTTTCTTTCTTTCTTTCTTTCTCTCTTTCTCTCTTTCTCTCTTTCTCTCTTTCTCTCTCTCTTTCTCTTTCTCCTCACCTGAGGACATGTTTATCGATTTCAGAAACAGAGAGAGAAAGGGAGAGAAACATTGATGTGAAAGAGAAACATTGATTGGTCACCTCCCACATGTGTCCTGATCAGGGGCCAAATCTGAAACCCAGCTATGTGCCCTGACCAAAAATCAAGCCCACAGACCTTTGGTGTATGAGATGATGCTCCAGACAGCTGAGCCACCCAGCCAGGACAGGATGTCCTTTTTAGGACTCACAGCACTTCAGGAACATTGGGCAAATAAGAAAAAAACTGTCAGAATGAATATGACTAGACTTTTAATGCAAAAACACACTTATCAGCCTTCTATAATATAATTTTGATTAGCACACACAAATTATTTTTAAAATCCTTGCCTTTTACTTCAGTAGCCAGGTCAGGATGCTTTAAGAACTCACTGGAGACTTGGTGACTTAAACATCATTTATTTCTCATAACTCTGGAAGCCGGAAGTCTGAGATCATGGTGTCTGGAGAGATGGGTTCTAGGGAGAGCCATCTTGTAAGTGACAAAGGGCTGTTGTCTTATTGCAGTTTCACAAGGCAGAAAGAGTGCTGGCTTAGCTCTCTGGCCTCTTGTATTCATGATGGCTCCCCTCTTATGACCTAATTACTTCCCAAAGGCTGCACTTCCAAATTTCATCCTCTGAGGGTGGGGTTTCAACATAAAAATTTGAGGAGCGGATACAGATTCAGTCCATTGAAAGCCTTTTCTCCACAGCAAACCTTGATACTTACCCTTGGGGGTTCAAGCTCTCCCAACACAGCAACTGGCCTTGACGAGAAGCGGAGAGGAGATCATCACAGGGGCAGGGAGGAACACATGCAGCATTGTGGGCCTGGCCGTATCTCCCACTATTTACCCAATGAAGTCCACTCATCTTTTTGAGGGCTGGTGACATCTTCTAACTCTACATCTTTAAGGCTGAAATCCCCTTGCTTGCTAGATCCCATAGTCCCAGTGGCATTCCTAGGACAATCCCCAGTCCCAAGGTTGTTTGTAACTTTGTTAAATTAACGTTTGTTAAGAAGAGCTCCAGGGTGCAGACGATAAACCACAGTTCAACAAAAGACTGCTAGGGATACCCACAGGTCCTGGGGGAGTTACACGGAAGGCTCTGAGAATTCACCTGAGGACTTAAGACAAGATACGGGGAAACAGAGTTGGTGTTTGGGCTTGTGTGTAGAGATTGTTAAACTTCAGGAGGGAGGTCCTGATCTACATCAGGAGAAGGTCCTGGCAGCTGAGCAGAGTGCTTTGTCACAAAAGTGTTTGACAGTCATACAGGAACTTAACGTCTATTTGTGACTCTGCACAGTGTTGTGGAGGGCACGTGCTCAAGAGAGAGGTGGGAATTTAATGTCAGTTCAAGGCCCCTGCAAACTGCTTGGCCACACAAAATGATGTCAAGGCAGCAATATTATGGAGTAGCCTAGCTAAGCTCTCAACACCATACCAAGTAGCAACAATAAATTAGCCAAGTCGAATTTATCTTCTAACATTTCTTGTCTCAGTTCCCTGACTCAGCCTCCATGCTGCTCCTCTAATACTCCAAGTCCTTTTCTCCTGAGTATGTTTGTGTTAGTTCGTCTACTTAGATAGAACACATATTTCATACGACTTCCCCTGACTACTTATCATCTACAGTTCTTAGCTTAAGTGGTATGTCCTTAGCAGGACTTATTCGAACACTGATTCTAAAGTGGGCTTCATCTTCCTTGTATTGAAAATTTGATTTTGCTCATATATTTTACTTTACTTTTTTTTTTGCCTCAAGGGAGAAAGGACCTTACCTACCTCCTTTCTGTACTAATACCTAGAAAAATTCCTGACACCTGGTAGGAACTCAAATTAAATAGGAAGACACGCATAATTAAAATAAAATTTGAAAAATAACAATATGAAGGTAACATTTTAAAATATCAATTGTTTCTGTTTTTAAATAATTAAACATTATGTATGGGAAATATTAAGAAAATACTATACAATACTCAACAAATGTCTCTTGAATTTTTACTGACATTCTTTCTAAGTGATACATAGAAATTCATGCCAAAATTATGAAGTGTTTTGCATTTCCAATGAATTTTTCCTTTGTTTCACATATGCACCTGTTTTCCACTCCTACATATGTATTTCCCCAGAAAAATAAGATAAAAAATGGCACCTGCAAAAATGTAGTGTTCTCAGAATTATATTTATTCAAATGCAATGGGTTAAAACTGTTCTAAATGACAGATATAAAAGATAAGTAAAACATAAAAGTGTTTAATATCAGATCATGCTCTCTCTTTTTAATTGAAAAGAAAAATGAGATTACTATTTTATTTGCTCTTTGCCTCTGCAAATATCTTGGCATCATTTTATTAAAATTAACCAGATTGCCTAATTATACTGACTAACCTTCCTCTGATGTCTTGAAGTCTTTTCCATTAATTTGTCCTACAGTTGAAAAACCCTTGCGCTGTTTGTTTAAGGAAATTTGAATTTGATCTCTCTCCTCTATTGCAATAGTCTCAAGCAAATTCTTCCTAGCCATTTTTAACAAGTGTCTGATACAATTTCTCCTTGACAGTTACCTGGGTAGGTAACTATTTGACAGAAGTTCATTATGATGGAGTGGAAAGGGACCAAAAGACCAAGTAACTCAAAATATACACTGAAAGGGCTAGTGACACCACAACCTGGAAAGTTTAAAGTTAGTTTTTCCCCCAGGTGAATTAGAAGGCCAATTTGGAGGCAGGATAAAAATTTTGGTAGTTATAGTGAATTTAAAAAATGAGTGTTCTCTGCACACATCAGACAAGAAGATGAGAAAATTCTGACCCCTCTACGCAAGTTATAAGTAGAGCAGGATGCCAAACAAAGTCGTGAAATTCACCCACTCTTAACAAGCCAATCCAGGCACCCTCCTCTCCTCTTCACAGTGAATATTTAAAAAATCAAGCTGCTCTGGAGGTTAATTGACAACAGTTAAGAATTAAAGTGAAATAGGAACATTTGTGGATGTAAATAGTACAAATTTTCTGAAAATAGCATTAAGGCATATAAAATAGAGGAAGTAAATGAGCCTTACCCAGACATAATTAAACAACAATGCCACAAGGTAGACAGAAAAGGATCAGTATGAGCTGTAAGAGAAAGACTTTAGACCAGTAAATAACAGATTATTTCCTTAGTCACTGGCTAAGCAAAGCAATTCCCTTTAATTCTAAAACCAGTAAACTGGAAATTATATATTTGTATACCCACAAACATACATTTATACATAAATATATATGAACATGTATATATTTCCATTCAACATAAGTCCAAAACCTTAATGCATTATGTATATTACTCATAACATTCAATGCCCAATAGTTCTACAAAGGTCCAGGAATCTGACTTAGTGCCAAGGCACTGGGGAGGGCCTTTCAATCCCTGGCCCTCAATCTGCACTAGTAGCAAACAAGATTCCCAACGTGAAGATCATCATGGTCCCTTTCATGTAGGGGTCTGTTGTTTTTGTCCCATTTTAGGAGATGAAAATAAGCTGTTGCTAAGACCTACAGTCCCCAGTACTCCCCATGCACCACAGGCTTTCTCTCTTGAGGTTGGCTCTCTCCCTGAGGACACCGCCATGGACCAGGGCATACATGCCTAGTGATTTGTGTCCTATAAGCAACTGTCCCCCTTCTAGGCTCAAGGAATTGTATGTCCATGTCCTTTTCTTCAAAAACCTTTATCTACACCCCTATCACTCTGTGACACCAAAATCTCTGCTTTTAGAGCAAGGGCTGATACAAATTAGATTATATTTCTCATGAAAAGATATAATTCTGTATTAAAATTATTTGAAGTGACTAGATGCAAAAGTTGAAATACACATTGTTTTTGTGATTTATATTTTTCTTAACTTATGTTAAACTACCTAAAATAAAAAAATAAAAAATACTTGGGTAATTTCATTGTCGTGTTATTATTATATATATAAAAAAAACCATTGTATAGCCTTTATAATCAGTCTAATCCCCAGCATAATCTTCATTTATCCTGGTCAAGAAATAATAATCTCAAACTGACATTGAATAACAGACCAAAATATGAAACGATCACTCAGCCTCAAACTAGGTTACTTCTCAATACTATTTACCAGTAGCATTATTGTGACCTGATCAATCATAGAATTCTCAATATGATACACACCCTCAGGCTCAAAGAGTAATTTATTCAACTTTTATATATATGTAAATATCCTCACACTCCTATATATATGTCTATATATATCTAAACATGTATATCTTAAATTATTGTTAATTGTGTGCATATATATATAAAATTTAAGAGTATAGTTAACAATTATCCTTCATAGATTATTTAGACACTTGCCTCAAGTCCCTAGATAATAAACCATCCCAGGTATTGCTGAATAGAAACCTAAACCTGGTGAGCAAAACCAGAAGATTTTAATGCCAAGAGTGGGGAAAAGGCTTCCTGCTGGTCTTGCTTCTCACTAAACACTGGCTTAATAAGGTTTGCTTCTCTTTGAGTGTGTTGTTCACCTTGCTTTCATGAAACATGGTAGGATCACTCAAAAATATTTTGATTAAAGTTCACACCAGTTTATGAATTTTAAATTTCACTCAGTATACTTACACATTGTAGAACATAACCCCTCACTATTAAATCAAACTATGCAAATTACTAAATATGAAAATACCTAAAACAGTGTCTCTCATCCCATATAGGCTTTCACGTTTATTTTAACCAGGTATGAAACAGAAGGAGGGAAGATTATAACGAGGGCGGTCTTGTTATAATACATGAAGATATTGAAATTCAGAAGGCTTAAAGGCTATTGAAGTTCACATACCTGGGGTGAGGATTAGAGCCTGAGATACGTAATGTCCACTCTGGTGCACTTTCTAAGTGCGTGCTACTGCCCTAGACACTAGTGTCGTACAGAATCTACCGTATTAATCTGTAGACCCTGATATTCAATGAAATGGATCCAGAAAACTTTTTGGCCCTAACCTACAACAGAAAGATTGAATAAGCAATGCAAAACATTTCACAAGTTAAAATCCTATACCAATGAATGTGTGTGCTCTCGCTGTTTCTTCTAGTGAAAACAGACAGGTGGTATATGTAGAATAGCAAGCCAGGAACTTGGCTTATTTGTGATTGTGAGCTCTGACTGCCAATCCCACCTCTGACAGTAGCTAAGTAAAAGATGTTGGGCAAGCTATTGTTTTCGGTATGAGAATGTCCTCATTATGCAAATGCGAACCCCTAACACGAACCTGGCTCAGAGCTGCGTGACAGCTGCAACAATTGGCATCCGTCACTTCTTATAAGAAGCTTCCTTCTCAGACACAACACTCTCCTTCCTCAGTTCTGTGTCTCTATCATTTTCAATTATCCTCATCTGACCCTGACCTCTGGCACTCCTGAAGAAGTCTGTTCATGACTCTGATTTCTTTTCCTGTCCATCCTCCCGCTGAGCACTCACAAAATATCTGCACTCAGCATTCTCTCTTCTCTCTACCCCAAGGGCTACTTTGGTGCAATAGATCCACTGTACCCATTCAGGCGATTCCAAGTCTGTATTTATACTTCAAGTTTCTCTTTGTATATGTTGAGTTGAATTATGTTTCCAAAAATTCAAATGTTGAAGTCCTGGCCCCTCCCTCCCTCCTTATTTAGAGATAGGGTTGTTACAGTTGCTGCAAGTTCAGATATGGTCATAATGGAGTAAAGTAGGCCACTAATTCAATATGACTGTTGTTCTCATAAAGAGAAGAAATGTGAACACAGACCTAAGAAGACATCATGGGAAGGAAGGTGAGGCAGAGATTAGGATAGTGTTTCTCAAACTCAAGGTCTTACTGGATGGGGGCTGGCCTGGTGTGGGTCTGCCTCGGTCCGGATCGTGGAATGTGGGTTCTTGGCTTCATGCAGGTGAGATTTCACAACACAAGTTCAAGTGACTTTGAGAGTATGTTGATTAAGACTGGAGACAGTGAAATAATGGAAGGGATTAGGGTACAAGATGGACCAGGAGAGAGCCTAGGCAGTCTTCTCCTCAGGTTCCCTAGAAACATTATAGGAAAGAAATGACCAAATGGGGCTGCTGTTAGCTCACTGGGAAGTAAAGTTCACAGTGATTGCAGTGAGCCAGGATGGGGCTTCTTTTAGCTTACTGGAAAGTCAGAGAAAAAAGAGGGTGTTGGAGCCAGGAGCTGGGGTATGTCCAAGAGGAGCTGCTGCTACTCACTGCAATCCTGGTTGCAAGTCTCACGGGTTCCCTTGTCAGGGTGTCCAGCCTGCAGCCTGGGGGCTGATTGTGGCTCAGGATGGCTATGAGTGTGGCCCAACACAAAACGTAAATTTACTTAAAGCATTTTTTTTTTGCTCACCAGTTTTCATTAGTGTTCATGTATTTAATGTGTGGCCCAAGACAACTCTTCTTCTTCCAGTGTGGCCCAGAGACATAAAAATATTGGACACCATTGCTTAGAGTTCAGGAGGAAGTAAAGTTCATGATTGAGAAGAGGCACAAACATGTTCTAGAGCCCGCCTGCACCAATATCCTTTCTCTGAAGGGTTTTATCTCTTGCTCTTCTGTGAGCAAGAATCTTAGAAGAGGGTTTCAGTGGAATATTCATTAGCTTCCCAGGTGTATTTTTAATATACTGATACATCAAAATAAGCAAATAGGGGAGCTTGGGATAATTCTTTGGTCTGTTTTATTATTTTACTTTTATCTTGCATCTGATTCTAATTGGGTTTTTGATATTCGTTCCCCTGGCTTCATCCATCCTTGGGTTTATTTGACACAAATGGCATTAATTGGGTCTCCGTTCTCTATCTCTAAGACTAGGGTGATTCATGTTATGTATTCTGTGGTTAGGGAAGAGAGGTATAAACCATTTGCTCCTAAGTGTCCGTGGTCAGAGATGATAAGGTCTTGTGTTTCAGTAATTGACTCAAAGTTGTTCAAGATTTTTTGCCTTGTTTAATGTCTCAGTTTCCTCATTCTACTTGTCCAGGTATTTTCCTAACTTCTTACTAACCTGCCCCAGAAGGATGCCAGAGATGGCCAGGAAACCGTTGGGAGCTAGGTAAGAGGCATGGGACAGATTCTCTCTCACAAGTCTCAAAGAGAACAAACCCCACCCAGACCTTGATCTTGGACTTCTAGCCTCAGAGCTGTGACACAACAAAATTCTGTTATTTAAGCCACTTAGTCTGTGGTATGTTGTTACAACAACCCAAATAAACAAATAAAATATGTCAAACAGTAGTATGTAGCTACGAAATAAACAAGAAAATATCAGCTTTGATGTGAAAAGTTCTTGAAATGTAAGGGTTTTACTGAAGGTAAAAACTAGAATTATTTATTTTTTTCTAATGAATTTTTGTTTCTTTCCTTGCATTTCTGTCTTTTAAATTTTATGTGAGTGACCAGAAAATATTTTAGATCAAGTATCCCAGAGCAAATTCAATAGCTAAGCACTCACATGATCAGATACCTCCCATGCGTATTTTCTTTTCAATCAGGTATAATCTTTGAAATTACTAATCACCTGCCTTTGAAATTTTAAGATGACTTTTTCATTTCAAACTTTCCTTATTCTTACAAGTCTCTTACATATGTAATACTCATACATAATATCTCACGAATACTCTCACATGGATGCATTCATAGATAAGTTTATTTTTTTTTGGAACTAATGTAGTTACTTTCTGTCTAGCCCTCCTATCTAAAAACTCACCTTTTCTAGTGAGTTTTGATATGCCTATTCCCAGTGGTTTTCAAACTGCTAGTTATGACACTATTCTAGGCTTACTGTAATGCTAATGAGTCATAAACATCATTAAAAATAAGATAGAATAGAACAGGGAAAATATAGGAAAACAGAATATTATAACAAAGGTAAAATAAATCCCTTATGAGTATATAAAAGCAGTTCTATGGATTATTTTTGTTAGATGTATAAATGCATATGCAGGCATGTGGCAATGCGAAATGTGTTTTTACTGTGGGTTTTTAATAAAATAAAACTGAGCATGTTTTTATATGCTACAGATATACTGATATTTTAAAGGCACATAGCATTATATCTGTTCTAGATTAGAAAGAGATGTAAATGACTTTGTAGAGCACCCTTATGAATAAGGTAAACTCTCATATTTTTATCATACACAAATTCTAGCCTCTAATATGGTTGGACTGTTTGACATTTCCTTTACATGTCTTCATGTTCTCACCTCCAAACACTCACGCTGCCCCTTTGGGCTGAAATCCACGTGTGTAACTCAGCTTCTGTGCCACCACTTCATGAAGCTTCACTGTCATTCCAAAGCCCGTCCACATGACACAACATTCAGGCAGTTTTCCCTGGTATCCTGAAACAATGATGCCCCTTATGTCCCTTAACATCTTGAGAACACTTTGGGCTCTTACCTCACATTTCTCACATTCTGTCTAAAATCACTACCATCTGTGTACTTACCCTCTCATGTACACTTTAGTAGAAGAGGAAGACTTTAGCCCAATATTAAAAACATTGCTGAAGTGATTTCTCAATAATTTTCATATGTATGCATGAATGTCAACAGAATAAAGTTTGCAAAATATTTGTGCAGGGGTGGGAGACTATCTTTCAGGTTTATTCAATGTACCAAATAAATGTAGAGTTGGACTGTTCAGGATTCATTGAGAAATACAGTTAATAAGAAAACTATAATATAAAAGGCAGAAAATAAAAGTTAGTAATTCAGTAGGTATTATAATTTCACAAATTATAAATAAAAGGTCTTCTGCTAATACCCAGATCTACCCTAAAGAATATGCATATATACAAATTGTTGATCCACTCAGGTCCTGAGCGGCTGTGCTTCAGGAACATGGATACCATGGGTGATGATGGTCCTGAGTTTTGTAGAAGATCCCAAGAATAAAACCACTCCTTCAAGCACCTACCTCTCAATAGGAGAGCATATCACGTATCTTTGAAAAATTTTATCCAGGATTAATGTTCCAATAAAAGTCTACCATTTTACAAATTGCCATATTAAAACTCTGAGTTTCTTTGGGAAAAAAAAACTCATATGAATAAGATGTTTTCTCAAAGGAACTTAAAACTAATTTGTAGAAAGCTAATGTGGACACACATAAAATAATGAAGTAGATAATTTTCAGGAATAGGCAATGAATATAAATTAGATTAATATATGGTGATGGATAGCCTCCAGGTTTCAAAATTAAACAAGCACCTAGTTAAAAGTGGACAAGTATCATCATCACTGAATGATAAAGATGGTAAAGTATAGAGATGACCAGACATCAGGTGCATGGAAAAAAAAGAAAGAAAACCACTCCTACATGTCACTCAAACTTTAGTGTCTGCTCCACATCTGAAAAGTGTTGAAACTGCTGATTGATTTTCATACTATGGGATGTTTAGGCTATATTAAATCTCCAGATTCTGGTATGGTCTGAAGCATGTCCTGAGTTCATTTTTGAGAGCTGACACAAAAATTAATGTCCTTGAAACATTATAATTCCTCTTGATTGGACAATATTTTTCTATGCTATAGTCATAGCTTAGGATAAATTCAGAGTCATTCTCTGTTACAGAAGCTAATTAACTTTGGCATACATTCAGAAACCAAGTGCAAATGGTGTTTCTCATTTCCAATTTGGGAAGTTAAGAGTGTTAGTGCTAACTGGATGGTTGAGTACTTAAACTAATGTAGGTAATAAAGTCTAAAATATTCATCTTCAAAATGCCCCCAAAGTTATATTATTAGTAATTCTTCAACGTTTGAGGACCTGATGAAATTTAAGGTCTATAAGATTTTGCTATAATGACAGAAATTAGAGTACTTTAAAATATATCATTATGGGTCAACAAAGATAAATGACATTTTAGGCAAACCTAACCAAAATGTATTTTAACATGAAATGTGTGCATCTAACAGCTGAAAAAAAACAACAAAAGCATTCTAAAGATGTATTTTGTATCGTATTTTAATATTAGGTAAGGGGAAACTAAAGGTGCTAATTAAAATAATATTCAAAGTTAAATAAAAGCTAGTCTATATTGTCATCAGGCAGAAGAGATAGAAATGTATATTAAAGAACAGAGATATAACCACTCATAATTTAAATAAAAATTGAAAGAATGCTTTCTGGGATTGATATGTGAGGGATTGTTATTGAAGCAATAATTATATCTGTTTCTAAGACACCACATGTGTTTTAGCTATGCTGTGGGCCAAGCTTATTTGTATACAGTATTTGAGGAACACTGTTGGCCAAGCTTATTTCCAAGCTCCTTACAAGCATTCATATATTTAATTTTTTATTGTGATTTTTATGAAGTAGATGACATGCTCTTAGAAGATGCAGGCCTAGGGCTCTGGTTTTGGAGATGATTCTATAACCATCATTCCTAAATGTCCATGGCTTTTCTGCCCACTCCTAGTTAATATATGGTGTTTCAGTCCCTTTAACTGGCAAACAGAATCTCGACTAAGATATTTGGATGTCTGGTACAAGAATGTATCAATAATATAAGTTTGACTTAAACCTTTTTAAATCAAATTTAAATCAAACAAGATAAACTGTACACATGAAAACTTTGTACAAGCTAGAGTCACTTTTTCCAAAGACTGCCACCTGTTTCAAGCTGGATCTCACTGAACCACAACGGAAGAGACAACTGTTTAGCCTAACTGAGGAGGGGAGGGGTGCTGCATGCTTCTGTGGTGATCAGATACAGCTAAATAAAATGTCTGTCATTTTTAGGGACCTGCTTGGTATGCCGACCAACTCTGCGCACATTTTTAATGTACTTTTTTAAAATCTAAGGTCATAGAATTACAAAAGTCCTTCAACCTTGGGGCCATCACTAGGGTGTCCTCAAATGGACTGACTATGGTCCTCGGGGAGTTGGGGTATGCATTGCTACTTGTTGAAGTACAGTTCAGAGGGGCCCTGAGGGTGCCTATGCATCCCCTGTGCTTTCCAGAGGTCGCCTCCTTCCTGAACATGGGTTCAGGTGGGCACCTGAGTGGGCAACTCAGGCCACTTAATTTAGTTTGCCAGTGCCTATTCTATCAAAGAAATGGGTTTCTCATTCTTGAAGAAACTCATGGAAGGGCATGTTTCATATTAGAGGTTCACATACTATTTTTATTAAAATGTCCTTGATGTGACGTATACCAAGTAATTATGAAAATTCTGACCCCCTTGAGTATTGCTGCGTGAAGGCTACAAAGTTGAAAAGGCAAGCCCTCGTTGGGAAAGTTTAATTTATGTACCTCATTTATTTTTTATTTTTGAAACCTTAGTCTCTCCCTATTCTGTGACAGATGAAAGTGTTCCTAGTCCCTGTCTTTAACCTAAGAGTTGATGTGTTGGTGGGAATAGCTGAATATTCAAAATGTTTTTGTGATTTTTCCTTAATGCCCTTTTCTGTGATATTAAGCAGAAGATAAATGTTTCTTTAATTGTTTAACAAGAAGTAAAGACCCTCATTTCTGTATTGGAGAAGGCTTTCCCCTTCAATGTAGAAACGTGGATCAAGAATATCATTATTTCTTCAATTTCATCTGCTGTTATTGGCCTGTTCAGATTTTCTGCTTCTTTTTCATTGAGTTTTGGAAGATTATATTTTTCTAGAAATTTGTCCATTTCACCTAGGTTTTCAAATTTCTTGGCATACAGCTCTGCATAGTAATTTCTTACAACCCCTTCTATTTCTGTGGTATCGGTTGTAATCTCTCCTCTTTCATTTCTGATTGTGTTTATTTGGGTCCTCTCTCTTCTTTTGTTGATGAGCCTGCTTAAAGGTTTGTCTATTTTGTTTATCTTTTCAAAAAACCAACTCCTGGATTCATTGATCCTTAGAATTGTGCTTTTAGTCTATGTCATTTAATTCTGCTCTGATCTTGGTTATTTCCTTCCTTCTACTTGCTCTGGGCTGTCTTTGTTGTTGTTCTTCGAGTTCTTGGAGGCGTCGGGTTAGGTTGTTTGTTTGAACTGTTTTTATCTTCTTTAGGTAGGCCTGTATTGCTATGAACTTCCCTCTCAGGACTGCCTTCACTGTGTCTCAAAAGTTTTGGGTTGTTGTGAGTTCATTTTCATTCGTTTCCAGAAGCTTTTTGATTTCTTTCCTAATTTCAATCTTGACCCATTTGTTGTTTAATAGCATACCATTCAGTCTCCATGCTTTTAGGTGTTTTGGATTTTTTCCTGTGGAGTTGGTTTCCAATTTCAGTCCCTTGTGATCAGAGAAAATGCTTGGTATGATTTCTATTTTCCTGAATTTGTTGAGACTCGTTTTGTGTCCTATCATGTGGTCTATCTTTGAAAATGTTCCATGTGCATTTGAAAAGAATGTGTATTTAGCTTCTTTGGGATGGAGGGCTCTATATATATCAATTAGGTCCATTTCATCTAGGGTGTCGTTTAATGCTGCAACCATCACACAGAAGCCCTGGACCAGATGGTTTCACAGGAGAATTCTACAAAGCTTTTAAGGAAGAGGTAACCCCTATTCTTCACAGACTATTCCAAAAAATCCAAAAGGAGGGAAAACTCTCCAACTCTTTTTATGAAGCCAGCATCATCCTAATTCCAAAGCCAGATAGAGACACAACAAAGAAAGAAAACTACAGGCCAATATCACTGATGAACATAGATGCTAAAATCCTCAATAAAATATTGGCAAATCGCATCTAACAATACATAAAAAAGATCATACACCACGACCAAGTGGGATTCATCCCAGGGATGCAAGGATGGTTCAATATTCATAAATCAGTAAATGTAATATATTACATAAACAAAAGCAAAGACAAAAACCCCATGATCATATCAATAGACGCAGAAAAACCTTTTGATAAGGTACAACACCCATTTATGATAAAGGTACTCAGCAAAGTGGGAATAGAGGGAGCATTCCTCAATATAATAAAGGCCATATATGAAAGACCTACAGCCAACATCATACTCAATGGGCAAAAACTAAAATCTTTTCCACTAAGATCAGGAACAAGACAAGGTTGCCCACTTTCAACATTTCTATTCAATACAGTATTAGAAGTTCTAGCCACAGTGATCAGACAAGAAAAGGAAATAAAAGGCATCTAAATCGGAAAGGAGGAAACAAAACTGGCATTGTTTGCAGATGACATGATAGTGTACATGGAAAAGCCTATAGCCTCTACCAAAAACTACTCGAACTAATAAATGAATTTGGCAAAACAGCAGGATACAAAATCAATATCCAGAAATCAAAGGCATTTTTGTATACTAACAATGAAACAGCAGAAGCAGAAATCAACAAAAAAAATCCCATTCGATATAGCAAAAACAAAAATAAAATATCTGGTAATAAACCTAACCAAGGAGGTTAAAAACCTGTATGCAGAAAAGTACACAAAACTGAAGAAATCAAGGAAGACATAAACAAATGGAAACATATACCGTGTTCATGGATTGGAATAATTAACATCATCAAAATGTCCATACTACCCAAAGCAATTTATGGATTCAATGCAATACCTATTAAAGTACCAATGGCATATTTCACAGACATAGAACAAACACTTCAAAAATTTACATGGAACCATAAAAGACCCCGAATAGCAGCTGCAATTTTGAGAAAGAAGAACAAAGTAGGAGGGATCATAATACCTGATATCAAACTGTATTACAAGGCCACTGTAATCAAAACAGCCTGGTACTGGCATAAAAACAGGCACATAGACCAATGGAACAGAATAGAGAGCCCAGAAATAAATCCAAATCTCTACAGTCAATTAATATTCAACAAAGGGGGCAGTAACATAAAATGGGGTAAAGATAGCCTCTTCAGCAAATGGTGTTGGGAGAACTGGACAGCTACATGCAAAAAAAAAAAAAAAATGAAAGTTGAACACCAATTTACACCATTCACCAAAATAAATTCAAGGTGGATAAAAGGCTTAAATATAAGCCAAGAAACCATTAAAGCCCTACAGGAGAACATTGGCAGGAAAATCTCAGATATTCCACGCAGCAAGATTTTTACTGATACATCCCCTAGAGCAAGGGACATAAAGGAAAGAATAAACAAATGGGAATTAAAAGCTTCTGCATGGCTAAGGAAAACAGTATCAAGATAAAAAGAGAAGCAACAGCTTGGAAAAACATATTTGCCAATGATACCTCAGACAAAGGTTTAATTTCCAAAATATACAAAGAACTCACTCAACTCCACTCAAAGAAGACGAGCAACCCAATTAAAAAATGGGCAAAGGACTTGAACAGACATTTCTCCAAGGAGGACATACAGAGGATCCAGAGACACATGAAAAGATGCTCAATATCGCTAGCTATCAGAGAGATGCAAATTAAAAACACAATGAGATACCACTTTACACCAGTCAGAATGGCTATGATAAACAAAGACACAAACAACAAGTGCTGGAGAGGTTGTGGGGAAAAGAGGACCCTAGCTCACTGTTGGTGGGATTGCAGACTAGTACAACCACTATGGAAAACAGTATGGAATTTTCTCAGAACACTAAAAATGAACGTGCTTTTTGACTCAGCAATTCCACTATTAGGAGTATATCCTAAGAATCCTGAAACACCAGTCCAAAAGAACCTATGCACCCCGATGTTCATAGCAGCACAATTTACGATAGCCAAGAATTGGAAGCAACCTAGATGCCCCTCAATAAATGACTGGACCCCAAAATGATGGTGCATTTACACAATGGAATTCTATGCAGCAGAAAGAAAGAAGGAGCTCCTACCCTTTGCAATAGCATGGATGGAACTGGAAAGCATTATGCTGAGCGAAATAAGCCAGGTGGTGAAAGACAAATACCATATGATCTCACCGTTAACAGGAATCTAAAAAACAAAACAAACAAGCAAGCAAAATATGACCAAAGACACTGAAATACAGAACAGGCTGACAGGGACCAGAGGGAAGAGGGGAGAGAATCACAGGGGAAAAGGGGATGGACTCACATGAACAATTATAAAGGACACATGGACAATAACTAAGGTGGGGGGGCGGAAATGGGAGGGAGGTGGGGAGCACTGGGGGACAGGGCTAGGAATATAATACAGAAAACTGTACTTGAACAAGAATTAAATAAATATAAAAATTTAAAAAAAAAGAA
Source organism: Sturnira hondurensis (assembly GCF_014824575.4). NCBI lineage: Eukaryota > Metazoa > Chordata > Mammalia > Chiroptera > Phyllostomidae > Sturnira > Sturnira hondurensis. The sequence goes on along the minus strand of NW_028098001.1, from coordinate 851,592 downwards.
TATCAAAAGTCAGTCTCCAAGTGATTGCACCTGACTTTAGGGTCCAGAAACGTTTTTTTGTTTGTTTGTTTGTTTGTTCTGCCAAGTTGTGTCTTTCCTCCAGGGATTGTCAGTGGACACAGTGATAGCATCTGTTTGCACTGTGAAATGGATGCTGTTCCATAGGACACACCAGAGCCTTTCTCCCTGGTGTGCCTTGTGAACGTCTGATGTGCGGAGAGAGCCCTGCAGTTGTACCCGCTGGTGCCAACTATTGGAGAATACATTTTGGGTATTTTGTTTCCCTCCTCCCCCCCAAAAATGATCATGTAAATTTGATTTAAACTTTTTTATTTCATTTTTCTATTTTGAGCCTTCTTTCACCTGACTGCCTACCAAAAGTTAAAATTAAATAAAAAAGGTAAGTTTGGCTTCTTTTCTAAACACCTTCTTTTTTAAACCAGTTTCTTATAGGTGGCAGAGGTGTGGGTGAGAGGCATGATGAAAATGGTGGGAAGCAAGATGAGAAGAGGAAAGGCCAGGGAATATCTTACTGTAACTGGCTGCAGTGGAAGGTGCTTTTACACCCCAGTGTGTGCCTTGTGACTCTCCCCTGGGTTTGTTCTTGACAGAGGAGTGCACTGGGAGTACAGTGTACAGATCCTTTGACCTAGAGGTGTGAATCCTTTCTCTGCAGTCACGTTCAGCTCCCCTGTTAACCTCCAGGAGTCTGGTGTTCACCTTCAGGTTCTTGCTATTGTTCTTCCACTCTTCCAGGTGACCTTATTTAGCGAGACTTGAAAGGAACCATGCTTGTTACTTCCTATGTGAATGTCATTACTAGTACACAAGAAAGATTTATACATCACTTGTCTTGGAAAAGGCTGAATCAAATTACAAACCCATGTCAACACAATAGACATCTCCAGACTGATCCAAAAAGAGGAGCTCTCTTCATTTCAAAGCATAGGTGAGTCCATCATTTATCCTCCAGATATCTGTGGATGTCAGATGCTGGATTGTGTGTTTCACAGCTAAAGAGACATAATTTAGAAATCTGAGCGGCCCTACTGCATTACCAACCTGAGGAAAAAGAGATGGGGCCCCCTTCCTCATATGAATTCATGTCTCAAGAAATCTCTCTCTAAAAATTCTTCCTAAGTTATTTCTTTTCTCATTACTCTGAACCATTTTTGTAATTTGGATCTTGTAGGCAGGGCCTCCCAATAATGGAATCCATTATTGACATTTCCCTTTTAAATTGTACATGTAAAAATTTCCCCACACTCATTACCAAATTATAATTTATTACATGTTGCATATCTATATATATACACACAGATTGTTTATGTGTATTACATGTGCTTTTCAGAGTAATATTTTATAACTAAAGATGGCACTAGGTAAGTTAGGGTAAGAATCATTCTTGTTTTATTTTATTTTTATTGTATTTTTTCAATTACTATTTAACCCCCTTATACCTGCCCAGCTTGCAGTCACCACACTGTTGTCTATGCACATGAGTCCTTTTCCTATTTGCTCAGTTCCTCCATCCCTAAGCACCCCTCCCCCAATGCTGTCATCATGTTCTCTGTCTATGAGTCTGTCTCTATTTCGCTTGTTCAGATTTTTCTTTATAGTCCATATATAAGTGAAATCACATGGTATTTGTCTTTTCCTGACTGGTTTATTTCACTTAGCATAATGTTCTCCAGGTTCACCCATGCTGTCACAAGGGGTAAAATTTTCTTCTTTTTTACCACTGAGTACTATTCCATTGTGTGAATGCCCCATAGTTATTTTATCCAGTCATCTACTGATGGACACTTGGGCTGCTTTCACATCTTGGCAATTGTAAATAATACCGCAATGGACATATGGGTGCTTATGTTCTTTCCACCAAGTGTTTTGGGTTCCTTCAGATATATTACCAGAAGTGGGATTGCTGGGTCAAAAAGCAGACCCATGTTTAATTTTTTGAGGTATCTCCATGCTGCTTTCCCCAGTAGCTGCACCAATCTGCATTCCCACCAACAATGCAAGAGTGTTTCCCTTTTGCCAAATCCTCACCAGCACCTGTTGTTTGTTGCTTTATTGGTGATAACCATTCTGACAGGTGCAAGGTGATCTCTCATTGTAGTTTTAATTTGCATTTCCCTAATGATTAGTGACATTGAGCATCTTTTCCTATGTCTAGACCATCTGTATGTCCTCTTTGGAGAAGTGTCTATTTCAAGTCCTTTGCCCATGTTTTAATTGGATTGGTTGTTGGGTGTTTTTTTTTGTTTGTTTTTGTTCATTTCTTGGTGTTCAGTTTTGTAAGTTCTTTATAAAAAAATAAAAGAATCATTCTTAAATGAGTGCAATGAGATTGGCTTCTAGCTTGTCTTTGCCCCTCTCTTGGTAAACAAGTGCAGCATAGCCACTCAATGAGGATCTTGTTTGTTAAATGGATGTTCCTGCTGGAGAACATATCTTAGTTTCTTTCAAGTTGTTGAAGGTCCGTTTCTGCATGTTTCAGTGTTCACTTTAGTGATGTAGTTCTGTTTCTTTTCTAAAATAATAGGTCATTAAATTAATATTTATTTAATTATAAGTAATTTCATTTTTCTTCAAAATAAAATATTTCAAGAATTCAGGAACTCACACTGAGTGGCAATCCCAGGTTTGTGGAAGTCAGATGGGCAACTCCTAGCACAATTAATCAATCAATCAATCAATCTGAGGGTATCAACTCAGTTGAGTTTCACTAACCACTGTCATAGTTATGACCGTTATGTAGTTTTAAAGTTCATTTTTAAAGTCTTACTCTTACTTTGGTTTTCTTATGCCTATAATTAAAACGAGAAGGCATAAATACACTGATGTAGAAATATGACAAGATAATGGAGAACATTGAGACTGATAATTACTCAAAGGCACTTAGATTTCCACCAGATGTATAAAATGCATTCTTCTGATAAAAATTTCCTTGACAATACATTAAAATGCCCCTAGTAACTGAAAACTAATGTAAAGGTGATAAAACACTTTATAACATTCACTTTCAATTTACATTTCATTTGTTGAGATCCATAAAAAGCTCCTTTCACCACAGCTATATTCAGGCAAATACTGCAAACGACAACCGGGAACCTTCTCTCTTAGGCCATTATTTGGAATAGAAACTTCATAATTAAAAAAAAACCTTAATATTTCAAAATATGAAACACAAGAATTCTAAAATCTAATGTCCATTTCTGTCACTTTCAACCCTTTTAGATGAAAATATTTTCATTTTGAGATTCAGGCTTGGGTTTGCTTTTCTGCTTTAGCCTCTATAACAGTCTAGTTTTAGTTCATTTTGATACTGGTTTCCCAAAAGAAGACAGAGCAACCAGCTAGAGATTATCACTTTCCCTTTTGATTATTAACTCATTAATAGAAAGTATGGCTTGGCCAGATATGCCAGATACAATCTAATAACAATACAATCTAATAACATCCAAAATTCAAGCCCCATTATTTCTGATAACTGGTGTGGACACTGTGCCATTAAAATTTTAAGATACAAAATTATTAGAGAAAAATACAGAAGATTTATAATATTAAATATTTCCAAGTTAAAATTTTTTAAATAAAACCTTGAATTAGTGATTAAAACACAGCAGTAAATTCAGTAAATATATTTCTATAGAAATGGACATATACAGTTTACAAATAGGAAGTTTCCCCCATTGTATACCTTAATAAAATCATGTACATTAAAAATAATTGAAATTCTATAATTTTATCTCACCTTTCAAAATGAAATTCTATAGTTAAATTCAACTCCCCAAACAAATTCTGCTTAATATCCCTGAGTTAAAAAAGAAAAGTTTTCCATTAACCGTAGGTATATTGCAACCAAAGCCTAAGGCATAAACATTATAACTACAAATGTAAAGTTTCACTTTATTGGTTTTTATATTGTAACTTAAATAATAAGAAAGAGCAATACATTTTGAAAGTATTGCATTGTTTTGGAAATATTTATGTTTGCTTTAACTGACATATATTAACATAATGGGCTTTTTATTGTGTTGCCATTCATATGTGAAAGTAGAATAAATTGTTTTTTAGAAGTCACTTTAGATACAGTATGGAGTAGTTTATATAGAATGTCTCATTGAAATAAAAGCTTAATTTCACATTTTGATTTATTTCTATAGACTTTTCATGACAGAGGTCACACAGTAGTTCAAAAACGTAATGGAAGTCATCTGTGTGTAATAAGTCGAATATCTGAAGGAACATTAAAACTTCACATTCGAAGCTCATGTGTGCCAAAGGGACTAGTTTCTAATGAACAAATCACATTTCTGCATTTAAAAGAGAAATAACAGAAATTTTAAAAAATCATATAGTTACCCAGCTGAGAGTAAATACTAGTTTCTGGCTCTGTAATAAAAAAATTCATCTGTCAGTTGTTTAGGGTAAATTTTTAAAAATTATCAGATTATGTGTTTTTATTTCTCTACCTTAATGAATTAATCAAAGTATTCTGAGTCAAAATATTTCCTTTTTCAATTGGTTTGTTTCACATATTTATTAAACCTCTCCCTATACCGGGCACTGTAAAGACTTAGTGTTTCTGTTCATGTTGCTCATAATACAGTGAGGATATGAATATGTGTTAAGACCGTGTAATATGATTGGTCTATAATTAATGGAAAGGAGAAATGGAATAAGAACTTGGAAAGGAATACTACATAGAGATCTCAAATATTATCAAGAATTTTCCATGTTATCAAGAGATTGTAGAAAGAAGAAGGAAGAGGGGAAAGGGAAGAGGCGATGGGGCAAAAGACCAACTGTAAGTGGAAATGTGCGTGGAATGTAGGTGAGGTTAACTCATGGTAATAGTTTAGATTTTTTGTCAGGTAAATGAAGACATCCATCAACACATTCTGACTGAGAAAGCTACATATTAAAGTTTGATTTGATACAATCAAGCATGATTGACATACATAAAATCATAACATAAAAGCCATTTCAACTGGGGTGTCCTGGGATGGGAATAAAAGACAGAAAGCTATTCTTGAGCAACAATTAAATAAAAATAAGAATTTTTTAAAAGCCATCTCAAGGGCAACTGCAGTAATGCATGTAAGAATTTATGAATATCTGAACTTGGGCTGTATCATAGAGAGGATTCAGTGGAGAGAAAGGGGTATGATTAATAGTTCAAAGGCTGAGGAGCAATTTTTAAAAATACTTTTAAATTTTATTGTTCAACTACAATTTTCTGCCTTTTCCCCCTATCCCTTCCCACCACCCCAGCCATCCCCACCTCCCTCCCCTGATTCCAGCCCCCTTGTTTTGGTCCGTGTGTCCTTTATAGTTGTTCCTGAAAACCCTTCCCTTTTTTCACCCCATTATCCCCTCCCACCTCCCCTCTGGTTACTGTCTGTTTCTTCGTGATTTCAATGTCTCTGATTACATTTTGTTTGCTTGTTTGTTTTGTTGATTAGGTTCCAGGCAAAGGTGAGATCATATGGTATTTGTCCCTTACTGCCTGGCTTATTTTACTTAGCATAATACTCTCCAGTTCCATCCATGCCGTCTCAAAGAATGGGAGCTCCTTTTTTCTTTCTGCAGCATAGTATTCCATCATGTAAATGTACTAGTTTTTTGATCCACTCATTTACAGATAGGCACTTATGTTGCTTCCAGCACTTGGCTATGGTAAAATGTGCTACTATGAACATTGGGGTACATAGGTTCTTTTGGATCGGTGCTTCCAGGTTCTTGGGGTATAATCCCAGCAGTAGAATTGCCAATTCAAAAGGCAGTTCCATGTTTAGTTTTCTGAGGATATTCCATACTGTTTTTCACAGTGTCTGCACCAGTCTGCATTCCCACCAACAGTGCACTAGGGTTCCCTTTTCTCCACAACCTCTCTAGCATTTGTTGTTTGTTTATTTGTTTATGATGGCCATTCTCACTAATGTGAAGTGATATGAGAAGCTGTTTTGGGCAGGAGAAAACTCATGGATAAGAATCACTCCTGGTTTTGCATAACCAGTTGTGAGCCTTTTATTTTAGCCTGGACAAGTTGTTAAGTCAGTCAATGTCTCTCTTTTCTTCTCGCTTCTTAATGTATACATGAAAATTATTGTAGAATAATATCTTATCAATGTTTTATAGTTTTCAATGTTGAAGTCTTATACATCTGTCATGAATTTATTCCTAGGTGTTTGATGATTCTGACATGATTGTAAAGGTAATTCTTCAAAATGTTACTCAATAATTCATTCTTGCTAATGTGAAAACTCAGCTGAGTTCTGTATAGTAAAATTATGCCCAGCAAATTTGTAAAATTCAATGCTAATACTAATAGCTTTTTGGTATATGCCTTTGGATTTCCTACACACATGATTTTATCTTCTGCAAATCATGATAGCTCTGCTTTTACAATTTCAAGCTTTATGCTGTTTGTCTTTTTTATTTTTATGCCTTATAAATTGATCACAAGCTTCAGTAGAAAATGATAGGTCCTGCTCTTCTTTTCACCTAAACACTTCTTCAGAGAACAGGACTTTTGTCTGCTCTTCTACCAAAATGTCGGGTTTGCCACTTCAGTGTTGTAACACTGCATATATTCTTGCCATGGCAGATAGAACATAGTATTTCAATCACCCTGTTTTGCTAATATGGATGCCCTCAAAGTAAAGGGTTCTTAAGAATAGATAACTTTTTCATATTTATAATTAAATTGTCAATGCTCAGAATAGTGTTTGATATAAAAGAAGTGTTTGGAAACTTCTAGTGAAAGGAAAAAATTGGACCATAGAATAGGTTTTTGACATACATACGACAGATTGCAGAAAAAAGTGACAAATTCTTCGCTTTGTGTTTTGTAGCCCCTTTTAGCAAGAAGTAGAGTCTATTTTTCAAGCCCTTTCATCGGGGTTTGGCCCAATGAGTTGCCTTGCCTAATGCAACATTAGCAAACAGGACTTAAGCAGACACTTGATAAGCACTTAAGCATTAGGACATTTTCTTCCATGCTTGATCGAGGTCTCCATTGTGTACAGTTTTTGTGGCAGAGTAAACTGAAGTGTTTGCATAAACAGATGGGTTCCTGAAATGCTCTACCTGGTTCTTCCTCTTTCTAACCAGGTAAAGCCAAAGAACAGGCCCAAGACCTAAGCTCAACAAATAAGACTCTCTGTCAAAGGATTATGATTTGAACCAAGTGATACAAGGAATACTTCTTCTCCAATGGTACGACCTAGGTGACATACTGTGTTCTCCTCTGAAGATCTTCTTATGCTGCCCTATATTATATCTTGATTTTTTAGTTACCTGATGTTTCAGGTGGAGATTTTTCATGCTTTTCCTAATTTGGGTTCACCATACACTTTCAGGTTTCTGCTGAACACAATTCATATAAAACTAGCTTCTGATCACCTTGAGGACTGTCCAATAGATGATTGAGAGTGAGAAGTCCCTGGCAGGAGGAGGCTGAAGTCACTTTCTTGTGCTCAGTTGAGGACAGAGTCATGTGTGTGTAGCCTTGAAGTAGAAAGTCAATGCCTGGGTTAAGGAAACTAGATATCAATAGTGAACAGAAAAGAACAAACTTTAAAGATCTGTAAGCCTTTGAGGCAGAAAATTACCAGATAAATCAAAACTGGCCAGGTTCATCCACCGTCTCCCAAATCCTTCTAACTTTTGGAGGAGGGAAGAAATACCCAGCTTGGTGGGAGGGGGTGGGTGTGAGTTGGTAAGAGGAAGTTATCAGAAGGACAAGGCCCCAGACACATTTTCAACCTGAAGCAGGTCTGAGCTGCCAGAGTATAGACGAATTAATTCTAGACCAAATTTGAAGTTTTGTTTATTACATGTGATTAAATATTCTAATTCCTGCATTTCGGGTTTTTATTTTCCCCCAAAGTAAATGCAGAATTCTCAGATAACTAAGAATGAAGGGAAACACCCCCCCCCCCCAATATCTATGTCAGTTCTCATCCTGGGTAAGATTATTCCAGTTGAATAAAATTTAAAGAAAGGGCAGGAGATTAAGTTATTTTAAGATTGCATCACAAATTTTGATTATCAACACAACACATCATTATGATCTTATACATATTTTTCCTGAAAAATGAAATAATTTTGCTTATTTCCTTTAAGAGTGCTTAGTGACTTTGTTTTCATTCATTCTATTGTACAATAACAAGCACATTCATACTACCATTTCTCTCTATATATACATTGAAAGGAAATGAAGTAACCCATGAGTTTCTCTAATAAATAGATAAGAGTGTATGCTTATCCCCTGCCCCTCCCTACTCTACCACACCCTACATTGTAAGGGACTAACGAATAAAGCTCAGTGATCCAGGTCCTAGTTTGGTACTGACTGTAGGTGGCCACTGAGAGGCTCTAGTGGGAGATTAGAGAGTAAGAGAAGGAAGGCACGAGGTTTTTGCTTCCCTCTTTTCCCCGAACGATGGGGGCAGTGTAAACAGTAGGGTTCATATCTCCTCCTTGGCCCCAGCTTCCACTGGGCTGACCCCTTTCCAAGCTCCTAAGTCCTTCCAGCCTGTTCCATGGTCCTAAACTCTGATAACAATGAACCTTTCATTTTAATTGCCCCACCATACTCTCTTTGAGGTGTGATCATGTTAATTTGTAAATAACTCCTCATATTAGTGCCTCTTTGCTGAACTACTTAATGTGAACTTTGTTCACTGACTGGACTGTGACTCCTGACACCATTGTTCATATTTTGGAGACTTTATTTAGCAAATCTGTATTTGTTTTTAGTAACACGCAGTTATACAGTCTAAATAGTAACTACTTCCTCCCCACAGATTCTGAGGGCCTATTCTATCCTCCAATTGATTCTCACTATGATAATATTTTAAATTATCTATAATTCTTTTAAATTTAGCCTTTAAGGAAATTAAAGATATTTCTGATTCAGAACATTCATAACCCGCTCACTCTCTACACACACACACACACACACACACACACACACGGAGTCTACTTTGTCTCTTTGTATCTGCCTTTGTCCCTCCATGTCCCTGTGTCCCTTTCTCCCTATGATGGACATGAAGTCAATCTTATTGTGTACCATTTATATATTTTCTCTGAGTCTTAACTTATACTTTTGCCAATAGAATTGTCAAATTCTAGAGAAAGTGTGATCTCCCTCACTAATGTGGTTTTATCTAGTTCATTTACTTGTAATGACTTTTGCTGTTATAGAACACATGTTGTGGTACTTGATGGGTAAAAGGTCAGACCTGTTATATAACATTTTGGTGAATCATAGCTTGTTCAATGGAAAACAATGCTCTTTATTCTATCTATACTCTTAAATTAAAGCTACGAATTAAATTAAATTAAATATTAGCAAACTGGATTTATCTCAGGTTGACTTACATGATATAGTTTTGTTCAAACATTTATTTTAAGTAGTTTTGGATCTTTATTTCACTTCTTTATGTGTAGCATTGAGGTAGAATTTACCCAATCTTAGAATATTTTCTGCTAATATGGATATTATGTTTATATTTATCATGACTATCATAGTATTGTGTCTTGTTTCTAGTATCAGATTTAATTACTTTTTCTATTTTCAGTGCTTTTTAAGTTGCCTGACTTTTACTAAATGAAATGTTTTCCTTGCTCCTTTCAAATTTGTTTTTATAAATGCTTGAGGTTTAGAAACCATACATACTCATATAGTAATTAATTTTCTATAAATGAGTAGATTAAAAACAGGACTTTAGATATAGTTACATAAACACTCCCCTCCTCCTCCACCACCCAATATTTTACATGCATTTAAGAGTACAGAAATTAATCACCTTGAATACCATTTTGCTTATTCTTAATAGCTACACTTTACATAACCAGATGACAAAGTCTAGAACAATACAGACAACAGAAGATTATTTTGAAACAACTATAGAGAAATGGCATTTAAACCAAAGCTAATAAAATAATTTTATGCACACAAAACAGACATAACCATTCTACTTTTAAAAATACAAGGGAGCACTCAGGCATACTTTGAGACAAATACCTATATAAATATAGTCATAAGACATTAATTTTGAAAGGAAAAATACTATTTTACCAATAGTAATGGCTCTAATCGAATAGAAGCTCAATATAATATAAATATAATTTAAAAGTTCAAAAGAGGTATTACACTGTAATAAAACTCCATATAGAGACTTACTTTTTATATAAATTTATTTTTATTTTTTTTAATTTTTTAATTTATTCATCTTTAGAGGGGAAGGAAAGGAGAGAGGGAGAGAAACATCAACGTGTGGTTGCCTCTCATGTGTACCCCGCTGGGAACTGGCCTGCAACCCAGAAATGTGCCCTGACTGGGAATCGAACCACGATCCTTTGGTTCACAAGCCCATGCTCAATTCACTGAGCTACACCAGCCAGGCATAAATTTATTTTTAAAAGTACAAGGGAGACAATATTATTCTCTTCTAAGGATGGTGTGATCGTACCTTGTGTCAAGGTCGTAGGTAGTTTTAATGGAGGCAAACCTGGTGACACCATAAGCAACAAATGAAGAAATCTGATTATGTGACTACATGTCTTAAATAACCCAGTAAATATACAGTTTTCCCTCAAACTTTGTTTTATAAATTCTGTAGGCTGCTGTGCTTCCACATTTCTTTGCTTTTTCTATGATGAATAAGTACAGAAACATTACACTGAAATTTAGGTTAATTGAGATTTTTAAGCCAGAAATGCTCTGCTCTCCACATTTTATAGCCCAATAGTTGTCACAGCGCTTTGCAAAGAACAAATGGCATTTTATTAACTACTGATTAAACCCTAAGTTTTGGATAGTAAATTAATTTATAGATGTTTTAATAGACTTTTAAATATCTCCTTTCATATTTTACCTAAGTAAAAAAAATTACAACTGAGAATCAAAAAATTGCATGTACTTATGCAGAAGCAGAAAACTCAAGCTATGCTTAATTATCAGGAAAGAGAAAATAGTATCACTCTGATTTTCTATGTAATTTATTAAATGCAATTATTTATTACGGTTAAATATTTTCAAATTATAATGTTCCATGCCTGGCTGAGTTCCTTTTAATTTTTTTCTAGCCCACTATGACGTCCAAACAGGACTCCTATTTCTCTTACAGGACCTCTATTTAGACCAGCTGAATTGTAGCAATGTATCTACTCATCTGTCTCCCCCACTAGAGCGTAAGAGCAGGAACATGTGTTTATATTTGTTTACATAATGCCTGAGATAGATTAAGTACTACTGTATGTTGGCTGAATGAAACTACCTCATCCCCAATGAGAGAAAAACACTTTACTATAGAATAATTTATCCAACTATAGTTGTAGAAGCAAATAAAACCAGAAACACGGGAGTCAGCATCCCTGTGGTTTTCCCTTTTCACATTTTCCACTTTGTTCTTGAGCACTTTGATGATATTTACATCACATAGTACCCAGCAGAGCTGGTGAGAAGATGCTGTGATTATGCAAATTCCCACTTTAAAATTAATTCTAAACCATATATTGATGAATATTACAAGGTTACTACCTTTATTTTAGTGCTACAAACATAGGTTTATATTTAGATTTTTACTTGGGCAAAAGTAAAAATAAAGAGAAAGTAAACATAAAGTAAAAGTAAAAAAAGAGAGGAATATTTATAGGTGCCTTTAGTGAAAAAGGTTTTGCAACAAGTTTGGCTTTAACTGAAACATTCCCCACTGAGTTTCTCCATTGCTCTTGAGAATTCCAGTCTCCTTTTCATATCAACACATTCTTGTGACCTAGTTAAGGTAAAGAGGGAAAGGCCACTAAAGGAAAGCTTCTTTCACTTTTTCTTACAAATGTATAGGGTAGGAACACTTTAAAACGACACCCTAAAATGCTTCAGCTAGACATTTAGACACACAGTGATAATTTCAGTAATTGACTCTTCCCTAAAGTAAAACCAAACTCTTAGAAAAACAATATATTTAGGTCCCATACATCTGTAAGTGTGGTCATTACTTAGGCTACATAGATCTGAAAAACAGATTAAGGAATTCCATAAGCTTCTGATGATCTTGCTTAGCAGAACCTAGGACAGAGGTTATTCCAGCACAGGTACACCTTAGAATGAATGCCTGAAGGTTTCGTTTAATCACACCCTTTATTGAGCAAACTCAAGCAGGGTTTTTATATAAGTTCCATTGAACACTAATCTCCCATTTTCACTGAATTTTTGTGACTTACGTTTGAGTCAGAGGAACAGAAGTCATGAATAAATCAAAGTCACTCTGAAATCTGTCAATGTAAAAAGCAATTAGCCCCATTTGGAAAAAAACCCTAATTTTCTTCTAGAAGGTATCAGCAATATTTTCACTAAAACAAGGGTGACTAGAATGGGACACAGGGTCCAGCAAAATTAACACCTGCTTGAGCATGGTTGGTAGAGAAATAGTGTAAGTGTGATAATTTATAGTTTTAATTTGAATGTTTCACCTAAAAGGTCAGATGATGTGCTTGAGGGTGATATTGTTACATTATAGAATTACATGCTTATGACTTTGAAATAGAAGATTTTGTAATAAAAAAAAGGGAGTTATTTGTGCTGGACCCTGTATTTCAAACAATTGCTACAGCTCAAGAGAGCAGTTATTACATTATATTTGATAGTCTTAGGCTAATTGTGCAAGTAATTGTATAATTTGTAGGAAAGTAAGAAAAAAAGGGAGGCAGAAGGTATGCAAAGACTCTGTTCCAGGTACTTAAATTTATTTTTTACAAATATTAGATCAAATAATTTAATTTTTCAACAACTCTGCAAGATAGCTATTATAATTCACAATTTTAAGAGAAAATAAATTATATACAAAGTTTAAAAACCTATTTACGGTCACAAGGATAGTAAGTGATAGAGCCTGGATTTGAACTTGAAGTTTTATGCTCTTAAAAGGCTATCTTTTTCCCCCATACAAACTGCATTTACCAAATTCTGTGAAGCATAATCTGTATACAGACATTGTATACATGTGTAAAGATGTATAAACAATGTCTTCAAAATAAAGTTTTTAGGAAAAATGAGGTATAATAATTGTGTACATAAATATCCATTGAGTTGTGATCATTCAAGAGCAAGAATACTACTTCCTGTTGGGCAGGTCCGGTTTCTCAAGATTTGGACTTTGCTCTGTGAGGAGAACTCGGGGTGGGGAGATGAAATTCTAGCCAGAGCGGAGACATGTGTGAGCAAAAAGAAAAGAAAGTGGAAACAGCAGAATGCTAGGGTGGTGAAAAGTAGCCAGTTTTGCCCACACAAAGGATAATACCGAAAAGCCTGCTGGGGCCAGAGGACAGAACATGGACACTGACATGGTCAGTTTCGAGCTACGAGAGGTGTAATGCAGGACTGGATCCCAGAGCAGAGCCAGTCTGAGTGCTTGAAATGCTTGTATGCTGCAATTAGGAGTCAAAGTTTTGGAAGGAAACTAGATGCCTACTTTGCTTTCAGACCCCACCTTTGTTTCCTAATGGCCTGAAGTACCTGCCTCTTTTCTTTGAAGGAAGAGTTGCAGCGTAGACTCGCCCTGTGTCCATGGGCCCTAGCAAAACCATCCCTGAGCCGGACAGCTAGTGGCCCACCAGTCTGCAGTGACATCACTCTGCCAGCCTGGAGGACCCAGCCCAGGTCTCCTGCTTGTCAGGTATGTCAGGCCTAGAGCCCTTTATCTTCCTGCCCTTGCACAGAGACCAGGGTGAGTACGGGCACAACATGACACTGGGAATCGCCACGCAAACAAAAGAGGCTGCAATCTTCCCCCAGACAGAAAGGAAAGGTAAGTGAAAACAATCTATTTTTCACTTAATTCAAATTCTCTAACTTTTGAACTGTATGTTAGCACTGCATTCTCTTATCACTTAGCCAGTTATGTGTTTATTCTTATTTGATGTCCTAGATAACAAGATAAACTCAGGAAGCTTCTATAAAATATAGAGGGAAATAAGAAGTGTGGCATTGAACAAAATATAATAGTATATACATAACCAGGTACTTCTTGGAAAAACACAATTATTGACTATAAAGTATAAAAGTATTAAGTACATCCCAGGACAGTGGAGAAAACACAATTCTTGCAATGTCATATATATATATTTTTAATTTGAACATGGAACATGTGCTTTACCCACCAATTGTACTGTGACTAGGTTAAAGTTTCCCCACCTGACCCCTGACCTTTTTAGAAGTCATGTGAATTATCAAAAGGAAAACAGTTCATCGTCAATGGAGTCTAGGAATTTAAATCTAAGCAAAGAGTGTTTCGATGCTCTCTGTCAGGAAGAGGATAATTTTAGAGCATTGCCATTAAGATCTGCTTTCAGCTCCATAAAACTTTACACTGGTTTTGTTCTAAATAGAAAACACGAGTGGAATCTTCTGACAGATGTGCAGAGATCCTTTCCAAAGAGGAAGTAAGCATGAATAGTTGTCAGTGTTACATTCTGGGGACAAGGTAGCCCGAGTGTAATTATATTTACATTGTTATTGTGCCCCTCGTGTCCCTTAATTTGATGGATTACAGAGACAGGTTATGCAGACAAAGCACACCTATGTACAAACGGTGCAAAAAATGAAAAACTTTACAACAACGCAGATAGGAAGAGGTTCAGGTTATCACACAGCAGCTCCGAACCACTGACTGTCACAGCCACGTTAAATGTAAATGTGTATTTCTTAAAACTTTACTTGTAAATGTCTATGCATTACATTTTGCCCTTCTGTTTGTCTTTTGACTGCATGTTCTTTGTATTTAAGCATTCATTGGTTCTAGGAAGTAAAAGTATCAGGTTTGAATTCTTGTTACTCTACCCTTAAATTTCTTATTTTCAGCCCTTTAGGAAAATGTTGTACATCCACTGTGCATACAGATTCGTGACTGAGGTCTTATTTTTATTTTTATTTATTTTTATTTTTTAAAAGATTTTATTTATTTTTAGAGGGGAAGGGAAGGAGAGAAGCAGAGAAATATCAGTGTATAGTTGCCTCTCGTGAGTCCTCTGCTGGGAACTGGCCTGCAACCCAGGCATGTGCCCTGACTGGGAATTGAACCGCGATCATGTGGTTTGCAGGCCCACACTCAATCCACTGAGCTACACCAGCCAGGGCAGAGGTCTTATTTTTATAATCCCACTCCCTGGAAACTCTGTTACTGCATACAAAATTATATAAGTATGTAGAGTCTACTGCAGCTACAACCATTACACAACGTATTGCAGAATTTTGTATCAATACCAGTTTCACGTTCCAAATACAACTTGTGGTATTACAAGCCTAGGCGATTCTTCCCCTGTGCCAAGCACTGTCGCAGTGCTTAATGGGAATTACTCATTTAATCCTTATCACAACCCCATGAGATAGACACGATGTAATTACCATTTTAGAGATGAAGAAACAAAGGCACAGGAAGGCTAAATACCACAGCTCAAAAGGTAACTTTTGGAGCCAGATCCAGATTCCAGACTTTCTAACACTAGGGCGAGATCTTCACCACCACAGGATGCCACTGATGGTGACATTTGTGTCTATAGAAATCAAGCAGCTCTTTTAAAAAGGTATTATTAAAAATAAACCACAACCTGTTAAACTGATCTTTTGGAATGTGGCTTTCTCCCCCACCTTTGACCCATCCCCTACTGACAGGGGCCTCTCCACAGGGCACAGGTGGTGACTGCACAGGATTCTGGCAGCCCATTGCAACCCGGATGCAAACGCTGCTTCCCCACCCCACTTTGGCTGTGCAGATTATGGACTTTGCTTTAAAGTCTCTAAGCCTCAGTTGTTATGTCTGTCAACTGGGAATGACACACACTGAACCCAGTTCTTGGGGTTGCAGTGAGGCGTTCACAAGACAAACCGTGTGTCCATGTACCTGCACATTGTTAAATGATTGACCACTCTCATGTGTAAATCACTGTAGCTGAGCTTTAGAAAAATGATGGGTCCACTTTGGGCACATGGGACTGTGTTCTGACTTCCCTATTGACATTAATTGACCCTAACTGCCGTTATGAAAATAAACAATCAAGCACATTTTAAGTTAGGAGAATAGCATTTCCACCTACTTCTGTTTTTAAACTTAAAAATCTGTTTAAGTTCTAGTATTTACCATATTGATGCCTTTCACTTTACTCTGGTAAAATATTAGTAATTATGGTTAGGAGCAGCTCTGATGTAAACAGTGGTAAGGTCATCAACACATTAGCAGGTGGGGACCAGTGCAGGGAAACACTGTCTGATTAGTCTGTCTCCTACATATTGCATAAGGACATTATAAAAGCAAATGTAATTATTATAAATACATCTATCTGAAGCGTTTAGTGAATAATGAATAAAAATTGTATGCACAAATGTACCTTACACATAAAAATTATACGTGTAAAGGGAATGCTTAAGCTTGCAAGCATTAAATAAAAGATAATTTTTATATAAATGTTCCCCTAGTGAAACACGGGTCTTTAAATATGATTTGATTAGTTCTAATAGAGATTTTTCTCCTTTTCAAAGTTAATTCAGAAAAATCAGCCTGTGATAACTGAATTTCATTTTGCTTTTTCTGTTCACCTACTTGTGTTTTAATCATCAGAGAAGGCCTTTGGAGACTGTGAACGAATTATTCCTTTTATTTATTTCTTTATTTATTTCTGCCATGCTTCTTAGTGGTAGAAAGAGCCTGGATTTTTCTTTATCAATTATATATTCTGTTAGCTATCTGTAATAATTTTCTGTTATAGTGCCAGTCTCTTTGGTAAATAGCAGTATCAGGCCTTTTCAAAATGACCTCTAGGCTTCATTTTCATTCTTTGTTCCCTTTTGTTGCATACTCAATGTTGGTTCTGTAATAAAGTAGGTTACTTTCAGAATAATGGTCTGGAGAAAGTCACCACCTGACTTTATTAAGTTTCATTATTTTAATGAGTTAAAAATAGTCCTTACTGAGATAACATTTTTTTATAATTACATCTTTCTCAGTCTGCTTATCCTTGAATCTTGACTTCCATATTGAATGGACCCAGATGGGATATCATTCCATACATAACAATACCTAGAAGGCAGCTCTGACCTGTAAGTTTATCAAGACAACAAAAACATTATTTGAAAATTACTGAACTCACATTATACAATATGAATTATTTATAATTTAGTAATGTAGGTATCATTGTATTAAGCAAAACACACACTCCATTAATGCTTTTTCACTGGCAAACAATGAAAACTTCAAGCTAAGGACGCTTAGCATAGTGTGGGTTATAGCCTAGCATAACTGGGTTCTTTGGGAAATGCACTGACTACAGGAACTTCTAAGTAAAAACGTAATAGAGATTTGTCCTGTCTCTGCTAAGAATTATCAGCAAACTTCCTGTGTATGTTACTGTCACAAACTCCATTTCCTAAGTATTAAGGTGTGGATAAAAGCAACCTACTCATAGAAATGCAGTGAGCAATTGATCAAATAATATAAAAATAGAAATTAGTAGAGGGTTGGAATTAATCAACATTCAATATATTCCTAATGCTGTTACTTGGGATCTTGTCTATGCAGAGCTGATCTGAATTTATCCTCCTTCAGGTTTCTGCTGATTTTTTTTGACTCCCACAGTGATGTATTAATTATATGCTGATATTTATTCATCCTTCCCTATTAATTTCACTGAATTCCAAAGCTCTATCTGAAATTGCTAAAGCCCACTTTTGAGCAATCCCCAGCTGATGGCTAAGAGCATTTCTTTTCTCTAATACGCCCTGAAAAAATTTCTGCCTCCAGTTTTACTTAGAAAGTCAGTTTGGAGTCTCTAAGTGAGGGCCCTGAGGTCCTCCCAGTTGTCAGTCTCCATTGGAAATCAGATGTGTGGGCCTTGCCCTTAGCAGTTTCTCCTGTGTGGTAGTGATAGGAATGAGGTGTATTGTTTTCTCTTGCTTGTTGTTCTATTCCATGAAAATATGAATTAAAAAAAACTTCATATATACACAGATTCCATAATATTTCTTGTGAAACTTTTCCCCAAAATAATGTAATGGACTCTATTTAAACACCAGCTTTCTCTGTAAGCATTAATTATGACAGATCCTCATTTTGTGTTTCAGTGACATTTTAGTTGTCATACTAAAAGCAGATTAAAATGATATCTATTAAATTAAATACAAACATTTTATTGATAAATAGCAGTGTCCCATAAAATAAGAAAAGAGAACAGTAGACTTACTAACCATAATATGAAGTTAAAATTTTGACCAAAACTTTTGAGAACTGAGAAGAAAACCTAAAATTATTTAAATAAAAAATTGAAAGCATAGTGATTTTGTAGTATATTTGGTAAGCATTGTTAAATCTAAGAATAAAACATTCAAAGGGGGGTGTTTGAGATAATACTTAAGTAATTACTTAAATTTCAGAATAATTTGTAAATGGAAATTCAATTGTATACATGTACATTAAAATGTACATACTATGAATTTCTAACAGTCATGGTAAAAACTGACATGTATAATTTTAGCAAGTGCCCATTATTCATTGTACTTTTTGGGGAAAGTATACATTAAAATGTCCTGGTGACTTAAACATTGGTAAATACTTTTTTAAAAATTTTATTTATTTATTTTTAGATAGAGGGGAAGAGACAGAGAAAGAGATGGAGAGAAACAATGTGTGGTTGTCTCTTATGCCCCCCCTACTGGGGGCCTGGCCAACAACCCAGGCATGTGCCCTGACTGGGAATCGAACTGGAGACCCTTTGGTTCTCAAGCCAGCACTTAGTCCACTGAGCCACACCAGGCAGGGCAACATTGGTAAATATTTTTAATCAGCTTTTGGAGTTCTAAGTGGATAATGAGAGAAAACTGAAAGAATTGCATAATGCTAATGCAATTTAATATATTTCATTATGCAATGCGAATGTAAAAATTTCTTGACCCAAAAAGTGTAATACACAAAAATTACACTGACTTGTCTCCCTTAGTAAACATAATACACTTTGGCCAAGAACATTGTGAAAAACACCCATTTTTGTTTTGTGGTGCCAGGTACTGTTACGCTGAACTTACAGCTTACCAAGTACTAACTCCAGGAGATAGGCGGAGCTTACTTTCCTGAGAAAGTCTCTCATATCAAGTTTTTGTTTCCATTTACCTCATTCTTATTGAATTAAAATGAAGAATGTTCAGCTCTGTGACCTCCTGGGCTCTGTGACACTTCTGTCTCTCTCAAAAATTAATTAGTGAATCAGGGGCTGAATCAGCCTTCTTCCAAGCAATTTTCTCACTCTTCAGAAAGTTAACTTCTCTACTCTCATTATCAATGTCCTCTGCCTTGTCAGCAGCATTTAAAACATTATCCATTATTTCTGCATCACTAGCACAATGTCAGTGGGAGGGGGTGAGACCCTTGCTGTGGAGCTGAGCCCGGTGGCAGGGTTAATCAGAGTGGCAGGATCAGGGGTGTCAAACAATCCGACAGGGAGACAATCAGGAATCGGGGCTGAGTTAGTAGGTGCTGAAGGGAACACGGACACGGAGAGTTGTCTGCAGAGCTGCACCAGGCAGCAAACAACATCAAGATCCGGGATATCAAAACTGTCTACAAAATGGTCTCCGTAAAACAACTGGCTAGTAAATTTGTTAAGATTATGACAGAAGGAAGCCTGTTTAGGGTCAAGGTTTAGGGTCAGAAGTGCAGTTCACACTCACAGAACTTGACAAGGTAGCATCATGGGGACAGATGACCTGGGAAAAAAGTGTTGAAGTCATTTTAGTCAGCCTGCCTGTGCAGGAAATTCTCCCGCCTCTGAGCCCCCTGACACGAGCATCTGCATTCCCCAGGCTCCTTGGGCCTTCGCGATGGTGTGCACCTATTCCGTGCCCCACCTCACTGCCCCGACTTCCACTCTGGGGTTTGTTAACCACTACACACTCTTCTTTGATACCTCACATTTTTAAACTATTTTATTTTATTTTAAGATGTTTCGAAAATGAAAACTGTTCCTTGTCGTCATTTTCCCCAGGCAATTCTAGAAACTTAGTAGCAAATGACAATTCTTAATTTTAACTTTTAAAAAGAATTAACACAAAAAATTAAAAATATGTAAACTAATGTTTTATTTAATGAATACATACAAGTTGTGAATTTGCAAGAAGATACACCAGTTACAAAATCTGGATTGTGATTGCCTTAAGGCTGGAAACTTGAGAGCAAATGGTCCTTACAATACTCTAAAGAAGAAAACATGTGAGACAAATATGACAAGTCAAATCTTTTATCTTCTTTGCAGGTTTTCCGGGCTTTAAATTAACCAAGAATGTGTGTGAGAAAGAATGAAAGAAAAACAGAATGTGCAAGGAAAATAACTATTCCCTTCATGTATCTTTTTCCATTAAATTAATCAAATACTGTATTCTGTTCCTGAATATTTGGTTTCAGTTTTCCATCTGTCTTGGTTCTTGCCATTTGCTCACTAATGACTTTGGAGGCTTATGTCAACCTAGTCCTGTGAATCGTGGATTCAAGGAAAACGACCAAGAAAAGAGGACACACAAAACTATGTACTAAAGTATGGGAACCCTCAGAAAAAAAGGGCAGATGCAGGGTTACTTTAAGTGACAATGACCTTGCTCTTTCACACTCACTATCTGAGAGCTGGAGAGTAAGGATATGATATGGAGTCCACTGATTGCTGGGGATAATGATATTCTTCTTGAGAAAGAGTGGGGCCAAATAAGAGTTGGGTGTATTAGGGGGAAGCAGACAGGAGATTTAGAGAGGAATTAGAGGCAGATGTTTCAACTGGTGCCTAATGTGGTTGAAACAGCCATGAAAGACAGGTAGATATAGATAGATAGGTAGGTAGGTAGATAGATAGATAGATAGATAGATAGATAGATAGATAGATAGATAGATTGAGATAGATAGTAGACAGAAGATGCATTTTACATGTACAGATGTTACTTAAATGAGTGAAAAGTGAGTCAATAAATTTATATAAAAGCATTCTCAAATAGATAAATCAAGTGAACATTTAGCAGATTAAGGCAAATCATATTTTAAGTGGGTACATATTGATACATAAGGAAAGTTTAAATCACTATCTGCACTACTGTCCCCCCCAAAACACATACACACGCCCACCCTCAGCAGGGGGTATATCTGAATGTGCCAGGGGCAGGGAGAGAAAGTATGAAGTCTGAGCACACTCCTCAGGTGGCTCTAGGGACATGTCATTTGCTCTTCACCATTGAGAATGACTCCTGTTATAATTATTTGCATTTGTAAAACTCAAGATTTTGTCTGATGGGCTATTGTATGTAAGAGTAGTCAAACTGAACATATTTCCTTAAAAATTAGGAAGACAACTTATGAAAAAATGCTAAGTTAGAATATGGCCAGTATCATAAATAGACCAATCTTACTGGCATTGTAAAACTATTCAGGGTCTCCATTGTATTCCGAATTGAGTTTTCTGCAAAGGGCACAAAATTATTTGCAGCCTCATGATTTATTCATTCTCTTTCATAGACTATAGTAGCTTTCTAATATTGTGTCTGTTTCTAAAGTGACAAAATAGTACTTGGGGAAAATCATGGCTTATTCAGTTGCATTTGCTCAAAATAATTTTTGAAAATTCCAGTTGAGATTGGGACGGAGATGTGACAATTTCTAATATCTTTCTAAAGACTAGTTTTATAAAAACATTCCAAATGAGTTATACAAAAACATGGCTTTTATTGTAAATTTTCAGTAGTTCAGTATTTTTAAAAAGATGCCATCTTTATATTCTGTTTTGTACTGATGGAAAAATGAGTGTGATAATGCTTAATCATCTTATTTTCACAAATTGCAATCCCTGTGTGATCATCTTCGATTGTGCTCCAAAGTCTATACATGTCCTGTCCCACCTCTCCCCAGACTTCTCTTTACTCGCAGTTGGCAGATCTATTAATATGCATGTGTGGTGGATGCTGTTGTTTGTCTCCCCGGTGCTCGTCTCATCTTCTACACTAGTTAGTGCTCTGGCTGGGAATGTGGCCACCCTGGAAAACAATGCTATGCTGTTCAATCCTCACCAAAGGTAGGGAGTGTGTAAAATAACTGTGGTTTTGCTAAGGGTCGTGGACACAATCAGCATATGCAATTTCTAGGAAACATCTCTGAAGGCAGTAAGTGTATCCAATTCTTTCTCCTTTCAGCTAGCTGCAATT
This sequence comes from Sturnira hondurensis, assembly GCF_014824575.4. NCBI lineage: Eukaryota > Metazoa > Chordata > Mammalia > Chiroptera > Phyllostomidae > Sturnira > Sturnira hondurensis. The sequence goes on along the minus strand of NW_028098001.1, from coordinate 829,358 downwards.
ACAGGCATGTTGAGTGGACCTGAAAAAGAAAAACACTTAAAATTTAAGTTTTGTGTATGGTGAAGAAAAAGGTGGAAGATGCTGGGGTGGAAGAATAAATAATGCAGATCATACCAGTACTGGATTCTGATGTGGGCCACTATGTGAGAGGGAAATAAATTTTAATCTTGATTAAACTTCAGTTTGTTTCACTTGCAGTTACATCTAATTCTAAGCATGTGTTTTAGAATACATTATATGCTATTAGCTCACTGTAGTCATTAATTCTGTTTGGGAGGTAGACCGCACAACAAAGATAGTGGATAAACATGTCCTATTCAGTCACTGGTTATATTAGAGGAAAACCCAAATATTTTAAAGCTATATAAACTGCTAGAGTATTTATTTGATGAAATTTGATACCTCCAAAGTCTTTTTTCACCCCCTTCCAGACTGAAGACTTCTCAGTCTCCTCTCATTCCTTGGTTTTCTATAGACATATCCCCATTTTTGCTTCTATTTACCATCAAGTTAAGTTACAAGTAAATGTTTTTCTTTCTTTTTTTTTTTACTTTTATTCTATTGATTTCTACTTTCCTTGGGCTTCCATCATTATTCTTTTCTTGTTTCTTTTTTTGTGGACATTATTCCTTTACAGTTAAATTGCTTTTTCGTTTTTTTGGTTAGACTAAAGCACATATCTCAACATGTTTAACCAGGTTTTGCTAATTCATTCCTAGACTGTTCAACAGTGACATTGAGTCTCTCTCTCTCTCTTTCTCCCTCCCTCTCTCCCTGCTCTCTCTTCTTCTCTCTCTTACATTAACTTTTCCCAAAATTGATGTGCTGGACATCTGAAAGATGTCCGATTTATACAAAGTAGGTCAAAAGTAGGTTGACAGCTGTCCATATGGTAAATAATTCAATAATTAATAATACAAGAATAAATTCTGGTTTACATAGTCATAACTCTGAACCCACTTTTGCCCTTCCCTGTATTTCTAAAATATTTTCAGAGGTTCTAAGACGCATTGGAAATCTTTTGAAAACACAGCAATTATCCTTTTTCAAGTCCTAGTGATGCTGGTTCTCAATTTAATAGTAGAAGAGGTAATGATGTTTTTAAATTATTACTTAATACTGGCTGATAAGTTCTCTAAAACAATTTACTAATTATATGCTACTGAATCACAAAGTATATTTAAGTAGAAGCAGGTGGCTACAGCAAGTCTCAAAAAATTATGAATACATGAGTATGGTTTAGAAAAAACAATTATAAAACACCCAGTTCTATTGACATGTGCCCGAGTGACATTTTTTAAATAAAGAAATTTTAATGTACACTTGCAAATAATGAGGATCTAGGACAAAATAAGAACATCAGTAAAATTATCAGTTATTTTAAATTCAGTGTGTTCTATGGCCTGTATATGAAATAGGCCTGAAATAAATTATGGTACCCTAACAATACCAGTCACCAACTCAAAATCAAAATTAGTAAACACTGCTGCCAGCAATGGTTTTAACACATGATGCTGTTTTCTTGTTTTGCGTATTTTTCCTCACGTTTCTTCGAAGTTATTTCTCTTGAGAAAAACTGAGTGAAGTCATCCCCAGAAAAGTGAGTCATAGTATCTAAACACACAGGAGTATCATTCCATGGATGAATGAATGAGAGCAGTTTTATTTTAAACATGCCAGATGCTGTACATTTTCTGCAAAGGATCAGTATTTCAAGTCTTTAGTGAGACGTCCCGCTAAGCTGAACATCTGTTCACAATATACTGTCGCACTTGCTAGTATGCCGAGGAACGCTAAGGCGGTTAGAACATCTTGATTGTGTTTTCCAATAGTGTGCAGACAAAAGATGTTGAATTGGATCATTGAGCGAGCAAGAAATGAACACCCAGCCATCATCCAAATACGTACTACCTTGTTTTCCAACTACGTTCATTTATTCGTTATTAGAAATTTTCACAAAAGTATTATTGACATTTTACTTCAAGAAAATTATTCAGCTTCATTTCTGAAATGAATAAATAGCTAACGATGAATGTATTTAGACTACTAATAATTTTCACATAATCAGAAGCATACCTACCTCTTTTAAGTATTTAGATTTCCTTGGCCATTTTGTCTGGATAGTTTCTATACACTACTGAAACTGTGAAGAAATGAATATAATTAGCATAGCCTTATATGACATATGGAATTTATTATATTGTAAAATTGATCTTCATTTAGTTTTTATTTTCTAAATATTTTATTTATTTATTTATTTATAGAGTGAGTGGAAGGGAGGGAGATAGAGAGGAAGAGAAACATCAGTGTGTGGTTGTCTCTGATGTGTCCCCACCGGGGACCTGGCCTGCAACCCAAGCATGTGGCCTAACTGGGAATTGAACTGGCAACCCTTTGGATTGCAGGTCAGGCTCAACCCACTGACCCCCAACAACCAGAGCTGATCTTCATTTTAAACATTTCTCTTCATCCATTAGTTTATGTTTGGTCATTTACTAAATTCTTTCTGACTGTTTTCTAACCAATGACCTTGTATCTATAAATATTACATTAAAATTCATATATTCTATTGAGAATCTCTAAACAAGTGCTGTAATGAGAATGAAAAGTAATCAAGTCAATGTACATTTTTGGCAAATCAAAAAAAAAGTAAGTTTTTAACTGCTGAAACATTGCCCTACTATCAAGCCCTCTAATTTTACAGTGATACAGATTCAGAATAGTAATAGGGCAATTTTCTCCTAGGTAGTAAGTACCTGATTAAGCAAATTTGATTCAATTAATTGAGTCTAGATATGAGGGAAATCTGTAAAAACCCATGTATCCTGAAAGTTTATAACATGCTTTCATATTGTAAGGAAAAGATGGTTAAAATTATAGATGGAAAAGAAAGAAAAGAGTTCTTCCAAGTACCATAATTATACCTAGGTCACTATTGTTTGATTTTTCAGATTATCTTTGAAAATGTGCTTCATATATTCATTTTGAATTTAACTCAGAAAAAATGGCATGGTACTTTGCTAAAACTAAGTGCTGGAAATGAGTTTTCAAGATTCTTTATATACTTAGAGATCAAAATCAATATAGTGCACAACTGGGAAATAAGTTTGCCAAAAACACATTGCATTTGAGCCTCTCAGACTCAGAAAAAGGGCGAATTCTTTTAACAGTTCTCCCAGCATTCAACATGTGAAACTTTTGTTACAGCGTTTACATTATTGCAATACCCGATTGCTAGAGGGAAGAAGTGATTTGGCTGTATATATCCAGTCCTACATCACAGTGTTAGGCAGAATTTAGTGAATTATTCCAGCCCATAGATGATTTGAAAATAAACAAAAAGACATCTTAAAGTAAATATATATAATGTTATGGGACATCTTATTTAAACTGATGATCATCCTGAAGTAAATTGAAGAAAACATAGCAGCTGTACCAAACCACATGAGTTGTTAAAAGGTGAGTATATTGCATAAATTTCCCCAAGTGGCTCAATCCAGGGAAGAATATCTGAGTAATTAGCAGTAACCAAGAGGGAAAATTTCCAAAGTGGATTATTGACTTTAATATAATATCTCCACCAGCATGTTTTGTAATCGGGTTGGTATGTTCTATAACCCAGAGCACTGTTAATAAGATTCCTAATATATGATCCATTCTATGTACATGCCTAGGATATATATAAAATGTAAATTCAGTTTTGTCATTTTTTTCAAAGCTGACCTAGTCTGTTTCTGCCATTCTTATTTATTCCTATTAGATCAATTATTGATAGTTTTCCTTGAGAAAATATAACTCCCAAACCCTGTAAATTTAAAATAGCAGTAAGTACTTCTGCACTTTTTAGTTCAGTTTTACTTTGAGACTTCTTTATTATACTTACTCTAATGAATATTTAAGTTTTATATAGTATAAAAAGAAAAGTTTGAATCACTTATTCTCCGGGTGTGTATTTTTAGAATACACATTTAACTTTGGAAAAGAAGTAACATTCAGGCAATTGTTAGAACCGAGGTGACTGCAAGAAAATTTAGCTCCTACAAATGAACTCATGTCTGTTTTATGAATGATTCATTCTCTTACCTGAATGATTCACGTAAGAGAGAGAATTATAGATAATTCTGTTGACCTATGCATATGTTGAGTATACATAAAGAATGGGAAATAAGCCAGAATACTGGGGACAGAGCTGTGTCACAATTTAAGGAGAGGGAGAGTTTCACAAGAAATCACTGGTGCCAGATCTTACATAATGGGGTTTTGGATGGTGAGAGGTCATTCACAGGTATTTCAAGATTTTTTTTTTGCAAAGCATTTTTCAAAGCCTCTCATAATAAACTTGTGAAAAGAAAATGGCGAATGTGAGTTAGAAGAGAATACTTTATGTGGAGTCATAATTAAAAAGCTAGGCTTGTGAGGCCATGTCATTTTGGACAGAAACCTTAACACTAACCTCTTCAAAATTTTTATAAGGTCATACAAGAGACATTGGTGCCATCCTTAAATATGCTCAGATTTGCACAAAGCTGAAGGGACAGCTGACATGCAGAGAGCATAACTGTATGCAAAGCAACAACGGCAACACATTTTTACAGGTTAGATTGATGGACCATATGTAAGTTTAGTAAATATAAATGTCAATTTCTGCTTAGGTTTCAAAATCTACCAAAAAACTTTAGAAAAGAGAAAACAAAATTAATGTTTTCAGTTTCTTTGGATATATACCCAGAAGTGAAACCATGGGGTCATGGGCAGGATTATTTTAAAAGCATTTATGAGTAAAACTCTTAAATCTCTGAGCATTGGGCAGATACAAATCTTTTTGTGCATAAAAAGATTACCCTTTTGGTCTCTGACTCTTTTCAAAACGATCATGATATATTTAAGTTCAGGGGGAAAAAAAAGTTGTTGAATTTCTCCTGAAACTATTGTAAGTAGTCAGTTTGTTTTAGCTTTGGAGAGAAAATCATGTCTGCTTTTATATTTGTAGATACTTGTTCTACTATTGAGGTTATTATATGGATATATTATGCTCATTTTACAAAAATAGAATAATTAAAATAATAATTTTAAATGCATACTAAATATAAGGGCATAGTCATAATTTTGGCACTAGAGGCCAGTTTCAGTTATTTTTTAAATCTAATTTTTAATAAAACAACTTTCATATTGGCAGTAGGTCAGTTGGAAATAAATTTATTATAATGATGTTTTCAAATAAAATTGGTACTTACCTTTGGCTCAAAAAAATCAAAATAATTATGACATGGCAATCATATTGATCTTAAAAGAATATTACTCCCACAGAGAAACTAAGTTTAAAGTTTTTTAAGAACCCAATTACGGACCTTTGTGAAAGAGAGAGAAAAAAACCCCTGGCCAAATGATGACTAATTAGAATGACAGGCATTCTTCTGACTCATGAGGGAGTCACACTACCTAAGCAGTAAAAATAGTGTCTCATTAGTCATTTAAACATTATTCCCAGGTTTCCGTGAAATTGATATTTAATCACTTTCCCAGTGTACAGCATGCACTTATTACACAGGGAAGACATGGGGAGTGAAAAGTTTTTAAATTCCTGTCAATCTCTTCTCAATTTGAGGAGTGATTCATTATAATGGGCCACCAGTGGCAAAGGACACTGAGTGAGAGCCTGTAATTAACTGCACTTCCTACTTTATTGATGCCATTTGCTGGGCTCTGAGATTAGACAATATGTCTAGGGGGATGTACCCTATGGCCATGCTGTAGTGCTCTAAGCTACATCTAAATCATATTTGCAGACATATCAGTCACAATTCGAAATATTGCTCTTCTAAAATTTGGGACTGTTTAAAAGTATTTGGAGACTGAGCTTGCTACTTAGGATAGAACATGTAGACAGAATTAGTGTCTAAAGGAAGAAAGTGAGTATCTAAAGTTGGGGACATCTCTGAACAGAATATCAATTTACCTAAAATGATATAGCGTAACAATTTTCTCTATATAATTGCTGTTATATTTACTCTCTGATTTGTTCTTAGGGAGTAAGACTATTCTTTTAGAAGTATTCAATGATATTTTACTTTTATTAGTTGCTTAAGACAAAATGAAAGTATAGTTGTAAGAGCTTCTTTACTTTCATTAAATCCAAAACTTGACTTTTATGTGCAAACACAAAACTGTAAGAAACATCAATCCAACAGCAATCTCTTCTCCCCTCAAAATAAAAAAAAAAGATTTTTGTTACATTTAAATAAAGAGTATGAAAAAGGGTGAACACCCTAAGTTCCTTAACTCAATTACTCATTTAACAAACAACCTCTGTGTCATAAATATAGCACCACAAATCTTATGCTAGGCCAGTTCATAAGACGAGAGGGTGTGTTCATTCTCTAGCCTAATGAAAAGGGCTCTATATTTTAAATGTTTTATTTTTTAATCTTTTGTATTGTTACTCTATTACAATTGTCCAATTTTTCCCTCTTTCCCCTCCTCCATCCATTACACCCCCTACTCTCATAGTCAATTCCCACACTGTTGTCCATGTCCATGGGTTTTTCATACATGTTCTTTGACTGGTCCCTTCTCCTTCTTTCCATCATTAAATATTTTCAAAAGAGAAACATAATCATGGCTTATTTATCATACTTTGTATTGCTGAGTTCTCCTACTTTCTGTTTGTCATTCCCAGTCCATTCCTGAGAAAACACTATTTCATTGGGATAGAAGGCTGGGACTGGGGCATTTCTTGCTAAACTAGTACAGGGTTTCTGTCCTTACAAAACTCATATTCTGAAAGGAGCAAGGACATGAGAACTCTTATAAAACAATGTGGTTCACTGCATTTTCCTTGAGCACATGCAGCAACTTCATTAACAAGTGTTAGAGTAATTCTGAACAACTGTTCATCTGAGGCCAGCTATGAGCAGTATTGGTAAATATTTTAGAATACCTCATTTTTTCAAACTGTTTTGTTAGTGTGGTTGAGCAGAATGCATTATTCTGGAAGTTAGGAAATGGGTTCTATTTTAGCCACACTAAGCAAGTTGGGTAAATAATGACACTAAAATTTGATTTTTATAGAGTGCAAAATAGAATTTACTTTGACTCAAAAATATTAATGTATAAAAATATCCTTCTGAAAATTGCATTATTATCTGAAATCCTCTAAAAAACTTTTAAATGTTTTCTTACATAGTTACAAACTTAAAAGAAAATATACACTCAATGTATAATTATTTGAAGATCTGTGGCAGAGTCATAACATTATCGAAACCTTCTCTAGGCCATGCAGCCTTTGCAGATCATGTGCTAGAAGCAAGACCTAAATTTCACAATGAGCATTCCAATTTTCTATTAAGTAAGAACCCTCTAAAGACACCAAAAGGGCCAAATTATCTAAAATATAGAGGGCTTATTATATTTCTACTAAATTATCAGTTTTGTAAAACAATTAAACAGGGAAAGTCAATTAGTATAAAAATGGCCTTCAGAGTATAATCATTAGTTAGCAGCTCATTTGATAAGGTTAGGCCCAAATCTAATAAGTTGAAGCCCCAGCAGAACCATAAGAGAGCCTTCGTGGCAGTTTCTAACAGTATCCATCTCTAAATAGAAAGCACAGAAATGAAGGAAATTAGAAAAAAAGTTATTTTTGCCACAATCAACAAAATCTCTGTAGAGCTATGTCAAGTAAGAATCACATTTTTTTAATTATGAACACTAGAAATGTATTTGTACTATGAATCAGAATTATTATTTGCTCCAGTTTCTTCCAATAGAGTACTAAGGATTACGGTGAAGAATTATGAACGGAAGAGGCGAAATATAAAATAAAGCAAACACTTTGTAACTTTGGGCAAAATAAAACCACATTAACAGAATAAGAGCACACAAATCTATAGACATGATCATCACTGTGTTTCAACATTTCAGCCTCTGTGAGCTCTGCTCACTTGTGTTCAGAAAAATGTTCTTCAAGTAAAAACAAAACGAATCAAAGAAGTAGGTGGTTTATATAAATATATGTATTTGCATAAGTGTAAACTCACCTAAATATTAGAACAAAAATTTTGGATTACTAAACCAGTTTTTTTAAAAATAAAGAATGGGTCCATTTTCACACAAAAAAAAAAAGATGATACAGCCTAATAAATGCTAACTTAGTGAGCTTCATGAATAAAGGAAAAGTTACTATGTATATGATGGAAAGTAATACAATAATTAATAAATAATACTGAGAAAAGTTTTTTTCATATACCCACAACTGTAAACCTACTTTTGCTCATATATATAGATACGGGCAAAATATCTATATCTATATGTAGATATCTATATCGATCTTATAGATATATGTAGATATATATTTTGCCATATATAGAGAGAGAGATATAGATATCTCTCTATATATATCTTAAAATAAGGTAACTTAAATTATGTGTTCACCATTTTGCTTTAGTTATATACATTTCCCCGAATAGACATGAATAAAAAATGATATATTACAAATCAGAAAAATCATGTTCTCTATTCACCACTTTCTCCCACCTTTACAAATTCTGTCTTTTGACTTCTAAAGGAAGTAGGTAACTGACATGATTCTGGGCACTTATTCAGCTCAGTACATCCATGTTCAAAGAAAGGACAGATTGGTCATTAGGGACCATTAGTGAATGACAAGTCTGCTACACCACCCTGCACAAATATGTTCTTCAAATTATATATGAATTATACGTAATTATCTGCCTCTTCCCTTTATTTTTCTATTATATCATGTGTATATATTTTATGGTTCACTTTTAAATACTGCTATAATTTAATAATCCTTTTTGACATTTATTATGAAGTATCTATTTTTGTTATGTTAAAGTATTTTGAATGACTATTTTGTTCTTTTCTATAACAATGTTCTGAGGCTATATCTTATTAATATAGTTGCATAAATAATTACACCAGATCCCTCAGGTAATTAAAAGTAAAATAAAATGAGCATCTGTTTATACAAATTTATAATGTGAGTGATAATAAGAAGGTTAAAGGTTAACATAGAAAAAATTAGACATGGTGCATGAACACAAAATTAATTATTATATGGCTATGTGGTTTTATTGCTACCACTTAGTTAATTATACTGTACATCAAACTAATGGTTAAATAGGCAAGCTCTTACTTCAATGTCCTAGTCATAAAACTATAAATTACTCCATATATCTAAAATTATGAGTAGCCATAAATCTCATAGCAAAATATAATAAGAAAATACAATTTGTCTCACTACTTGAAAACTTCACAGATGTACTTTAAATATATATTTCAGAAGAAATCACATAAACTCTAGCAGTCATAGCTTTATAAATTTAAATGCCTCAGTATCTAAAGAAAAAAAGGTTTCCATTATCTATAGCTATACAACAAATTTCCTCAAAACTCAGTGGGTAAAATGATAACATTTAATTCATTTGCTCACAGGTCGGCAGTTTGGGTGGCAACAGCTCATCTGTGTCCCCATGGTGTCAGCTGGGTGGCTGTACTGGGATTGGACAGTCCACTTCTCAGGTGGCCTCTCCCACATTTCTAGAGAGTTAGTGCAGGCTGCTCACTGGGAATCAGCTGAAGCTGCTGTCTAAAGCTTTGGTCTTTCTTTGGTCTCTCCATTTGGGTGGGTTGGACTCCTCACAGCATGGACAAGGGTGGGTCAGGATAATCAGACTTTTCAGGTGTTGGCTGCTGTGCCCCACGGCACAAAAACATAATATGCCAGGCCTTCTGAAGCCTTTGATCCTCAACAGCCTTCAATTCTTCTGCATTCTGTTAGTTCAAGCAGGTCGCCAGCCAACTCAGGTTTAATTGGATGATTACTGCACAGATTTAATTGGATGGGTGTGTGAATACTGGGGCCTTAAAATAGTCTATCTCAATAAACACTCTTCTATACAATTTCCAATAGTACAAACTAATATGTTTCTGGTTAGTATCAATTTCATTTCAACTTAATATAAATACAAATACGTGCCCAAATTTTCCACAAAATTAATGTCGAGATAGTTAAACTTAAATGCTTTTAAAAGAGCAGTAAAAAGCCCTATGGTAGATTTTTATGTATTTCATCCACACTCCCCATGTAATTAAATTTTGTTTTTAGCTCTGTTTACCCTTCTGTGGAATTAGCACACTTGCCACTAGGAGAAAACCCACGCAGCCGCTAAGCTCCTGCTGCTTAAGGAGACGCAATAACGTCTTCGTTCGCTCTCTGGTACTCTATTCCTGCAGCACAGAACACTCCTTACGTCCATCCAGATAGTGAGGCTGAAATAGGTTGTTTGTTTAAAAGGTGATTCCTTAGAATTGTGTTCAGTAAAAGTTGATAAAAATTAAATATAAAGGTATAAATTAAGTATAAAAATTAAAGTACCTTTAAATAATTAAAGGTGACTTACTGGAAGAAGTTAAAATGTTCCAAACAGTTTTTAAAATCTAAAAACTTGGACAGGCACGGCACATGTCAGTTACTTCAGAAAACACAGTCCACAGTCTGTACTGAGACAAAGTCGGAGGCAAAATTGAACAATTCCCTGAATGGAAGTTGTTAGAAAACACAGGAAGCATATGAAATACGAGAACGCAGACAATGGGGAAGGTGAAGTGAGATTTAGTACATAGGAGAAGAGCTGTAAAGAAACTCAGAACACCTAACATTTATTGAGCACATATTGTTTATCAAGCATATTATCTCTACCATTTACTAAAAGTAAGCCTGCATCCCACCACGGGTTACAATACTTGCACAAAACAACAAAGAAAAAGAGATAAGAGGAGAGGCAATGCTGTCTGACTTTGAGAGCAGGGTCTGAGCGACTCACTGAAGTCTGAGCGACTACCAGTGAGAGTGGTCTTTGCTCGCTGTTCATTGTTATTAGTACACGGGCTGGAGTAGGTTAGAAGGTATCATTGGCCAAAAATGGAGAAACTCATGGAAGATGGAAACTAATTTGTAAAAGTGGGTGAAAGATTTGGATTAAGAAGCAAGGAGTCTGGGGTGACAGGAAAGCTATTACAAATATAGGGCATGGAAATTGGGATCCAAAACTAGACAAGAGACTCTGATTAGAGCAATCTCAAAGACAAACTTATCTCACAAGGGTAGAAAGTAATACAAGGAAAAGAACAAAACTGTGAAGAGTCAGCATTGAGGAAAACAATGTACATGAAGAGAAGAAAGAAGAGGCATGACTAAAAAGGGGAAAAGAACAAAATATGAAAACTTTCTTAAAAATAAGAAAACAACAAATGTTTGCAGTGTCATAAACCATGCGAAGAAATTAATTAAATGCAGCCAACAATATCAAACACAATTAGGACTGAAAAAGGACAACCCACGGTACCTGTTTAATTTTCATTTTGGTGCAGTGTCTTCCAAGTGATGCATTTAGAGGTGTCTTTCCAACACAGCTTTATGGCAACAGCTCAGTTTGATAACATCTTAATCCACTATATTTCTCAGGAGCGGTTCCTGTAATGTATTTCTCTGATGGCAGTACTGTCCAATGTGCTATGGATGATTTAGCAAATGTAGTCTTAGCTTAATTACACAATTAAAACACTTTCTGACAGTAATATAGTGATTGCACATAAAATAATCTATTTTCTAATCTATTTTCTTGCACTATATAAATAACATGGTTAGCAGTATTACACAATTAAAAACAAAGGGTTATAATTAAGAGTGTTTTATTATTTTCCCATAAAAGTAACAGCATCTTAATTTCAATTCGTGATGTTTCTTGCAACAAATTAGCCTGATAGAGTAGCTACCATAAGAGTACTTTCATTGAAAACCTAATATTTACATTAAAAACATAAATATTGATTTGGTGTTGTCCCATGCAATTTAAAAATATTTTATTATGACCTTATTTCATGTCTCACAAATCTCCAGTAAAGTTATCTGATTTTTTAAGAATAAGAAATTGCATCTCTGAAAAGGGAACATTTCATTTGCTCAAGGGTTCAGAAACCAGAAAGTGGTAGAATCAGTATTCACTTAGACTGTCTGTTAAGAAGTGCACTCTTCACCACCCCTCGATGACGAAATACCAGCTAACAGGGTAAACTGGCCTCTTAATTGTTCTGCCCAAAAGTTGAGGTACAAGTGTAGCTCTGGTTAAGTCATGTGACGTGCACTTACAAAAATACCTTGTTAGAGCCCATTGATAATTTTCTTGAATACATCAGGGAAGATTCTTTAGTAGACCTCACAGAAATAATTAAGGAATTAGTCCTCAGAATCTAGAATCCAGACTTCATCCGAGTAGCTGCTCTCCAGGGACCTAACCCAGAGATGAACTTCCTCTGTCTTCCACACTCGCTTGCCTGGTAAATCAGAACCTGACACCCTGTGGATGACCTGTGCCTTCAGTCTGAGCACTGACTTTAAGCACTTCTGATTAAGGCTAAGGAATTCACATAGGACTAAAGAATAAATCAATAAAAGTTCTCAGAAAATGTTTATGGAAAATAAAAAACCTGGGTTTGCTCTTTATAGCCACAACTAATCTTTACAAACCTCTAGTGCATGATGACTTCACATCACCCCTGGTCCTCCAATTCATGCTCAGCAGTGTCCTCTTGGTACTGTAACTGCCTATGATCTGTCCTCAAACAAATAAGGAAAATGTATGATGAAAATATTGAATCAGTTAAGTGAATAATACTTAACAATATCAAATGGCTTCTATATCCATAAATTTTGAAAAAAATAATATGTTTATTCATTGAAAATAAGTCTAAAAAGCTTAAAATCTCTCGTAAAATGACTCTAATTTGTCTTTTTTTAGTTTTTAAAAAATTGTTGTTCAAGTACAGGTTTCTGTCTTTTACTCCCATCCCAGCCCACCCACCCAACCCTCCCACCTTCCTCCCATTTCCACCCCCTCTACTTTTTGTCCATGTGTCCTTTATACTAGTTCTGTAAAACCTTCCCCTTTCCCCCTGAAATTCCCTCCGCTCTCCCCTCTGGACACTGTCAGCCTGTTCTCTATTTCACTGTCTTTGGTTATATTTTGTTTGTTTGTTTTATTATTTAGGCTTCTGTTAAAGGTGAGATCATATGGTATTTGTCTTTCACTACCTGGCTGATTTCACTCAGCATAATGCTTTCCAGTTCCATCCATGCAAAGGGTAGGAGCTCCTTCTTTCTTTCTGCTGCATAGAATTCCATTGTGTAAATGCACCATAGTTTTTGGATCTATTCATTTACTGATGGGTACCTAGGTTGCTTCCAACTCTTAGCTATTGTAAATTGTGCTGCTATGAACATTGGGGTGCATAGGTTCTTTTGGATTGGTGTTTCAGGGTTCTTAGAATATAATCATGGTAGTGGAATTGCTGGGTCAAAAAGCAGATCCATTTTTAGTTTTCTGAGAAAATTCCATACTGTTTTCCACAGTGGCTGAACCAGTCTGCAATGCCACCAACAGTGAACTAGGATCCCCTTTTCCCCACATCCTCTCCAACACTTGTTTGTTGCTTTGTTTATGATGGCCATTCTGACCGGTGTAAAGTGGTATCTCATTGTGGTTTTAATTTGCATCTCTCTGAAAGCTAGCAATACTGAACATCTTTTCATGTGTCTGTGGATCTTCTGTATGTCCTCCTTGCAGAAGTGTCTGTTCAAGTCCTTTGCTCACTTTTTAATTGGGTTGCTTGTCTTCTTAGAGTGGAGTTGTGTAAGTTCTTTATGTATTTTGGAGATTAAACCATTGTCTGAGGTATCATTAACAAATATGTTTTCCCATACAGTTGGTTCTTTTTTTTATTTTAATACCATTTTTTAGCTGTGCAGAAGCTTTTCATTTTTATGAGATCCCATTTGTTTATTCTTTCCTTTATGTTCCTTGATCTAGGGGACATATCAGTAAAAATATTGCTGCATGAAGTATCTGAGATTTTCCTGCCTATGTTCTCCTCTGGGACTTTAATGGTGTCATGGCTTATATTTAAGTCTTTTATCCACCTTGAATTTATTTTGGTGTATGATGTAAGTTGGTGCTCGAGTTTCATTTTTTGCACATAACTGTCTAGTTCTCCCAACACCATTTTTTGAAGAGGCTATTTTTACTCCATTTTATGTTGTTGCCTTTTTGTTTAATATTAATTGACTGCAGAGACTTGGGTTTGTTTCTGGCCTCTCTATTTTGTTCCATTGGTACATGTGCCTGTTTTTATGCCAATACCAGGCTGTTTTGATTACAGTGGCCTTGTAATACAGTTTGGTATCAGGTATTGTGGTCCCTCCTACTTTGTTCTTCTTTCTCAAAATTGCAGCTGCTATTTGGGGTCATTTATGGTTCCATATAAATTTTTGAAGTGTTTGTTCTATGTCTGTGAAATATGCCATTGGTACTTTAATAGGTATTGCATTGAATCTCTAAATTGCTTTGGGCAGTATGGACATTTGGATGATGTCAATTCTTCCAATCCATGAACACGGTATATGTTTCCATTTGTTTGTGTCTGTCTTGATTTCTTTCTTCAGTGTTGTGTAGCTTTCTGCATACAGGTCTTTTACCTCCTTGGTTAGGTTTATTCCTAGATATTTTATTTTTCTTTTTGCTATATCAATGGGATTTTTTCTTGATTTCTGCTTCTGCTGTTTCACTGTTGGCATACAAAAATGCCTTTGATTTCTGGATATTGACTTTATATTCTGCTGTTTTGCCAAATTTATTTATTAGGTCGAGCAGTTTTGGGGTGGAATCTATAGGGTTTTCTATGTACACTATCATGTCATCTGCAAACAGTGACAGTTTTGTTTCCTCCTTTCCAATTTGGATACCTTTTATTTTATTTTCTTGTCTGATCACTGTGGCTAAGGCTTCCAATATAATATTGAATAGAAATAGTGAGAGTGGACAACTTTGTCTTGATCCTGATCTTAGTGGAAAAGAATTTAGTTTTTGCCCATTGAGTATGGTGTTGGCTGTAGGTCTCTCATATATGGCCTTTATTTTGTTGAGGAATGCCCCCTCTATTCCTACTTTGCTTAGTGTTTTTATCATAAACGGGTGTTGTATCTTATCAAAAGCTTTTTCCGCATCTATTGATATGATCATGTAATTTTTGTCTTTGCTTTTGCTTATGTGATGTATTACATTTACTGATTTGAGAATGTTGAACCATCCTTGCATCCCTGGGATGAATCCCACTTGGTCATGGTGTATGATCATTTTAATGTACTGTTGGATGAGGTTTGCCAATATTTTGTTGAGGATTTTAGCGTCTATGTTCATCAATGATATTGGCCTGTAGTTTTCTTTCTTTGTTGTGTCTTTATCTGGTTTTGGAATTAGGATGATGTTGGCTCTATAAAAAGAGTTTGGTAGTCTTCCATAATTTTAGATTTTTCAGAATAGTCTGTGAAGGATAGGGGTTAGCTCTTCCTTAAATTCTTTGTAGAATCCTCCTGTGAAACCATCCAGTCCAGGGCTTTTGTGTGTTGGGAGTTTTTTATTATTTCTTCAATTTCATCTGCTGTTATTGATTTGTTCAGGCTTTCTGCTTCTTCATCATTGAGTTTTGGAAGATCATATTTTTCGAGAAATTTGTCCATTTCACCTAGGTTTTCAAATTTCTTGGCATACAATTCTTCATAGTAATTTCTTACAATCCTTTGTATTTCCGTGGTATCAGTTGTAATCTCTCCTCTTTCATTTCTGATTGTGTGTATTTTGTCTAATTTGTGCTTCTAATTTGTCTTTTTATTGCTATAGCATATTAATTTTGGAACATAGTTTGGGGCATATGAACACATACATGGAACACACATCCAGGTGCTGATTAACTTAGTGCTAATACTTAAAATATTTAGAATGGATGAATAGTTTATTATTGTCTTCATTTGCTATATTTTCAAGAAGTTTAATGTGAATTTAAGACATAGATTATTTCAGCAATCTGATGATCATTCTTTTCTGTATACAAGGTCTGTCCAGAAAGTGTCTAATCATGTACTAGGAAAAATAGAGACATTTATTGAAGAGGATACAAGATACAAGAAACATTGTGCATAGGACAATCATACCTCAGTCCCCTTCAAAGTAGGCACCTTGGGACTTCACACAGTTCTCCCAGTCACCACCAGCTGTCCCACTGTATTTTCCTGAATCTCATTGATGGTCTGAAATCTCTTCCCTTTCAAAGGTGATTATAATTTTAGGAAAAGCCAGAAGTCACACAGTGCCAAATCTTGTTCATTGGTATTGATTTCAATCAAGTCACTATCAACTGCAGTGTGGTGTTCCCTCCACTCTGGTAGCAGAAGCAGTGCAATAGATTTTGCCACAATGTGTCTCATGCCAAAATTCTGAGTCAAAATCTCAGGCCCAGTACTTTTAGAATTCCCAGAGCAGCTTCTAGTCCTCACTGTCAGTTGCCAGTCTTTGTAAATTGCAACCTGCACATGTTCAATGTTCTCAGGTATTCTGCTTGTTGCAGGCCTTCCAGAACATGGATCACTTTCAACAGATTCTCGATCGTCTTTGAAGCATTTGTGCCACAGTTTTGTTTGTGCTGCACTCATTGCGTCATCCCTGAAATCATGTGTGACTCATTTGAATAGTTTCTGTGGAGGAAAGTTCAAGCTTAACACAAAATTTGATCCAGATTCATTGCTCTACTCAGTCATTTTGAATGTGACAGTCACACAGTACATATGCTCACTAAACAGGTGCCTACAGCCCCCACTGAATAGTACAATGAAGCCATCATTGTTCATGCATGCTCATACAGTCCACTGCCCTTGGCTGCCAGGTTACATTAATGTCCTGCAAACCACTCTTATTATCGTAACAATGGTTGGACTTCTTCCAGATAGACCCCATATATATATTTTACTATTGTAAGTGATTATGTGTAAACATGTTTAGGTATACATATTTGTACATTTCTATTATCCTACTTATTTAATTTTTCACATATTCTTACATTATTCTTTGAAATTGACCTAATTTACATTTCCATTAACATTGTTTTTAAGGGAGCATATACTAACACCTTTACAAACATTAGACATTGATTATCTTTAAAAATGTTTTAGTATTTCCTTATTTACTTTATTGGGATTTTAAGTCATGGAAATTAAAGAAATACAACAATTGTCATCCCCAAGCTCAAGTCAGAATCATCTGTTACACTAATTTGAAATGCTTTTTATAAATCCCATTCATTTTTATTTAAGTATACAAGTTAAAAACTTTTGTTTATCTATAACAAATCTGTGAGTTTTCTTAAAGGACACAATGCAGGAGAGTTTACTTTTCTCCACATCCTTGCCAGCACTTGTTGTTTGTTGATTTATTAATGGTAGCTCTACTAGTGGGTGTGAGGTGATACCTTATTGTAGTTTTAATTTCCACCTCTCTGACGATTAGTAACATTGAGTGTTTTTCATGTGTATGTTGGCCATCTGTATGTCCTTTTTGGAGAAGTATGTATTCAAATCCTTTCTCCATTTTTGAATTGGATTGTTTGTCTTTCTGGTGTTGAGTTGCTTAAGTTCTTTATATGTATTGGAAATTAACCCTTTATCAGATATATCATTGGTAAATACGGTCTTACAAACAGTGGATTCCCTTTTCATTTTGTTAATGGTTTCTTTTGCTAGGCAGAATCTTTTTTAGTTTGATACATATATATCTATTTGTTTTTTGTAAAAAACTTTGTCAGGCTTGTATAAATATTTTTAATATATAGAAAATCAAAACCCTTGAAATAAAAAGGAAAAGTACATTCCAAACATATGTCTTTATTCACAGGCAAAGGTCAGCATCCAGGGTCAGTAAAAGTGAAATGAAACCATTGTGTTCATTGGTGGTGATAGAGTAATGTTGGGGGTCAGATCTTGTTAACTGAAGGCTGAAACACAAACATGCTTCAACTTCAGCAAAAGACATTACAGCAACTTCTCACCTGAGTGTAACTATCACTATTCCAAGGACAACACTCATGGGAAGTTCCAAAGAAAAAATTGCCTTGTTCAAAAAGAAAAATGCCGAAACAAAATATGAGACAAGGGTGGTTCTGTGAGGTGCCTGGAATAGATTTTAACCATTCATTCTTTTCAACTACCATTCAGAAGGATCTGAGAACAGTTGCACCTTGAGCAAATCTGGAAGGTTTGATGTCCAAAACCAGGGCAACTGATGTACCTATGCACTTTGGTATGAAAGTTCACTATTATTTCTGAACAATGTGTTTTATACATTGAACATTGTATGTACTTTCATGGGCATATATGCAAAGACTACTTATCCAAAATATAAATATAAGTACAACATTATGCATAAGCTATATAATATAATATAAATGAACATATACATAAATAAACCCATACGTAATAAGTTTATTTATATACATATATATTCCAACTTTGAAGAGGAATGGTGATATGTAATTATATATAGTTTAAGTATACAATGTGATTATTTTATATATGTATAATTATCAATATTAACATAATTAAAATATTCAACTCACTTCACATAACTAATATTTTTTGTAATGAGAGTATTTAAGTTCCTTCAGCAAATTTAAAGGATATATACTCTGTTATTAAGTATCATCACAATACCGCACATTTGGTCCCCAGAACTTATTCATCTTATATTGAAAGTTTATACTCTTTGACCTACAACTCCTCATTTTCTCTTCCATACAGATAATGGTAAATACCACTCTATATTCTATTTCTATAAAATGGGCCTTCTTTAGACCCTGCACATAAATGATACTATAAAATATTTTTCTTTATATAGCTTATTTCACTTGGTACAGTCTTCAAGTTCATCCATGTTGTTACAAATAGCTGGATTTCCTTCTTGTTATAGCTGAGTAATATTGTATTATATACATATAATAGATATGGACTGGACCCACATATATAGAGATATATAGATATACAAATATATATAGATAAATGGATATATATATGTATAAAGATGTTTGGCTTATTTCCGTATCTTGAATATTGTGAATAATGCTACAATAAACATAAAAGTGTAGATATCTCTTCAAGATAGTGATTTTGTTTCTTTTGAATGTGTCTTGGATTTCTGGGTCATATGGCTGCTTGATTTTTAACTTTGAGTAACTGCCAAAATGGCAGGTTTTCCCTAATGGTTGTACAATCACATTTGTACCAACATTTAACAAAGATACCTTTTCTTACATCCTTGCCAACACTTATCAATTGTCTTTTTGATAATCACCATCATAACAGGCATGAGGTTATATGTCATTGTGTTTTTGATTTATATTTTTCTGATGACTAATAACATTGAGCATTTATCCATGTATATATTAGCCATTTGCATGTCTTCTTTGGAAAAATGTCTGTTCATTTTCCTCATCCATTTTAACTGGATTATTTGGGTTTTTTTTAAGATTTTATTTATTTATTTCTAGAAAGAGAGGAAGGGAAGGAGAAAGAGAGGGAAACATCAATGTGTGGTTGCCTCTTATGCTCCCTCAACTGGAGACCTGGCCTGCAACCCAGGCATGTGCCCTGACTGGGAATCAAACCAGTGACCCTTTGATTCACAGGCCCATGCTCAATCTACTGAGCTACATCATCCAAGGCACTGTTTTGTTGTTGTTGTTGTTTTTGCTAGTAGGTTGTAGATGACATACAGAAAAAACCCTAAATACACCAAGAAGAAACTGTTAGAATTAATAAATTAACTCAATAAAGTTGCTGGATATGTAAATCAATGTGCAAAATCAGTTGCATTGCTATATACTCTCTGACAATAAATTCAAAAAGCAATCTTTTTTTCAATAACATCAGAAACAATAAAATACTTAAGAATAAGTTTAACCAAGTTGGTGAAAGACCTGTATGCTGAAGACCACAAGATATTGATGACAGAAATAGAAAAAAAAAATACAATTAAATGAAAAGGTATCCAGCATTCCTTGATCAGAAAATTAATATTGTTGTAATATGTATCCTACCCCAAACACTCTGCAGATTCAATATAATCACTGTCAAAATTCCAATGGCATTTTTTGATGAAATAGAAAAACACAAATATAAAATCTTGTCAAATCACAAAGGACCTCAAATACCCAAAACAATCTTAAGAAAGAGAAATAAAACTGAAATAATCACCCTTCTTGATGTCAGAGTATGTTACAAAGCTTCAGTGATTATCAAAGTGTGATACTGGCTTAAAAACAGTCAAGGAGATCTATAGAACAGAATAGGGGCCCAAAACTAAGCCTATGCACATATGGTCAACTTATCTTTGATTAGGGTGCCAAGGATATACAATAAGAAAAGGATGGTGTCTTCAATAGGTGGTGTTGGGAAAACATGTCTACCTGTGAAAGAATGACACTCAACCCCTATCTTATACCACTTAAAAATTAACTCAAAATTGACTAAAGACTGAATATAAGACCAAAAATGGTAAAACTCCTAGAAAACATAGAGAAAAGCCACTTGAAATGATGTTGGCAACAATTTTTTGGATAAGACACCAAAGGCACAAGCAGTGCAAACTAAAATAAACATGTGGGATGGCATCAAACTAAAAATATTCTGCACAGGAAAAAAGCAATCAACAAACTGAAAAGGCAACTTTCAAATGGGAGAAAATATTTGCAAATAATATATCTGATAAGTTGTTAATATTCCAAACCTATGTATATATTTTTGTATGTATACACATCTGTGTTTATATGTGTGTATAATATATACATATTATATATGTTCAATAGTGTGCTTATTTGTATGTATATACCAATAAAATATTTCTTCAAAATACAAACAAATGTGTAATTTTTATCTAAAATACAAGATCATTTTCTATTTTTTAAATGAAACTTTAAGTCTTAAAGGAGAGAAAACAGAATGAACAGTTCTTTTGCTATAGTATCAGATAGCTACCACTTGGCCAGCCTTCAAAGAATTGTAGATTGTTTCAGTAAGAACAGAAAGAAAACCAAACAGTAAATGATGTAATTTCACATTAAAAAATTTTGTTCACTATGTTATATATACACATTAAATTTAATTAAATTATAATTGCATATATAAATTTATCATACTTCAGTATTTAAAAGAAGTACTACAGTTTAGCACAAATGCATTTGCCTAGTAATCTTATGCTATTTGGAACCATTCTTTCATTTAACTATGTGCTTTACTGTCAGGCAAAGGGCTTTCAGTAATTAAAAAATTAAAAAGCAAAGTCTTCCACTGGGTCATCCTGATTTTTCTGGTTCAGCCCTGAAAAAGCAAGAAGATGAAGCATATTTCTGCCTCCTTACTGCTGAACGGAGTATTAGGTAACCAGCCAGACTCATTTCTATTAGAAGTGATGTTGTTAATTTTAAGAAGGTGGAAAACAAAATACTAACCTCCATTAAGCACTACTGGAAAAAGAAGAGAAAAACTTCTGTCTGCAGTCAGACATTGTGGTATACAAAACAGCATCTTTCACAATTACTTACCTAAATCACTAAAGAAATAAATATTTTTTCTAAAAATACTCATACATTGAAGTTTACTAAAATTTTAATACATCTTAAGATGACTTCAGTGCAGTCATTGCTAATAATAAGGCTTTTAACCAAGGTTCAGAAAATCGGAGATGTATAATACCTTCAAATTAGTAAATTTTCTTTCTCCCCATTCCTGTAAGTCTAATCACCATATTGCCACCAAGTGTCCTTGATCTAGGTCAGTCACGGTGTCCCCAAGGGATGACAGAGCTTCTATAGTTAGCAGTAAACAGGAAGTAAGCAGGATATAAAGTAAGCAGTCATATAATGATAAATGTATCATTATATAAATATAAATATATCTTAGATCTATACTTTCTGTTAATTAAGAGCTATTCTGATAACAGATTTGGTCACAGCTCTGCCCCTTGCACATAAGGTAGGACTGAGCAGATTGGAGTTGGAACACTCCAGAAAATACAATTATTTTAAGTTAGTGACCTGAGGGATTGAGCATGAATCTGAAACACAGTATAAGAAATGATCACTCTGTAGTATCAGCTTCAATAGTACATTATACACATTTCACCACTCAAAACACTGAAGGAAACCTGTATACATAAACAGTAACAAAGTAGCAATGGTTAATATGGTTTTCCTATTAACTTTATGTTGCATAACACTTATACAATGCCGTGAAAATGCTTACTTACAGTGAAGGGCAATGGCTACAATAACACTTTCCCCAGTGCTTTAATTCGTCTCATGAATCACCTAGACCAATGTACAGTAATTGCGTTTTTAAGATGGCATTGTTGAGTAAACAAGTCACGCACCAATGGAGTGGGTCTCCCTAACTGGGCCATGTAAACTCTTCTATGAAGGGATCTTCAGAATACTTTTACCTAAATGTATCTTATTATCAGCTCTCTGAGGGAATGTATAATGAGTTTTGTGAATTTATACATTAAACTAAAAACTGTAATACTGATTGTATTACAAAACTAAAAGGGGATTGAGGGAGGCTTGCTGGGTTTAAAAGTACTATATTAATTGCTGGAAAATATTTATTCCTATCGCATTAATAGTTTTATGCTAAGATATGAGACATAACTTAATAATAAAATCTGAGCTAAATTTAGTCATATAAGAAGTTAATGAAAGATTCCATGTAAATCAATGGCCACATGGAAAGGTTTTTGAAAGATCACGGGGGATTTTAATGATTATGGTATATATTTCAACAGCCATGCAATGAAATGATGTTGATTTGCACTACAGAGAAACTGAAAGCAATTATGAATAGTAATATAAAAACCTTTAAAAATGTCTAAGAGGGAATTATTATCTTTCAAATGCAATGAGAGGACAGGATAAAATATGCCCTATCTAAATTCCTGTTAAAAATTCAGAAAATTTTCAAAAACAAATCTGCACCAAGAAAGATATGTGAAACTTTTATAGACTCTGGCAAGAAATTAAAGAGCAGGTTCTCCAATAGTCAGGAAGTAAAAATACACATCATTTTTTCTTTGTTTGACTTCAAATGCCTGAGTCTTCAGATTACAAAAACTCCAAGGCGTGTGGTGATAACCCTGAGACTAGAACTAATGACGAATGCAGATCCAGAACCTTCTCAGGAAACTACAAACACACAAAGGATATGGGGTCTAAAGAATAGCATGTACATGTCACGTAGAAAAATGATGCCATTAAAAATGAATATACTGAAAACCTCACAATAGTTTAGGAAATGCTTATACTACAATGCTATGTTTTAAAAAAATCACCACATAAATCAGATATCATGGGATAACTAGTGCAGAAGTAGTAGAAGGAGACACACTAAAATGTTAACAATAAATGGCTTTGGGTCATAGGAGAACGGGGAATTTTTTCTCTGTTAGTAAGTGTTTTCTATGTTTAGGTAATGTATTTAGTGATTATTAAATACATATATAATATATTAACATTATATTAACACAGTGCACATAATTGTATATTGCATTAAAATTATATTATATATAAGTTGGTATACCTAATATTGCTATAATTTTTGAAATTTCTGAATGTGGCATCTAAAAATACAACAGGCTGCTCATGTATCACAGTCATGGAGAGGGAGGGAAAGTCAGCAATGCCATTAGAAAAACATGTTAAAGTTTGAATCAGGTGAAGACTGGTTTAGGTGAAGAGCTTATGAGAGACCTATAAGTCCCAGACTGGAAAATAGTTTTCCCATTAATATGTTCAAGTACCATAGTTGTTATTCTGAAAGTGCAGCATTAAACAGAAGTCATACTTTTCTGGAAATTCAAGTCTTACCGTGGTACAGGGGGAACGGGGGTGTGTAGAGGAAAGAGATGGGAATCAGAATACGAGGAGTTGTAAAGACAGAAGGGCAAGAGGCACGGGGGAGATGAATTTGTCTAGACCCCAATGGCAAGGTAAGATTTGGATAAAGCTTTGAGATGTGAGGGAGTCCGCTGAGTGGCTATTTGGAAGAGACTATTTTAAATAAATTGACGCATTTACTTTTTGAAAGCTTCTGGAATTTTGGTAACATTAATGCAAACAACTGCTTGACTTCTTTGGAATATTTACACAAATGACCTCACAGGACTCATATTAAAATTTAGTTTCTATTCTGGGTTGCTAGCTGAAATTATTATTCTATTAGAATTTCACTCTATGTGATTATGTTATTAGCACTTTGGTAGTTACCCAGAGAACCTACTCAATGATAACAGCCTCGTTAATGCCTCTAGTGAGACACTTAAAAAGTTCTTTATTGATCTTGGTTCCAAATGCATAAAAATGCTGTATTACAGTTTTGTTGAACTATTCACCCTACTGGTATTTTCAGGTGAATAAACTCATTCCTGGTTCCAAAGTCATTGTTCTCTAGCCCCAGGAAGAATGAAGAAATAGTCAAACTGACCTTGCTAGATGATATATGTTAACTTTATTCAAGCTTCCTACTCATTTTTTAAATTTGTTTTGACTTTCCTGTGGTGACACTGATTAATAAAATGATATGTGTTTCAGGTGTACAATTCTATGAAACATCAACTATGCATTGTATCATGTGTTCACCACCCAAAGTCAAGTCTTCCACCACCGTTTATCCTCTCTTTACCCTCTTCTACCCCCCCTACCCTGCATGACTTATATTGTCTGTATCTATGACTTGATTTTTTTTTTGCTTAATCCCTTCAACTTTTTCCCCCAGCCCCTGAATCTCTTTCCCCTCTAGCAGCTGTCAGTCCATTTTCTGTACCTGTGAGTCTGTTTCCATTTCATTTGTTTGTTTGTTTGTTTGCTCATTTTGTTCATTAGGTTCAACATGCAAGTGAAATCATATGGTGTTTGTCTTTCTCTGAGCGGCTTATTTCACTTAGCATATTAGTCTCCGGGTCCACTCATGCTGTCTCAGAAGTTAATTTTTTTTTCTTTTATTACCACCGCTTAGTATTCCATTGAGTAAATGTACTATGGACTTTTATTCGCTCATCTACTGATGCGCACTTAGGCTGCTTCCAAATTTTGGCTATTGTAAATGATGCTGAAATGAACATAGGGGTGCATATATCCCTTCAAATCAGTTTTCAGTTTCTCTGAATATATTTCCAGATTTGGAATCACTGGGTCATAAGGCAGTTTCATTTTTAATTTTTTGAGGAAATTCCATATTGTTTTCCACAGTGGCTACACCAGCCTGTATTCCACCAACAGCACCAAAAGATTCCCTTTTCTCTTTATCCTCACCATCACTTGGTATGTATTTATTTATTTTTGATAGCCATTCTGATAGGTATACAATGACATCTCATTGTGGTTTTAATTTGTTTTTCTCTGATAATTAGTTGAGCATCTTTTTATATGCCTATTGGTCATCTTTATGTCTTCTATAAGTATCTTATTTCTGCTCACATAATCTTCATATTTCAAGAAGAGTAAGAGGAGCAACAGAATATGTACTGAAGATAGATAGCATTAATTTACAATGGTGTGCTTGAATGCCAAAAATATACCACAATAATATTTTCATGATATGTCATGAGAGCAGTCACGGTGCCTAGTATTGTACTATACTAAGGCAAAATATACTTAATTAAATATTTTCAATAATGTATAAATCATCAAATTTATTAAAATGTATTCATACTGAAATTAACTGAATTTTACCTTTTTTTCTTAACATAAATGTAAGAAAATACTTTATGCGTTGTTCTCTGTTTACTCTGATTGAAGAGCAAGGAGTTTGCCTCTGATTTCATGACTAAGGTCCATTCCCTCATTCCTACTTCAATATGAAATAACCTATGTGAGTAAAATAAGACTTAAGTAACTAAAATTACTATGTTATAATAGAATTGGCAAAATGATAGAGAACTTTAATTCTCTAGCATTTCTGATTCCAAACTTTATCACTATTGAAAACAGGAAGGCATATAAAAAGCCCAAATTTTAAAAAAATAACTGTTTTCTTATTACCCATGCAGTTAGATCTGCCATGTGTTGAACAGATTTTTATGCTTTTGACATAAAAATTTTTTTAGCCGTTACGCTTTGAAGGTTGTTCCATTGACTTGTCCAAAATTTTGGAGATGAAAATAGACTCCTACTTTCAAAAGCTAATCTAATTACCCTCACTCAATATTTTTTGCCAATATTTATTTTGGCAGAAGTAAATAAACCTATGTTATGCTGTTACGAATTATATTGAAAAATAATCTATAACAAGTTAATAGTTGTTAAAAATCCACTCTTCACCCTTCCAAAACACCAACAAAATTCAATTAAACTTTTACTTTGGGAGGCAGATCTATGGGCTGGAACAAAGAAGTGTTCATGAACTCAGGATATGTTCCTCCTCTTAACTGATTACTTAGGTTCATAAAAAATGTACAGTAAATGAACTGGACATATTTCATTGTATTGCCATAAAAAGGATTCATGGAAGGGGACTAGATTCTTTATTATTAGTGTTGTAAGGCCATAGGAAAAAAATTGGAGATAAATTAAAAAATACGTTTATCCCCAAAGTCTCTGTGATAAAACAGTAAAAATTCTAGCTAACAACAGAAAGTTTAAACGTTAATCATATGCTCAGAGTTCACATATGATCTCCAGTTCTTGTGCCAAACATTTTTATTCGTAAAAATTTCCTTATTTTCTTTTCTATGTGAAAGTGAAGGATTCCGATACATAACTAGAACTGAGTAAGGTTTACTCGTCTGCAGTGCGGGGTTTTCTTCTGCTATCAAGACAATTTCTTGTGGTATCACAATCCCTAGTGCTCTACTGGCCTCTATCGTCATGATCTCAGCATAACACCTCTGTACAAAACGTAGTGTCATGTCCTTTCGATGATCATTTTCTTCTTTATTGTCTATATAATTGCCGTGGTTTCCACTTTTTCTCCCTTTCCCCACCGCCACGCAGGCCCTCCTTCTCCCCTCCCTCAGTCAGTCTCCAGGTTGTCTGTGTCCAGGAGTCGCGTGTCAGTATTCTTTGCTTTGATCCCTTCCTCATCTTTCATCCAGTTCCCCTCCCCTCCGGCCACTCTCAGCCTCCTGTATTTGCGCTTCTGTTGCTATTTTGTTTGTTAGTTTGTTATGTTCAGTGAAGAAATTATAGGTAGTCTAAAGTTTTAAAGCTGTCACAGCAGAATCTGACTGCTCTCAGATTATACAAAGAAAACTAAGCAATTTATTTGAAATAATATATGACATAAGATTACCAGACATTTACCTATGTCAGAAAAAAATGTTTTCTTCTTAGTTTTCTTAGTTTTCTAAATAAATGAGACATTGTTTTTTGTGTAGGTCATATATATTTCTAGAATGTAAACTAAACTTAGCATGGCAGAAATTCTCAGTATTTTTCCAGTGTGATGTTAATATCAGCCTGTATCACCAAAGAGATCGTGTGAAGTAGTCAATATATACTCACTGAAAAAGATGTGCAGGCCATAATTTTTGAATTGAGTGTCTAGAGATCAATTCTCTCTCGTCTCAGTACAGAGATGTTACCAATTTAAACATCTCCTTTTTCAGTTTTAATCATATTTTCAGTTTTTCAGTAAAAACAGATTAAGTCAAAGAAACAGGTAAATTTAATTTTAATAACATACATTCATTGACCCAATGAACCCCAAATACTTTCTTTTCAATGCATAAACAATATGAAAACCATGAACGAGATGATTTACATTTTAACGTAGAATTTTGAAATCCACTGCGTAGTTTACATTCATCCACATTTCAGTTCAGCTCTGCCTATTTCAAGTCCTCAGTAGCCACATGTGGCTAGTGGCTTCTGTACTAGCACATAGGTCCAGATCCTCTGCATTCAGTGAAAGGTCCTGAGATGCATAGCACAGTGGCTTTCCTTTCCAGAGACCATGACCTTGTAAGTGGGTATATAGTCTAAGTGGGGTGTATTCAGTGTACATAGGAAAAGACAATATAAGAACAGCTTATGCTACTGGGCAAAATAAGAGATGCCACTCACATGATGCAGGACAATCTATTGAACAAACATTTGAACACTTGTTATGGCACTCTTCAGCAGGAAACAAAATTAAGAAGAAAGGATGAACATGGACTATAGTCACAGTCTGCCTAGATCTGACTCTCAGCTTCATGTTTGATAAACTCTTNGGCTTCTGTACTAGCACATAGGTCCAGATCCTCTGCATTCAGTGAAAGGTCCTGAGATGCATAGCACAGTGGCTTTCCTTTCCAGAGACCATGACCTTGTAAGTGGGTATATAGTCTAAGTGGGGTGTATTCAGTGTACATAGGAAAAGACAATATAAGAACAGCTTATGCTACTGGGCAAAATAAGAGATGCCACTCACATGATGCAGGACAATCTATTGAACAAACATTTGAACACTTGTTATGGCACTCTTCAGCAGGACACAAAATTAAGAAGAAAGGATGAACATGGACTATAGTCACAGTCTGCCTAGATTCAACTCTCAGCTTCATGTTTGATAAACTCTGGGATATGAAGTAATTTAGTTAACTTCCATGTTTCAGTTTCTGATCTAGAAAATGAAGGGGGTGATAACACCTATTTCAAAAAGCAGATATGAAGTTTAAGTAAGTGTCCTTGAAGATGTAAGAAATGAAGGAAGAAGGAAAGAAGGTAGGAAAGAAAGAAAAATATTTTCTCATTGATTTAAAATATAACATAAACAAGCAAAATACTCAGTGTGTGAGAAGGTGTTAAGTGCTAGGAGGAAAGAATTAAGAAGAGGAATAGGTAGCTTTGGATATCGAGGGTATGTTTGCAAATTTTAAAAGATTTACCAGAAATGATCTTTTAAAGATGGTGAAAGTTGAGCTAAGACTTAAAAATGTCAAAGAAGGGAGCCATGTGTACAAGTTGGGGGAAGAGGTTTCCAGGTGGAAGGAACAGCAAACGAAGGACCTCTGAGTCAGGTGCAAGCCTAGAGTTATCAAGAAAGAGTCACTTATATGAGGAATCTAATGAACAAAACAAACTGATGAACAAAATAGGATGAGAGGCATGCACTCATGGAACAGACCAGCAGAGCTCAAAGGGGAGAGGGGTAACTAAAAAAGACTAGCTGAAGAACATATATGCACATATGCGCACCCCATGGGTACAGACAACAATGTGGTGAAGGCCAGGGCATGAGTGTCTGGCTGAAAGGGATAAAGGAGGAGGAAGATATATATAATAGTATCAATATTTTTTAAAAGCCAAATTTGGAAGAAAAAAATGAAAGAAAGCATCAGAAGACCTCTGAGATAGAGACAGAATGAGTGGCTAGAAGAGCAATAGGAGATGTGGGCACAGAGGAACTGAGCTATCAGATAGATCACAGAGGGTATTGCAGACCTCTGTTAAGACTTTAGCTGTTAATATGTGAAGTAGCAAGTCTTTGAGACAGAATCCCTTACAATTCCCCTCAGGATGTTCTTAGATGGGAGTGTTCTGCGGAGAAAGACTGCCTCTGCGCTATGGGGAATGAATTAGCACAGGGATCCTGGTGCTGTTTCTTCAGTTCCTCCTCACCATCCAAAATCAGGGGCATGTCACACT
Organism: Sturnira hondurensis; assembly: GCF_014824575.4. NCBI lineage: Eukaryota > Metazoa > Chordata > Mammalia > Chiroptera > Phyllostomidae > Sturnira > Sturnira hondurensis. The sequence continues at coordinate 799,787 of NW_028098001.1, read as the reverse complement.
GCATCACACTGTGAACTACTACCCCTAATTCATGACATCTTTATGCATGTATATGAAATCTAATTTTTCCTAATCTATATGTATGTGAAGTCATAAATTTGAGGAACAGTTACAGTTGATACTAATAATGCACTTAATAAATGCATAATCCTTTAAAATGTTCTTCTATAGTCAACCTATATGAGGATGCAATTTGACAACTGAGTGGCTTTTTATTATTCATCAAGGTAAACATCATCTTCAGTATGAAAACTGTTATGTTTTGGAATAGCATAAATTTGATATATATCCAACTCTGTAGTATTAGTTATTATTAATATAGTTAAAACACCAGAAAATATGCCAAATATTAATATATAGAAGTACGTGTATATCCATTTGATATCCTAGTAGAGAACACTTTATACAAAATACATATACTTTTAAAAAATTTAATTGCACTACTTATTTTTTATAACATCATTGTGCAAAATCTGTCTTAATTTTCTTTTAACAAAATCTCTGAAAATAAAATTAAGGGAATCTCATCTCTCTGACTTAAGTTATTTTTAATTATTATATATATACACATATAATATTTCTCCCCAAATAACTAGTGATAAAAAAATTTCATTCAAATAAACTTAAGACACCAATGAAAATGTCTTATTATGCCAAATTGAAGCTATTTTCTAAAATCCTTACCCAAGAATATGTTTATTGATTCTAATGGGAGAGGAAATACAATAGAAATAGAGAAAGAAATATCCATGTTAGAGAGATAGCTAATTTTCCTCTAAGGAGTAACAATTTTATCACTTCTGTATAGAAATAAATAGGATATTTTCACATAATTGCTCCTCTTATATACTCTTCATTTTACTGTGTATTAGACAAATATTCCCTGAAGAATTATTTTCTAGTTATTTTTATTTACTTTATATTTTTTCAAAAAAATAAAAATGCTTATGTTCAACTATTTATATAATCACAAACATTGAAGCTTGTATTTAAAAATAATTCATTTTAAAGGCCTCTGAACTGTTTAGACACAAAATAAAACACATTTATGTCAATAAGTCACAAGGAGACAATGTGAAGGAGTATGGACAACAGGAGAGAAAAAGAGGAAGGATGATGGGAATGGGGAGGGGACGATGAAGGAAGCAGAGAAACCATGAGAAGAGTAAAGCAGAGACAGATCCAAATGTGAGAGTCTGCTCTCTAGTTGAGTTGGTTCCAAAACTCTGGAATGCAAACATTAAATTCAACAAAAATTAACTCAAAATGGATCATATGAACTTAAGTGTTAAATGCATATTTGTACATATCCTAGAAGATAATATAGGAGAAAATCTAGATGACCTTGTTTACAGTGATACCGTTTTAGACACAACAGCAAAAACATGATCCATGAAAAAAATCATTGATAAGCCATTCTTCATTAAAATTAAAAACTTCTGTGAAAGACAGTAAAATAATTAGAAGAAAAACTATAGACTGGGATAAAAATCTTTGCAAAAGACACATTTAATGAAAGATTGTTATAAAAATAGACAAAAAATCAAACTCATCGAATAGACAAACAATCTGATTTAAAAATGGGCAAAAATTTCAAGAGACACCTCAGTAAAAGAGATTCAGACATGGCAAATAAGCATGTGAAAGTATGCTCCACATCATACGTCATCATGGAAATACACATTACAACAACAATGAGATGTCACTACACACCTCTTAGAATGGCCAACACCTGGGATACTAACAATACCAATGGTTGGAGAGGATATGATGGAACAGGAATTCGTATATATTGCTGATTGGAAAAGATGGTTCCCAGTGTTTTTACGAAATGGAACATATTCTAACCATACAATCCAGCAATCATGTTCTTTGGTATTTACCCAAAGGAGTGTACACACACAAAAGCCTGCAAATGGATTATTATAACAGGTTTATTCATAACTGTCAACACTTGGGCCCTGGCTGGTGTAGCTCAGTGAATGAGCGCAGGCCTGCAAACCTAAGTATCACAGTTCGATTCCCAGTCAGGGCACATGCCTGGGTTGCAGGCCAGTTCTCGGCAGGGGACACACTAGAGGCAACCATACACTGATATTTCTCTCCCTCTCTCCTTCCCTTCCCCTCTAAAGATAAGTAAATAAATTCTTTAAAAAATAAAATAAAATAATTTAAAATATATTAATTAATTAATTAATTAATTAAAAATAACTGTCAACACTTGGAAGCAGCGTAGATGTCCTTGAGCACATGACAGTAAATAAACTGTGGTAATTTAGATGATGAAATATTATTTAGCACTAAAAAGAAATTAGCAAGCCACAAAAAACATGGATTGATCTTAAATGCATATCAGTAAGTGAAAGAAGCCATCCTGAGAAGGATACCTCTGATATGATTCCAACTACTGTTATATGACATTCTGCCAAAGGGAAACTATGGAGACAATGAAAAAGATCGGTGTTTGACAAGAGTGGCATAATGAGATGAATAGGCAAAGAACAGGATTTTCAGGACTGTGAAAATACTTTACATGGTTCTATAATGATAGATACATGTCATTAAACATTCGTTCAAATACACTGCATGTAAAATATGAAGAGTGAACTGTAAGGTAAATGATGGACTTTTTGTGAATATCATGTGTCAATTTACGTTCATTCATGGTAAAAACAAATATATCACTCTTGTTAGTGAGGTTGATAGTGTGCATGTGTAGAAGAAGCAGGGGGTATATGGGAAATCTTTTGTCTTCCTCCTAATTTTATTGTAAACATAAAACTGTTCTAAGCAAAGTTTATAAAAATAGTATATTCATAGGAGAGTTTTAGAAATAGATAAAAATCTGGGGAAACGAATAGGAGTGGTATTATATCAGAGGAGACATGCTTTGCCCCTCAACCTTCTGACATCTCCGCTCCTGACCCTCACCTTCACCGCTGACATTATTTTTTCTTCACTAAGAAAACTGAAGCAATTGGGGAAAACCTTCCACAGACTAACACTGCTCTACTCACCAGCTTTCTACATCAGTGCCCAGGCTCTCTACCTTCCTCCTCGTTGGTGTGGATGAGCCGGCCAAGGCCATCTTTGCCCTTCTTCAGTAGCTGGCACGCCTCATTGCCTACTTAAGAACAATGCTCCACCAATGCTCTCTCTTTCCCCTGCTTGTCAGTTTCCCACTTGGCATTGGTGGTTATATCAACACCAAAATATGCTTTTACTTCTTTCATCATTCAAAAATAAGTGATCTCTTGTCTTTACTTTTTCCTCTAGGACAGCTCCATTTCTCCTCCATCACAGCCGAATTCCTTGAGACATTTCTCTCTATAGCTGCATTCCTTACTGTCTATTTTTCTATTTTCTCATGTACCCATTATTTCAGGATTTCAATTCACCACCCTCCACAACTCTTTTAATAATAGCACAAAAGTTTGTGTCTTTGTTAAACTGTCAGGCCGTTGTAACAGTTTGGTTTCCTACTGCCTCTCAGGACACTGATTTCTGTCTCTTCCGCAGTTCTCGCTGGTCTCTAGCCTCGAAGTGCGGGCATGTCCCTGAACTCCAACCTTGGATGTATGCTCTAATCTCTTCCCACTCCAGGTGATCCCATCTAACAATGCATCTAGACGCTCAAATTTATATTTCCAACCAGACCTTTCCCCTGAATACTAAGCATATACATCTGGGCTCATTTCCAACTACTGTAACAACTTACTACAAACAGGTTTAGAACAACTCAAATTTGTTCTCTTACAATTCTGAAGGTCGCAGATGTGACCAGCAACAACAGTCACAACAACAAACCATAGCAAGAGGGAATCTGATTTCCAGGATTGCCATATTTTTTTATTGATTGATTGATTTTTAATAGCCTTAGTGAAGTATAATTGATAGCCAATTTGATGAGTTTGGGCATAGGCATATGCCCATTAAATCTTCACCATAATCAAGATATACAGATGTCCAATAAACTTATAAAATGAGCTCAAAATCATTAACCATTGGGGAAATGCAAATAAAAGCACAGAATACTGCTAAGCATACATTAGAATGGCAGAAATTAAAGGCAATGACAATACAATGGGTTAGCAAGAATGCTGTGGGTTTCAATCCCTAGAGAGCCCCTGGGGTTACCATCTGAAATCAGATAGACGCTGCCACACTGGTATAGGGAGCAAGGGCTTGTTTTGGAGGGATAACAAGAGTGGTTTTCAGTACCTGCCTGCCAGAATCTTAACAGTTTACATAGAGGCCTTAACTGATGCCAGTCATGAACCTAGGCACCTTTCAGATAGGCTCAACACCCCATTTTCATCTCAAGGCCATATCCTTGGGGCAGCTTCTGGAAGCAGGGAAGGCAGACAGACCGCACATTCCAACGCACAGGAGAGGTAGTGGGACGCCTCCAATTGGCCAGGTCCAGCTCACGGGTTAAAACTAAGGTTATGTCGTCATCCTGACCTTTCCTAATATGGGACCTTTAAAAAATCTCTGCTGATGTGGGGTTTGGAGGTTTCTTAAAATTTATACCTACACCTACCATATGACCCAATCATTTTACCTTTAGATATTTAACCAAAAAAAAACTAAAAAAAGGTAAAATTCTTGAAAGTGGAAACTAATTTGTAATAGTACCATCAGTAGTTGCCTGGCTGGGCAGAAGAAAAAACAGACTACAGAGGGGCACAAAGAAATTTGGGGGAGCGATGAAAATATCCTGTACTTCGAATATACTGATGGATGCACTGGTACACGCACTCATCAGAATGCATCTAATTTTGCTCTTTAAATGAATGCAATATTTGTCTCTGAATGAACCTTAATAAATTGATGAGAAGAAAACAGAAACAAACAAAATTACAATAGTTCTTGCAGACCAGACACAGCTAACTTATTTAACTTTGCTTCTAAAAATATTTTAGAAAGCCCCTGTGGTCCTTGGTTTTATTAATTTGTTATTAGATTGGTCATGTGACTCAGGAAAATATGGACTTATTAACAGGTACTAATATTCTAAATACATGATCAGAAAAATGATTGGTCCTTTGTAAAAGATCATTTTACATGTATTTCAACAAGGAAAATTGACATAAAAATTTTAAAAAACACCTTTAAAAGCAATCTTTCAAATAAATTGAGCCTCTAATGTGCAATGGAACCAAATTTAGATAGCAAATTGATACGCTTAATGTATTTTATACCCTCAAACTACCACTTGATTTTTTAAATCTCTACTGTGGAATTAAAAGGTAGATGAGACCTCCTTTCCTTACATTTCTTGGAAAGTGCTTAAGAACTATTCAGTTTAGGCCCTGGCCATGTAGCTCAGTTGTTTGGAGTACCATTCCTGTAGATCAAGGTTGGTTGTTTGATCCCCGGTCAGGGAATATGCAAGCATCAACCACTGGATGCATAAATAAGTGAAACAACTCTGATGTTAATAAGTGAAAATATTTTTTAAAAGATAATTATCCAGTGTAAGTTACACTCTCCTCTATAGTGAATAACACTCTGTGAAGGGACCAATATGTAAAATTAATTATTTTCCGGTGTTCATCTGATTTTTAAATAAATGTTTTTCAGCCATATACTTATATATCCATTACATTTTTATTTGTATGTAGACAATTTAAAAAATTAATCTGAGGCCATAGGTTAAAGTAAGTTAAGACAACGGCTCTCCCTCGCTAACACAGGTTTCCTCTACAGCTAATCCAGCGGTCCGCGCATGTGCCCCTGGGGAAAACTTCCTGTTCTCTGCCAGTGCTCACACTCTTAGAACTTTTCACAAGTAAAGGAAAGAATGAAAAACCCAAAATTTTGTTTTATAATAAATAAATATTTATAATAAATATTTATTTTAAATACGTTTGGTTTATAATATGATTTGTAGCATCTCAGTTATACTTACGTAATATGCCTTTCAGAAGGCCTGGCACATTTTGTATATAATACTTGTATTTTCATTATCCACTTCTAAAGCAAACAGAAATATAAATCATTGTTGAATGTTAGTATCTTCCATTAAATTGTTTTCCCGGAATTTATATCTAGCCTGGCACCACTAGAGGGCAAGCTTTACTTTAAAATGAAGCAAGCACTCACTACCGCGTCCTTTCTAACAGCTGACACGCAATGTGTAAAGTGACTGTTTTAAGAGTAGAAATCGATCACAATGCAATTTACTTTTTTGTCAGAGGTAAATGAAACTAAAGTCATATTTTACATATATTTCTTATTTTAGCTACTCAAGTATATAATCTTTAAATTTTTGACATGGCAATTTTTTTTACAATCAGTGTTAGACACACAAATCATATGCAGTTCTACATCAAAATAAATACTATTTTCTAACTGACAATAAACATACAAATTGCTGGCTGGTCCCCTGTGTATGCTCCCTTGGTCCTGTCCCCTGGACAAGGCAAAAGGAGTTCCCCCTGAAACTTCAGCAGCTGGACTATAGCCAGCAGCCCCATCCTCAGCACAGAGTTCAGAGTCATCAGAAACACGTTCTAAAACAAATAACCCTAGTCCGGGCAATAAAATGAGTGTGTTATGTATGGCATAAGGTTTCCATTTTTCTATAAAAATCTTACCATTAGCTTAAATGGCAGTCAATATAATCTTTGCACCAGTATATATGCCAGCCTATATTGACATACCCTGCAATTCTTTCTGTTATGCTGTGCTGCTCAGAAGTGGATCACTAGACAATCACACCGAATACACTATATTTGAGCAATTTTCAGCCTTTTTCATCTCATGGCACACATGAGCTAGTTAGTAAAATTCTGCAACACACCAAAAATATACTATTCTATTTTTTGCCAATCTGACAAAAAAATAAGTATAATTTTGATTGATTTTTTAAAAGTTAATAATAGTAATTACCTACCCTTTTTGTTTCCAAGTAGCTTTTTTAAAAGCTATGCTCATAGGCCTATGCTTATAATATAAGGATTTCTGACACAAAGAATTAACCAATCAGAAACTGCCTTCTGTGATATGACCAGTAAGGTGCAACTGTGTTTTATGACTTGTGTATAATATGACCTAAATAGCATTCACACAAGATAGCTACTGCTGTGTTGGTTGTTGTCACTTTTTTTTTAATTTGATAATTTGAAGGAAAAAATGTCAGTGCCCCTGACTAAATATAGGTGTTGCATGTTTAAAAATTCCTGTGGCACACCAGTTGAAAAATCACTGCTATGTATGAAATTTCCAATTTCATGGAAATTATGTACATAGTATCAAGAGTATTTGAAAAATTAATGTTATAACAGAATTTTGACATTAATAACTTTCCTAAGAACTTTAGGACTAGTGATTTCTTTCAAACCTTTTCTAAAGCTATTTTCTTAAGAAACATCAATTTTAAGTGTGAAAGAAGAAATACCAAGATACATAGTAGAGCACCACAGAGAAAATGTCATCTCATTCTCACCATTTAATATATATGACTTAAAAATTGAAATAATTACATTTCATAAGTGGGCACTGCAAAATGGAACTAATCGCATATTCCTCAATTTTTTCACAATGTAATTGTCTCTTTAATAAAAGTCTCTAGATTCCAAAGAACCACTTGGCTTTATATTGGTGTTTAATTAATCAAAGCAATGTTATTCAATAGGAAAAATAAACAGATGAAATTAATTCCGATAATATATTTTAACCCAATTACATCTAAAATATTTCAAAAAATAACAAATATGTGTTAATTAGATATTTTACATTTTTTCATACTAAATATTTAGAATCTAACATGTATTTTACATTTATTTTATATTTCAATTCAGACTAGCCACAGTTATGGCTCAATAACCACATGTTGTCAGTAGCTACCCTATACTATTGGACATCCTAGCTCTAAAAAGAAGTAGTAAATGAGAAAAAAAGGCTACTGGCATCACTTTCAAATAAGGGGATTGTGAAAGAACTGGAGGAAATATCCTACTTACTTTTAGGGATGCATCCTGGAATTACTCAATTAAAAATCAGCATTTGCAGGACTTTGAAATCATAATTTTGAAAGCCTCTCTGTATGCTCATGGTTTGGGGAATTGCTGACATTGTGATAAAGTAGCTGTAAATTGTGACTTGTAAACCAAATAAAAAAAGTTTACGAATTACAGAGCATTCAGGTTGTAGAGTCACAGGGGCATGATTTCAAATCACACTCCTGATACTTCTGGTCAAGATAGTGGCATAAGTAAACACTGCTTACAACCTTTTTTTGATGTTGAGTTTTGTAATTTCTTTATACATTTTGGATATTAACCCCTTACCAGATGTATCAGTGAATATGTTCTACCATTCTGTGGTCTGTCTTTTTATTTTGATGATGATTTCCTCTGCTGTGAAAAACTTTTTAGTTTGATGTTGTCCCAACTGTTTATTTTTTTCTTTTGTTTTCCTTGCCTGGGAAGATATATCTGATAAAATATTGCTACAAGCTATGTCTGAGATTTTGTTGCCTATGTTTTCTTCTAGGATTTTTATGGCTTCAGGTCTAACATTTAAGGCTTTGATCCATTTTGAATTTATTTTTGTGTGTGGTGTAAGAAGGTGGTCTAGTTTCATTTTTCTGCATGTAGCTGTCCAATTTTTCCCACACCATTTATTGAATAAATTATCTTTAGCCCATAGAATGTTCTTGCTTTCTCTGTCAAATATTAACTAACGATAAAGTTTTGGGTTTATTTCTGGGCTTTCTATTTTGTTCCATTGATGTATGTGTCTGGTTTTATGACAGTATCATGCTGCTTTGATTATTATGATCTTATAGTATAGTCTGATATTAGGTAGCATGATTCTTCCAACTGTGTTCTTCTTTCTCAGGATTGTTATTGCTATGCAGGACCTTTTGTAGTTTCATATAAATTTTTGAAATATTTGTTCTAATTATGTGAAATGCATCATTAAAATCTAGATAGGAATTGCATTGAATCTATGCATTGCTTTGGGTGGTATGGACATTTTAATTTTAATACTATCCATGAACATGGTGTGCTTCCACTTACCTGTGTCCTCTTCAATTTCTTTCTTCAGTGTCTTTTAAGTTTTTAAGTATAGGTCTTTTATATCTTTGGTTAGATTTATACCTAGGTATTTTACTCTTTTTGAAGCAATTGTAAACAAAATTTGGAACTAAAGAGCACTATGCTAAGTGAAATAAACCAGGTGGTGAAAGACAAATACCATATGATCTCATCTTTAAGTGGAACCTAATCAACAAAACAAACAAGCAAGCAAAATAGAACCAAAGACAATGAAATTAAGAACAATATGACAGTAGCCACAAGGGAGGTGGGAAAGGGTTATGGAGGAAAAGAGGAAAGGGTTTTAGGAACAGCAATAAAGAATACATGGACAAAACCAAGGCGGGTGGAATCAGGGAGGGAGGTGGGGATGGCTAGGGTGGGGGGAAAGTGGGGGTGGTAAATGCAGACAAATGTATTTGAACAGTAATAAAATAAGTAAAGAAAAAATGTTCCTCACTGTCAGTTCTTTACTGGCATATAAAAATGCAACTGATTTCTGAATATTAATTTTGTATCCTACTACTTTGATGAATTTATTAGCAGTCCTAGTATTTTTGGTGGCATCTTTGAGATTATGAATGTACAGTATCATATCATCTGCAAATAAAGAAGTTTTACTTCTTTCTTTTCAATTTGGATGCCTTTTATTTCCTCTTTTTTGTGTGATTGTTATGGCCAGGACTTCCAGTACTATGCTGAATAAGAAAGGTGAAGGCAGACATCCCTGTCTTGTTTCCAGTCTTAAGGGAATGCTTCTGGGATTTGCTCTTTGAGTATGATTCTGGCAATGGGTTTGTCATATATGGCCTTTAATGTGTTTAGGTATGTTCCCTCTATTCCCACTTTGCTGAGAGTTTTTATCATAATTGGGTATGGGATTTTATCAGGTGTTTTTCTGCATCTATTGATATGTTCATTTGGTTTTTACCCTTCATTTTGTGCACATGGTGAATAACAGGTTTTGATTTGTGCATGTAGCAGCAACCTTGCATTCCCAGGTTAAATGCCACTCGATCATGGTGCACGATCTTTTTGATGTATTGCTGTATTTGGTTTACTAATACTTTTTTGAAGATTTTAGCAGCTATAATCATCAAGGATCTTAACTTATAATTTCCTTTCTTTGTAGTGTTTTTATCTGGTTTGGAATTAAGATAATGCTGGCCTTATAAAATGAGCTTTAGAGCCTTCCTTCCTTATGAATTTTTCTAAAAGTTTGAGAAAGAGAGGTGTTAGTTCTCAGAGTGTTTGGTAAAATTCACCTGTGAAGCCCTGTTCTCTAGGGCTCTTGTTTGTTTGGAGTTTCTGATTACTACTTCAATTTCACTAGCTGTCATCAGTCTGTTCAGATTCTCTGATTCTTCCTAATTTAATTATGAAAAATTGTATATTTCTAGGAATTTATCCATTTCACCCAGGTTGTCCAATTTGTTGGCATATGGTTGTTCACAATATTTTCTTACAATCCTTTGTATTTCTTTTGTGTCAGTTGTTATTTCTCTTCTTTCACTTGTGATTTTATTTATTTGGGTCCTGTTTTCTTGATGAGTCTGGTGAAAAGTTTGTCAATCTCATTTATCTTTTCAAAGAACTAGTTCTGGCATTCATTGATCTTTTATTTTAATAGACTATTTTTTTAAAGTAGTGCTCTGGTCTATATTATTTTTTTCCTTCTAGTCACTTTGGACTTTGTTATTCTTTTTCAAGTTCCTTGAAGTGTGGAGTTAAATTAGTTTATTTGATTTTTTTCTTGTTGTTTTGTTTTGTTTTTGAGACAGGCCTGTAATGCTATGAATTTACCTCTTAGGTTTGCTTTCCCAGTGTTTCACAGATTCTGGATTGTTGTGTCCTCATTTTCATTTGTTTCAAGATATCTTTTGATTTTCTCCTTAACCTCATTGTGGCCCATTCATTGTTTAATAGCATGTTATTTAGCATGTTTATTTGTATGCTTTTAGTGTTTTTCTTGTGATTGATTTCTAGTTTTATTGCATCATGGTCAGAGAAGATTCTTATTATGATTTCAATCTTCTTACATTTATTTAAGTTTGTCTGTGTCCTAGCATGTGATCTGCCCTAGAAAACATTCCATGTGCACTTGAAAAGTATGTATATTCCTTTGCTTTGTGGTGAGATGCTCTGATAGATCAATTATCAGATATCAACAAGGATATCTTCTTGTTGATTTTCTGTCTGGAACATCTACCCATTGAAGTCAATTGGGTGTTAAAATCCCTGACTATGACTGTATTTCTGTAACTCTCTCTCTTATATTTATCAAGATTTGCTTTACATATTTAGGTGCTCCTATGTTAGGTGCATAAATGTTTACTAAAGTCATATCCTCTTGTTGGATTGCCCCATTTATCGTTATGTAATGCCTTTTCTTGTCCCTTACCATAGCCTTGGTTTTAAAGTCTATTTTGTCAGATACAAGTATTACTAGTATCTGACAAGTATACAAGTACTACTTATTTTTCTTTCCATTTGCATGAAACACCTTTTTCCATCCCTTTACTTTTAGTCTCTGTGTATTTTTCAATCTGAGATGGGTTTCTTGGAGACAGCATAAATATATGAGTCTTGTTTTTTTTTTTATCCATTCAGCTACCCTATCTTTTGGTTGGAGCATTTAAAGCATTTGAATTAAGGAAAATTATTAATTTTCCTATATAAAATATAATGGAAATTGACTTACTAGAATTGGTTCATCCTCTCCATTTAGCAGTACTTTCAAACTGTGATACATACACACAATGGAATACTATATAGGAAAAAAGAAATAACTCCTACCCTTTGCAAAGCATGGATGGAACTGGAGAGTATTATGCTAAGTGAAAAAAGCAAGGTAGTGAAAGACAAATACCATACGATCTCACCTATAAGTGGAACCTAATCAACAAAACAAACAAGCAAGCAAAATAGAACCAGAGACATGAAAATAAAGAAAAAACTGACAGTTACCAGAGGGGAGGGGGAGTGGGTAATGGGGGAAAGAAGGAGAAGGGTCAAGGAACATGTATAAAGAACCCTTGGACAAAGCCAACAGGGTGGGGGAAAATTGAAGGTGGAAGGGAGAGAGTAATAGGAGGAAAGTGGGAACAACTGTAATTGAACACAATAAAAACATTTTAAAAAAGAAAAATATTTGAAAAGAGATGAAAGGGGACATAAGATTTTTTTAAAAACTTAGAGGTAGTTTTTAAATGAACAAATTACTCGCTTAGTGTAAAAATTAGTACATATCTGAAATAATATATTCCTTTTACCCATTATAGAAAAGGTAAACACAGAACTAACTATGAAGTCCTATAGACCTATAGTAGGTATCAACTAAAGTATAGATTGCAACAAGTTTATTGATAAAGTGACTAAATTTGACTCATACTGAATAATAACTATATTGGTTATCACTGAAACTTTATACCTAATAAAATAAAAGAAACATCTCTTTTTCCTTTTGGAATTTATAAACTAAATAATTTTAATGAGAAAATCTGTTTTTATGAAAATATATTCTAATATATACATAAAAGTTATGTGTATCTTATGTTTCCTTGTATGATCTCTCTTTAGTTTTGGGGAGGGAGGAGAATGGAGGCCACACTGGAATTTTATAGTTCTGGTGTGATTAATTATATTTCTCTTAAATATTATGTGGCTTTTATATGTTAAGCTGATAAATGTTTATGAGAAATAAATTATATGAATCCTCTCTGCTTTAATGTTTGTTCAACATTCAACAAATATTTATAGACCCTTTACTTTGTGGAAGGCAATGTTCTTGGGAAATATCTGCTGAAAGGAGAATGAGTATGGAATGGCTTGTATTTTGGTTTATCTTTTCTCCTTTCCTTATTACCTCAGTCTTTAGGTTATGGTTCAAAAGAAGTAAAGATCATCCCAACAAAATTGGTTTGTAAGCCCCATGGTTCTTATATGATAATGGCAATCTAAATTTTTCTACGTATTCTCCAAAAAAATTAGTTTCACGAGGTAAATACCTTTCGAATACATCCCTATGGCATCGTTAGAAGTCAGAAAATGCTGACAAATTAAGTAGGGTATCAGCTAAAGAGCAGACAGAGGCCATGTGGAAAACATAGAGACCAGAAGGTACCTAGTGGTTGATTGAATACGGGAAGAAATAAACACAAAAAAGAAAGTCTCACTTCGAATGGAGAAATACATAGAAGAGGTCTAAAACCTGGTGTGCTACTGCACTGAGAATCAGAAGGAAGGGCTGCATTTCCACAGAAATGGTGAGGCAGTCTGAAACCTCAACTTAAAAGAAAGATTTTAGAACTTCATCAGTGTTAATTCATGAATATTTTTAGGCAGCTTCACTAACCAATATAGCTCCTGTTTAGATATATGATCAGTTAAATTATTGACATAATATTTATGGATGAGAAAATATTGATGCACATTAAAAATTGTGAATCAGTAGCTATGTTTGAATCACTAATGGAAGTTTGTAATGATCGAGCCATTTGTACCATATAAGAAATTACCCTTTGACCTTTCTCATTGTCTGAAAAGCCCCATGTCTTTCTCTCTTTGATTAATAACTAAGAAAAAATGTATTTGCTAAGAATCAAATCCCTTTAATGCATCTAGATTATTTAAACTGTACTCTCTCTGAACATAGACTAATATGCTAACTTTTTCCACTTTTGTAAACCTCTTTGAACTTTTTATGTGTAAACTCATGACATATACTTTAATTATTTTAAAAGAAATTTATTTTAAAAAGCTAATTAATTCACAGTTTTCTACCTGCATTCATTTGCACATATTTTGTGTATTTTAAAGATCTCCTATTATAATTTCCCAGCATCCAGTTTTTGCTCTAACAAAACTAAATAAAAAAAGTTTTCCCTTTTTTCACTCTGAAGTGCATCCATAATTCACTCTGAGACACGACTAGCAACGCCCCCGTCTTCCTGCTTTCAGTTGGAGGCCCTCGGCTTTGTAATCCTATAAAATTTATTAGGATTGGTGCAGAGCTAATAGATGCTGGCAAGATGATTAATGAAAGGTGAAAGCATATTTCTTCAGCTTAAAATTTACCTTCCATGAGAAATCTATACCTATTCTTATCTGGATATTTATTTTTAAAGATTATCTGAGAGAATAATTGCCATGTATTTACATTCCAGGCCAGAAAGATCTAAGAATTATAGTAATGTCAATGTGATCTTTCTCAAATTCAGGTTTCTTAGGCCAGCTGAATTCTGTTCTTTGGATTCCTTACGGTAGAAATATGAGCTCATCTCTTGTATAAATAAGATTCTCTTCAGACCAAAGGCTCAATTGCAATTTTTTTGGATGTAAAAGAAAAATGGTCTGGGTTCCTTTTGCAACTTGAAAATTACATTTAAAGGTAAATCTAAATAGTAGTATGACATTCTGGCAACAGAAGAGCAGCTGCCTCTTGACAAGCATAATTTGCTTTTATGGTTCAGAAAGTAACATTGAAACAATGAGGCAGCAGGGAAAATGTATCTGTTACAAAAAGCCCTTTGCAAAATATATTCTTTTTCATCCTGATTTCTGATGAACCAACAATAAAAATAATTACCTATTTGTGTAATGTTAAGTGTTCTAATTTTGAGAAAATTTTATGTAGCATATCACCTATTGCATGTTACAAAAAATCTTTCTGAAAAGTAAGCATTAATGATAAATCCAGGCATGCTTTTTCTTCAATGTGTACTTTTAAACTAAACAGTATTTATGTTTGAGCTACTAATGACCTTTAACCGAAGAGCACTGGAAACACACCTGTAATTGAAGACATTTGAATTGATTGACTCATTTCAATGACAGACAAAGCACACTATTGTATCAGTAGGGTGTCTCAGGAAGGGTATGTTACTGGGACTTACAGGATCAAGGCTTGCATAAGGTGATTTGTGGGAGCGTTTTGGTAGCTAGTGAGACTTTGCTCTAGAAGGGATATTTTCAGGAGGCTGGGGTGATAATTCTCTTTTATAAGTTGAGAAGTGTTGAGTGAGGTTTTTGCTATAATTGGTAACAAGGCAGAAGTTACTCATATAAGCCAAGGCATGGATATCTTTGGTCAATTTTATGGTTTGAATTGTGTTCAGGTTTTTGTTTGTATTCCAATGTAATTGTATATTGATCATTTGTTTGCCTTGATTCATCATAATATTGTAGCTTTCTTTGTGAAACTGTTATGTTAAACAAATAACACCACAGCCCAGCTATGAGTGCCAAGCAGATATTCCTGGCAGGGTCTGCTTTTTCACTTTGTCATTAAAAAAATTGCTTCATTAAGAAGACTCATGAATTCTCCAAGTGATATGTTTGTCAATTAAAGATGTTAAAATCATTACTTAGCACCTTTC
The DNA here is from genome assembly GCF_014824575.4 of Sturnira hondurensis. Taxonomy (NCBI): domain Eukaryota; kingdom Metazoa; phylum Chordata; class Mammalia; order Chiroptera; family Phyllostomidae; genus Sturnira; species Sturnira hondurensis. The sequence goes on along the minus strand of NW_028098001.1, from coordinate 784,360 downwards.
TATTATCTGGCATGCTTTTGAATGCATTTGTAATTTTTCTTTACATGATTTATATAGTATGAAGATTTATAAATACTACTAATAAAATGTAGTATCAATTATCAATTATAATAATTGATAGGAAGCATAATAAGGAAGCATGGGCATTCTATAAAGCGTGAACAGCTTTATTGAGGTATAATCAGCATATAATAAACAGTATGTATTTAGATGTACTATTGTCTGAGTTCTGACATGTATATACCTATAAAATTATCTTCATAAATAATATAATATACTCATCATCTCCATCAGTACAATAAAATGTTTAAAATATTTCCTTAACTAAAAAGTATTCACTAATGAATTTTACTATATGAATTTTACTTCTATCGTCTACTTATGTTATTTCTTAAGTTCAATTTCTCTCCAACAAGATGCACTAGCAAGAATATAGCCCTGAATATGAAAACCACTGGAGAGAGAAGTCATCTGTATAAGCTGATAGTAGAAATTCACCCAGCCAGCCAGAATACAGTGTTCCCCTTAAGCCAAGTTGAGAAAAATTCAGTTTATCTTCTTAGTTGCAAGAGTCAGAAACTGCCTTTGACTGAGGATAGGGCTTTGGGGTAGTTCACAGAATCACCTGGAGTGCTGGAAAAGTAGGCTCGGAAATTGATTGGAACCAGGGAGACTGAACAGTAGGCAAATACACTGAAAAATATTGTAGAAAAATGCGAGCCTAATGAGAACACGCTGCTGAGGGTGGGGCGATGCTGAACACACTCGAACCGCCACTGTTGTTGCCTCTGGGCAATTCAAGCCCCACTGAAAATTTTGAAATTCTGTTCCTGGATATTACTGTTGCTAACAACTTAGGTATCACTTACCAGCACCTTGCATCTTTCTACCAAGGGTCTGTCATACCCGAATGACAAACCTAGATTGGGTGGTTGTGCTCTGAACCCCAAGGGGCACTGGGAAAAGTGAGCAGACAACATTTGCAGCCTTGCGTGTGGGTAGCAATACCTGTTTTCCACCAAAACATAGGTGATTTCTCCCACAAGAAAAATGGGAAATAGGATGCAGGTTATGGATAGCAAATAATAAATGGTAATTTTCCACTAGAGCCTAAAATGAAGTAATTTACAGATTAACTAGAAGCTGCCAGTTTAAGAAGGGAAGCAGGAAACAGTCTTATAGTCTGTGATTCTTGACAAATCTTCACCACTCAGGGATGGACTAAAAAGAGTAATCCATGATTTCTGTCTCTGTAACAGGACAAGACAAAAACCCAGTATGCGTATCTGTAACTGTGTGGGACTGCTAGATGGAATATTTGACACCTAATAGTCACTCATCTACTAAGGGAAATACTGTAGAAAAATAGGCCAGGGTTTAAATAGGACTCAATATTTAGTGACTCATCTCATACCCTGTTTCAGCTCAGCTGGGACTCAGTATTTTCCACTGTTTCCCATCCCTTTGACACAGAGACGTGTTTCCTACCCCACTCCCAGCTCACAAAGGCCCCTCGTAGCCCATGTGTCCCAAGTAATGCATCTACAACGTCATCTTCATTTCTCTATTGCTTCAGAGCCCTGGTATAACAACTGGAAAATTCTGCATCTCAGAATGGCCAATGGATCTATACTAAGGTTTTATATCTGCCTTCAAGAAGAGAAAGGCTTACTTATTAAATGTCCCACTCCATTTTACCAAAATGTAGTATTTTATTTCTTCTCCTGAATTGCCCAGTGAGTTTGAGCAAGCCTGAATCTGAAGGTAACATAAAGAGTAGGTCCAGCTCTGAGCACTGGACAGGACAAGGTGTGTTGAAGAATATGTTGAAAGCAGCAAAGTAAGCCATCTTCTAAAAAAGTCACCAGCAGTTGAAACTAGCAACCTCCACAAGATCTATTGAGATGCCAGAATTGACACCCACCAGATCACCACCTCAAACTTGTGAAAAGTGCAACATATATGGACAAAAGATGTTTTCTTCCTTCTCCAAGGAGCAGGACAGGCAATATTTTTCACCTTCTATTTAAAGAGACGTTGAAAAGGAACGTGAAGAAATACTGAATACTCATGAAGTCTCATGAATATTGGGACTTTCTTCAAGAGTAAGGACAAGAATTTCAGTCCTTATTAAGGTGTCTGCTTAGGCAGCAGAGTTGGTAAACTCTCTGTTCTTCACTTAGCACCAAAGAAAAGAGACCTGGAATCAGGTGGAATCATGGGAACCTGTCAGATGGAAAGAGTCAGGACCACACTCTTCAATTTGCATCTTTCAGCTCCCAGAGACTATGCAAGGTGGGACCATCTCCATGGAGTATAGAAGAAATCAAGGGTCAAGGCTATACCACAGGCCAAATAGGAGACACGTCTATGAGGTCTATCCATATATATCTAGTGAAAAATAGACGTTTATTGAAGAAGCTACAAGATACAAGAAATATTGTGCATAGAAGAATGATGCCTTGGTTCCCTTCAAAGTAGGCACATTGGGACCTCACTCAGTTCTCCCAATCACCATTAGCTGCCTTGTCATATGTTCCTGAATCTCATCGATAATCTAAAGTCTCTTCCCTTTCAAAGGTGATTTTAGTTTGGGGAAAAGCAAGAAGTTACGGTGCACCAAATCTGGGCAGTAAGATGCTGAGTCACCTGGGTGATTTGATGTTTCTCCAAAAAACTCTGCATGAGCAGGTGTGTTTTCATGATGAAGCTGTCAATCACCAGTTACCCATAGCTATGGCCCTCTGAATCATCTAAATAGTTTCCACAGAGGAATGTTCAAGCTTGATGCAAAATTTGATGCAGATTCATTGCTCTACTCATTCAGTCATTTTTAATGTGATGGCCACACAGTGTACATGTTCAGTCTACAGCATCTACCACCCCCACTGAATCTTATACTGAAGTCATCAGTGTTCACACATGAGCATTCTAGCCCATTATCCTTGGCTTCCAGGTTACATCCATGTCATGCAAACCATTCTCATTATATTAACAATGGCTAGACTTTTTCTGGACAGACTTCATATTTTATAAGATGTTGTGATGTTACTACTTGGAGTTCAGCAGAGAGAGGCAGACCATCTCTTCAGGGAGGAGATTGCATGGATACAAGCTACTCATCAGTGGAGCAGGTTTGAGCTATCTACATTTCATGCCCCAATACAATGAACAATAGCAGTTACAATAGCAGTTGTAAGTCAACCAGAAGAGATGTTCCTAATTTTTCCTACCTCCTGAAATAAAACACCAGAGAAGCTAGTCCCAAAGAAACAACACCATCTTGGACAGCGGACGGAGAGCTTGGAGACAGTTTTCAGAAAGCTGTATTATTTGAGCAGAATTGAAGTTTTTAAAGGACATAGAGAATGAGGTGACAGCTTGCAGGCACTGCTGTCTTGGAGCCATGCCTATCCAGCCCTGGTCAACCCCACCGTGTTCTTTGGCATTGCTTGGATGGCGAGCCCTTAGGCTGCACCCACTTTGAGCTGTGTGCAGACAAAATTCCAAAGACAGAAGAAAACGTCTGTGCTCTGAGCACCAGGGAGATAGCATTTGGCTATAAAGGCTCCTGCTGTGTGACAGGACTCACATGCCAGGTGGTTACTTCCTAGGCCATAATGACATGCAACTATGGCGAGCAGTTTGATGATGAGAATTTCCTTCTGAAGCGTACAGGTCCTGGCATCTTGTCCAGGACAAGTGCTGGACCCAACAGAAACAGTTCCCAGTTTTTCATCTGCGCTGCCGAGACTGAGTGGCTGGATGGCAAGCATGTGGTCTTCAGACAGTTGAAAGAGAGCATGAATACTGTGGAAGGCATGGAGGATTAGGTTCAGGAATCCTAACACCAGCAGGAAGATCACCATTGCTGACTGTGGACAACTTTAATAAATTTGACTCCTATTTTATCTTAACCACCAGACCATTCCTTCTGTAGCTCAGGAGAGTACCCCTGCAGCCCCATCTGTTTGGAATATCCCATAAGCACTGTGCTCTCCCTGTGGTTCTTTGGGTTCCATATTTTCTTTATTCCCCTGGAAGTCTAGCTAGATTGCAGAGGTAAGGTTTTGGTTATGAAACAAAAACCAAATAACAACAACAAAAAATGAGGTAACATTTAAAGAGCTGGAGTTGAGACCACTTGGGCAGGTCACATTAGTTACTGAGGGGGCCCTCTAATAAGCCCAATGACTTGTGACCCCAAGAGTAGCAAATACACCCCTGGTTTTTGGCAGTCTTTACAGACTCTAAGCATCCTCTCTTGCTTTCCTGTAGAATACATGTCAGTTAGAGAATCTCTATTTTTGAGGTTTTCTTTCTATCTTTTTACACTTTTTTGTGTGTCATAGACCCTTTTGCAGGTGTGATTACTCTTAAAACTTATGTTCAGGTAAAGGCTCCTGCACACAAACACATTTCTGGGTACAATTTGGGGGACAGTCCGCAGACCCACTGAGAACCATGTAGGGTTTTTATGAATCCTCAAACCCCAGCTCATGAAGATCAGGTCCATTTCTTTTCTTTTTCTTTTTAATTTTATTTTATTTTATTGTTGTTCAAGTAAAGTTTTCTGCCTTTTCCCCCCACTGCTCCCCACTCAGCCATCCTCACCTCCCTCCCCTGATTTCACCCTGCCTTGGTTTTATCCATGTGTCCTTTATCCTGAAAACTCTTTGCCCTTTTCCCCCCATTATCCCCTCCCATTTCTCCTCTGCTTACTGTCCATTTGTTCTTAATTTCAGTGTCTCTGGTTATATTTTGCTTGCTTGTTTGTTTTCTAGGAAGGTCACTGGCCCATTTTTTTTACCAGGATCTGCACAAAATATGCCCCTTTTATCCAGAATACTTTGCCTAACTCTCCATACCTAAAACCTCCCACTAATCCCCCAGAATTCTGCTCAGCATCTCCACTGTCAAGCACCTCCCAAAGTCTTCATCTCTGGTATGCATTAGCTCAGGAGCTGGTGGGAAAGAGTCTCTATTTCCCTTTGGATGGTGTGATATGTTATAGGAATGCTGAAATATCTGCAGTTATTTTGCTCCCTTATTTGAGTAAATTAAAGCTTTGGGGGGCTGCCAAAAAGAGAACCTAAAAATGTACCTAGACATGGTTTCCCCAGAAATATGACCTACCTTTTCTTTTGCTCAGGGTTGGAAAATATTCTTTCCTATTTAATCCCATTTGAGGTCTTTATTATTTCTATGTTATGATTATCTTTTATCATCAAAAGAACTAGGATCAAACTGAAGATTTTATGTTTCATGCAAACTCAAATCTCAGAGGGAAAGATATGAAAGAGGAAAATAAAATAAAATAATAGACAATTAGAGGAATGAAATAAGAGAAATAGGGAAAAAATAGGTTTTAACAAATTTGGATTATATTTGAATGAAACTTCAGATTCAAGAAGGGTTCATCAATTTGATCCCCAGTGAAGAAAAGCTGAATATATGAAAAATGAGAAAAATGGACCATCTTCAAATTTATGAAATGGAATAATTGCCACTGGGTTGGTATTGCCTTATTAGCCAGGGCATTTGAATGTTGGGATCCCAGTTTAAGTAATGGGCACTTAAAGAGCCTTAACAAAAGAAGAGGATTTACCTAGCAGACACCGGAGCATCAAGAGTCCAGGAAGAGATATGCTGCTGGGCCTCAGGAACAAAGCAGAACCAGGGACCTATTAGACTTCTACTCTGTTAGCTTTCCACTTCTCTATCCATCTGTTCTCCTCTCTGCAGAACAGTATACCCTGCCTCTCTCTCCTTTGTTCCTAAGGCCAAATCCTTACAAAGGGGAGTTTAGTTGACCCAGCTAAGGGGTGAAGCTCCATCTGAACCAATTACCCAGTGCTGTGGCACAGAAACACGATTTCTGAACATACACTGGAAATCTAAGGTGTTGGTGTCTTGGCACTTTCATGAAAAAGGGGAGAATGAATTCAACACCACTCATATCTGCTAGGATTGGGGAGGAACAGTCTAGTCTGGGAACTATGGACTATGGGACAACGTTGAAAGGGGGTGTTTTTCTGTCTTTTCTAAATCCCAGCATCTAATCACTGGCTATCACTTCTGCTCCCACTATGCAGCTTCCCTCTCCTGTTGCTCCAGTCAGAGATATAAAGAGTCACGAAGGTTTTTATTATATCTTCTGTGTGTTTTTCTGGCTTAATCTGAAATGGAAGCTGAGTCAACACTCTGAGAGGTCACACACACTTCTGTGGTAGTTTTATTGACTACTATCATGAAGGAACACAAAGGTCCTTATTCCTAGACATGCCAAATATTAATGAATTCATTTTTATGTAACCTGTTTCCCAAAAGTTTAATGCTGTATTTCACACTATACTATACTCCTATTTAATGAGGGGTATCTTATTAAATGTGTATCATGTATACAAGTCTTTTTAAAAAATGATGATTTTCTTCATTTTCAATTGGTTTTTCCTCTTGATCCCAAACTCAAATCCTGGGTATGGTCTCCCATTTAGGACCATGTATTTGGAAGATCTAGTGCGTAATCCATATAAAACCTTAAGCTGAAGACTTCTCTCTCCCCTCCTTTAAGTTTAAGTCCTAACTTAACCTTAATTCATTTTTCCACACAGCTTTGCAGTTCATGCTACTGCTCAAAAGTGAAAATGATACAATTTGTTGCCGAACTCAATCTTCACAAACTGTTATTTTCAAGCCCCAGTAATTCTTAATGGTCAAATCATAAACACTAGAAAAGAGGTGTTTAAAATAGAAATGCTGACAAGCCATTAACTATAGCACATTGAATGATACAGCCATAATGCATTACATTAGATGTACTCCTGAGAGCTTATTGCCATGGGTGAGTCTATAAATTCCTGAATTAAACCACAACTGCTCACAGCTTACACCTTTAAATTAAATTTCGTTTGTCATGCTCTTCTATGAGAAACCTGAGCTACAGCAGCTGTTATACATAGGCAAATAGAAATAGGATAAAATAAAATACTTAGACCAGATCTGAAATATATTTCCATCATGTTGCAGCTACAGAAAATTGTGTGCTCAGCTTACCAAATATTTCTTTGGGCACTTCACTTTAAATGGTTGTGGCCATTCCTGATAAATAAAAGAACATGGGTCTCGGGGGGAGGACTGCTGAACAATGTCCTATGAAACTGGCACTAGATGATTTATACCTTTTGGAAACTATCTGTTTATTTTTAAATATTAAACAATTGTTTTAATGTATTTTTACTTTTTCCACTGTTCAAAAGGTGGAATAATGAGGACAGTTTTTCTACTTTGAATTAAAATTGGTAACAATTTTCTCCTATAAAATGTATCAGAATCAATTTGGTTTTATAACACACACAACTCTGCTAAAATAGTCATTTGGAGCATATGATTTTCATTAATTTAACTTGACATGCTAATAAGTAATATTTGTTTAATCAGATGAACACGGTTAGTTCACACGAGATGCCTAGGGATTCTGTGTGTGATGATCAGAGTGTAGGAACTACATGCTGAATGGATTCTCTAAGTAAGATTCATTCAGTTCTCAATTGTCATATGTTGTATCACTTCAATTAGGATTTCTTCTTGAAATTTATCTCCTACAGACTTCAGAAAAATCAAGAATAAATTGCATGAAGAACCTTTCATTAATGTATTTCCCTAAGTCTCTTAGAGACAAACACATTTTCCTAGAGACATACACTTTTATCTGTTGTCTTATGCAAGTAGGTAAAAAAAAAACACATTTACATTAAACACATTGAGTTGCATAGATACAAGCAAAATGCTTGAATATTTAGGGTAAAGGATTTAGATAGTTTATGATCAAATGATCTGAGGAAAATAAAAACCAAATTTACTTACTCAAGCCAGCTTTTTCCATTTTAACAAAAGGAATAAAGTATTTCTTACTTGTCTCATTTACTTTCAAGTGTAATAGACATTCAAATAAAAGTCTTTCAAGTAAAAACACTTTCAAATAAGAACTAAACATGAAACAGGGATGAAACTCATTGAGTAAGAAATCACAAATCAGATCATTTGGTTCTTTAAATTGACTTTTAAAATTTTTATTTTTCAATGGCACTTTGCATGCAATATTGTTTTGTATTAGTTTCAGGTATACAGCATAGTGGTCAGGCAATCAAATTCCTGATATTTCAAGTATTCACCTAGCACTGTGCAGAAGTTATTATAACATTGTTGACTATATTCTCTATGCTTTACTTACATATATCCCCATGACTATTCTGTAACCAACAATTTATGGTTTTTAATCTCTTCACATTTTCTTATCTGGCATTTAGATGATAAGATAAATTTGATTTTATTCTTTTAAATATTTTATTGGAGTGCCATGGGTTAACAGGGTTATATAGGTTTCAAGTGCACTTCTAAGATATATAGTCTGCATATTGCAGTGTGTGCTTACCACCCAGAGTCAAATCATCTTCTGTCAACTATATATTTGATCCCATATGTTTGGTAAATTTTTCTGAATGAGAATAATACTCATGTTGGAGCAGATGTTCAAATAAATATGTATTCTTCAGAGACAACATTCTCAGTCAGGATATACTAAGGAGATCTGAAGTTTGTGCATAAACATAAAATCTTTGAGGCCTTGAAGCCAATATGCCATCATCAAGGGTGTCCTCTGGAGAACACATCATGGTATTAGGCAAGACATCTCTCTTGAAGAACATATTCCTTAAATCTAATGGAGAGTTGTGGAGACAGTATTAGATGTAAAGTCATGGAGGGACTGTGCACAGGACATTTTGAAAATGTTATTTTATACTTTAAGCTTCTATCTTCCAGGTTAGAGATAATATTAAGCTGAATATTAAATAGAGAGATAAATTGAAAATATTATCAGTCAAACTGATCTGTTTATCATTTCACTTTATCAATGAAGCTTTAAGATGTACAACACCATGGTAAGTGATATCCCGGTCTGTCTTTTTATATGTATTGTATAAGGACAATGGATATATTGTGACAGTTTTGGATTCTGTACCCATAAGCCTTTGACCAATTTACCCTTACCAAATTGACTATAGCCTCAGTTGCTGGAAATCTCTGAAGTTTTACACTTGTGAATTTCCTTCTGTGGCTAGAAAATGTTCAGCATCCTTAGCTGAAAACAGTTGGTTATTCTATATTTCTTTGATGAGCCTCATATCCCCTCTCTATAAAGGTACAAGTACTGATGATACCCCCAAATAAAATTTAAAAATCTTATCTATGTAGACATTCCTTATATGTAGGCTCAGACCTCTTCAGTTTTATGTTTTATATTATCTTTCTAACTTAATCCACTTATTTCTCTACACCAGAGGTCAGAAAAGATTTTTGTAAGGGTCAAAAACAATTATACATTTCCTGAGCTATATGATTTCTATCACAACCACTTAACTCTGCCATTATAGCATGACAGTAGCCATTGTCAATAATACTTAAAGGAGTGGACATAGCTGTGTTCCAATAAAGTGCTCTTTACAGAAACAGGTGGTACCCAGCTGCAATTGGCTAATCGCTGTTCTGGTTCATAGTTTTCATCATCATTTCTTCAAATATATATCAGTGGCACTGGCTTCCTCTTTTGTATGTCTAGGCCCACACTTCAGTCCCAGTAAGCACTACACCTAGATGCCCGGTGTCACAATGGATGCCACACACATTATCCCATTTGATCCCCATCCTGACTGAGATAGTACTTACTACCCTCTTTTACAGAGACGGTGAGCAGCTTACTCAACCCTGTAGCAAAAAAAGTGAGGAGATTTATTTGAGCATAGATTTATGTAACCCCAAATGTCATGCTTTTATCACCTCATCAAGTGGCCTCTTGTGTACGGAAAGAAGCTTGATTCTCCCTTCACTTTACCATCAATTTAGGACTCACGCAGTCCTTGTGTTTAACCTGGAGTGGTGTCTCTGTTGGTCTACAAAAAAATAGTACATTCAGCCCAATGTAATTTCAAAATAATTCAAATCTGGCAGGAAAAAAACAGCTCCATAATCCTCACAGAATGTGGCTTATTTCACAGAAAAACATATAATAATGATTAAAGAAAAAGAATCAAGGTCATGGCACATACAGGTTTTCCAATAGGAACTGCTTCTTTCAACCCCTTTTCCCAAAAAAAGCTTCCCAGAGTGGGTCACACAGCAGAAGTATCCCCAGGGGAGCACCTTCAGCACTTCTTTCTGCGTTTTACCAACTGAAAACGCATTAATGCGAATTATGTCGTGTGGCCCCTGGGACAACACATACACTGCGCTGTCCTTGTGCGAGCTCGATGGGCCTTTATTAACAACATTCTCACTTCTGTGCAGCTGCACGCCCGCCCCAGCTACCGCTTCCTGTCATTTCTGTGCCTCTCACATCCAGGACAACTCACCCTTCAGGCTTTTACCCCTGATCTCTTCGCACCATGCTTTCTGCTTTTTGTTATAAATTCACCTCAGCTTTTACTGGCCTGGCAAAACTAGAAGACTCACTTGAGACTTTCGGATGGAAGACAAAAGTTAATGTAGTACCAGAAACCGCAGTGGGAGAAGAAGTTTGCAAAAACTCATGTCGGTGATGCTCAGCCAGGCTTCTTTGCCTCAGCACCTTTTCCTGTTTCTCCCAGATGCCTCTTTATGGGAGAAGCCATATATGGCTACGGCCATTCCTCAAATATGGTTTTAGTATGTGCTTATTCATTCTGGAATGATTTTCACCATCAGTTCCCTCCTCACATTTTCTAAAAATGGAAACCTTCTAATGCTGGTGTGTCAAACTCATTTTCACTGAGGGCCACAACAGCCTCAAGGTTGCCTTCAAAGGGCTGTATATAATTTAAACCCATTAACAATTAAGGAGTAGTTGCATTTATACAGTCCTAAAGTTATTTCAGCCCTTGGAAGGCAATCTCAAGGCTGATATGGCCCCAGGTGAAAACGAGTTCGACACCCCTGCCCCAGTGTTATTAGGATACAAGTTCCAGGAGGATCTTCGCTGCTCTGTCTGCAATGCCCAAATCAGTGCCTGGCACGTAGCATGTGCATAATTATAATTCAGTAAAATGTATGAAAAGAATTTCAAGTACATAAAAATAATTACAAGTACCATTAATTATGTTCCAGGCCTCTTCCTAAACTCTTCAAATGTAAAAGTCATGTAATCATCTTATTGATTATGCAAGGTGAGTGTGATCATCTGCACATCATCAAAGAAGAGTCTAAAGTGGTTAGTTCATTTTTAAACATCAACTATATGGTAGAGGGAAGCACTGAAGTTTATAGCCCACACCGTACCCTCATTAAGATATCACTGATTCTTTATATATAACTCATCACTTCCATATCTGTATTCCCAAGGTGAGTTTCCCCTCCACTCTTACAAAAATTATTTTGGTAAAGTTTTTATCAAGCAGGAATCTTAGTTGCAAGTATTAGAACCCTGATTAATATAAATTGAAAAGAAACTATTGGAAAGATGCCATTGTTTCACATAATCAGTGCAAAAGCTAAAAGTCCAGACTTGGAAAACTAGAAAGAGCTTAAACTGCCTAGAGAACAAGAGCTGCAGCCAAAATTATGGAAAAGGAATAGTAGCTAGGCTAGCATGCTATCCTACTGATGTCCATGATGTCTAGGATTGGACCTGGACGGGCTATCATCAGAGCACCGGATTATGCTTCTGCTCTTCTCTCCAGAATGAATTCTAGACCATGTCCTTCTTCTTTCCATCACGTGTCCAGATTCAAAGCCCTGGACATTAGTATCCAAGCCTGTTAGGTTATGCCCATGCTATAGCTCAAAGAAGCTAGGGGAATAACTATTGGTCAGGGGCTTGCTTTCTAGCTGTCTTAGAAGCCCCCTCAAATAGGCAGAGTGTCTGGAGTCCTGGCATAAATAGGACAAATGACACCATTAGGGGCATGTCCTTCACTAATGTCAGTCTCCATTAGTACATGTGCCAGCGATTTCTGAGCCTATAACCCATGGAGTCCTCCTTTTCATGTTACTGATGCAGAAGCATTTCTTTCCTATTTGACTATTTTTCTTTCCTTTCTACAGCTCCATGCTTTCTTCCACATTTGGGGATGTCACTGTCCTCCATGGATTAACTGTAGAGAAGAGCCTAAAAATGCCCTTCCCAGCCAGAAAATTATCTTCAAATTATTTTTTGTTTTGGTATTTTGAAGACTCTCAATCTGCAAAATACAACATGGTAGGAAATTTATAATGGCTCAAAAGTTTTATAAAGTTCTGGTTGTTGTATTCCCCAATCCAGAGTACCTGATTTCCTCTTCAGGTCATATCTAGAAGCCTGATTACGTGATGCAAGAAAAGAAGTGTGTTGTTGTGCTTTAACTGAGAACATATTTATCCCCAGCTCTAATTCTAATGTGAGCATCAGCCCCCACTAGCAGTAATTTCACAATCTTTCCTTAGGCCTTGTCCTCTTTCTTGCTACCTCATTATCTTGAATTTTTAAAAAATCTGCTCACTGGGCTTATTTCTGTATTTCAGGATATGTTGCACTGAATATTATATTCAGATACCTCTCTCATGACTGGTTGGGGCCTCTCTACAAGTCCCTGGAGTCCAGGACCCACCGCTCTGCCCACACTCCACTGAGAGGACCGGCCTGCCTGTCTGGGCCTCTCTGCTTCAGTCCTTTCACCAGAGTGCTGTGGTCTCCGGCACATTGTTGAGAAAACACTCGGCCTTAAATTCTGCAAGTCACTTTTCTCCCATTCACTTGTTTTGTTTCTTTATTTGCTACACATTTAGTTGTCTCACTGTTGACTTTTAGAGGATATTGGCATTTTTATGTCTAAGGCTTTTGGTCTTCCCATGCTAATGCCTGTGTAGCCTCCCAAAAGATAGGTTTGGCTCTGTTTTCCCCTTAAGAGAGTTTCCGGACAGTATCTTCTTAATTCAGACACCCTCAATTCTTATAAACATGTCATCCAGTCTCCATTTCCTGTTAAAATGATCTTACCTCCCAATTTGAAAGGCCAAAATAATTAGCACACACAGAGCTCTTTCCCTAGTTCAGTCACCAGCTCAATCTGCACCCCCAGCGTTCTCCGAACACCTTTCATTCCGATCTCTAATTTACCTACTATAACGCACGCTTCAATTCTGTTTTTATTTTTTAGTTGCTATTTTAGATGGCCAAAATAAAAGGGCATTAAGATCTGCATACACACTTTCACCAACAGGAGAGAAAGCGTCGATTTAAGAAAACTGTCCCTATCACCCAGCACTTTATTTTTCCAAATTATATGTACTCAGTAAATACTTAATGTGAATGAAGCACCATGAGGAGCTTCCAGTTTGTTTACTGGCCAAACTTAAAAAACAGTTTTAGCTAAAAATGATTCTTGCCCAATCTTAAGTGCTACTTATCTAAAAATATTTAGTGAATAATAACTGAACCTGGTGATTGAGAATGAATTTCCTACTTCCTAGATATATTTATAGCATTGTTCATTTTTATTTTATTTTTTTTTATTTAACTCTTGTTCAAGTACAGTTTTCTTTCTTGTATTCATTGTTCATTTTAATGAGAAGGATGGATACACATGCCCTATTTGTTTAAATCTAAATTTTAATTATATTAACATCAATCTCTTTAATTAGGAGTTGTGTTCTGTTTGTACAACTTTTTTTTAAAGATTTTATTTATTTATCTTTCGAGGGGAAGGAGAGAGGGAGAGATACATCAATGTATGGTTGCCTTTCATGCGTTCCCTGCTGGGAGTTGGCCTGCTGGGAACTGGCCTGCAACCCAGGCATGTACCCTGACTGGGAATCGAACTGCGATCCTCTGGTTCACAGGCCTGTGCTCAATCTACTGAGCTACGCCAGCCAGGGCCTCTGTTTGTACAACTTAAGGAATGCTTTAAGAAAGTTTTCTTTATTGTGACACAGCGTGACAAATATGAGTATGTCCATCCTCCCCCCAAACTCAAATCAGCCTCTAGGATAAAATATATTCACAAGTGTTTTTCCCCCATTATTTCCATGCTGGTAATTCTTCATACTTTTAGTTGAAGCAGATACAGAGCCACTTTGAAATTTAACCAACAAAACAAAGATATATTTAACTGGAATCAATAAGGAAAGATGTAAGACGAGAAAAATAGGTCACCCGTGTTGTTTCATAATTATATTATGGATTTTCTTTCCAATAAATTACTCTACTAACACATCTAGCATAAATGCAAATTCCTCATGGAGGACTTTACAGATGATCAGTAGTGACACTAATAAATAGCTCAGCTGAGACACATTATGCTAAAATAGGAGCCCAGTTCCAAAAGGTTAAAAATCTAATCAGTAACTTGCTGAAAGAAAGTTTATCAGAGAGGATCTGCGGTAATTTTATACAGAAATATAGGAGGAAAATATTAAACAAGGCAGCTAAAATTAATATTTGGTTTGTGCTCTGTGGAAGCATTAAACTGGTATCAGTGAAACTCTATGCCGTTGTGTGCATACTTGCTTTTGTTTTTCCAGATTAAGTCAACCCAGAACAATACAGTGATTAAGCAGTTATCTGTAAATAAACTGCATATACAACAATTAGGAAAATTCAAACAAGTTGAGAATTAGACTGACTTGCTGCTTTCCCTTCTCAAAGCATTCTGTGGTGACTCCCCCAAGGGGGAGTGAATGAATGTAACAGAATTTCCAAGATCTATACTTTTTATTCTCTCAATAGTCTGGGCAAAGTTGTCATTCAGTTTCACACATCTACAGTTTTAGGACCTCAACCTTTGACAGAGCGTAAATCATAAGTCCATTTACAGAAACCCAAGCAAATGTCGTTATTATCTGTTCCTTCTTTACTACCACTCAAAGGAAGAGTGTAGAAACTGGGAAAGTTTATATTTTTCCAATTTGTTTTTTCTAAGTCAAATTTACATCCTGAAAGACTTTAAATAATAGCAGTTGCAAGAAATATTATTTTCCATCACTTCACTTTCAGCCTCTTGTGTCTTTAAATCTGAAGTGAGTTAACCTTGTTTTTCAGAGCACATTTTATTAAAACATAAAAAAAATATGAAACATTTTATAGCAGAATGTTAATTATGAACATTGTAATATCTGTTAACACATCTATATTTATTTTTATAATAATTGCAGTTATTAATAATGACTCTATGATCCAGAGAATTCCATTTGTTAATCAAAGTCAGATTACTATTGCTATCTGTCTAGAGTTGTATTTTTCATCACATTCTAATCCTTTAGAAATTTATAATTTTATACTGGTGTGATATATTGACTGTCTTTTGACCAGAATATTAGATTTTTATATACTCTATCCCTTAACTTTGCAGAATATGTTTGCTTTTACAATATTCTGCCTAAATATAGCTATAGAAAGTTTCACAGATTTATGCTGCACTTACCTCATTGATGAAAAAAATAAAACGAATGAAATCAGGGTCCCATAGCAGCAGGAGCTCAGGGTACTCATTTTCAGTTGAGAGCTAATAATTGGGCTACATTTGTTCAAGCAACTAAAGGCGAGATGGTTCTGCCCAGATGGAACTATTCTGGAGCAATTTCCTTTCTTATGACGAGTCCTGATAGAATATGCATGTAAATAATTTGTGGCAGAATGTAATTTCCTGGGGGAAAAAGGAACCAAGATATTAAAATCACAATTTTAAGTTAGAAGTTAGAGGTAATTACTGTTTGAAAAAATGTTAATTAATACAAATGAGTTATTTGCAAAAAGACACAAATCTGTAAGAGGAGATTAATGGTATTTTCCAAGAACCTGGCTGGGAGAGGGGGATGAAATATACTGATATACATGTAGCTGTAGATATGCACATAGAGCAATAACTGGTAGAAATAGAGACAAGGACAGAGGCAGAAATGAAAGGAGATAGAACTACTTGTATTCAAAGACATTCTCTGGCCTAATTTTTCCTAGTTATTACAGTTCTCTGGAAGCATCATTAAATTTACTATGTCACTAAAGTAATGAATTTGAATGTCATGAATTAATTCATTGTTTCAAAAATGATCAAGTTATTCCACATAAGAAGCTTACATATTTTGGCAAAACTGGCTCAGTTTATTTACCATTGGATAGCTCATGGTGTTAAAAATTTATTTTGATCTAAATTATATGCTTCTAATGTTGTAGATGCTGAATATGATTACCAGTCTAGCATCCTTAGATACTTTTTCTAGATTTGTGATTTTTTTGTTTGTTTTTCCTGTTCATGTAATAAAACCCCAAGAAAGCCAAATAAGTAGAATTAAAAATGCATAAAATTGGCTCTAATCTGACACAGAGAATGGTCAGCTTTTAAGCCCAGACAGAATCACAATGTGGTTGGAATTCGACTGAATCTCCCAACACAGGACTCTCCAATCAGGCTCTAAACATGATGTCAGCTCAGTTTCTTAAGAAATGAATTTGAAATTTTAAGTATTAAATAGATTTACTCATTCAGTCAACCCTACTTCACATATATTTATTTCAGTTGTTTGTGTTCTCTTTAATGCAATGCTGTTATAGTTACTAGAGAAATTCACACATCAGAGTCAATTAAAATTTGAAATAGCAACCAAACTAATTTGTGAATGTTTCAAGATGTATCAGAATGCATGAATCAACGTAATTCAGTTGTGTTCAAACAATTTACAAGTGCTTCCCAAAGTAGTTACATCCCTAAAAGAAATCTTTGTTGTCCGATTTGAAAAAAGTCATTGCAAGATTTCCCAAATTTATGAGACTCAGAGAAGCACAATTCGTATGAGATACCCCATGAAAGCAAAAAGTTCCATATGTAAATATAGTCTGCAAACTCTCTGGGCTTATTGCTCTTCTTGTGAATAAAAACACACATCAGAATACTAAATACTCTGAGAAATCTCTGTTGAAGAGAAAGCTGTTTATAATCATTAACTTTAATTCAGCATTTCTTAAAAACTATTTCAATATGAAGATAAAATACATTTAGTGTAACATATTTTAATACTAAACAGAACTATTTATTTGCAGAACACATTTTGAAAATGCTGGCTTATTTAAATGTATTGTTTTTATTACATATAAGGCATTACTTAATTTTAACTGTTTAATGCTTAAATCAAAGTTCACCTCTTGTAATCTTAAACACCAGTCTGTAACCTGGAGTCCATGAGCTTTCTGGATTTAGTAAATTCTTGAAAATTGTATGTAAAACTGTAGGTATATATTCAGATTGTCCTAGGGAGAGAGAAAATAACCATCAGATTACCAAGGGTCCATTATCTAAACGTTAGATATCCTTACTCTAGTAATGCCAAAACTTTTATTTCAAAACTGGAAATTTGAAAAATACATGAATAAATATTTAAATGGTTATAAGAGGAAACAGTGGTATGTATAGTCATGTGTATGCCTTGAGTAGGTGACATTTATGAACAGAAAGTAGGTTTCCCATCAGTCATTTCTGTGTATTGCAGAAAACAGCTGTAATTGCACCTGCATCCCAGCTTCTGCTATCACATCAGCTCACACTTCAAAAGAAACGTGGCATCTTCACTGACTCTTGCTTGTCTTCCTGCTGTGACTCATTTTCTTCTACCACGTTACACAGATAAATCCACTTTCCATGTTTATCACTGCAGTGGTCCAGGAAGGGCCGCCCTCCGGAGCTGAATCGAGGAGGACTAGGTAGTTTAGTTTTATTTTTAATCGTGGCAGGAAATATGCCTATCTCTAGTGTTTTACCTGTTTTCCTGAAAAAGTAATAAAAATATTAAGTGCCTGAAGAAAATAATAATCTAAAAATTGAAACTGGAATTTTTATAGGGTTCTCTATCCCACGTTCTAGTTTAAAGAAATCCTATTCAAAGGGAAGAGGAAAAGATCCAATGCATTTCCTGTTTGTTACTTTTACAACCTGACAGCAGCAGCCTGGAGTTGTTATCATGGCTTAGTTTGCCTAGGTTAGACGGCAAAAGGAGAAAAGCTAGTCTATAGCATCAACTTCGATTTTATAGCTTTTGGCATGAAACACTTACTTTTTTATAGAAATCAAGGGTAAATTATTTGTCAAAAGCAAACGATATATTTTAAAGGCATATAGAATCATTTGGTAATTGCTTTTAAACATCTAACATCTTCTCTCTTTGGTCAGCAAACAGCCAAGTGTCTTTTGGTAAATACGGGTTAGGTGGAGGTCCTGGTTGGGTTGGAACAAACCACCTCTGTTCTATAAACGGGAGAGCATACTTTTGATATATGACAAACTTACAAATAGAGTAGGTGATTAGGGATGTTAACATGACTACTAAGGAAGTCTTGGGTGCTTACCTTAGCTACAACTAGGAAAATAATCTATCTTATCTGGGCCACCCAAACTAGTGAGCTCTGTATACTAATTAATAATAGATATGTACATACTGAAATATATGTTTTCTTAAATGAAGTGATGAGGTGCCCAAGGAATGATTATAACATGGCTTGCACAGACATACACACAAACATAAGTACACCCATGAACACCAGTATGTTTTTCATTTCATCCAATTACAGTATTTTAACCATTGTACTCAAAATAGATGGATGCTCCAAAATGTTAACTACCAATTTATAACCTGCTACCAAGTTGCAATCAATGCTTAATATGCTGAGAAGTCTAATTCTTGTGTATTGTGGCAATTCTCTCTTAGTGTTACTCAGATATTCTTAGACAGTGAGAGCATGTCATGTATTACACAGAGTTGCCATTCGCCATGCTATATCATTAGAACAGAGTTGTGATTGGTAAGACTCATAATAATCAACTATTTATTTGCAGAACACATTTTGAAAATGCTGGCTTATTTAAATGTATTGTTTTTATTACATATAAGGCATTACTTAATTTTAACTGTTTAATGCTTAAATCAAAGTTCACCTCTTGTAAACCTCTTAAATCAAAGACACCTCTTGTCTATTAGGCTTTCAGAGGTAAATGTAGACAATCTCATTATCAAAGAACTCCAAGTATAGAAATTCTGAGTTTGGGGCTCCATTTTAAAGTATAGTAGGTAAACATATTACAGTTTATATAGTTATTAGTTTATATAGACTAATAAGGTTCCCCATGCCGCAAATGTTGGATGCCCATGTTTTGATTTTAAATGCTAAAGGGGAAAAGAGTAAGAGAAATTATGGATTATTTTATTAGTGGTTACTAATATTATTTTATCAGATATATATATATTTCTCTTTTTATAAAATATAAAATACCTTCTTACCAAATATTTAAAATCTCTTAATTGTGGCTATTTTGAAACATTAACTAATCTTTTATTTCAATGCTTCTATTCTCTTTCAGACAAGACTCACAGTTAGAGGTATTAGACACCTGCATGAGCTCAGGTTTTGTGGAGGCTGGCTTTGTGGAGGCTATCTACTCTCTTCCTATTTTAAATACAGTTGTTAGAGACTTAGTCTTTTTGTTTTTGATCTAATATCCTTCTTAGTCTTTCTCACTAACTCATTGTAAAGAAGCTTAGTGTTATGCTTTCTCCTGTGATAGTATTTCAAATTGTCTGCTCCAGATATTTTAAAAGGAAATACCAAAAGGAAACAAAATGCAAGCAACCAGAAAAGGGAAATCAAACTAAACACAAACTTTGCCCAATTCAGGGTGATGTCTGGGCCCAAAAGAAACTCTGCCATAGGCAGCTTGTTGTCTCTATTCTGCAACAATGTACAAGCAGGAAAAAGCTNGACTCACAGTTAGAGGTATTAGACACCTGCATGAGCTCAGGTTTTGTGGAGGCTGGCTTTGTGGAGGCTATCTACTCTCTTCCTATTTTAAATACAGTTGTTAGAGACTTAGTCTTTTTGTTTTTGATCTAATATCCTTCTTAGTCTTTCTCACTAACTCATTGTAAAGAAGCTTAGTGTTATGCTTTCTCCTGTGATAGTATTTCAAATTGTCTGCTCCAGGTATTTTAAAAGGAAATACCAAAAGGAAACAAAATGCAAGCAACCAGAAAAGGGAGATCAAACTAAACACAAACTTTGCCCAATTCAGGGTGATGTCTGGGCCCAAAAGAAACTCTGCCATAGGCAGCTTGCTATCTCTATTCTGCAACAATGTACAAGCAGGAAAAAGCTAACAGTGGTACAATTATGTGGACAATATGAAAGCTATACATAGTGCAATATTAGAATGGCTAGATGGTATGTATATGCATAGGTATAAAGCAAAAATATTTCCTTTGAAAATTCAATCACATACACATTTATTGATCATTAAACTGGTTCTCAGGTATATAAGATCATGTCACATTTTCAACTTATTCTAATAAATAAAATTTTCTAATATTTTTTGCTTTGCATTCATAAAAATATAAGTTTGCCAATTCTGAAATCCCATAATAACATAATTCCAAACTGTATAACAAAGATGATACATTTTATGATACATTAGATGATACATCTAGCAATACCACCTCAGGATCATAAAAAGTTTTGGTAGGAGGGACCATAGTGGTTCTTTCAGACATAGCAAGGATCTGGGGACACAAGTGGCCTGTCCAAACCGGATAGCCGGGTAGAACTAGGGGCTTTTCCAGCCTCCTGCAGAAAGTACGGGCTTTTCCAGCCCCTAAAACTAGGGGCTTTTCCAGCCTCCTGCCATATTGCCATGGCAAGATGTCCGTGACGACAGGAGGCTGGTTTAAAAAGAGGTTCTTGGGCAAAGTACAGGATTTTCCCAGGGCTCTAAGGTTAAACCAGGATTGCTCTGATGACTATAATTTGGTGGAAAATGAATCAAAATTACCAAACTTCTTTCTCTCCATATCCAGGAAGATGACCATGTCTTTCCATTGCTACGATGTCAAAGCCACTTGAGACCCTATTGCAATCAATCCTTATTTCCTCCAGGTCCATGGGAAGAGGGAGAACATAATAACTACCGGTACTTTAAACAATGAAGTATCTGTTAGAAGCAAACTCGATTAAATTATATTAAATTTCAATTCAAAGGCAAAGATAGAATTTTGAGCAGTTAATTTTAGATCAGAATAAAGAACTAAGGGGAGTAGGGGATAATATATATTATCTATTATCTATCATTATATTATAATATGCAATTATATTATATATAACCTCATTTTTAAGATAACTTTATGATACAAATATTGTATTTCCAACTTAAACATGTGTAAAAATTCCTGTTAAGTGACTGAGATAAGATTTCAAGCTTCTTCTAAAATATTTAAATCCCAGGAGTATTCACTCTATGAGTGATGTTGAAGAGTTTTATTACATCTAGATAGAATGAATCAAAGGACCCAAAGCCAAGTTTCCTTGCCCTACCCAGACTTTCCAAGAAAAAAATAGATTAATGAATAGGAGATTAACAAAACAAACCAATTGAAATATATTTATTGCTAGCTATCAATATGAGTTGCTTATTAATGTTTCATGACATGAATATGACCATTATATATGAATGCTATTATAAAACAATATGCTACGATATAAAATTAATCTAGTAAATTTATTACTTTTCATTAGTATTATATTGAAACATATTTAAGTGGCATAAATTCATAGGTAGAAGATACCCGATGAAGCTGTCAATATGGTGGGGAATGTCTATATGTCTGCTTTAGTAATAGGAGTGTGCATGATTCATCTTTGAATTTCAATGCTTACATCTTCAAGTCCATTAACTGGAAAATTCTAAATAAAACTTCATGTAATCACTACAAATCTGAAAGGTCAGTAGATATCTCAAGCTAATTATACTAGTAAAGATGAAGTTAAAATTACAACATCCCATAACTTAAAAGCAAGAAAATCAGCTGTTGTAAATCATCCTGCAAGTTACACAGTTAATGCAGTAGTGGCAAAATACACTTCTCCTCAATTTCTGGGAGTTCTGATTCTTTTCTATATATGGAAAGCAGTTGAAGTCTTATAGTGTTGTCTTCCAGGCAGACACAGTGATTTAATAGTGATTTATAATTCCTAGGAAATGCAAGCACTAATGAGAATAAATGACTATAACCCTTAGTAACTTGTACCTTGTTTTGTACATCACTGGCACTAGCACATTGCTTTTAGACGTAAGAAAGAACATGTTCAACCTAATTACCAAAGAGTTAGTAGTCAGAATGAGAATTCCAAGGAGTATTGAGTAATATATATATTATACAGGGGAAAGGAAGGACATCACATTACTTATGAGGGAGAAAACTGAATACACATAGGAAATACATGAGGAAAAGAAGTTAGAGCTGAGAAATCTTTTATGCTGACTTGACCACACCACGAGGGAGTTTAATGAAGTATTATTAATTTCCAGGGAGCACCAAAACTGTTCACATGGCTCCTCCCAGCTACTTACTAAAAAGGTTCTCCTCCTTATGCCAAGAGCACTAATAATAATACCTTAAAAAACTAATGTGGAAACGAAGTAAACTTAGGCAGAAGCTGAGCTTTCCTGAGTCCACCTAGGTTCACCTTGGAGTAACCAGGGAGAAGTTTAGAAGCAGGTTGTGGCATTCTAAAAAACTATGGACAGAAGTTAAGAAATTTCAATGGGGGTTGAAAGAACTAACTGGAGCCTCCAAACCCAAAATAACTTTTGGGCATCACAGACATGCCATTTCTCCTGCTGAATGATCTCATTGGGGTAGGTATTAAACCATACATTTACCTATGCAGGTTGGCTTGCTCATTCTATCCACTTGCTTGTGAAAAAGTTCCAAGTCTGAGAAGGACTGAAGCTCATTCTTTGTATTCCTATACAAATTGGGTTAAGGCTGGAAGCTTACTGTTCTCCTGCTAACCAGGAGAATTGGCTCCATCTGAAGTAGGGACTGGCAGTGCAATAGAGACTCTATGAAGAAAGTACAGTTTTCTAAGAGAAAGTATGTAAATTGTTACTGAAAGTTAGTGCTGTTCCATTGCAGCACAGTGGTATGACAACTTGAGAGATAGTGGAAAAAATAAATAGCTTTATTGATCATTCTTTTAAAAAAAAGTGTTCCAGATTGTGGTTTAATTGTTTTATATGAGTGTGACAACTTCCCAGAATGTCAGAGACAAACACAGTAAAATACTCTTCTAAAAACACATTTTATGGAAAATAAAAACCACAAAAACAACAAAAAATGTTTTAGTTACTCTTGTCACTATGCCACTATTTTCTTCCATTAAAATGTATAATTAGAATTCATTACAAATGCTGAATATACTAGGACTTAAATCATATTAAAAGCATAACTTGTTCTATTTAGACCTGAAATCCCTGTGATCTGGAGATTTAGAACAATGAAGTAAAATGAATGTGGAAAGCAAGCTAGGGCATGTGCAATTTTAGATCTGCTATCCCATATTCATGTTAAACTTTAAGTCTCTCTAATCTGTTGAAACTGCTTATACATATGAATATTCACTGTATTAAATTATCAAAAGCATTATGTATAGATTAAATAACTAAGCATTTATGGTATTAAGGGCTATTCATCAGTAATAACAGGGAATATACTTTTCTTGTTGTGACAATTTTCTTTCATTTTTTTAAATTTCTTCTCTTTAGAGGATGAAGGGAGGGAGAAAGAGGGAGAGAAACATCAATCTGTGGCTGCCTCTCCCATGACCCCTACTGGAGACGTGGCCTGCAACCCAGGCATGTGCCCCAACTGGGAATCAAACCTGTGACCCTGTGGTTCACAGGCTGGCACTCAATCCACTGAGCCACACCAGCCAGGGCTTCTTTCGCTTTTTAAAAAGATTTTATTTATTTATTTTAGACAGAGGGGAGGGGAGGGAGAGAGAGAGAGAAACATCAATGTGTGGTTGCCTCTTGAGCATCCCCCACCTGGTCTGCAATCCAGGCATGTGCCCTGACTGGGAAACAAACTGGTGACCCTTTGGTCCACAGGCCAGTGCTCAATCCACTAAGCCACATCAGCCAGGGTTAATTTTCAATGAACACTGAGTCTCCATGACATGAAATGCATCAGAGAACTGATAATTATCAAGAGATTTATGTAATAAAATACTCTAAAAATAAATGGTTAATTTTACTCAGTTAACTGGACTATATGAGAAAAATAAGATTCCTGTTATGTTGTCTCTTGACTATTTGAATAACTGGTCACACATACTTGTCTTTAAGACCTATTTATTCTGATTTTTAAAATGCCAAATACTTAGCTTTTCAGTAAGATATAAGAAATTATCTTTGCTCTTCATCTAATAAAGAAGATTGGAGTGAGCTGCCATGTTAGACAGGTTTAGGAATCAAAATTGTTTGCCTCCCAACATAGTCAATAATAGTAAGAAATAATTGTTTCCCCTTTCACATCTTTGCTGAAGGTCAACAGACTATTTCATCAGGGCAATGCCTTTTACTTCCAACGTTATCATAAATGGCAATATATGCCTCCCTGTGTATGCTTAGGCTTGCGGAATGTTTAGTGTAGCTTAAATATGGACCAAGACATTGTATGATGCTGGGATTTCAAAGCCAGATCGTTATTGACCTACTGTGGTCATCACTTCACAATGTATATAAATGTCTCAATCACTATGTTGTACACCTGAAACTTATGTAATACTGTATGTCAACTATAACTTTAAAGTTCATTTTGGAAAGAAAGATAATGTTGGTATAATTTTTTTTAAAAATTAAAATTTTTCCATTGAGTATTTACTTCAGAATAAAATGCCCATTAGATAGCTAGGATATGTTAATGAGGAGTACTAAATTTATTAGAAAGATGGAAGGAAATTTGATTTCAGCTCAACCAAAACTCCAAACTTGATCCATTCTGGCTTTGGCACTTACAGGCAGTTCTTTGGTCATCACTGTTGAAATATACAAACTTCTAACTTTTTCCTGCTACTATTCATTGGGTTTTATATTACACACAGCCAAAAAGATTTTTATTTTTTGTACACAAATACTATCAGCAGCTTTATTTATAATAGGCCTCATTCGAAACAATATAAATATTCTTCAAAAGGTGAAAAGATACACACACTGGGGTAAATCTGTACAATGGAATACTACTCTGAAACACGAAAGAATCATTATTGATACACACATCAGCTGGAACAGGGCACTATGGGAAGTGAAAAAGCCAGTCTCAAAATTACATACTACGTGAGTTCATGTGTGTAACATTCTTTTAAACATATTTTAAATTATGTTTAACAATTGTGTTGTATTTTTTTATTACCATTTAGTCCCCTTATACTTCTCTCCTCACACATTTTGACCTTGCTGTCTATGTCCATGAGTCTTTTTCCTTTTTGCTCAGTTCCTCCACTCCCTACTCTCCCCTGCCCCAACCTTAGCTGTCAGCTGCTCTCTATCTATGAGTCTGTCTCTGTTTCACTTGTTAGTTCAGTTTGTTCATTAGATTCAACATATGAGTGAAATCATATGGTATTTGTCTTTCCCTGACTGGCTTATTTCACTTTGCATAATGTCCACCAGGTCCCTTCAAGCTATTGCAAAGGGTAAAATTTTCTTCTTTTGTACAGCTGAGTCACCATTCTATTATGTAAATGCCCCATAGTTGTTTTACCCACTCATCTATTGATGGACACTTGGGCTGCTTCCATATGTTGGCAATTGGAAATAATGCTGCAATGAACATAGGGGTGCTTATGATCTTTTGAATTAGTATTTTGGGTTCCTTCGAATATGTTTCCAGAACTGGGATCACTGGGTCAAAAGGCAAATCCATTTTTAATTTTTTGAGCTATCTCCATACTGCTTTGCACAGTGGCTGCACCAGTCTGCTTTCTCACTACCGTTGCAAAAGAGTTCCCCTTTCTGCACATCCTGCCCAGAACTTGTCTGTTGATTTATTGGCAATAACCATTCTGACAGGTGTGAGATGATATCCCATTGTGTTTTTTTTTTTTTGCACTTCTCTGATGATTAGTAATGTTGAGCATCTTTTCCTAAGTGTATTGGCCATCTGTGTGTCCTCTTTGGAGAACTGTCTGTTCAGGTCCTTTACCCATTTTTTAATAGGGCTAGTTTTTGTATGGAGTTTGTTGTTGTTGTTGCTGTTGTTGTTGTTTGGTGTTGAGTTCTATAAGTTCTTTTTTCTTTTAAATATATTTTATTGATTATGCCTTTACAGTGGTCCCATTTTTTTCTCCCCTTTACCCAACTCTGCTCTGCACACCCCCACCAGCATTCTACACCCTTAGTTCATGTCCATGGGTCATACATATAAGTTCTTTGGCTTCTCCATTTCCTATACTATTCTTAACCTCCCCCTATCTATTTTGTACCTACCATTTATGCTTCTTATTCCTCCATCCCTTTTCCTCCACCCCCTCATTACTGATAACCTGCCGTATCATCTCCATTTCTGTGATTCTGTTCCTGTTCTGGTTGTCCACTTAGTTTGTTTTTGTTTTTGTATTTTAGGTTCCATTGTTGATAGCTGTGAGTTTGTTGTCATTTTACTATTCAAAGTTTTTATCTGATTTTTTATTTTGGTTAAGTCTCTTTAACATTTCATATTTAATTTGACCTTATCTGGGAAGTATTTTATCCTTCCATTCTAAATAATAGCTTTACTGGATAGAGTAATCTTGGATGTAGGTCCTTGCCTTTCATGACTTCAAACACTTCTTTCCAGCCCCTTCTTGCCTGTAAGGTTTCTTTTGAAAAATCAGCTGACAGTCTGATGGGAACTCCTTTGTAAGTAACAGTCTCTTTTTCTCTTGCTGCTTTTAAGATTCTTTCCTAATCTTATTCTTGGGTAAATTAATTATGATGTGTCTCAGTGTGTTCCTCCTTGGGTCCAATTCCTTTGGGACTCTCTGAGCTTCCTGGACTTCCTAGAAGTCTATTTCCTTGACCAAGTTAGGGAAGTTTTCCTTCTTTATTTTTTCAGATGTTTTCAATACCTTGCTCTTCCCTTTCTTCAGGCACCCCTATAATTTGGATGTTGGGATGTTTAAAGTTGTCCCAGAGGTTCCTGAGCCTCTCTTCACTTTTTGGAATTCTTGTTTCTTCATTCTGTTCCTGCTGAATATTTATTTCTTCATTTTGTTTCAAATTGTTGATCTGAGTCCCAGAATCCTTGCCATCACTGTTGGTTCTCTATATATTATGCTTTATTTCACTTTGCATATCCTTCACTTCTTTCTTTATTTTCCAGCTATACTTAATCATTTATGTGAGCATCCTGGTTACTAGTGTTTTGAACTCTACATCTGATAGTCTGGCTATCTCCTCATTGCTTAGTTCTTTTTCTGGTGTTTTGATCTTTTCTCATTTGGGCCGTATTTCTTTGTCTTGAAACACCTGTTGCATTATAAGGGATGGAGCCTTATGTATTTGCCAGGGCAGAGCCACACACTTCCCAGCATTGTGGTACTCCCAGTACATCTGCATGTAAATGTGGGGGCACCTGGATTGCCAGCTGCCACCTTGCTCACCCGGTTTATTGCCTTGAGGCATCCTGTCTGCCCCAGTTGCCCATCTTGGCCCCGGCTACCCATCTCTGCCCCTCCTACCAGTCCAGATGAGTATTTCTTCTCTAACTCCTTTGTGGTCAGACTGCCATACACTTTGATTTTCTGGCAGTTCTGGGTTTTTTTTTGTTTGTTTGTTTTTAATTAATATAATTCCTTAGAAATGCCAGTCTTCCTGCAATTTAATACCTAGTGCATTCAGTATTTCATTTACATTATCAATGTTACAAAAATAAAATAAAACTTGATTCAGCACAATTAACCTCTAGCAAAGACGTATAAACATATAATTATTTTTTAACAATTAAATTTTCACTACAATTAAATGTGCTTAGCATCCCAGTTGGAATTAAGAGACAGAAGATGTAAGAGGTGATAGATTGAGATTGTTACTATTGGTGTGGAATTAGAAAATATCTCCACAATATAGCAAGACTATGGTTTTTTTGGTATCAAAACTGTTCTCTCATCCAGAGAACACAAGAAGACACAGGTATTAATGGAAGAAAACTACTAAATAACAATAATAGACCCCTACATAATTAATAGGAAATACCATATATAAAATAGAAAGATACCACAATCAGGAATGGTGTGGTAGCTAGACTAAATATTGATGAAGGTCAAAACTCAAACTTCACCAAATAAAATATTTTAAAAAGAACTTGTGCTGCACAGAATTTTGGTGAAATATATGAAGATATGAACACAATTACTTTGTTTCGACTAACCTGCA
Organism: Sturnira hondurensis; assembly: GCF_014824575.4. Classification (NCBI taxonomy): domain Eukaryota; kingdom Metazoa; phylum Chordata; class Mammalia; order Chiroptera; family Phyllostomidae; genus Sturnira; species Sturnira hondurensis. Next base: position 756,128 of record NW_028098001.1, on the reverse strand, counting down.
CTATAGGAAAAGCCTATTTGCAAATTTGGTATCATTTGTATTTGACATCATTTGTTTATACATAAAAATAGGAGTTTCTAAGATATTACAAAACCCACTTTCTCTGTACTTTAAGAAACACATGCAACATTTTTCTAACTTTTTTGTTCAAGTGGTTATTTTTTACAAAGTTAACACAGAGGAAAAAATATCATTCTCTGTACAAAGGTTCTTCCATATCTAACTGATGAGAACTAATTAAACGACGTTTCTTTCTATATACATAAGAATCTCATAGTTTTTACTTAAGCAGAGGTAGGGTTATTTCTCATTTACCTCTACTGCCAATTCAAACAATTCTATTTCTTTTCCAAGTTTACTCAAATAAGCCATATTCATAGAGAAGTCAGTTAAAACAAAGTATTATTTTCCATAACAAGTTCCAATATTCTGAGAGTACAATTTTCACTGTTATGTGGTGGGGAGAGGGAAGCTGTAAGAGCAAAGAAAATAAATAGCAAATTTCTAATTTAACATTCTCATGAATTCACTTCTAAGAAAGTTATGAGTTTCTGTTAGCAAACACAGTAACAAATTTTCTTTTTATTAAACATCTTACTGGTCACCTAGCTTTAGCTTGATAGTTTTCATGTGAGGAAACTGAGGCTTGAAGAAGTAATGTGATATGCCCAAACTCGCCTACATACAGAGATGGAACTTGACCATGAGCTCCTGGATGTTCATACTGGTGCTTCCATGATAAAATGGCTGAGTTTGGCTTGGCTTTCTGTTAGTTCAGACACAAATTTTATACCTCTCCTTGTTATGTTAAATTTAGCCATAGTTAGAATGCTTACTTGCTCCTCTTCCTTGATCTTTATTTCTCTTTAATGTCTATTTAGTTAAATTTGTTAAATAGATCTTTTTTAAGTTTGTTCAGATTTTTTGTAAAAGGTGACATTATATATATATATATATATATATATATATATATATATATATATATACCATAAAATACTTGGAAATTTCCACATATGTGTTCATAATTTAAGATTTTATAGCAAGAATGCAATGTCTTTCAACAGTCTTATCTAAGGTCACCAATTTAGTAAACAAAGCATAGAATATTTTTCCTAATCAATGTGGTCATTATTTATAAGATAAGATGTATAATAATGTATTTTTTTACTTTCACTTCCAATTTGTGTAGTAGTTTGGGATGTATGTTATATTTAGGACCTAATGAAAACATATTTAGTCTTAAACATATGTATTACAGTTTCAAATTGAAGAAAACATTTTATATTTTAAATTTACAAATCTATATCTAATTAAACTAGATACACTTTTTCAGATACTAAATAAGTGTACTTACTACTAGCTAAGTAGCCAAAGAGGGCAGAGGGGGCGGGGGCAGAGACCCACATTTTAATATCAATTCTATTTGTTAGTAGTATAAATAATGCATGAAGTATTAGGACATAAGGACACTATGACAAAGGATCAGCTGCCTGAAATGATGAGCTTGGGATATGATACATCATCAGAGCAATGACAGAACATAGTAATCTTTGAATCTGAGTGTTGCTACAGCTCTTGGGAAAAGCCTTCACATTGAGAGCTCAGAGGGTCAGAGAGAAATAGAGCAATCACACTGCTGGTGATTCTCTTGCCATCCATTGTAGGTGATGCTATAGGCAAAGGACAACTTGAAAAATTTAGAAAGAAGCAATAAAATCTACTGGAGCAGCTAAACTGTCTGCTGAAAAACACTGGATACTGCCTAAAATGAGGCTATAAAAATGGAAATGCATCCTAAATCACCTTGCAGTGGAATTTGCAACAAACATTTTTTTACAAAGTTCCCCTGCACTGTCTACCCTTACAATTTTCAGCACACCATTCTTCAGATCCTAAAACTAGTATTCAGCTTTCCCAGGCTAAATCTCCTCAGCTTTCCCAGGCTAAATCTCCTCCCTCCTCCCTCCTCCCTCCTCCCTCCTCCCTCCTCCCTCCTCCCTCCTCCCTCCTCCCCCCTCCCTCCTCCCTCCTCTTCTCCTCCTTATTCTTCTCTTCTTTTTCTCCTCTATCCAAAAAGGTTGTTCTATTGCTTTCGAACATTGACTTTCAGAGAATGAAATATTAAAATGAATTTTGTATATGGAGTCACATTAACTCAAGTTTTAATTGTTCTCTTTTGTAAAAGAAGGATAAAAATACCATTCCTTCATATTGTTAAGATTAAAATTTGGTAAATTAAGATAAATACACTGATGTATTAGCTAGCTGATGCAAAGGTAAACTCAAAAGTTTCAGTGGCTTAACCCAATAGTATTTATTGCTTTCTCACTTGATACTTCTACATGATGTTTTGGGGACCCAGGTCTCCATTTGTGCCTTTGACTTTTTCTAGGGCCTTGACATTCTTTGTTCAGGTAATAGATGGGGAAAGGGACCCTGGGAAACACATGCAACACCTCTTAACCATTTCTAGGTGGTCTGAAAAGAACACACATCACCAGCTCCTCATCATTCCTTGGTGGGAACCAGTCATACATCACACTTGGATGTAAGGATGTAGTTATGGGGGCTGAGAAACAGCAGTCACTTTGTACAGGAAAACTTTTTGATGAAAGGGGGTCACAGATATTAGATAGTCAATAATTACTGCCATGTCTGACAACCTATTATATAAGAAAACATTTCTTAAATGTATGTTCCACAACCTTTCCTAAGTTTACATCTGGACCAACCGTGAAGTTTTGTCAGTGATCCAAGGAGATAAAAGCTATGCCAGTGTTATGGTGGCTTTCCTGAAGTCAAGCTATTCTTTTTACAGACCACAACCACATTTTATTACCTTCAGAGATATAGTTTGTTTACTTAAAATTCTTTGCAAATGTCAGGTTTCTGCCCTTTATAAATTTCACTCTTCTTTCAGTTTAAGCTCCTTAGTATTCTCTAGTTTTTCTAACTCACATTAACTCATCCTTCCTCTCTTTAACATTGTTTTACTTAATCTTTTTACTTACACCACCATGGATTAGCCACCACAATCATACTGCTAACATCTGGTCAGTGAAAATTATTCCTTATATCTACTTATTATACCTTCAAGTTTCTGGTAGCATGGACGATATTCAGAAATGGCTACAAAGTGATGCATTTGTGTGCTTCACCAATTTAGGAATAAGTAAATTGTATAAATTAGTATGAAAAATGGAAACAGTTTAACAGTTAAAACAGGAGTATACAGAGTAGTTTCTAAGCAGCATGATAACTTAACAAAGAAACACAAAAGCATGTGCAATATTTCCCCACACAACAAGTGAACTTAGAAAATAAAAGCTGGCTTTTCTGTTTTGTGACGATCCTGAGTGCAGTCTAGTTTTATGGATGTGTGTGTGCACATGTATTTACACTTAAAGCAAAAAATACACTGGAGCAGGTCAGTGTGTGTTATTATTTAAGAGAAGGTCTTTAGATTTGGTACTTATTGTTGCAAACCTCCCTGTCTGGTTTCAGAAGCTATAATCCCCATGGTTAAAGCTGAGTAAAGAGACCTTGAGACCATAAGCCACTAAGGAGACAAAGCTTATATCCCTGGCAGGGGTGCTTTCTTTGCCCTCTTTTACTTCACCCTGCTTGGCCCCAGGTAGATGACTGGTTAGCCAATGATGGGTAAGATTCCTCAAGGTAGGGATGACCTAAAACAGGCACAGTCATGGGAGGCCTTCAGAAAAAGACTTGGGGAGCTATAGAAAAAGGGAGTGATGGACTCTCACCCCTGGGCTTTGACATAGCCTGAGTCCTCACTCTGTCTGCAAGAAGTCTCCTAATCTCTTGGCTGCCTTACTTCCCCTGCCTGACTTAAGCATGAAACAATGACAGACAGTGGAGCAGACCTGGGCAGGGATAGGCCGTTCCCTGGGCGATTAGGCCTAAGAAAGAATGCATAAAATCCTATGAAACCTGCTTTGCTAAGAATGTCCTCAATTTTTTGGTAAGGGTCCAAGCATGAAATATGTGTTTGTTTCCCAAGGTTTTTTGGCCCTTTAGTTTCATGGCCCTTAAGCTAGCAGACACTGACTCAGAATAAGCCCTCATAGTTCTTCGAATGTTATCTATTGTTTGATCATTACTGCCTGTCAATGATGAATGAGGACCTTCCTTGATGTAATACTCGCAGAAAGCAATAAAAGCCTGTCCAGGCAAGGGTTGGGGCCCTCTCTCAGTCAGAGAGTGGCCATGCTGTCCCTTTTCTCCACAGGACATCTGCAGTCCTTGTGAATTTATTCATCTCATCCACAACACTGCAGTCACTGCTGGCTGGAGTCCACATCAACTTATTGGAAAGACATTTTTACAATCAGCCCTAAGTCAAGAATGATACCAAAAAATGCACACTGATAGGAATAATGTAATCAGATGCTTTAATAGCAATATTGAATCCTGACTGAAAGTAATAATATTTAATGTTTAATATATACACATTTTTATTGTATGTGTCCACACAATCCTATTCTTTCTGCACAATTTTTCTGCTTAACTTATTGAATACCTATTGAATGGCAGTCATTTTATACACATCTGCTCCAAATTTTACAATATTTTCACATTCTGTATAGGAAAGTCAAAAGCCAGAAATGTGAGGAAATTTTCTTAATTCTACAACTAGGCAAAAAAATCCCCTTGGATCTGTTGTATTTCTTCAGTCAGTGACAAACTGTTGTTTTCTCAACCCCCAACAGAGAAAACAGAAACTGAGCCCCTGACTGGACTCCAGGTATTACAGTCCGGATGTGCCTCACTTGGGAATTCTACCTCAGACTTTGTATCGGCCAACTTTGAGTCAGTCTGAGTTGAAAGCTGTCCAGAAAACTGTGGTGTTCTTTGTACTGTTGAGGCCCACAGCCCTAGGCCCCTTTGACTACAAGTCTCTGTGATCAATAATTGCATTGATTGGAGGCTGTGCTAAAGAGGGGACATGTATGCAGAGGTGTCCCTTTGGGTATTGGACATGTCACCATACGGATACAGTGACCAGGCCCAATGATTTAGAAAAACTGTTATTTCCTCTCTATTGTGTTCTTGTCAAAACTGAGTGTCTGCCCATGTGACTCTGATGACTTCAGCCTGATGTCCCCATTTTGGGGTGGGTCAACTCAGATTCAATCACTAAAATGTGGAAAAGGCCCAACAGTGCTTTTGTCAAAGTGAATACATTATTCAGTAATAGAGCTGTCCTGGTGCCACGGGCCCTCAGCTTTATAAGAAAAGTGTCAGCTACGTTTTGGGAATGAACCTTATTTTGCACTCTACCATCTAAAGCACAGTCACTGCTCTTAGCAGGGGCTTCAGCTCAGAGAGTTTCCCCTAAATGTCTGAGACTCATTCACTGGCGATTGTCAAGTAGAAATCCAAAGATAAGCTGCAGGGGCTGGACCCATCCCCTGAAAATGGACACAGTCACTCTGCTAAGTGGACAAAACTCAATGCTGTTCTTGGAGCTTTGAAACTATGCCTAGTGATGAGCTTGTATATATATATATATATATATATATATATATATATATATATATACATATATTTTTTTTTCCCCTCGCTCTTGGACTATTGCCAATGGCCAAGTTATTTTCTTCTCCAATTTGAAAAACTACTAGAAGATTACAGACAATCTCTATGGGGCTTAAAAGTGAAGAATCAAATTGCTGTTTCTGATTGAATCCTGTAGGCCACACATATAAATGCCCACAATGGGGTCTATTCTCTGATGGGATCAATTGGAATCAAGCTGTTTGTGAAGATTATTGTCACCATTACTGCCTACATCCACCATTGCACTAGACATGGCTGTCATCTCCCTGCACACAACGTAAAAGACTTCCTATTTCTGAGCAGAGTCTATCACTGTATGTCAGACTTATGACTCCTGCTGCAAGTTGATCTATTTGTCTAGTGGTGAGCTACACTGTATGGTGCATCACTCCCACCTAATCCAGAAAGATTTCCGTCAGTCATTGGACTGATGACCCCCTTTCAGGGTCGTTGTTGGCACTTTTTTCCCCAAATTACAGCACTCTTTTTTCAATGAGAACACCTAACACTGGCTATACCATTATAGTTTTTAAATTAATATATGTTACATTTACAACTCTTACAACCTTCTTCAAACTCACACCCAACAATGGGAGGATAATCAAGGTAGTCAAAGGACCTTCTATGCTTCCTAACGTCTCAGAGATCTGGTATTTTTTCAGCATTTGAACAGCCTCCTCAAAGTAGACACAAAGCAGTTCTGACCCTGCCTTCCTTATCACTTCTTGGTCCACACTCATCAGTAAGGTAGAAGGTCATTAAATGTGACTATTCCCAGAATGAGATTATCTTATCTTAGCTTCTGGCTGACTAATTATTAAAACAACAGAGGTGGAAAATATGTAGATCTATTGGAATATTTGGGATTCTGCTCTATTTCTGGGTATGAGGCTTATTTATTTAATGGCAACTGTGGGCCGGCATGTGTGGTGTACTTGTTTGGACCTGGTTGGGTCCAGGATCCTGGGGGTACAGTCAAGGTCAATTCTACAAGTAGGCCTTCCACTGCTCCTTGATGTCCTATTGATTGTGGTTCTAAGTAAATGCTATAGGAGATAAATTGAACAGACTGTCACAACTCCTGACAGTAAGATGAATCAAAGTGGCCAACAGAGTAGAGAATGCATGGAAAAATGTACCAGATGCCTAGATCATGAAAGCAAAGGGTGGGTGTTGGTGACAAACAGGACACAGTTCTTCCTATGCCTCTTCAGTTTTTGCTTATCTTGTGAGCATAACACTGACTATTTTTTAAAGAAATTATCATTTCTAGGTATCTGCATAGGTAAGTCTTTGAGGGTAGAGGTAGTGTCTCCTAGATCAAAAGGCAGGTTTCTCATAGCCAAGGACGATAGAGATTGTGTGTCCACCTGGGAGGGTGAGCAAGCATGCTTCTTGCCCATCATGAAAGATGTGTTTCCTTAACTCTGGGGAATGCAACTGACTGTGTGTGCAGATGTCAGCTTGCCTCTTCATGTTACTGGGGATCTAGGCTTGGGGAATAGCCTAAATATGCATATATTCTGGAAAATGCTATTTCTATAAATAATAAACTGACATTTGTCTCTGACTTCTGGCAGCACCGTGTAACTTGGACAGGCCAAATTGTTAGTTTGAAAGTAGGTTAAAATCTCAGACCCTTCAGTATTCTTGACACTAAGTGCAATTCTAAGAATCCAGTTAGATGCTCTGGTGCTCAGACTCCTAAGCCACACTCGTTCCATTGGGATGTGTTACATTTCAGTTTTAGTAGAATTTTATGATGACTTGAGAATTTACATAGTCTGAGTTACCTTATTGTATCTCTTACTTACTTTATGTATGACTTTAATGAATTTACTCTACTTTGCTGGCTTTACTTCCATATGTATGTGTGAAATTTCTGTAGTACCCTAAGAACAAGTACAGAAATATAACAGCATGAGTGTTGTTGGCAGAGCAAACACCATGGCCATTTTCTTTCTACCAGGAGGATGGCAAATGCATCCTCTAACGGCCCCTGAGCACTGTAGATAAAAAGAATTAAATGAAACTAAAGCTGAACACATATGCACATACCCTATGTTCCAGTGATCGTTTCCCTGTTCTCCCAAACACAGATTAGTACATCTATGCATGAAGTGACACATTTAAGGCCACTCTTAGCAGCTTTATCCATAATTTTAAAAGTCTGGAAACAACATTAAAGGTAAAAATGTAGCATCATTGCTAGACATTGGCCTGTTCATACAGTGCTGTAACATACAGAAAAAAAAGGAAAAACAAAAAACGTGCAAAATGAGTGGTTGCTACATGCAACAAACTGGATAAAACTAACAGGCTTATGTTGAATGAAAGATCGAACAGAAAATACTTACTATAGGATTCCATTTATATATGCAATAAAAAAAGAAAGAGGAAAATTATGATGATACAAGAATAATGAGAATAATGGTTTCACTTGTGCGACAAGGTTAGTGATTGGGAGAAGGAATAAGGAGGAGCCGGGATTTTAGTAAAGTCTGCATTTTGTCCTGGCTGGTGCTTTCACAGGTGTGTGCTCCTGGCAAAAACCAAACCCACTGAGCTGTACACTTCATATATGTGTTAGTATTGGTACTTCAGGTCATTCACGCCATAATAAATTAGGTTTCTTACTAGAGGTATCTTATGCTGTATGTATCTTATGAAATAATGAAAATTGTACCAAAACTACTCAAGTAAAAGTTTAAAAGCATGCAGATACATTTATACCATTATAAAAATGTACATGTGTGACAAATTTTCTTCATTTTTATGAGAGAAAATGTAGCATTGCTGCCAACTTGAACTATGAAGCATAAACTCATGAAGGAAAATAGATATTTTTAAGCACAGACTTAATCAATGATCCTAAATATGATATTGGATAATTAAGCAACTGAAAAAATTTAATTTAAAAAGGATAAATGTGATTATTATAAATATATTGTTTTCTATAACAAAGCATTTTGATACTTCCACTTTCCATCCTGAAGAATAAATCTGTTTTTAACTTGCCAAATAAGAGGATTAAAAATACCCTTCATCATCTTATTCCTAAATCACTCTGCAAGTTCTTAAAATATTTTATAACTGTTATTTTCAGTGTTATTTAACCCATCATTTTAGGAGCAGGCTGAACTTGAGACATTGTATTACAATGCAGTCATGTTATTCCCCTGTTCAAAACTTTTACTTACTATTTCATTAGATAATTAATAAGATATCAACATTACTTAATTCCCTGACATTTAAATTGTCTATAATTTTACCGTGACATATTTTTTTCCTTCTTACCAGTCACCACTTCCTACCCGACTTGTAACCCATATTTTGGCTAAGGTTAGCACTTCAGTGTTCCTCACACCACCCCCAATTTCCTTTCCTTCTTACCGTATTTATGATTGTTCCTTTGAGTGGAAAAACTGCATTTCTGTCTGTTGAAATCATACCCATTTTAATGATTCAAGTGAAACTCCCCCATCTTCTACAAAGTCTTAGCCTTCCTACGAATTTCATGAGACTTAATAAATAATAAATAATAAATAAATTATTTAATTAATACATAAGACTTAATTTCATGAGACCTAATAAATAATTTCATGAGGCTTAATGCTATGGCTCTCACCAGTGTGGCTCAGTTGGTTTGGCATCATCCCACAAGGCGAAGGGTCACTAGTTAGATTCCCTGATAGGGCCCATGCCTGGGTTGCAGGTTTGGTCCCCGACTATGGCACGTACGAGAGGTAACCAATCAATGTTTCTCGATGTTTCTCTCCCTCTCTTTCCTCAACCCTTCCTTTCTCTCTAAAATGAAAATAAATAAATAAATAAATAAATTTAAAAATCACGCTGTGGCTGTATAACCAGCTATTACTGGATTTTCCAGGCCGGCACACACTTTATGTATATCTAAGCCTCACCAGCAGGGGAAAGTCAGGTCTCTTCCCACAGCTGTGGCTTTCGGGAGAGCTCTGACCATAAAGGAATGATCTGCTTTGTGCCACACTCAGTATCTCTACTCAGCAAGACTTCACTTCTGAGCCCTGAGTAGTACCCATGGCACATCCACTTTCCCAAATACAAATAGATTCCTCCATGCATTGCCTCTTTTTCCCTTCGTTTCAATTAGTTTCACTAACAGCATGGCTTCAAGGGGTCCATTGTTCCTTCCAAGGCTTTTCAGTTAGGCTCTGCAGTGAATTTATGGTGTATTTACTTTCCTTTTCTAGACTTGTACAAACTGCTTCATAAGATTTTCTGCCCTGGCTTCTTGAATAAAATTCTCAACTTTTGACATGTACATAGAAATATATTTCCCTTATTGACATATGTTCCACATTTTACTTATATATATTCAACATCTAAAATTTCTGTTATCTTCTAAATTTATTTTATCCTGTTTTTCTGCACCCATACTTAATTCAAGCAAGTTCTATCATTTGCCCCACATTGTAAATTATGCTAACCATGGTCACTTTGCTATTTCCTATAAGAAATTACTAAGTACCCTCATGGAGATGTGTCTTTTATACCTGTAGTAAAGTACCTGAAGAACTATGGGAAAGAACACATCTTGCACTACTCAGGGTCCTTCATCATTTTTGTTTACCCAACATGCTCTATGCCCCTTCTCTAAACTCTAGTGCTGCCATTGACCTTTTCCAGCATAGCCAATAGCCTAAGAGATGCAACCCAGTCCCCTGGAATGGCACCTTCACTGGCAGTGAGCAGCCCTACTGAGTCACCTGCCTTTATCAGATCTTTAAGGACTCCAATGATTAGCATTGTTCTGCATCTTTTTAAATTTATGCTAATGTTTAAGTGCAGAGACACTAAGCCCGATTGCCTGGGTTTAAATCCCACTCAGGAGCTGTGTAATCTGAACAGATTATTTAACTTCTCTGCACTTAAACATTAGCATAAACATAAAAAGATGAAGAACAATGCTAATCATTGGAATTCTTAAAGATCACAAAGCCTTGTTGCCAGTAGATATATCTCAGAACCCAGATTACTAAAGCAACAAATCATAAACTGTCAAATAATGACTACAATGCTGTAAAGATAGTGATGACATTTTAGTCATCAGAATTCCTTTTTGGAAAAAAATTGACTTTGGGAGAATAAATCAATAAGCACTTCTAGCAGAAAATAAGGCCCAAAGGGTAGGTGTGAAGAAGGAGGGTTGTTGAACACGGACTGTTCTGCATGTGAATAAAAGAGGGCCTTCTCATAACTGAAGGGAGAGAAAGGAGGTGGGGGGCATTGACAAGGGGTGGGGTAGGGCTGACGGGGAGAGATGCGCTGATCCTTAGCAATTTTTGAGTCTTTCTTTACACAAGCATTAGAAACTTTTATAAAAACTCAATCTCTACTTCCTCTCAACACACACACAACTTTGTGCCGATGGACAGCACCTCACCCCACCCTTCCCAAACCCAAAAGTTAAGGATCTGAGCTTCCTGTGCAGACCAAGAGAGCAGACAAATGCGAAAGCCCAAAGACAGAGTGAGGAAGAAGCAAAATGCATAAGCTGCCACTATCTCAGAGGGTTTATGAAGAGGCTCTGGATTTTGATCAACCAAAACCTACCTCAATTTCCAAGGGGAAAATACCAAGCTCACATAGGCTTTTAAGAAAGCTTATTGAAAATGTTAATACCATTTTACTCAGTGAAGAATGAAATGTAATCCTGGCAACATGAACACCCATGAACTCTCTCCCCATCAACCCTTCTCTTCTGGACACTGCTCACGGAGGGTTTGTGGGCATATCCACATTAGCACAGTGTGAACTTGTTCTCAGAGCTCTGGCCTACTCGTGAATACCTGACCCAGCTTTAAGAATCTTGCCCCAAGTTTTGTAGAACTGAATTTGTGAGAGTCTTTATTCTTGGCTAAAACTGTAAGCTGCTGAACTCAGTAGCTCAGTGAGGTATATGAAGGGTGTCCAGAAAAAGTCCAGCCATTAATAATATAATGAGAACAGTTTGCATGATATCAATGAAACCTGGCAGCCAAGGAGAGTGGACTGGAATATGAGAGCGTGAATAATGGCATCTTCACTGTACTAGTCAGTGGGGGCCGTAGACACTACTGAGTGAGCACGGGTACTGTTTGGCTGTCATATTCAAAATGACTGAATGAGTGAAACAACAAATCTGCATCAAATTTTGCATTAAGCTTAAATATTCCTCCACAGAAAGTATTCAGATGATTCAGAAGCCCACAGCTATGGGCAACTAATGATTGGCAGCTTCATCACAATGATGTTCCCTCTCATGAATCATGTCTTGTGCAGAGTAGTTTTGAGAAACATCAAATCACCCAGGTAACACAGCTCCCTGACAGCCCAGATTTGGTGCCCTGCAACTTCTAGCTCTTCCCCAAATTAAAATCACCTTTGAAAGGGAAGAGATATCAGATCATCAATGAGATTTGAAAAAATACAATGAAGCAGCTGGTGATAACTGGGAGAACTGTGTGAGGTCCCAAGGTGCCTGCTTTGACGGGGACTGAGGTGTCATTGTCTTATATACAGTGTTTCTTGTATCTTGTATCTTCTTCAATAAATGACTCAATTTTTCATGTCACATGGCTGGATACCTTCTGTCTAGACCTTGTATTCCGGCCCATAGAGCAATACTCCACACAGAAATAAAATCAAACAAATGTTTAGAGAGAAGCAGAGAAAAGGGGTAGGTGAGTCACCTGGGCATAAAGTCCCCTGACTCTATATGTGTCTGGTTTGAGCATTCTCCCCGCTAGTCTTAAATCTTAGTGCTCACCTGTTCTTTGAATCATAAGTTACACAAGTATTCCAGTGGTGGGTCAAACTAGATCAAATTAAATTGCTATTTCTTGCTAATAAAATAACACAAATTTGAGTAATCATTATTAAGTAATATCTTTACTATTTTATTGTAGAGACATAATTATAATATTTCACCATAAAATCATAGAAGCCACTTAATTATTCTCAAAATCAGTTATCACCTCTAACAATGAGTTTGTAAGTAATTTCAGAAAGTGAATATTCTTGAATAAACACTGTATAAATTTATTTTTTTAAATCTTCTGTTATATAAGACTGCAGTCTTTATAATAAAGTATGTAAATGTTTATTTATTTAAGGATCTAAGAAAGAGTGACTTCATAATAGTCTTTATAGAATTTATAACCAGCATCTCTAAAAGCGTATTTAATATGACACAATATTAAGAGTTATTGTATATAGCATAGTTTAAATAGATTATTCTCTTTGAAACAATTGTGAATATGGTTGTTTTCTTAATTTCCCTTTCTGTTACTTTGTTATTGACATATAAAAATGCAACTGACTTCTGGATATTAATTTTATATTCTGCTACTTTGCTGAATTTATCAGTTCTAGTATTTTCTTGGCAGAAACTTTAAGCTTCTCTATGTACAGTACCATGTCATCTGCAAGTAAAGGCAGTTTTACTTCTTCCTTTCCAATTTGGATGCCTTTTATTTCTTCTTCTTCTCTGATTGCTGTGGCTAGGACCTCCAGTACTATGTTGAAAAAGAGAGATGAAAGCCAATTTCCCTGTCTTTTTTCTGATCTTAAGGGAAATGCTTACAGTTTTATCCAGTTGAGTATGATGCTTTCAGTGTGTTTCTCATGTGTGGTCTTTATTATGTTTAGGTATGTTCCCCCTATTCCCACTTTGCTCAGAGTATTTTTTATAAATTGGTGCTAGATTTTAGCAAGTGTTCTTTTCTGCATCTATTAATATGCTCATGTGGTTTTTATCCCTTCATTTTTTATGTGATGAATCAGATTTAGTAATTTGTGAATGTTGTACCAACCAACCTACCCAAGGATGTAAAAGACTTGTTTGGGGAACATTGTAAGATACTGAAGAGAGATATTAAAAAATATCCAAGTAAGTGGAAGCACACACCACGTACATGGATAGAAAGAATTAATATTATTAAAATGTCCATACTACCCAAAGCAATCTATCAATTCAACACAATTGCTATCAATATTCCAATGATGTATTGCACAGAACTAAAACAAATATTTCAAAAATTTATATAGAACCACAAAAGGTACCACATAACAACAGTAATCCTGAGAAAGAAGAACAAAGTTGGAGGAATCATGGTACCTAATATGAAACTTACTATAAAGCCATAGTAATCAAAATAGCCTGACACTGCTATAAAAAGACAGACATAGATCAATGGAACAGAATATGGAGCCCAGAAATAAATCCATGTCTCTATGGCCAATTAATATTCATCAAAGGGTGCAGGAGCATAAATTGAAGTAAAAATAGCCTCTTCAACAAATGGTGTTGGGAGATCTGGACAGCTACATGCAAAAAAAAAAAATGAAACTCAACTACCAATTTATACCATACACAAAATAAACTCAAGATGGATAAAAGACTTAAATATAAGTTGTGATGCCATAAAAGTTCTAGAGGAGAACATGAGGGAGAAAATTTCAGATATTCCATACAGCAATATTTTAACTGATATGTCCCCTAGATCAAGGGATATAAAGGAAAGAATAAACAAATAGAATTGCACCAAATTAAAAAGCTTCTGCGTGGCTAAAGGAAACATCAGCTAATAAAAGGGAACCAACCATATAGGAAAACATCTTTGCCAGTGATCCCTCAGACAAGGGTTTGCTCTCCAAAATATGTAAAGAACACATATAAGTCTCCTCCAGAAAGACAAACAATCCAATTAAAAAATGAGCAAAGGGCCCTGGCTGGTGTAGCTTAGTGGATTGAGTGCGGGCCTGCGAACCACACGATCGCGGTTGGATTCCCAGTCAGGGCACATGCCTGGGTTGCAGGCCAGTTCCTGGCAGGGGACTCCTGAGAGGCAACCATACATTGATGTTTCTCACCTCCTCTCCTTCCCTTCCCCTCTAAAGGTAAATAAATTTTAAAAAATCTTTTAAAAAATGAGCTAAGGATCCAGACACTTCTCCAAGGAGGACATAAGAGGGCCCATAGATACATAAAAAATGCTCAACATCACTAGCCATCCGAGAAATGCAAAGTAAAACCACAATAAGACACCACTTCACCCTGGTCAGAATGGTCATCATAAACAAATCAACAAGTGCTGGCAAGGTTGTGGGGGAAAGGGAACCGTCGTGCACTGTTGGTGGAAATGCAGACTGGTGCAACCACTGTGAAAAAAAGCATGGAATTTCCTCCAAAAACTAAAAACAAAGCTGCCTTTTGACCCACCAATTCCACTGATGGGATTATACCTCGAGAATCCCAAACACCAATTCAGAAAAACCTATGCACCCCAATGTTCATAGCATCATTATTTACATTAGCCAAGTACTGGAAACAGCCTAAGTTCCCATCAGTAAACGAGTGGATAAAAAAACTGTAGTTCATTTATACAATTGAATACTCTACAGCAGAAAGAAAGAAGGAACTCCTACCCTTCACAACAGCATGAATGAAACTGGGAAGCATTGTGTTAAATGAAATAAACCAGGCACTGAAAGACAAATACCAAAGAATCTCACCTATAAGTCAAGCTAGTCAACAAAACAAATAAGTGAGCAAAATAGAACCAGAGACATGGAAATAAAGAATAAACTGATAGTGACCAGAGGGGAAGGGAGGGGGAGATAACAGGAAAAGAGGAGGGAGGGTCAAGTCAAGGAATATGTATAAAGAACCCATGGACAAGGACAATGGTCAGGAGGATTGAATGTGGAAAGTGGGGAGTGGGTTGAACAAGGGGAGTAATGGAGGAAAATGGGGGCAACAATAACTGAACAACAATAAAAAATTTTAAAGGATATTATGTCTTGATTTGAATTCATTTTGAATTTTATTAGATACATATCCAAAGATAAAGTTAGTTGAAAGCTAAGAACAGAAAAAATGGGACAGTGTGGCTGATATATTGGAGAAAAGTGGAGACCGAGGTACTCGGGCACAGAGCATTGCCTAGAATAAACCAGTACTGGGATACTTGGGTGAAGGACGAGGGCACGGTCACCTACTGCAGGGGCCTGGTGGGGAGAAGGATGACACTCCAAAGATATCTTTACCAACACAGTTTATTAATATGCACCTCGGTAATGGGGATAAAATTTAATGGAAGAAAAGTGAGGACTTTGAAGTCATGAATCGGTCATCGTAAATATTTTCTCATGCCCCTGCTCATAGCCAGTGCCCTGCAGCCCCGTGCTCGTCACCGGCAGGAGACTGTGGGAAGCTGTCATAAATGCTCTCTGGTTTTAGTGCAAGTAAATTGAATGGATGCAAATTCGATGGATTTGAATCAAATTTAAACAGAGTCTAGTTAGAGAAACTATATCTATTCTAGATGATTTTAAAAGGAGTCTGGAAATTTGCCTAATCTAATGTCCCCTGATGAAAGGCGAAGAATCTAAGGCACATTGAAACAAAACTCAAGAGCACGTGCACCCAATTTGTGGCCAATGGGACTGAGACCCAATTTTCTGATTTCCTGCCCAGCCTTCTCCTATTCAATACTATGTGAGAACTCTGTGACCTAGTAATTTAAACATAATAAGAGGATAATATGAGGATGAGAATTTTTACATCTATAAATAAAAGTTACAGAGGTATGATGAAGAACAGATTATTGAGTATTATTAAAAGTCTTGATTCTACAATATTATTCTAACATTCAAAAATAGTATCTTAGTCTAAGTAACGTACTTTTATAATCTGAGAAGAATTATTTTAAAGCCATTAATCAATATGCATGTATATTAAAAAGGAAATATCTAGATAATGACCTTTTATCATTATTGAGTTATTGTCACCATTTTCTATTCCTAGCATCAACTTTTGGTGGGATCACTGTAGTGAAATCAACCATGATAATGTAATTGAATTCATCATCCTCATTCTTCAGGTTCAATACAAGCAGTCTTAAAATCAATCAAGATAATGTGAAAAACAAAATTGAATGCGAAGATATGAGTTTGTGATAACACTAAGCAACATTGTGAATTTGTGGTAGTAGAGATAGTGTTTAAATTATTAGAGAATTATTATTACAAACATTATCTTTTTACTACTCAATCTCAATACCTGAAAAATACTTTATGAAGCAAAATCCATAAGATAGCATAACTAGGAAAAGGCCTATTTATTAAGTGTACTTAAAGAGTTTGCCTGCCAAAAGCTACCATCTTTTACAAATATTCCTGTAGCATGGGTGGATATTCTTTCATACGACATGTGAAAAAAATTGTACACAAAGTGGATGAAGACCTTTTCCAAAACTAATCACTTGTCAAACTTCAGCGATTCCTAATCTGTCCACTGTGAGGCAGCACGCGCCATAAAAATGAAAATGCTGTCTTAAAGGACACAGTGCAAGTGATGACGGGCTGCGCATCACAGGATCAGCACAGTTTGCATGGGGTGCGGTGCCAAACCCCTGGGTATAGCTGGCTTATGTTTAAGTGGCTAAAGCACCATAGTCTTCTTATTGTCGAACTTTAAAACTTGTAGCAGGACCTAAGACACATCTCTTAAGGTAAATGTGTATTGTTTTGTCTTTTTCCCCAGTTGAATGATTTTTTAAATAATAAAGCTTTAAATATTTTACACCTAATTTAAAGGATGATTGTTAGTTTTGATGAACAGTAATTTAAAGAAATTGTAGAAAGTCCTAAATCAATGTTATTACCAAATGATTAGGAGAAAAAGCTCTTTCAAATTTGGGGTATTTAAAACTCCTTTGTCTTTTTCTTTTTTTCTTTTTTACTATAGCGTTTGGTATAATACATGTTTATGTCATTGTTTTTTTGATAAAAATTTCTGGAGATGAAAATATTACCTATTATAAGTTATAAGCTGAATCTTAACATATTATTGAATCGAATGTTTTCAAAAGTCCCTAAGACATAAGTCAAGGAGCCCAAGTTCAAAAAAGATGTTTTAAAGAAGTCCATTTGGTATAACACTAAATGAAATAATAGCTCTATATGTGACTATAATTATATAATCAGTTATTAATTTTCACTGGAGAGAGAGAGAAAGGAGTGGTATGGGGAGGGTTAGGGCTAGCTTCTTTGCCAAGCACTATTCTCTATAGTGGTTATACCAGTTTAGGTTCCTATCAACAATGCACAGAAGTTTTATTTTCTTCACATCCTCACCAATACTTGTTGTATTAGGTTCCTCAAAAAATTAAAAATTGAACTATTATGTGATCTAGCAATCTCACCTCTGAATATATACTTAAATGGACTGAAATCAGCATCTCAGAGATACACAGCAGGCCATCAGATAAGGGTGTTTTAGTCAAGGTGGTTTTGTTAGAACGCTGAGGATGAAAAAATTGAGTTCCTGGCTGGGGCCACTGTCTGTGTGAAGTTTGCACTTTCTCCCCACGTCTGTGTAGCTTTTCTACAGGTACTCTGGTTTTTCCCCACATCCCAAAAACATTCATGAGAGGTTAGTTGGCGTGTCTCCATTCTGACCTCAGTGTGAGGGAGTGTGGGTGTATGCGCCCTGCAATGAATGGAAGGGCATCCTGTGCCTGCCCTGAGCTACCAAGATAGGCTCTGGCCACCCAAGGGCTTACACTGAAACAAGTGGATTGGAGAAGAATTCTTGCTTATTTTGTATTCATCCTTCTTAAATGTGTGTATAGCTCCCTTTTGTTTCAATGTTTAATATTAGTAATGTTTTGAGTCTTTATTTAGAAGTTTGGTGATTTTTTTGTGACCAGAAATATGCAGTTCGAACTTACCTCTTAATTATTATAACTAGGTTATGGTAAAATAGGTTTTTTAATATGCCATTTCTCTTAAAGTCACAATTTCCAAGAACATATTTATGACGTAGTTAAGTAGTTAAGTGAGGACTGATGGATGAGGGGGGAACCCCCAGAAAACATAATTATTTTCTGGAAGGCTTCTCCTACTAGGTGAGTGTTCTAGGAACCCATCTGTATCTGTTTACTTACTGGCATTGTTCTGAGAGGCTAGGCTTCGGTGAATTCTTTTTAAAGACTCCTTGAAATCATTTGCTCATTTCCTGATGCATGATTTACGAGTACACTTGCCAGTGCAACACTGAGTGTTCAGTAGCTTTTGACCAAAAACAGCAGGACCCCCATGCCCCACCCTCCCTATTCATCTGATCTTGCCCCAAGCGACTATTTTGTGTTTATTTCCAAGAATGAAAAAAGTCCTCCAGGGGAATTGTTTTGCCCTTGTGGAAGAGGTGAAACAGCAAATGAAAGAAGCACTAAAAGGCATCAAAATCAAGAAGTTCAAAAACTTTGGGGGCCAGTGGAAAAAAGTCTCAACAGGTGTATTGCATCAAATGGAGAGTGCTTTGAAGGTGACTGAAGTTTAAACATGTAAGAATAATTTTTGATAAAGCACAATTTTTGATAAACAAATCCAGTTTTTTGAGTCCCTCCTCATATCACACTGCACCCCCCCCCACATGTTTGCTGAAGCACTATTCACAATATCCAAGACATAGAAGAACCTAAATGTCCACTGAATGTAGAATGAATAAAGAAAATGTGGTATATACACAAAATGGAATGTTATTCAGTCATTTTTAAAAAGGGGAAATCTGCCATTTACAACAGTGTGAATGAGCATGGAGGGTATTATGGAATAAGCTAGATACAGGACAAATACATGATATTTATATGACTAACACAAAATAGTCAAACTCATAGAAGCAGAGATTAGAATGGTGGTTGCTAAGGGCTCGGTAGCTAGAGAAATGGAGTCAATTATTCAAAGTCTCAGTTACACAGCATCAATAGTGTACATGTTAGTGCCGATCAAAAACAATACTGCATTATATGCTTAAAAATGTGCTAAGAAGATTGTGTGTTCATATCACAAATAATAATGCATAAATATATAGTATAGTTTAATATATTTTACACTTAAATAAATAGGGAAGAAGGAAACTTTTAGAGGTGATGGATATGCTTATCATATAGATTGTGGTGATGGTTTCATGGGTGTATACTTATCTCCAAACTCATTAAATTGGTTTTTTTGGTGTGTGTCAAGTGTTTAAAACACAAAGTATTTTTTTAATGTGTCAACTATTCAAAACCCCTTATATATGTTGCTCATTTGGAGAATTTTCTGAACAAATATACCCTTCACATTCATTTCTGATGTTATATATTTTCATAGCACTTCTCCATCTTTTCTGACCGGTCACTGTTGCTCTCTCTTTCATGTAGCTGGACCTAATGCCTCTACCTCTGATAGTCATGTAAGCTGCCATTTCTGGTCCATTCAGTCCCAAAAGTGGACCTGAAACAATGTCTGTTCCCCTATCACCTATTTCTTCTTCCATGTCTGACCCACCCCAGTTTCTAATACCTACCTTTCTGGCCGGTTCCAACACATGGCCATTATATTTTTCATGATTTTTTAAATTTGATTTATTGTTCAAGTACGGTTTTCTGTTGTTTACTCCCATCCCAGCCCACCCTCCCCCAGTGCTCCCCACCTCCCAACCATTTCCATCCCTGTTAGTTTTTGTCCATGTGTCCTTTATACTTGTTCCTGAGAATCCTTCCCCTTTCCCCCTGAAATTCTCTCCCCTCACCCCTCTGGTCCCTGTCTGCCTGTTCTGTGTCTTTGGTTATACTTTGCTTGCTTCTTTGTTTTTTTGTTTAGCTTCCTGTTAAAGGTGAGATTATGTGGTATTTGTCTTTCACCATCTGGCTGATTTCACTCAGCATAATGCTTTCCAGTTCCATCCATGCTGTTGCAAAGGGTAGGAGCTCCTTTCTTTCTGCTGCATAGAATTCCATTGTGTAAATATACCATAGTTTTTGGATCCATTCATTTACTGATGGGCACCTAGGTTGCTTCCAATTCTTGGCTATTGTAAACTGTGCTGCTATGAACATTGGGGTACATAGGTTCATTTGGATTGGTGTTTCAGAGTTCTTAAGATATATTCCTAACAGTGGAATTTTAATATGTATGAAATTCCTTAATGAATAGATAATCCCAAAGTCCATGTTAAACTGTTGTCATGAAGCCAAAATATCCCTAATACCAAAGGTAAAAAAAAGAGAGAGAGAGAATAAAAAAATGTACTAACCAATCTCAAATACAAAGATTAAAAAGTTATTTAATAAAGCATTAGTAAGTAGAATGCAGCAACATTTAAATATACTAATAAAAAAGGAATATTTACTCAGAAATGCATGTTTAACATGATAAAACATGTTAAAATTTTATAGTAAATCAAAGGCAATATTATACATAGCTGAAAACATGTAATATACTCATATGTCCATTTAAGTCAAGGACAAGACAACTGAACTTGTTGTTTGTCATTATTCTTCATGTATTGACCAGGACGGGACATGGAAAGATGTGTCATTAATGTTGACAATGTGACATTTACTAACAAACCCAAAAGAATCAAACAAAAAAAGTATTAAAAGTTTAATCAAAAGTTTTCCAATATTTCAACATGAATCAGATCAAATTTAACAAAGTCTTTTTAATGATAACAATAAATGTCAGCTTTTGATTAATTAACCCAACAAGAAATTTTAACATTAAACTTTAGTAATAAATGTAAATTAGCATGTCAACAACTGAAATGAAAATAATTAATGCATTTACATATTGACCACATCAATTAAAATCACTATAAAATGTTCAAAACTAGTTCTACAACGTTTATTAAGGCATAACTGACAAGAAGGTGAAGTACACTTAAAACAAAAATGATAATGTGTACTTTTAACTAAAATACTAAAATTTATCACAAATAAAAAATAATATAAGTATCGCGGTCTGGTACTAAATTTACAAATAGGTAATGAAACAGTTTGAAAAGCCTTGAGACTTAATTATGTATGAGTATGTATTTTTAATTAATTTTTATTGTATTTTTCCCATTACCATTTATACCCCTTAAACTCACCTCCCCCACCTCACAACCACTACACTGTCATCCATGTCCATTAGTACTTTTTCTCTTTGCTCAGTCCCTGTATCATCCACCTCCCACCCCCCAGAGCTGTCAGCCTGCTCTTTATCTGTGAGTCTGTCTCTAAACTTTGCTTGTTAGTTCAATTTGTTCATTAGATTCCACCTATAAGTAAAATCATATGGTATCTGTCTTTCCCTGACTGGCTTATTTCACTCAGTGTAATGTTCTCTAGGCCCATCCACATTGTTGCAAAGGGTAACACTTTCTTCTCTTTTTATGGCTGAGTAGTATTCCATTGTGCCCATGTCCCATAGTTGTTTTATCCACTCATTTACTGATGAACAATTGGGCTGCTTCTGTATCTTGGCAATTGTAAATAATGCTGCAATGAATATAGGGATACTTACATATTTTCAAATTAGCATTTTGGGTTCCTTCAGATATATTTCCAGAAGTGGGATCACTGGGTCAAAAGGTGGATCCATTTTTGAGGTATCTCCGTACTGTTTTCCATAGCAGCTGCAGCAATCTGCATTCCCACCAAGAGTGCAAAAGGGGTCCCTTTTCTCCACATTCTTGCCAGCACTTGTTGTTTGTTGATTTATTAATTATAGCCATTCTAACAGTTGTGAACTGATATTTCTTTGTAGTTTTATGGATAATTTGCATTTCTCTGGTGATTAAAGATGTTGAGGATCTTTTCATATGTCTGTTGACCATCTGAATGTCCTCCTTGGAAAAGTGTCTATTCAGACCTTTGCTCACTTTTTAATTGGATTGTTTGGTTTTTTGGTGTTGAGTTGTATAAGTTCTTTATAAATGTTGGTAATTAACCCCTTATCAGATGTATTGGTGAACATGTTCTCCCGTGCCGTGGGTTGTGTTTTTATTTTGATGATGATTTCCTTTCCTGTACAAACACAGCTAGAACAGATATTATAAAAATTTGTAAAGCCCTGGCTGGTGTAGCTCAGTGGATTGAGCACAGGCCTGCGAACCAGAGGATCGTGGTTCGATTCCCAGTCAGGGCACATGCCTGGGTTGCAGGCTGGTTCCCTGAAGGCCAACTCCCAGCCGGGGATGCACAAAAGGCAACCATACATTGATGTTTCTCTCCTTCCCCTCTAAAGATACATAAATAAATAAAATATTTTAAAAAAATGTGTATGGAACCACAAAAGGCCCCAGCAGAGTGATCTTGAGAAAGAAGAACAATGTTGGAGGAAAAATGCCACTTAGTATCAAACTGTACTAAGTAGCACAAGGCCATAGTCATCAAAACAGCGTGCACGGTACTGGCATAAAAACAGACACATAGATCAGCGGAACAGAACAGAGAGCCCAGAAATAAGCCCATACCTTTATAGTCAAGTAATATTTGACAGAGGAAGCAAGCATATGTATAGGCTAGGGATAATTTACTCAATTAATGGTGTTGGGAAAATTGGTCAGATGTGTGCAGAAAAATGAAAGCAGACCACCTCCTTACACCACACACAAGAATAAATTCAAGAAAGATTAAAGACTTAAATCGTAGACCTGAAACCATAAAAAAAAATCCTAGAAGAAAACATAGGCAGTAAAATCTCAGACATGGTTCTTGCAATATTTCTGCTAATTTAACTTCTCAGGCAAGGAAACCAAAGAAAAAATAAACAAATGGCAGTACATCAAATGTTAGTAGTTTTTTAAGAAAATCATTTGTATAAAAATAAGCTCAAAGAAAAATAATGTGATCAGATAGTGTCCCTAGAGATACCCATAACAGCAGTGTTCACTCTGGCAAAAGTGAGGAAACCTAAATACTCAACAGTATATCAACTATATTTCCTTATCCAAAAAAAAAGTGATGATCATTAAATGAGATAAAAAGCATTAGGAAAATATAAATTTATGAAGGAATGTATTTAACATTATCTCAATTTTAAAAATAAAATGGGATATAGAACAAAATTCTAGAATATGCGCATGAAATACAGATAAGACCCATCTCTGTGTGTATGGATCATTAATCATCCACTCCCTTTAAATTATTCTACATTATTTCAGTTTTTTACAGTGAGCTTGTATTATTAATGCTATCAAAAATATTATTTATATGTGTTAAACATTAAAATACTTTCAAATAACTTGACATGTATGTGATAATACGAATTCTAATAATGACAGAATTGTTTTTCCAGATTCTTAACCTGGAGCCATAAGATCATCATTCAAAAGGCTAATATTGTATTTTATTATGATTACTTTTCTTTGTAATCCAATGTGTTCTATTTTATATGTTAAAAACATTATTCTGAGATACGGTTCATATGCTTCGCCTGTACAAAGGTGTAAGTGGTACAATACGATGTTAAGAACCTCTGCGTAGTCTAGAGAATATCTTATTTTATTATTATTTGAATTTTATATCTAATATTAAACATAAAAGTAGCACATTTAATTTTGAATATTTAATGGCTTGAATCACTTTATTAAAGGAAAATAATTTTTAAATATATATATGCTAGAAAAAACTAGGGGTGTTTGAAAAATTATTTTCTTACTTCAATAATGAAATGACCTGGGTAAGATGGCATGAAAACATAATTTTGAATGTTGATAACATTTACTGGATATTACTTTCAAGGGAGTATTAGTTTGTTTATCTTTTTGAAGAATTTTGACAAGACAACGACTTTGTGAAGCTAGAATGATATTTTTATCTTTCTGTGACTAAGAAATTATGTTTTGAATGCTCTGAATTTAAGTACCCATGAGATTTCTGCTTTAGTGTCAACAATAGAAAAGTATAATAAATAAATAAATAAATAAATAAATAGAATCATCTATAAATTTTGAGTGGCTCCTTCCACTCATTTGGTAATAATAGTCCTTATGACTGACCAACTGGTAGAGATTTCATTAGGAAAATGTTTCCCTAGCCGGCCCCCTCTCCACTGCTACACCAGTTGTGTCTGGTACATAAACCATCTTCCTGTGAATGCTCATCTCAGGCTTTGCTTCTGAGCATGACAATGTAAGAAAAGCTACACCCTAAAATACCTTAAAAAGTACAGGGAATTTGAAAGAAAAACAAAACAACCATAGAAATACACTGAGATTCAACCAAATATTATTTCTCACCCCAAAATACACAGAGTAAACCTGACTCTCATGGCATACTTTTAAATGAGTTTTATGAATACCAAGTTAGTTATTTAAGAAATATCCCTCCTATTTCCAAGCTGATCATATAATATTTGCATCTTTTTCCTTTTTTAAGTTTTTTTTTAATTTATTGATTTAAGAGAAAGAGAGAGAGTGAGAGAGAGTTCAGTTTTTTCCACTTATTTATGCATTCGTTGGTTGAATCTTTTATGTACCCTGACCAGGGATTGAACCTGCAATCATGGCATATCAGAACAGTGCTCTTAATAACTGTGCTATCAGGCCAGGGCCTTTTGCATCTTTTCTATAATTAATTCACTGGGTGACAGCAACCATTGAAAACCAAAATATACTTTATGTTATTAAAGCCCTCAATCATCTATTTTGCGGGAACTAAATGATCTCAAGTGCCAATAAGTTACTTTTCCCTAATAAGATTCCTCTCTCTTCTCTATAAAAAATCAAAAATTAAAAAAAGTGTTGAATCCAAACCATATCAAATAGATTACACTACATAATAAACAATTCTTAAATGCCTGTGCTACAGAAAGCCAAATGTTTTTATTTCTCTCACTCTCTGTGTCCTGGGCAGATGAGCTGGGGGGCCTGTGCGCCTTTCAGTCACTGGGGGGTCAAAGTCGCTGCTTTCTCTGTTTCAGCACCTTCCACTCTAAGGAGGAAGAGCAGGACTGAAGCACTGTCCTGGAGCTTGGAGCTGATTACACCACTTCTGTTCAAAAGCCATTGACCAGAATTAGCCACTTGGCTCCACCAGGCCACAAGAGGACAGGAATCTTAGCCTTCGTGTTGCTGGAAGGAAAAGAGAACCAGCGGTCACTGAGCAGCCCTGTGACAAATATGCAAACAGTTTTCTTCCAGTCTCTCCTCCAGTGCCCGCTCACCCTCTCTAAGCCAAAAGGCTGGACTCTTTTTTTTTCCCAGATAAGAATTGAAACTAAGAAGTGTGAATTCCCTCATATCCTAATGCCAGCTAAACTGAATTGCCTATAACTACACTCACCGCCCCCTACTTTTCCCTACTCTCAGAAAAGAAGATGATCCTTCTGAGGTCTGCTTCCCCTGCATTCATTCAGGGGCTCTACTTCAGCCATAACTTCATTTCGAGTCCAGGACTTCAGTCTCATCCTCACTTCTGTATCTCCCTTGCAGCCAATAAACAAGCTCAACCATCTTTACAAAAACTGCACTGTAGCTCTCTCTCTCGAAACTCAGGAAACAACTTTACAATTTGTTTCTCATCTTTTATTATCTTTATTTTTTAATTCACAAAGATTCTCATATATGATTATACATTAATTCCATAAGGTTATACACATATAGGGTTCTTCATATGTGTGTGCATGTATATACATATTTGTATGTGTTTGTATGATAATAGAAGGAATGCCTATAGGCAATACATAGTATGTAAGAAATATAATAATATCAGGACCTTTGAAGTCCCCCCAAGTCACTTCCCAATCTACTAACATAGGAAGCTACTTTATTGAATTTTGAGATAATCATCTTTTTGCTATGTTTTCATAGGTTTACCAAATATGTACATTCTCACTGAAATCATTTTTTCTATATTACACCTATTTTAAATGGAATCATATGTATATTTCTTTATTATTTGTGTAATCTCTTAATATAAAATTTGAAGGCAAGCCATGTGGATGCATTTATCTATAATTCATTTAAGTGCTGTATAGTATGCCATTGTTTGGTATCTTAAAATTTAGCTCTTATTCATTCCACTATTGGTAGAGTTTTAAGTTTCCAGATTTCTTTTTTGCTACTATTAATAACATCATTATAGATATTCTTTTATTCATCTCAGATGATCGTATACAAGAGTAATCCCTAGAGTTTGCACATAAAAATGAAGTTTTAAGGTATATACCAGGTGTATACAACCTTTTCTGGTAATTCCGGGATGTTTTTTTATAGTGTCTGGATCGATTTATACTCCGCAGTGTCAGGATATCATACTTCCTGTTGTTCCACATCATTGCTACTTCTAATATTTTCAGGCTCCTTATATTTTTGCAAGTCTATTGGGTGTGACTATTTCATTGCCACATTTGTTTGCATTTTGCTAAGTGTTTATATGGTTCAGTATCTTTTTTATATTTTCATTGGGCATTCATGAATCCTTTACTATTAAATATTTGCTCATGACTTTTGCTCATTTTTCTATTAAGTTATAAGGTTTAAAAATTAGGATATTTCTATATATTCTGTATTCTACTTCATTTTGAGTTATTTGCATTACAAATGCCAACTTCTAGATTGTCATCTTTTCGCCTGTGTATAATATATTTTGGTCAATGGAAGTTTAGCTTTTAATATTATCAAATGTTTTAGTATTTTTCTTTATGATTTTCACTCTTTAAATATTAAGTATCCCTATCCCAGAGTGTAAAGATATCATTCGGTGTTTTCTTCTTAAATGTTTCTTCCAAAATTTGTTTATAGAAAGTGAGGTAGCTATCACATTTTTTTTTTCCCACACGGATTAACAAATGTTCCAGTACAATTTATGGGATAGTAAATGTCCCCCACACAACTGCAAAGTTGGCTATGTCATATCTGTTTCCAGGTACTCTACTCTGTATTACTCATCTAATTTCATATTGCTGTGTCAATAACTTTGACAAATTTTCTTAATTATTATGGATTGGTAATAAATCTTAATAACTGGTTGGGCATATCTCCCTTCCCAAGTAGGTAATTCTTCTAGGAGTAATGACAACTTTTGGCTTTTTATCTAAAGCATAAATTTCTGAATCAGCTTGACAAGACCCACTAAAAGTATGTTGATACTTTCTTTAATATACAGTGAATCTAGAGATCAACTTGGAACTAAATAACATTTTAGAGGGAATACTGAGCCATTTTCTCTGTGAGCATTACATATTTCTCCATTTATTTAGTTATTTTAAATTATTTTGCTGTACATTTCACAGCAGAAAGGTCTTACATACCTCTTGTATTTATTCCTTCTGTTATTCTTTTTGTTAGATTTAAACCTATGTTGCTGGTTTTAGTAAAAAAAATTCTGTTTGTTGCTGTAAAACAGAAGTGCAACTGATAAATTATTAATCTGATGTCTAGCAATTCCCCTGAATCTATATGTCAGTTCTACTAATTTTTCATTTTTTGTCAATATTGGCAATTTTGATATTACCCTTTCTTTCCTTTTTATCCATTATTTTTCTGAACTAAATGCACTGTTGAGAACTACTAATAAAATTTCAAATAAAATGTGTTAAGGATGCTTTTATATTTTATAAATTGATGAGTATTATTATTACTACTTTATAGAATGTTTCTATCAAGTTAAGAGAGTTATCTTAAATTTCTGTATCAATCAGGGAAGTTTCAAATTTAGACGCAAAACCTCCCAAATCTCAGTGTTTTAACATAATAATGTTTTTTCTCAAATCAGAATTTAAAGCTGGTTGGTTTAAGTGGCTCTTTTAATGTATCCATTCAGTGATTCAGAATCCTCTAACCTAGTGGTTCCTCCATTGCTAGGTCTTGGAAGTGCTTTGTGGCATTCTCTGTATTTGGCTGATAGACACCAAGCAAAAAAAAAAAAAAAGGAGAGATAGGGGCAAAATAAAGGGCTCAAATGAGGTCCTAGGACCAGATAGAGAATTGGTGTTCATGGCTTCCATTGGTCAGGATGTCACACAGTTATATGGACCCATTTAGATGTAAGGGACTTTCTCTTTAAGGAGCCATCTCTCCTTAATATGGCCTAGCAATGGCCTATAGTATAAATGTATAAAACTTTCTAAAAATAATATAATATAACAAAAATAACAATAACATCTACAGAAGAATGCATACTCATTGTCATCTTGTCCTTTGGAGTGGTAGGATGTGCTGGAAAAAATAATAACTATAGAGCCAAGAAGACTGTCTACTCATCCTATTTCTCAGGTCTTCTAGGAATAATAGTTTGGGGTTAAATAATCCCTAAATAAATATCTAGTTTTTTTCAGTCACTTGTTAGATGAGCATTTATGTTTTCCACAATGACGAGGTCTCTGTCATAGATTTATATCAGGGTTTTCCAGAATATGAGGTGAAGATAAGCTAACATTAAAAGCAATCACTGGTAGTAGAATCTTTCAGAATTACTAGACAAATATGAATGCTGCTTTTATATACTCCCTCTACTTTGTCATGAGACAGTTAATGGAAATCAGACTTTATGCGTGATGTCACAGTGATGAACTATGGTTATTTTGAAAAATGGGTCTTCTAGCCTGCCTTTTGAAAGATCCATTTTTTTATCCAGCCCCACAGAAATAGCATGATAAACTTGAAAAATAATCACATATTATTTTAACATCTTAATTAAATTAAGAGGCTTAAAGTTTCACAGATAGTCAATAAGCACTTAACTAATTAAACACTTCACTGTGTGCAGAGAATTAAAGTGTTTACTACATATTTAGCAAAAAAAAGTATAGTCATTCGATGTGATGGCATAATGTCTCTTAAAATATGATCGAATAATTTATTAGAGGATTTCTCAGTCATGATTCTGGAAGGAAAGTGATAGAACAGCCAAATTGGATAACAAGATTTTAATAAAAAGACTATTTACAAAATATGTACAGGGCTTGAGTAAACCAAAATGATATGCAAGGCCCTTAGGACTAGTAACAGTAAGAACCTGACAGGATAAAAGGAAGAATGGTTATTGGAACTTAGAGCAGGTGACAGTGTGGAGAGATCCCCTTAAGGACCTCTGGTCTTTGTAGAGAGACCACAGTCATGTGGCAGAGAGGGAACAGGATAACCAATGTTGTAATTCAGATTTTTTCTGAAAAATTGACCTTTTAAATGCAACTATCTGCAGTAAAACTTCAAACACATCAAAACTGTCAATATTGGTAGGTCATTGTAGGCTTCAATATTATTCTTTTTAAGAAGTTAATGTTCACATTTCAAATAAAATTGCATGGCTTTGTTTGAGCTCTGACCTCACTCTCTTTACCATATGATTTCCTGTTGGCAGCCCTTGTTAGCCCAGCCCTAGACGGGGCTGGAAGGCCAGCGAGCCTATTGAGAACTATGTGATTAGAATGGAGAAGGGTAAGATGGACATCTAGTGGGATAAGCAGGAGACTTCTAGCCCAGAAGGGCAGATCTGCATAGTGGTAAATCAAGCAGCTGGAGAGTAAACATCTAGGTTAGACTCAGCTTTTTCTATTAGCTGCCTCCATGACCTTGGGGAAATGGCCCAACCCTCCCTGTATCTCCCCCTGTTCACAAGATCAGCTCATGGTATAAATGATCTTATGAGACTGTATAGGGGATAAACAAGAGAACATATAAAATGCTTAGGACATACCTATTGCATGGCAGGCACTTAAAAAGTGTTTGGCTCTATTATTGTTTTATGACATAACTAATAAACACTAGGGTTTGCTTCTCTGAGGTACTGCCTCTCTCTACTTTCATGGCCTATGGGAAGCAGATGTAATAGGTGGAAATTTTCATTGTTTACTATCCATTAGATTTCTATTTCTTTTTTGAAACATTTTTTAATTTATTTATCTTTAGAGGGGAAGGGAAGGAGAGAGGGAGAGAAATATCAATGTACAGTTGCCGCTCGTGTGTCCCCGGCTGGGAACTGGCCTGCAACCCAGGCATGTGTCCTGACTGGGAATCCAATCATGATCCTTTGGTTCACAGGCCCACGCTCAATCCACTGAGCTACACCAGCCATGACAGATTTCGATTTCTAATAGTATCAAATTTACTATAAAATGAATGCTTTCACATACAAATTAAAACCTCTTTTTAGTAAGGGCTCAACAGGATAAGATGCTGAAAAAAAAGATGTATTTATTATTGTATTCATTCAAACAAATGATTTGTTGGTGTAAGCCAAGGACAGATACTCTGCTTAATTTGTTAGTTAATAAATGAGATGTGGAAATATTTTGAAAGAGCAAGAAATCTTTTGATAACATATCTGCTATACATAACAACATGTAAACTATTTCTAATTATGCATCTCATGCATTTATTTATTTATTCCACAAATGTATATTGAATGCCTACTGAATGAGAAACATAATCTAAACACTGATAATTAAATGGTAAAATAATTAAAAATTGCAAATGGAGAGAGGAATATTTGCAAAACAAATATATAGAGATGAAAATATAAATATATTAAATTTTTATAAAAGTTCATTTGTATAAATGACAAATCCTTTTGCATGTGGTAAAAGTTCTTCAGAAAGGAGGTAACATTAAAATTTAATCTTAAAGGATAACTGATTTTTGGAACATAAAATAACTCCCCCGTTGAGAAACAGTTAAACTTGTTATGAAAAGACCTTTCTTGCTCACGTGTTAGATTGAGTCATATTTCACTGTCTTATGTGTAGATGTACAATGATCAAATATTAGTAGTTTTATAAAGCTTTAAGCTAATTTACAATATAGGGAAGTGTTATTCTAAGATGTTTTTCTCTTGTAAAAATGTATTTATTCCCTAATTTAAAAGTCAAATACACATGACCGGCAGAGCTTTACCTTTTTAAATTTAAGAGGGAGGGAAAATAGTTTGCAACCAAATAATTCAAGAGACCAGGAAGTGATATGTATTATGTATTGGACTTGTCTACTAATAACATTATCTAACTCTCCCTGCCAGCCTACTATATTAGTCATCTGATATAATATATACAGGGTGAGAAAAAACAGGTTTACAGTTGTGAGTACATGACATGGAGTTTATTTATTCTTATACTATTATTTATTAATTATTGTAACATTTCCACTTAAAAATATATAAACTTCCTTTTGCCTCACCCTGGATTTTTAAGCCTCAGCCTAACCTAGGAGTTAGGCATTATTTATCCACATTTCAAAAATAAAGAAAGAAACTAAAAAACAAAGAGCTATATGAGGTATGTTGGATAAAGTTCAACCATTGTTAATATAAGGAGAATGGTTTTCATGACATCTATGTTACCTGGCAGCAAAGGAGAGTGGAGTAGAATGTGACAATATGAACAGTGGCAACTTCATCATACTAGTCAGTGGGGGCCATACACACCATTGAGTGAGCATGTGTACTGTGTGGCCATCACATTCAAAATGACTGCATGAGCAGAAAAACAAATCTTCACCAAATTTTGCCTTAAGCTTGGACATTCCTCTGTGGAAACTATTTGGATGACTTAGAAGGCACAGCTATGGGCAACTGGTGATTGGAAGCTTCATCGTGACGATGCGTCCGCTCATACATGATGTCTCATGCAGAGTTTTTTGGTGAAACATCAAATCATCCAGGTGACTTAGCCTCCCTACGGCCCAGATTTGGTGCCCTCTGACTTCTGGCTTTTCCTAAAACTAAAATGGCCTTTGAAAAGAAAGACATTTTAGACTGTTGTTGAGATTCAGGAAGATATGATGGGCCAGGTAATGGCAACTGGGAGAACTGTGTGAGGTCCCAATAAATGTCTGTATTTTTCATATCACATGGCTGGATACTTTATGGACAGATCTCATATATCTCACTCAAGTTCACACAGAAAAGAATAGAATTATATTCAAACTTAGGCTATCTGGATCCAGATATTCTTTTCATAACTATTTTATTTTCTGCTTTTCTGCAAGGCAAAACTGCAAATGTTGACAAAGAGAAAGCAGAGTTCATGATAAAGAAAATTTAAATTTAGTTTTAAATTTCATTGGGCTAATGAAGGTCACTATAATGCTACATCTTATGTAAAGTTCATACTGTAAACATTAAAAATCAAAATATGCTGGAACTAATTTGACTCTGGAAGTTTCATTCTAAAGATTTGTTGATAGTGACCAGAGGGGAGAGGGGAGGGAATTCCAGGGGGAAAGGGGGAAGGATTTACAGGAACTGGTAGAAAGGACATGTGGTCAACAACTAAGGGTGGGGTGGAAATGGGAGGGAGGTGGGGAACATGGGGAGGGGGTGGGCTGGTATGGGAGTAAAAACAGTACTTGAACAACAATTAAATAAAAATAAAATAAAATAAAATAAATAATCTGCTTGTTCTTTATTATTAAATTACTTTTTTAAGTATATTTCAGAAATCATACTATTGCAGTTGTCCCAATATTTTTCTCCCCTTTAACCACCTTATTCTTTAATTACATTGAGGCTAAGTTCATACTCCTTGTTAATGTTGCCTATGGTTTGAACTGTGCACATATTACAACTTAGACTTCTAGCATTGAATATTGCTGGAGTTAAGTCTACAACCAGGTTGGGAGCTCCCACTTCTAAGTGGAAGAAACTCTTTTACCTAGAAGTTCTCAGATTTTTTTTTCTATCTTGATATTGAGCCAGAATACTTCTTAAAGTTTAACATTTTGAATCATATTTTCTTTAAACAATATATTATTTTTCATATGTATATTGCGGTCTATTTTCACGTTGGGCATTTTTTGCCAACAAATTTCAGTAACTCTAAAAGAGTCTTAAAATTCCCCGAATGATCCGATCACTATTTATCTTTTCAAATTCACTTCAAGTCGCTCTATTTCCTCTGTTGGTGATGCAACCAAAATGGCCTTCTGTGTTTTCTCCAAATAAGCAGGGGCCTTTGCACAGAAGCTTCCTTTCTGGGCTCCATCCCATGGTTAACTTCTTCTCTTTCAGGGTAAGCGACGCTGGTGAGGGGGGTCTTCACCGATCTTCCAAACCTCTGTGCATTTTAGACTTCACTGCAAATTCTCTCTCACCGCATCCTGTTCTTGGTATTTACAGCATATATTTCAATAATAACTATTTGGTCACTTGTGATTATCTGTTTAGTTTATTCCTTTAAAGACTGTAATTAATTAGACACGGACCATATCATTTTTGTGTATGCATGTGTGGATAAATGAATCCAAGATTTCACTGACTACTCTTTTTTTTTAATTTTTATTTATTTATCTTTAGAGGGGAAGGGAAGGAGAGAAGGAGAGAAATATCAATGTATGGTTGCCTCTCATGTGTACCCTGTCTGGGAGCTGGCCTGCAACCCAGGCATGTGCCCTGACTGGGAATCGAACCGTGATCCTCTGGTTCGCAGGCCCGAGCTCAATCCACTGAGCTACACCAGCCAGGCTTCACTGACTACTCTTAAAAAAGTCTGTCTAGTTTTAAAGCCTGAAGTCCCATTTTAACAATCTTATTGCCTTTTTACACGTAAGTTTACTTGACTAGAGATAATTTCTTCACATTTACCAGCATATCTTTCTATGTACTTTATTTGACCCTATTATTTTTTATTGATTTTATAGAGAGAGAAATATCACCTTATTGTTCCACTTACCATATTTTTGGACTATAAGACACACCTAGGTTTTAGAGGAGGAAAATAGGGAAAAATTTTGAAGCCAAAAATGTGGTAAAATATTTAATAACATAAATAATAATATTTTTCCAATGTAAATGTAAACAGAACTCAACAGCACCATTAACAACCATTATTCCTCCCAAATGGGGGGGGGGGTACACATCTTATAGTCCAAAAAATACATGTTTATGCATTCATTGGTTGCACCCTGTACGTGCCCTGACCAGGAATCCAATCGCAACCTTGGCCTATGGGGACAATGCTCTAACCAACTAGCTGCCAGGTGATCTTTTTTTTTTTTGTCAGAGTACCCCACCCTTATACTCTTTCCCAAGTGCACTAAGAAGCCAAGCCTTCTTCCATTCACTTCTGCCCAGCTCCCTTACTCTGTGCTATTTTCAGCTCATGCACACCCTGTTGGGCCCATTTCACCCCTGAGCCCCTCAGGATGTGAATACTGATACCAGCAGGCTTGGCCAGCCCCTTAATTAGAGCTAAGCTTTTAAACTTCACCACTTAAGGAAAGAATAATTCAGAGACTTGCAGGTAAAATTATCTTCTTGTTCCACAGTCTTGTCTCATTCAAACGGGTCTGTGACCTCTATTTTCCTTCAGTTTGTAATTTAAATTACTTCCCCTTACAGAAGGGCTGACTACATAATAAGACAGCCTAACCCTTTGAATGCCCGAGTGATTGCATCCGTACTGTTGACTCGTATCTGTCACAGTGCTGGGTCTGAGATGAAGGTCACCTCACAGCTGTGTGCCAGGAGAAATCATGCCAGATCATTTACCTTTCTTCTACATTAACAATAAGTTGCTTTCTGAAAAACTAGGACAATTTTTGTGAAAATGCCAGCTTTTGGAATAGTGCTTTGATGCCACTAGTAAAAGACATTATATAAAATTAAGCATACAAAAATTTTTTCTTAGATTACATATGATGATATAGTTTCCTCTACATTTCACCTACAAACCACATCTATACTGATTTAATGGTAATTTCATTTGTACTATGCAAGACGTACTTAAATAATAGTTATTTCATTACTTTTATGTTTAAATTTTTTAAAGTAAATGGTTGTATGTCTTCCTAATTACCTCCTAATTTGATTCTTAGGCAGATGTCAAGACTCTAAGGCTTCTTCTGATTGGCACACTGTCTCCCGTGTCTTACAAACTGAAAAGCAGTGCTCATGACACGTGTAAAAATAAAATCCAGCTCCGCAAAAGTCTGTCTAGCACTCACAGCGGCATTGCAGTGTAATGGCAAGTACGGGCTCCAGAGCCCAACTTGATGGCTGCACATTTCCTAGGACGCGCTGTCCTGACTGCAGGCTGATTAGCTGCCTGACCTCAGGCCAGCAACTTCTAGAGTTTCTTGGAAAAGCACAGTGAAAATAATACTGAATTGTGAAGATTGCTTAAGATTAAATAAGAGGTCTAGCCACAAAAGAAATCCGTAATAGAAGATTTTTATTACTTCCATTGAATATGATGCACAGTTTATCCATTCTATCTTATTTTTACTTCTTCACAGGGAAATAGTAATTCTGCTTTTAAAAAAAATGAAAAGAAAAATAACTCATCTAGAGCTTAGTATTTTTACTGTTCTTTCTTCTCTCAAAAAAAAAGTAACTAGAGGGATTGGTAACAAAGGGGAAGACATGGACTTATCATAGTTTCCCGAAGTCCTGGACTTAGCACACCCTCAAGTTTATTTAATCCACACGACTAATGACCTTTTAGAATTATAGAGAAAAAAAGCAGAACTTGTAGTGGTTAGTCTTGATCTTGATCATTTCACGTAAGAATCTTTTGATGTATTGTATCCAATACATAAAATATAAAGAGAAAATTTTATATATAAAATGTTTCAGTAATATATAAAGTCTTGTGAAAATAAACCTTCTATTTTGATAATGCCAAATCCACAATCTAAAATAAAAGTTATACCAGTCAAACCTTGGATGATTCTGACACCACAGACTGAAGTTAAATGAAGTCATCATTTTATTAAATGTGAACATTAACTTTTCATAATAATATTAAAAGCAATGGGGACCTCCCTAATTTTAAAAAAGAGTGTCTTAAAGTGCCACTGCAGATAGTTGAATTTTATAAGGCATCTTTTTCTGAAAAAATCAATATAAACATGTATATTCCATCAAACTTCATTATCAGGGAGAACCTATGTCACAGAACATGTATAAGAAAGAAAGCAAAATTGAAATTTAAAGCTAGAGACACCAAGAGAGCAAGCATCCCAGTTGCAGATCCCTATACGAAGGGACGTTTCACTGCCTTAGGCCGCAGAGACACCAGTGTGCAGCGGCACCACTGACCACTGTGGGTCGGGGTCCAGCGGCCCGACCACCCTGTCAGAGGGTTTACTGCCAGAGTCACCTCCCCCTGTGGAATTTGATGAACCAAAGGCAGGGAACAGATGATAAAGCAGCAGGGATTTCCCAACATACATTGAAATACATCTTGTCATTCATCAAGTGTCCTCCATAATAATCCCCCACAGTAGCTTAACATCCAATTTAAGTCATCATAACTTAACATTGATGTGTTTTAATCTTTAATAAGATAAAATAGATCCAGTGCAGAATGTAGAGTCAGACACTTCTGGGGTTAACTTCATGCCCCAGTTTATGAGTTGTTTTTAAATTTCTGCTCTTGTTCATTCGACGAAGCTACTAAACCTTTATTAAAGTAATTGTTCCTGAAATGTAAAATGAAAATAAGCTTCATGCGGTTAATGTGAGAATTTAATTGACTTCATGCCTCACAGGAAGTGTATACTTTTCCCATTATGATGCACATTTAGGCAACACAAACCGAGGTATCCACAAATGAGCATAAGCTTCTGCACTCAGGCTTATTATTTGGGACCTTATTAGTTGCAAAATATTTAAAATATTACTTTATGAAATCTAGGCTAGAGAAGAAAGAGCTATTACAAAATCAAAGTCCACTGCCATGTTGATTTGAAGAATATCCCAAGGACGCCAAGTTTAATGAATTGATCTCAGTTTAGACTAGTCAGCTATTTACAATATGTCTCACAGTTACAAATGTCACTTTGCCTAAATCTGGCTAGAAGGAGAATGGGGCTGATCAATTTGACCAGTCAGGTTACAGGGGAAATAAGAATTAGTTCAGCTTTGCTTTGCCAAATGATGATAATATAAAGAAAAGCACTATGCTTTTCCTCATATTGCAAAGCGATGCTTTCAATAAAGATGTTTGAAACAAATTTAAAATAGATACAATCCCTCCTTGTGCCATAGGAAGTATAGCCCTCTTCCAAATGTCTGTTCTAAAAAAAATCCTTTTAAAAATAAATCAGCTCTGTTTAAAGAGTTTTAAAACTTACATTGCTACCTTCAGCTTCACCTCCATTCTTGTATGTTCCTTCTCCAGAAATAACTGCTGTTCTGTAGTTGATCTATGTCATTTCAGAATGAGTTTTTAAAACTTTTATTGCACATATAAGTATCTCTGAGCAGCATAATGTATCATTAAATAAAAAGTACAAAAATGGTTAATATACAGGAATAAATAAAAACATTAGATTTTTACCACCCAAAAGTTGGCACAATCTTACAAAAATTATTTCTAGATAATAATTTTTTTTGCTAGATGAACTTAGTCTTTTAAAGAACTTCATGTTCTAACAACTTATCCCAATTTAGAAATATCCATAACTTTTAGGTATGGATATTTTATCCACCAGATATTTTAAGTTTCTTTATTAATTAGTAAAGAAGGACAGTATATCTGCTTTATTCATCTAAGTTTTTTTTTCTTTTTCTAGTCTTACATTTTCTTTATTTCTCTTGATTTATTTCACTGATTACTTTTAATACCATGCTAAAAATATATATATTAGCAACACTCTCTGCCACGTTACATGATTAAGTCAATCGTTCCAAACCTCAATTGCTCCAGTAAAGTATGATGTTGAAGGGGCTATAGAAATAGAAACACAGAGACGGGACAAGGAAGGAGAGAGAGACAGACGGACAAGACAGACACAGAGACAGAGAAAGGATAGGGATTGTCTGATTTGCTTTGATAGATTCAGGATCTTAAACCTTACATCTGTTTATAAAAGTTTTGCTGTTCATTTTATCAGTCACAAATTGTTTGAATATTATCAGTTGTTTTTACAAGCACTAAATCATTGCTGTCAAATCAATTACATGAATTTTCTTAGATAATATTGAGATTTATATCAATAGATCTTCTATTGCTTACAAGTAAATCTCATTGTGTATCTTTTTAAAGATATTCCTGAATTCTTTCTGTGAATATGTTTATAGAAATTTGCATTTATATTGAGTGCTATTAGCATACAATTTTCCTTTTCCACTGTGATCTTCTTCTTGCTTCAAAGTTTATAGTATACTCAGAAAATGAGTTTATGAATCTTCTACTTTTTCTAATATTTGGAAAGCTTATAATTTTAGGGCTCATATCATTTTTGACATGAGATTGTCTGCAAAAACCAACTGTGTTTGGAATTCCAGGTACAGAAGAGACTAATCCAGGAAAGGCTTTGCTCATTTTAAAATTTATTTTAAAACAGGATGTTTAGTTAATTTCAAGAAGATTAACTTCTCACACAATCTTTCAAATTTAATAACACAAAGTAGTTTATTTTATTCACTTGTCATTTTTAGTTTTATTTTCCTTTTTTGATTCTTTTTGCTGTTTGTGATTTCTTTTTGCTCTTCATTCATATTGAATTTAATTTTTATTACTCTTTCAAAGAATCAGGTTTTGAATTTAATGAACTCTTCCATTTGATGCTCTTGTCTTTTTGATAATTTTGGTTATATAACTTCTATTATTATTGCCTTTATTTATTTATTTATTTATTTATTTATTTATTTATTTTTGTTCTTCTTTCTTTGGATTCAACCAGGATTTGCTTATTCTAACTTCTTCATTTGATACATTTCTAAAAAATCCGAAATGCAGAGAAGAAAAGGCTATTAACTGCCTTCGTTATAAAACAAGCAGTACTTGAACAAAAGTTAAATAAGTAAAAAAAATTAAAAAAATAAAAAATAAAACAAGCAGTAAAATCCCACAGTTAGCAAATGCTCCACAAAGCATTTTTCCTGCCGCCCCTGCCCGTGCACAGAAACTCGTCTGGAGTTTTCTTAGCTGATGAAGTTAAATGTAGTGTGCATTTTCTCATTTGGAGTTTTGTGACGGGTGAGATTAAATGTTCTGGGTAGTTTATTAGCCAAGTTTTCATCATATTTTAAAAACTAATATACAGTGTACTAGAATCTGTTTTTAATATTTTCATTAATGCAGGAAATATAGCTCTGTATTTTCCCCATAATGGCAGTCTTCATTAGTTGTTATAGTTGTTCTGTATACCTATAAATTTTTAAAATTCTTTAGAGCATGGGATTGAAATTTGGCCTGATTTTCCAAGATTGCTGAATAAAGTTCATTTGAATATAAAGTCAAATATATTTGGGAAACAACCCAATAGCCAGGGTTTCAAATATTGTTGATCAGTTTTTAAAACCCTAAGGGAGAAAAAAGTAACTGTGGAAAAATTAATAAATGATCTATAAAACAAATACATTTTTAAAGATTTTATTTATTTATCTTTAGAGGGGAAGGGAAGGAGAGAGAAAGAGAAACATCAATGTATCGTTGCCTCTCATGGGTCCCCCGCTGGGAACTGGCCTGCAGCCCAGGCATGTGCCCTGACTGGGAATCGAACCGCGATCGTGTGGTTCGCAGGCCCGCACTCAATCCACTGAGCTACACCAGCCAGGGCAGTTTTTTAATTTACAATCTAAGGGAGGCAAGGTCAGTGCCCCTGACTGAATAGACAGATATGGAATGTTTTAAAAATTATTGTGGCACACCAGTGGAAAATCACTGCTATACACTATAAAGACCACTTAGTTCACTTCACAGTGTCCAAACATAGTGAAATGAAGATCTGATCTTCCGGTTTTATAACCTATTTTGTACAGTCCATGAATAACTTTACTGCTGGCTCCACATAACCTTGGAAGTCCCTATCTCACTGATTGCCAAATGGACTGAATCTTTTTCTAGAAGAGGGATGTTAACAATGACTTGTCCCAGCTGCTTTTAAGTGAAACCCACAGGAAGATAGTAAATAGTAAAAAGAGCATTATAATCCCTCTTTTTTTTGAAAATCTTCTTTAAGGTCTCAGAGCACATAACTCAAAGAATCAAAAGCAGTTTATAGTCAAGAATGCACTATGGATGATCATTTAGCTAAAAATAAATGTGAACACCTCAAACTTATGGTAGGTATAAAAATACTTTGTAATGAGTAACTTCAAAGGAATATATACTTTGGTATCTAAGAATTTCATCTATGTGCTTATATCTTTACTACATGATTATGTCTTGATACTTTTTACTTCATTTATGTAATTAAATAAAAGAGCCAATTTTTATAAAGTAACTTATCTTCTATTTATACCTTTTTACTAATTTTCTCCATCTAATTTCCTGCTCCTAAACCAAGTGCACTGTCCTTTATTTACATTAAATTTTGCAGTAGGTTCTATATTTTCACTCCTCATAAGCAGTCTATCTTTAGTTGTCTCCAAGGAGCCACGATTTTATCTTGCCAGTCGTCTGCAGTCTTGTGGTAGTAAAGAACAGTACTTCGGCCCCAGGCACCATCAGGTCTGAGTCCCAACTGTGTTCTGAAGCCATGGAGTTGTCAGTTTTCTCTTCCTTAAAATCACGGTCACAACTCTTATTAAATTGTTGGGAGATTTAGCAAAATAATAAATATAAAGTTTGTATTACTGCCTGTGGCATATTGTCAGTACACAATAAGTGTTAGTCTGCTTCAATTTGCTAAAAATATAGGGATAAAGTTTAACTTTATTAGACTGTATTTTATGAATGTCAAAATAGTTTACATAAGAAACACTGTCAAAATACCAGTGTTAGGAAAGACAGCACATCATGACAGTAGTGAGAGACTGTGCCCTCTAGGATGAATCCCCCTTCTCCTCCTAGACGAGCTTGGAGAACTCGAGCGAGTTAGGGAGCCTCAGCGTCCATCAGTTTCTTGTTCTGTAAAAAAAGAGTATTTAAAATAAGTAGCTCATAGGTTTATTGTGAGAATTCAATTTAGAAAGACCCTTGGTACATAGTAAACATTTAAAAGCATTTCAGGTGATTCCCTTCATGGAAAGAGTGATGTGAATGTTCATTATTATAAGACCAAAGACAACGTTTCTTTTTTTAACTTAGAATTGCACATCAAATTGAGGAAATAATACATTTCTAAATTTGAGCAGTATAATAATATATTTTTAAAAAATTCAACATTATCTCAGAGTTCAGAAGATTATGTGTGATAAATGGTATCAACATTTGAAAGTCGCCATTAAAATAATGCTTGTAATATTAGCAATATATGCTATAAATTACTTTCTCTTCTCAAGAGAGTATGGTGTAAAGGGTAGGCAAAGTTATTGCTAGTATTATTTTACAACCCTACAAAACATTTTCTCTATCAAGAGATGAAATAGCAATTCTAATGTCCTCTTTAATATTCATTTTATATTTTTAATAAAGATGTAAAAAGGTACTTTATAATATATCTGGAGTTAAGTATTTTGGATTTAAGGTTAGATGAAGACTCTACATGGTTAAGATGAAATATGATTACTAATGGAATTATTGCTAATAATTCCTACACCAGCACCAACAGATTTATACACACTCACAACGCTTTCTCTCATTTTGTATTTGTAGTTGAATTAAGAAAGCTTAAGAAGTAAAGTGTAGAATAATATTGTCCAATAGAAATTGAGTGTGAAATGAACCACACAGTTAAATTTTAGGTAATTTTAAATTTTCATTATGTACATCAAATAAGCAAAAAGAAATGTGAAATTTATTTTAGTATTATGTTGTAACACAGTGCAAAATACTATTTTAACATTTAATTAAATTTAATAAACATTAAAATATTTAACTAATTCATTAAAGAATACATTTACACCAATTAATTTTTAATTTATTAAACCACATGAATATTCAATACAACTACCAATGGGGTATATTGTTTCATACAAAGTCTTCAATATGGAGTGTGTACACTTAGAACCCATCAGATTAGCCACACTGCGAATGCTCATTAGCCTCCTGTACTTGGAGGCTGGTGAGTTGGACAGCACAAATTAGGGGGAAAAAATTTCTCTGAAGAGAGGTCTAGATGTAAAGCACTCCAGGTCATCATCATCTATTCTGCCTCAATCCCGACTCCCTCGGTGGTTAGAAGGAAATTCCATTGAGGTTCTCAGTTTGCTCTTCCAACTCCCAACATTATATCTGTGAAAACAAAATCTCTAGTGCCAAAATTGGAGGAAATTTATATATATATATATGAGAAAGGCTAAACTGTACATTTATAAAGATCATATAATATCTAAACATATACAAGACTTATTCAGTAGCTTTCAGAAATGCTTCAAGTAGACAGAGACACATTTTCAGGAATATAATAGTTTACACTAATGCTCTTCAACAGTCCCAAATTCTGTTGCATGATATAATTGAGATCCACATACCCACTGGCCTTTCAGTGTCACTGTTGATATTCCGTAATCCCCAGTGTCTCAAACTCTAATACTGAATGATTTCATTGTTTGCAAACCTATTGCAGGCCTGGGAATCAACTACAACTAGCTCTGCTGACAGCAATGCAGAGAAAACAAGACTTTTCATGTGGTTCAGTGTGACTCTTGAAACAAGGGCAGCTTAGGGTTTCTTGGTACTGAGAAGTTTTCTAACATTTCCAATGTTAGGAATTCATTTGTCAAAATCTTCCAAATCTGTGTTTCTCTTGTGTCCTAAGGACATCACAAGGTTTCTGCCTGGAATCCTTCCTACTTAGCTCCTCCTCTGGAAAAGGTAG
Organism: Sturnira hondurensis; assembly: GCF_014824575.4. Lineage (NCBI taxonomy): Eukaryota > Metazoa > Chordata > Mammalia > Chiroptera > Phyllostomidae > Sturnira > Sturnira hondurensis. Next base: position 713,122 of record NW_028098001.1, on the reverse strand, counting down.
AAACTTGAAACACTCATTTAATTCTTACACTTAAGACAATTAAGGAAAGAGCCAGAAGTACAGAATCTTTATATCATTCTTCTAGAGCTCATATTTCGCCTGCAAAGCAAAATGCAGAACTAGCCTTGGAGCCTACACTCTGGATGTTAGACAGAAGGTGATTGTCTCTTCAACATCTAGATAATTTTGAGAAAGCTCATCTATTCTTTCAAAATCACACTATACTTAGAGATGTTCATGATTCAGTAAATACATATCCATTGATCTTTCTCTTAAACTCTACAACTCAGTAGCCCATTGATTCTCTGGACACATTTCCCCCACACAACTTAAAACAGGGATGACCAGCCATCCCAATTTTCAATGGACTATCCCATTTTTTATCACTAACATTTCCATATCCCAGAAAACTTCTTAATTATGGGAAACTGAAACAATTGATAATTCTTAACATGTCCAAATTTAAATATATTATCTTCATACCAATTTCTTGAAAGTCTTCGAAAGTTACCAAATCCACAGAGTCAGACATGTTGTGTAAGCAACCCTAGACTTTTTTCTTCTACCTGTATTTACTATTTTATTCATTCAAGTCATACTTACTATCAACTAAGGATTATCCATTTTAAAACGTGACAAAAATCTCCGCTTTTATGGAGTTTACATTTTATTGTGGAGAGAAAACAAAGAGAAAAATAAAATAATATGTGATTTCTCATAAATAGTGATATAAGAACAAAATAAAACAGAGTAGAGGAGAACGGAAGTACCATGTATAGATGCCAAGACTTCCTGCAGTACCCAGCATAACAAGGTATCTACCTTTTTCCATAAAATTTATGTGATTTGTGAGGAGCAAATCCCATTGCTAGATTCAAGGGGACATTATTTGTCTCAGCCAATTATGATAATCCCCAAACCCTTGCCTATGCCAGGGGATCCAAAGCTAAATCCAATTAACTTACAACGTTCTCTTGGCAACTGTGATGCCTCCAGATTCAGTCACATGGCCTAACTGACCCAGTGTGAAGGATCTACATTTCAATATCATGTGAGAAGTATTCTTCCTTTTCATTAGACTTCCAGATAGGAATATATTTTCCAGCTGCTGTGGGTAGCCATCTTGTCAGCTGAAGATGCAAACCAACACACAAACCCAAGAAAATAATTAAGGAATAGAACTGAGACTAACTCATGTCGCAGTTGTAGGCCAGTACATTTCTTAACTTTCTGTTAAGTGGAATAAGAAACAACTTCATTGTTAAAGCCATTAGCCTTTGCATTTTTGTTACTGATTATATAAATGATAGACTCTTCTATTTCAATAATTATTCATGTTAATTATTAATGAAAATAATTATTCATTTTCTTCTACCTGGATGTACTACAAAAACTATTCTTGTGCTATTTTCTTCATTCTTTGCCTAGATGACTACAAGAGCCCACGCATTTAATTATTTCTTCCTCCAACCACATCAGCCTAAGTAAGCTGCTCCTCTCTGTTTATATAATACCATAATACAGAACTAACCACACATTGCAATTTTGTGTTTATGTCAATTTTATTACATCTAAATAGGAGAAAAGTGATTAAACTATGATTAAAATCCCTTCTATTTTTAATATTAAATTCAGTTCTACAATCATGTTTTAAACTCTAAAAATTAATAGATATGTTCCTGCCCTGGCTGGTGTAGCTCAGTGGATTGAGCGTGGGCCTGCGAACCAGATGATCGAGGTTCGATTCCCAGTCAGGGCACATGCCTGGGTTGCAGGTCAGTTCCCGGCAGGGGCCAGTTCCCAGCAGGGGATGCACGAGAAGCAACCATACATTGATGTTTCTCTTTCTCTCTCCTTCCCTTCCCCTCTAAAGATAAATAAATAAATATTTAAAAAAATAGATATGTTCCTATTTTATAAGTTTTACTTGTTAATATTACACTAAGAAAAGATAAATTTTAATATTGCCTCACAGTTGCCACTTATATATTTTGATAACCAAATATAAGACCCAATGTTTCTAGTAAATGTGACAAGTTTCTGAGACACTCTAACGGGCCTATTCCCCCCATCAAGATCACTGTACCAAGGTCACTGGTAACAGTCTACTGATTGCTTAAAATGATGAAACACCTTAATTTACTCCATATGTGGAACATGGTTTTCTTAACTGGATCTTTTGCTTTTTGGTTTCATATTGGAGCCAATTTTTTTTTTGGTGTGGGGAGAGAGTTGTTCTGATTATTTCATGTATAAACTGTGTGTCTATGGGTAAAAGTTTAGCATGTGTTTATTAATTCTCACATTTACCTACTTTTACAATCAGACAATTTTGTAATATCTCTTTTTATTCCAAAAGCCTCCCTCTCGGACCAGTCTTTCCTCTTGCTTCTATCTCATGTCCTTCTCCCTTTGTGTCATCTCTATTACCGTCACATCCCTGATTACCTCCACCTCTGCTACAACTGAGTGTGTGAAAGCAGCTACAAGAAATGCATTACTAGCACAGGCCTGTAAATCACACGATCGCGGTTCGATTCCCAGTCAAGGCACATGCCTGGGTTGCAGGCCAGTTCCCGGCAGGGGACACACCAGAAGCAACCATACATTGATATTTCTCTCCTTCTCTCCTTCCCTTCCCCTCTAAAGATAAATAAATAAAATCTTAAAAAAAAAAGAAATGCACTGCTATGCTGACTATTACCCTCCAAAGTCATGGTCATAAACTGTAAAGATTTTTTTGTTTTGTTTTGTTTTAATTACTTTTCAAGTACAGTTTTCTATCTTTTATTCCCATCCCAGCCCACCCCCTGTGCTCCCTACCTCCCTCCCATTTCCACCCCCCTTAGTTGTTGTCCATGTGTCCTTTATACTAGTTCCTCTAAATCCTTCCCCTTCCCCCCTGAAATTCCCTCCCCTCTCCCCTCTGTTCTCTGTCCCCCTGTTCTCTATTTCAGTGTCTTTGGTTATATTTTGCTTGCTTGTTTGTTTTGTTGTTTAGCTTCCTGTTAAAGGTGAGACCATATGGTATTTGTCTTTCAACATCTGGCTTATTTCACTCAGCATAATGCTTTCCAGTTCTATTCATGCTATTGCAAAGGGTAGGAGCTCCTTCTTTCTTTCTGCTGCGTAGAATTCCATTGTGTATATGTACCATAATTTTTTGATCCATTCATTTATAAACTGTAAAGTCTTAAGAGATCAACAAGTCTATCACATTGTCCTAAACCCACCCACTCCTACTATTCATATAGTTATATCTTCTTTCTTCTCAAATATTTATACCTCTACCCTAATAGCTGGTGATCTTTCTTTTAACTTTCCCCCCCCAAAAAAAACCCAGAACCTAGCATATATTCACGATCAAATCTACCAAGCAATCTATATCATTATCTATACATGCAGCCCGCCATTTGGTCAAAATGGGTACTGGCACCATGTCCTGTTCCTATTTTAGGGCAATACCCTTTTTTTAAATTAAAGAATCATTTTTAATTTTGAATAACTTTACATGTATGGAAAAATTTGGATAGTACAGAGAGTTTCTCTATTACCTTATACCTGATTTCCCCAATTATTATCATTTATAGCTGTATGGTATATTTGTCACTATTAACTGACCAATATTGAGACATTATTTTAACTAAAGTCCATACTTTCTTTAGATTTACTTAGTTTTCCCAAAATGTTTTTTCTGTGTTCTTTACATTTATATTTATTTGTCATTTCTCTTTAGGCTCTTCTTGACTATGAGTTTCTCGGCCCTCCCAGGTTTTTAATGAACTTGATAGTTTTGAGGATAATTGGTCCAATATTTTATAGAATGCTCTTCAGTTGAGGCTTATCTAACACTTTTCTATGATTAGATACCAAGGGGACATAGATACTCTTAACCTGACTTATCACAGTTGATGTGGACTTCGATCATTTGTCTGGGTACTACTTGTTAGGATTCTCCACCATAAAATTACTCTTTTTCTCAAGGGCATTTGTCTCAAAGCACTTTCCTCCTCTCCTGGGTTATTGAATTTTCCTTTCTATTTATTCCTATAATGATACAAGCATGCTGTCAATACACCATCTTAAATTATATAAGTAAGAGGATGTTGTGCTGGCTCAAAGATAGACAAATAGAACACAGGAATAAAGAGCAATCTGTGGAAACAGAGTTATTTATATGCTAATTTGATATATGACATAGCTAATATTGTGCATTAGTATAGAAAAGACAACTAGAACAGTGTGTTACCCAGATTAGTTTTCATTTAAGAAAATAATTTGAATCTCTACCTTGCACTGATCATAGAAATGAATTATACATATATTGACACCTCAATATGGAAGGTAAAGTTTTATAACTTTGGGTAAAAATAAATGAGAATATTACTTTTATCTTTAAATGACAAAAGATTTCTTAAATAAAGCTGAGATCAGCACCAAAGTACTAAAGAAGCTATTTATGAATTTGACTACAACAATTCAGAATTTTTATTTTCAAAAAGGGATGACTGGCTTCTTTCACAATAAGTTATCTATTGTAAACAACTAAAAAGACTGAAAAATATTTAAAATATTAATTTTAATAACAGTATCAAAGCTGCCATGTTTGTGAAGATAAGGGTCCAAAGTCCCAGAGAAAAGTAAAAGCCATAGAAGTAAGCATGATAACCATAGAAGTAAGCAAGAAGTAACCACTTTTTCTCTGCAAGAATTCATGACTTTAAAGTTGTGGATGAGAGGCTGTGAAAGTGAACAAAAGATGTATAAAGCATTTAGCAATTTTATGGTAGCAACAAGATAGAAACCAAAAAAGCCCAACTATAAGGAGAGTTTCTGACAAACAGACTAGGTTTAGAAAAGGGCTATTTTAATGATGTCATGACTTACGTTTAAATCTTTTATCCACCTTGAATTTATTTTGTGTATAGTGTAAGTTGGTGCTCGAGTTCCATTTTTTTGCATGTAGCTGTCCAGTTCTCCCAACATCATTTGTTGAAGAGGCTATTTTTACTCCATTTTATGTTGCTGTTCCCTTTGTTGAATACCAATTGACCATAGAGAGTTGGGTTTATTTCTGGGCTGTCTGTTCTGTTCCATTGGTCTGTGTGCCTGCTTTTATGCCAGTACCAGGCTGTTTTGATTACAGTGGCCTTGTAATACAGTTCGATATCAGGTATTGTGATCCCTCCTACTTTGTTCTTCTTTCTCAAATTGCACCAGCTATTCAGGGTCATTTATGGTTCCATATAAATTTTTGAAGTGTTTGGTCTATGTCTGTGAAATATGCCATTGGTACTTTAATAGGTATTGCATTGAATCTGTAAATTGCTTTGGGTAATATGAACATTTTGATAATATTAATTCTTCTAATCCATGAACACGATATATGTTTCCATTTGTTTGTGTCTTCCTTGATTTCTTTCTTCAATGTTGTGTAGTTTTCTGCATATAGGTCTTTTACCTCCTTGGTTAGGTTTATTTCTAGGTATTTTATTTTTCTTTTTGCTATATCAAGTGGGGTTTTTTTTCTTCATTTCTGCTTCCACTGTTTCATTGTTGGTATACAAAAATACCTTTGATTTCTGAATGTTGACTTTATATCCTGCTGTTTTGCTAAATTCATTTATTAGTTCCAGCAGTTTTTTGTAGAGTCTAATAGATTTTCTATGTACACTATCATGTCATCTGCAAACAATGCCAGTTTTGTTTCCTCCTTTCCAATTTGGATGCCTTTTATTTCCTTTTTTTGTCCGATCACTGTGGCTAAGACTTCCAATACTATATTGAATAGAAGTGGTATAAGTGGACAGCCTTCTCTTGTTCCTGATCTTAGTGGAAAAGCTTTTAGTTTTTGCCCATTGAGTATGATGTGGCTGTAGGTCTCTCATATATGGCCTTTATTAAGTTGAGGAATGCTCCCTCTAGTCCCACTTTGCGGAGTGCTTTTATCATAAATGGGTGTTGTACCTTAACAAATGCTTTTTCTGCATTTATTGATATGACCATGTGATTTTTGTCTTTGCTTTTGTTAGTGTTTTGTATTATGTTTATTGATTTGCAAATAGGCAGGAAAATCTCAGATATTTCACCCAGCAATATTTTCACTGATCTGTCCCCTAGAACAAGGGACATAAAGGAAAGAATAAACAAATGGGATCTCATCGGAATGAAAAGCTTCTGCACGGCTGAAGAAAATGGCATTAAAATAAAAAGACAACCTACTGTATGGGAGAACATAACCACAAACATACATCTGATAAAATATTAACAGTGAAAGGACAGCAAACACACAATTATTAACAACCACACCTAAAACAAAAGCAAACCAAGAGGACAGCTAGATCAGGAGTGGAACCATAGAAATGAAGAACACATGGAGGGTTAGAAATAGGGGGGTGGGAGGGGGAGAAGTGGGGAGAAGGCACAGAAAATAGCATAGATGGTAGGTAGAAAATAGATAGGGGGAGGGCGAGAATAGTGAGGGAAATATAGAATCCAAAGAACTTGAGACACGTGGTTATAAACTAAGGGGGGCAGAATGGTGGGGGAGGGAGGGTGCGGGTGGAGGGGAATGAAGGGGGGGAATAGAACAACTGTAATGGTATAATCAATAAAATATATTTAAAAAAATAAAATAAAATAAAATGTTAATACCCAAAATTTATAAAAAATAGACAACTCCACACCCAAACAAACAAACAATCCAATTAAAAAATGCAAGAAGGACCTGAATAGATAACTTCTCCAGAGGACATACAAATAGCCAACAGACATGAAAAAGATGCTCAATATCACTAATCATCAGAAAAATGCAAATTAGAACTACAATGAGATATCACCTCACCTATGTCAGAGTGGCTACTATCAATAAATCAACAAACAACAAGCATGGCTAGGATGTGGGGAAAAGGGAAACTGTGCAGTATTTGTGGGAACGCAGACTGGTGCGGCCACTGTGGAAAGCAGTAAAGAGTTTCCTCAAAAATTGAAAATGAAACTGCCATATAACCCAGCAATTCCACTTTTGTTAATGTATCCAAAGAAACACAAAACACTAATTTGAAAGAATATAGGCACCCCTACGTACGTTACTGCGCTGTTTACAATACCTAAATTTAAAAGTAACCTAAATGCCCAACAGTAAAAAAGCAGTGGTACATTTACACTATGGAATACCAAAAAAAAAAAGAAGAAGAAATCTTATCTGGGACAGCATGGGTGGACCTGGAAAGTGATACGCTAATTGAAATAAGCCAGTCAGAGAAAGACAAATACCATGATTTCATATATATGTAGAATCTAATGAACAAAATAATCTAACAAACAAAATAAAACCAAATCATAGATACATAGAACAAATGGACAGCTATCAATGGGGACTTGGGAGCTTGTTGAAAAAAGGGAATAGATTGTGAAAAGAAAAACCGCACTAGACAAAAACAACAGTATGGTGGTTGCCAGAGGGAAAGGAGGCTGGGGGAGGTGGAAGAGGGCAAGTGGGGATAGGCGGTGGTGGAAAGAGGCTTTACTTTGGGTGGTGAGTGCAGGATGCTGTATGCAGATGTCTTACAGAGTTGTACACTTGAAATCTGTATGGTTTTATCAACCAATGTCACCTCAGTAAATTCAATAAAAGAATAATTACCAAGACAATCTTGAAGAAAAGAAAGAAATTGAAAAGACATAGGCAGTATGATACAGGCACGGTGACAGGTGACTATTCCAACTGAATATAATAGACTCCAGAAAGAGGTTCATGGCTTGGACATTTGATTTATGACAAAAGTGACAATACAGAACAAGGAGATAGTAAACACTTATAAATGAATGACCGGGTCTGGGTCATTTACATGACCATATAATCTCTAACTGGTACCATACACAAAATCAGTTCTAGATGAGAATATAAGAAGTAAAATAATAAAGCTTCTAAAGGATAAAGGTATTTCCAAGACCTAGGGTAGACAAAATTTCTTGAATATTACATGCAAAAAGACACTAGCCATAAAGAAAATATTGGTCAATTACATTCTTCATCAAAATAAAATACTAAAGAATGAAAGGTAAACCATAGAGTGATATACTATTTGTGCAATACACATAAACAACAAAGAAGTTATATCTGAGATATAAATAACATTTAAAAAACAATGAAGAAAGGACACATAATGTCCAAGAAAATAGGTAGGGAACTTGAACCGATGATTCACAAACGATTTCTAAATGGCCTATAACCACACAACAAGAGACTCAGTCTCATTAGTAGTCAGGAAATGCTAATTAAAACCACAAGGATTTTCTATTTCACACCCAATTAAATTTTCCACAAAATGAAGCTTCAAAGGAAAGTTAAGTTTTTATTGAAAATTAAATATCTTCTTCAATTTAGTTTGGTGATTCAGTTTACGTATATGATAATATTTCTTAGTGACCTTCATTTTCTCTTTTTTTAAAAACTCCCATGGAAAAAATGTCATCTCTCTGGATAGGTCCTCTCTGACTTTTCTATAGTATCAGTTATTGTATTATGTGTAGTTTTTTTGTGTTCTTTATTCTATGAAGTTTATTTAATTTATTTTTGGATCTTATCATTCTTCTGGCTACAATATCTTTGTTTTCTTAAATATGTGTACATTGTTTATTTATTTATTTATTTATTATTTTGTTACATCTATTTTTCTCAATTCTACCTTTGTTTTGCAAGGTCAGCTTTTCTGTAGATTTATCTTGGTCCTTCTCTTTCATAATTCCTGTTTTCCTGAATTCATAGTTTGGAAAAGCAGACCCTGTAACAGAGTTCAGCATGCAAATGATTTAAGGAGTACCTTTGGGATCAGCACTCCCAGAAAAGAAGGGAAAAAAGCAGTCTTGAGCAGAGAAAGAAGTTGATTTGAATGAAGTGTGGGCTCAAAAACAACTTTCAATCTCCCTAGAGAAAGCTCTGGAATAGAATGATTGTTTAGAATATCCCTAGTTGGGTCCACATCGTCCAACATATTGTGCATATCCTCACATCTATCAGTTACTGGATATGAGTTACCCCAGGAAAGGACATGACCTTTGGAAGGTGCTCTGCAGCTGAGGCAACAACTGAAGAGGCTGGCAGCTAAAGTGCATATAGCCCACAACCCTCCCAGCATCTGAGGTCACAAGTCCTTAACTGAAGGAGGAGTGCAGGAAGGTTCTTCAGGACATCCTCCAAATTTCACAGGTCTAGCGATCCTTTGTTTTACTCTTATGTTTAAAAGCCAAGTCATTTATTCTACAACAGATATCATCAGACTACAACCTAAGGGCCAAATCTGGCTGGCCCAGTGTCTGTTTTTGTAATAAAAATTGTTTCAGACAAAACTATGCCCGTTCATTTATGTATTGCCTGTGGCTTTTTTTATGCCATAAACAGAGTTGGTTAACTGCAACAGAGACCTTACAGCACACAAAGTCAAAAATACCTACCATCTGACCCTTTACAGAAGTTTACTGAACTCTGTTGTGGAAAGCTAGTGTGCCTTCTATTGATGTGCGCATTTAGGGCTATTTCATTTAGACATCTCCCCTGAGTGGGCATTTATAACAATCACAACTGAGTTAATGGAGAACTTAGATTTAACAACCTTTCACAATCTTAAATTATTATTATTCCCAAAAGCCCCACTGGACCTCAGGTACTCTGACCTCAGAATCTAGAGTCTTAATCACTGGAAGATAGTTGAAGAAAAGCTTCCCATTTCTCAGCAAGAGTCCATCAGGCTTTGCCTCCCCCAACCCCAACATGCCTTGTGCCAGAACATACAGCCCAATCATATAAATGGGAATCACTTTCTTTGGAGAGGAGCCCTGGGTTCTTAGGTCCTGGAATAAGTATCTAGGTACCTTTGGCTATGCATGTGTATAAGGATAAGGTGAGCATAGTTGGGTTGGAAAACAGGTATATAAATGTTCTGTATATACCTGTTTTGTCCCCTCTTTTCACCCCAAATACTCTGCACCTAATTTCTAGTTTATAAGATCTGCTAGAGCACCCTCATACCTGTTTTCTCCACCCTGTTTTAATACTTGTCATGCATTTCCATGAGCCATATTCTTCCAGAAATACACGACCTTCTGATACTCCTCTTACACGGTTATGTTTTAATTCATCTTCTCCAATTCATTGTGGTACAATAGGAGGTGAATGCCTGTGCTTAATTTGCCATTTTGATCTGAAGGCACAACTATGTTTTTGTTTGTTTGTAATTGTACAATAGCTTGAGAAGAAGGTTAAGTTGATTATAGTAGTCTATTTTGAGTTTTTAATTGATAATGAGTACTTACATTTAAAGAATATTAAGTCTATGTAGTGAGTGTTTGACACCAGTGCTATGTGGGGCCTCAGGCAAAAGCCAACTCCAGTAATACTGATCCTGCCTTTATTTAAAAGTTTGAATATTTTATTTATCATGGGTAGTCTTATATTAGGGTTTTAAAAATATTGCAGTGAAATATTTTTTTTATCTTCATTCCTGAGTTTTTGGTGTCCCTGCAAATTTTGTGCCCAAGCCAAGTGCTTTACTAGCTTCAACCTGCTTCTAACCCTTCTTGGTTTGGTCTTAGAGCTCTTAATTAGATGATATTCTCCTTCAGGGATAAGGATAATCATTTAACTATGAATACTAATGCAAGAAGAATACTGTGGAAACACCTGTAGCCAAAATGTTTATGGCATACTTTTGATGTTAGCTCATTCATCACATGCACACATTTATTCCTGTAGATTAACATATCCCCATTTCAAAGAGCCCTGTGTTAAAAGACCAAGCTACCATAGGAGGTATAGAAGCAGATAATTTATTAGGGCATCAGCAATTTGCATTATCTCAATTTTTCTTATATGAAAACTAATTGGTTGGGATTAGGAGAGAAGAGATGGGCTTTAATGTGGAGCAGATGAAAAGGAACTCTGGTAAGCATGAGGCGAGTCAGCCTTTGGACGCAGCGTTCAGTGCCAAAAATCAACAGAGATCTGGAATGGGCTTTAGACAGAGCAATATGAAAGTCTTGAAAAATAAGATATGAGAATAAGTCAATTTTCAACATTTGCCTGAGCTAATTTTCCTCACTGTAATTATATGCAAAGCATCAAATGCATTATCCTCTCCCATACAAATTTTTCTCAGTAAATGCAGATTATTCTAGCAAATGAAACATTTAAAAGAATTTGTGCATTTTATTCATGTATATTTTAACTTTGCCATTTCTAAATATGCTTCATTAAAATTATATAAAAATAGAATGCTACTGCATTAATAATATCAATAGCAGTAATCATAATAAATAAGCATTGTGTATGTATTAAGAAATGCCAAAATGATAGGCATCTTTATTTGTGATAAATGTTGGCAAGATGTAAGCAGTACATTTAATAATGGAACCATAAAATCATAACATTTTTCATGGATAAATACACAAAATAAAATTATCATTTTCCAGAAATGAAAACACTTCAAAATTATAGCATACACAGCTCTAAATTGATTCTATAAATGGATTCTAGAAAATCATTTACCAGATGATTATATTCAAGGTGCCATTCAAGCTTTCTATGTACTTTAAAGGTTGAGTCATCTATGCACAAAAATGTCAATAATAAGAAAAATAAAATACAATTTGAAGTACCTAAATGCTTGATATAACAGAAGACAAAAAATACAAGGACATTTTCTAGTTAAATAATACTGATTCACAGAAGGCAAGTTAATGTTTTAATTATTCATCAGGCTTAATGTGGTATAAGCAACTCTCAATCATCATGATCTAAAAATTATTCATCTGTATCTTGATTGCACTTTTGATTGTCATCAAATTCACCTACTTCACTCAATTTGCTCCCTGAGAGGCAACACCGTGCACGGTTCAGGGTGCAGATCGCAGAGTCAGACACCCCTGCACTGATAGCCTAGATTTGTGGTTTTAGACAAGGCACTTAACCTCTCTGATCGCTTTCTCCTCATCTGTAAAATGCATAAAAAATGGCAATTATAATTTTTAAGGTGTTTGGCAATTCAATGAGACACAATTCCTCAATCTATATGCAATCCCTGACATATAAAAGTTGCTAAATAGGTGTTAGTTATCGATGTTATAATGATAAAAGTACTTAATAAAATTAGATCACTTAAGAAAATGTTGTTAGCGTGTGCAATAGAGTATTTCACAATCAACACAACTGAAGTTACTGTGAAAATGTGTGTGTCTCTGTGTGTGCTCTCCAACCTTCAGAGCAAGCACGTGGCCTCCTAGCTGGCGGACGAGTGCCTACCACTCGACCATGCCTTTTCCTTGGGAACCAGCCTCCGCTTCCCCTCAGCTGTTCTCTGGCAGTCCATGTGGGCCAGTGCTCCCGAGGATCCACTGAGGAGGAGAAACACATGCTGCTGACACGAAACCTACGAGATGCTGATACTGAAAGATGTCACCCTATTCACAGCTACAGCAAAGATACAGAGTGGTGGTGGTATCTACATTTAGGTGAAAACTAATTTAACAACAGATGCTTTTACTCTGACTTTTTGAATAGCATTCGGCATTACAAAATGGCAAATGTTGATGTTTTTAGTTTTGCTTTAGACACATACCCTACCGAAAGAAGAATTATGACAAATTCTGTTTCACGTAATTCCCATCCAAAAAGGAAACAAAATGCATCATGTATTTATACCTGTATATTCCATAATACAAGATGTATTTCAAACACGAATAAAACTCTATTTTCATACGTCATACATGAGAATTGTTAGCTAACAATTTTCCTCTTCTGACTGAATGACGAGTGCTGTGGACTATTTCTTATTTTCTACATTTCAACAATGTTTTTCCGCCACCATCCACACCCTTCCGCTGCCAGATGCCATAAGACATGAACATATCACCATTCAGCTAAAGCGCAGAGGGCAGGCAGTGAACTGGAAGGCTAGCAAAATGTTAACCACATAAATATACTCCATCAACTCCACCAGTTCAGGAAACTCTCAACTTAAATTCTCTTTAACAGGATCTCCCAGAATATTCAAAACTTGAAGTGTAGTGTGAGAGAGAGTGAGTACAAGTTCAAAGACACAGTAGTCTTCACAATTAAGATTAAATTTTATTTTGCAAATCTCATTTAAAAGAAAATATAAACATATGATCACATAGATAAAACCCATTTCTAGACCCTAGAAAAAATCCACACAAGCGATGGTCCTAAAATGTTGTCTTGGCACTAAATCCATTATGGAAATTATGTCTAACCCAGATCTGGGCATGACACCCTACTTTCTAAACTGACCAATCAGAGTAAAGAGAAGTACTTACTATTTTTCATGTGTCAGAGAGCCTTTTCTCTAACTTCTTCATAGTGATATGAGCAAAATAGGTCTCGTAATTATGAGGAAACTGGCCAGTATAAAGTAATGCTGGCACAGTAGACATGGAAAGACCCTAAATTCTTGAAGGAATCTTCAAGAAATATTCGTATCATCCCCAGAGCTTATCCTGTCTTTGGATTTATATTTTATCAAGAAAATATTGTTTAAAGTAGATTACAGTAGAATTTTCAGTTACTTTGCACTGAATTCACCCTAATAGGTATGTACCATTAATTTACAGTATTTCTTGATGGCTTATTGTTTTTTCCCCAATATTTTTATTTAATTATTTTTCAAGTACAGTTTTCTGTCTATTACTCCCACCCCATCCCACCCCCCATGCTCCCCCTTGAATAAAGCTACTTTTACATCTTAACTCATATAATTTTCATCTATGAATTTATTCTTTTTAAAAATTATTGTAAGCTGTTGAATTTCACAGTTGTCAGAGATGGCAGGGATTTTAAAACTTTTGATATTTTTCAAGTCTGATAATAATGAGTAGTTCAAGGATACTTATGCATATGAAATAAAATTAATGTATTAGAATTTATACCAACATCCTATTCTGCATAAAGGATCACCTCACCTCAAAGAAATATTTTAAGTTGTTTAAACAAATCCAGGGGTTCTAGACTACTTTTAATGAATTCCCAAAGTTCAAAAATAAAGCTAAGCTGTTTACACAAACAGTGACATGAAAATATATATTAAAGCATTTTCTCATTGGTGAAGTAAGTGTGAAAAGTTTGCTCTTCTTAATTACACATATTTCAAGGCATAGAGCTGAAAAGGAATTTTCTTTTATTGTTTATAATAAAAAACAAACAATTCAAAAACCCATAATTCCCTTAATACTCAAAGCTCATTTAAAGTTGTGTTTCCCAACAGCTACTGTCTTTTGATTTACAATCTTTAAAGCTCTAGGAAGTCCCAAGCGGGAGACCTCAAGCACGTGGTAACTCAGTGAGAAAGAAAAGTGATTAAGGAGAAAGAAGGGGGGAAAGGAGTTTTACTTAACAATTACAAAAGAAATATAATAAAATGTGTTGTCAGAAAACGTTAAAATTCTCCGAAAGGCAAACCAAAAATCCAAAAGCAAGAAAACTGAAGAGTCAGACCCAGAGGAATACTGACTGGTTTGAATCAGTAGAAAGTTTCCCTTTACTGCGGGAAGCAGTTTACACCCTGAGGTTCCCTGGGTGGGTAAGGAAGCAGGGTTTAAAATAGCAGACAAGGCAGACAGAAGGGGTTTCATCGTCTTGGAATCCACATTTCTGTTCCATAGGCTTCACATTTCCCGAATGTTTCCTAGGTTAGGAAATTCTGAATGCACTTTTCAGGATGGCTTCAGCTTGCATTTTTTTCCCCTCATTCTCATGGCGAGACCCACTTACAGAGGCCTCCCAGGGTCTCAGAGAGAAGTAACTAGTTTGTCGTGGTTGTAGTCTCTAACCTGAAGTCATACTCATAGCTGTTTTTATGTCTACACCTTACTAAAATATGCAAATTTTTCTTCAGGGATAGTTGAATTTTATTCTTTTTATACAGGTCTTTGGCACCCATTCTAAAAATCCATGGAAGATAATGTTTAAAACCATTCTTTTTCTTCCAAAATGCTGTCTAAAAACTGTATGCAAAATGTGATTGAGTTAAAGATATTTCATGTCTCTCAGTCATTTTATAATTGTAATGTCTCTTTTATTTTTATTTTTCACTTGTTCTCCAAGGAGCTACAGTTTAGTAGTTGGACAATATAAATTATGACTGCTAAGAAAGAAATTTTTTTGTTTTTCCAAAAGCTTTTATGACTCACTGAGAATAGAAAACTTCTTTGACTTTATTCCTAAGCTCAGAGGGTTTTCAGCCTACCTTGGGAGACAAGACAATGCAATGAGAAGCCATGGAGGTGATAGCGAGGATGCACAAGCAGGTTATCTCAACAGAAAAGAAGCATGTGTGAGGGTGGGGTGTGCTCAGTGATCCCTTGTGAATTTTTTCAATTATAAAACATCTTAAGTCTGAACAAATATAAAGACAATAATATAACAAATAGCCATGTTCCCACCTTTAATTCAGTTAATAAAATTTTGAAACAAATTTAAATCATTCAAACTAATAAGAATGTTCAGATGCATATTAAATGGGCAAAAAGTGGCAAATTCCTGGGAAAAGGAGGAATACAGCGAATGGACAGCTGACTAGAGCCTTCCTATCTAATGCTAAATTGAACATACTTGTGGTTTCCTTCCTGAAACAGGTTTTTCTATCTGAATCTCTTTAAGAAGAAAAGGGGAGGCTAAAACTCTACTGAGTCTGTTGGGTTTATTTTATATCGGTCAGAAATAATCTGCATTCCAGGATCACATATTCCTGGTACACTTCCTCCCCACACAACGAATCATTTCTTCCAGAACGTTTGACAGGAAAGTGAATCAAACATCTCAGATTTCTTTTTAATTATCTACCAAAAGTATATCTCCACAGATCTACCTTGCTCATCATTCTAAACTAACCTTCTCATTAACAGAGTCTTTATAATCTTAGAGGGCTACTCAGTTATTGTGGAATAAATTTTGCAAAATAATTATTATAGAAATATATATTCATCTATATTATATTATTTTGTAAAATATTAGAAGTGTTAATGTATGTTAAATCCTTGTGATGAATATTAATAAATGTTAAATTTAATAAATTAATGTACTTTTAAATCAGCAAAAGAGGCAGAATTTTAAAATTGGAAGCCTGCCCAATTCAACCTACTCTGATATTTTTTTATTCCCATTGTTGGTATATTAAGGAGGCAGGAGCAAACAAAGTGATGAAATCTAGGCTTGGACAGAAGGGAAAATGGAGAAACACACATTTCTTTTACATTGATGGTACCAGATAGTGAACAACTAACATCACAGCACATAGAGATGGTACACGGGCAACAAAACAGCAATGAGGGATGCTGTGGTCTTATGCTCCAGTGCCAGTGGTTGTGTCTTTAGGAAGTAGGAAAAGACAGTCACTGTGATATTTCAAAGGTGTGTCAACCTAGAGGCATAAGAGCAATGGATACAACTCACTCAAGGTAAAGCTCTACCTTTGCTAAAGAAGCTGTAGGCCTGGGATGTGACTACCCACTCTGACCTGCCCAGTTAGGAATTTGTGATCAGACCATCCTGTGTAGTTACTGTTGGTCACTGAGCTGGTCAGACCTGCCATGTGGACCCTCTGTGTTTGTCAGGTTTATCGCAAAGCCTCTTTTTAGTTCACACTAGCTCAGTCATATTTAGAAATACCTAAAATAAAATATTTAATACAAAATAGCTACTAAAATAACTATTTTGTTAAAATACATTATATCCCTTAAATTAAGAAATTTGACGTTAACGTTACCAATTTATGGCAGTGTTTACAGGCAGAATAATAGGCCCGGAACAGAGGGATTTTGAACCAGTTCTGAGTTGGGGAGGCAGCAGAGACTGATTGAATCTACTTGCACAGCAGTGTGTGTGCCAGTCTTAGCCATCCACTGCAGATGGTCAAGCCTCCTCCAAACTTGGTAGGTTAGAACAACCATTTCTTAGCTGGATATTTTATAGAGTAGCAACTTGGTCTGAGTTCAGGTGGCTAGTTGTTCTGAATTGGACCAGGACCACTTATGTAGCTGCAGTTATCTGACAGCTCCACTTTGGATTGGACGGGTCAAGATGGCCTCACTCATGTCTGGCAGTGTGTGCTGGGACTTCAGTTTTCTTCTACACACACCCTTCTCCTCTTGTCAGCCAAGCTGCATTTCTTACATGACATTCTTAGGACAATGTTCCAAAAGGGAAAACCCAGAAGCTGCAAAGGGTCTTAAGGTATGAGCTCCAGAAATCATTTCACTGTCACTTCTGCCCTAGTCTGTTGGCCAAATCAAGGCCATAAGGCAAACGGAAATTCAATGGGGTGGCAGGGAGGAGAATAGATTCTACCTCATTACAGGACTAATACAAAATATTGCAGTCACTATAATTTCACTATAATCTCACTGTAATCTACCACAATGGTTGTCATATTGCTGGCAACCTTCAGATGCAAAAATAATTTCCAAGAATAATTTTCATGAGATTGGAAAATCATTGGTCAAAGTATTAAGAAAATTCAGAAAAACCTAATGGAACATTTCTTTCTTCTGTACACAAATGTAATTGTAGGATTCGTGCCTTTTTCATATTTTCAACCAATAAAAGAGTATCTGCCATACAGCAGGTTGGAAATAAGAATGTGTTAAGGGTAAAAGAATTTGAAATTCAGTTGTTTATGAATTAAAAACTACAAAGCAATTTTCATTCTTCTCTAAGCCTCTAGGTCTAAGAAACAACTTTGCTATAAAATGCTAGGATATATATTTGAATTGAGCAGTTTGAGACCTAAACATGGCAATTTTTAAAATCAGATGAGCAAGGTAGCCTTGCATATGGACAGTGTTGTTACCAATACTTAAGGCAGAGAACTGCAAATTGGATACAAATTGACGAAGTGCGTACTTCCCATTTTTATAGCAGCACCCACATTAGCATAGAAAATGTGAGGGGATTTATAGGCCACTTGCATTTCTATGTAGAACTTCTCATAATGATCATATATTTATGGCTAAGCACATTAAACTTCCAGAACTTTTCAATGAGATGCCAGTTCTGCAAGTATTTGTAATGAAAATTTGCCACTTTAAAATTCAACTGTTGCAAACCTGAAGGCTCATTATACATGGACAGAATTGTAGGTGTGTATTTACCACCTTGACAGAGTAATGATGGATGATGAGAAAAAAAATCAAGTACACAAATTAATGACCATTTTAAATCTTTCTGAGGAAAATATAATTGGTTTATTTAGGGGTAACTTAAAATATCATTGTCAGATAAAATTGTACCTCACAGTTTGTCAATCATGATGAAGATTTAGTTTAAGATACCTTCAAGATTTTAAATTAGTTTATCATGTTATTAAAAAATTATAGGGGTCTCTAGGCTAATTAGAAATATGGTTAATATAAAAATAAATATATGAAAATGCACATCACTGATTTATAGAAGCTTAGAAATAAATAAATCCTAGTTAATTGGAAATGCTAAACTGTACAATTTGAATAATGTAAAGAAAAAAATTCCAACTACTCCAATAAAGTGCAATCAACCCTCCTCAAAATTAAGGCATCATCTACAATATCATAAATTAACTGTAAAACTCACAAGTCTCTGCTCTTAAACAAACTCGACCAGTTAACATAGATACTCATTGCTTTCTTTTTTCATGAATTTTTCTATAGCAGATTCGAGTTAATAGAAACATTGTTTTGTACACTCCCTCCAAACAACTTCTATTACCAAGCAAAGGAGGAAAGTGGGGCCATGTTTGCCCCTAGGAGTCTGGCATTAATACAATGTTCCTTTAAAGTGTCCTCTCTTACTGCTTCAAGAATCACAATTCCTATAATGCCCCAGATAAACTTCTTGCCTTATCCTAACAGTAAAAAGCAACTGTCCTCGCCTTCATGGAATTACAGGCCACTTTCCACCCTGGAAGCCTTTCCTTCAATTCACATCTCTTTTAATCTAAGTCCTGCCCTGGCACATGTTCTCACAATAGCCAGAAACTCTCTCCTCTGGAATCATTTACTATTTCAACTGTATTACTTTGTGGATATTTTAAAAATATCCCAATATTTTTAAAAGCAAACTGTGATAGAAAGTTAAAAAAATTCACCTCATATGTTCTCAGCTCTATTGCCTGTATGTAAAGCCAATAACTTCAGATTAGAGTGTAGATGTATCTTATAATTTTTGTAACCTCTTAACAAATGTAATCTTTCTCTGAATAATTAAACACATAAAAATGAGCATAAGATATTGTGCGTGTACATACATATTTAAAATAAATTTCAGAAAAAAGTAAATAAAATAAAATAAATTTCAGAAAAGCAATACTCCCTCTAAATGACATTAGCAATTCCTAAATATGAATTTATTTTGAATTTAACATGTTAGAAGCTATACAAAGGAAAGGCAGGTGCAATATTATGTGTTAATAGGTTGTTACTGCTATATGTGTGAAGGCATTGAGTTGAAAAATGAAGAATGAAAGTGATGTTAGTTATGTGATCCTCCACTTGGTCCAATCCAATATCTAAAGTAGTATTCTGTAGAAAGATTGTATAAATTCTTAAACCATTCCAGTAAAGTCATGTAACTCCACCTTCCCAAACTCTTTTCCCATTTATACTTTTTCTCTTTGTGGACTTCGGCATATATATCCTTATCATAATTTTTTTTAATTATTATTATTATTTAATTCTTGTTCAAGTACAGTTTTCTGTCTTATATTCCCAGCCCTGCCCCCCAGTGCCCCCCACCTCCCTCTCATTTCCTCCCTCCACCTTAGTTATTGTCCATGTGTCCTTTATACTTGTTCATGTGAGTCCATCCCCTTTTCCCCTGTGATTCTCTCCCCTCTCCCCTCTGGACCCTGTCAGCCTGTTCCGTATTTGAGTGTCATTGGTCATATTTTGCTTGCTTGTTTGTTTTGTTGTTTAGATTCCTGTTAACGGTGGTATCATATGGTATTTGTCATAATTTTTTATAGCAAAGAGAGGTCTGAGAAGAGGTTGTTTTCCTGTATAAGCTAACTCTGTTTACTTGTTCACTCAGAAAATTGGCTCTTTTTACAGTGTTCCTGTGGTTTCCGCTTTCCCTCTGAGGCTCATAGTCAAGGGGATGAGACAAACTTGCCTCCTAATCAAACACCGGTTTCCCGTAGGAGACCAGATTGGGCACTGCCTCAGCTGCCCACTTGAGTGTTGACAGACGGATGCTGTTGGTTGACTGCATGGCCTCTACTCCATCCTGCTGCCGCACTGGAATTCCTTCATCTGCTTCAGTTCAATCTCTGCCCCGGGCGACTAAGGAGGACATGGTCCCCATTTCTAAATTCAGGGAGACATTCTGATAGATCAGTGATAATCCTAGAAATCTTATCCCCTTAACCACATTCTTAAAATTGGGCACTTTACCCAATTTGGCTGATGACATAAAAAGGAAAGTCTAGGACTGTGGGAATAGTTCCCCCTATTTATCTCTCTGGACACATACCTGGATACGACATGAGCAATGGCCCTAAACTCCCTAAAACCAGCCTGAGCACAGACACCCTGTGGAGGGCAGAGCCAAGAGGACTGCGGAAATGTGAAGCACCGTGCTTGGACACTGTGCTTCCTCTGGACTACTGTTACGCAAAAGACCATCCCTCTCTGTTTCAATAAGTCTGAAAAAGTGATTTTGCCTGTTGTAAGCAGCAGAGGGCATGTTAACAGACATAAATGAATAACCCAGTAATTTCAAGTCTATATAGTGAACTTGCAGAGTTTTCTTTTTTTTTAATCTTAATAGCAACAGTCCCCAGGAGCCTAATATCTAAAAATTAGAACCCCTTAAAGTGTCTCTACTTTTCTCTGGTTGTTCCCAAGTAGGTTTCTCACTTGATGAGTCGATACATCAGTCTTTCAACTACAGTCACTCCACAGTCTCTGTCCAGATAGGGTTCTTCTGCTCCTCATTCTGCTTGGGCAATTTCTTTTCCCTCTAAATTGCACAGAGGAACATCAACATTGACAGGACCCATCAGGAAATCAATAATTCATGCAAAGGGTATCCTCTCTGAACGTTGCCAAGGTTATCAATTCTCCAGCTGCGTTGCTGCATTCTGTGCAGCGTGGCAATTACCACTCCCTTCCTCAATTGTGTACCGTACTTGTTTCCTCATTCCCAGTACAGTTGTGATTTTGTCCAAAATAATTCTACGCATTTCTGCTTGTAAAGCCTCCTCCAAATGGTGCCCGAGAGCACGCCATGTAGGAACACAGAATGTCCCATATCACTGCTGTCATGACCTCACCTCTCTTCTTTCATAATTAAAAGGAAAATGTTGCAGTTGGGTTCATGCCACGAGGAGGGTGAGGGTGCTGATGCTGGAGGTGTTGGCTGTAGGAGCTGTGAATGACCCCCAGCCAGCATGCCTTGTTACTATCAAAAATTAGGAAAAGAGTCTTCGTGGCTGGGTGTTTTTCCCATTAAAATAGCTATTTACTCTTTCTTCTTTTTACACATGCTGCTTGCACAAGTACCGTTAGGCAATTTTTAAATCTTTCATCAATTAAATTAGATTTTTAAAACACTCAAAATAATAACACTCATGGAGCTAATTTTAATTTAAAACACTTTCTGAATAAAACCTGCCCACAAATGCTGTGTTTGTAGATGTAAGGTGGTCATAACAACTGAAGTGTATTCATTTCGCCTGGCCTACTAAATATCTTTTTATACTGAGTCAGTCACTGTCATCTCAACCCCATAGCAGTTGAACATCACAGTATTTATGAACTGAATGCAGATGAAAGCATATGCTGTCTAGGACAACCAGCTGACACCTTACTATTTATCGGGGCTAGGCAAAGCACATTAATAATGGGCCCCGCAGGGCGGCCGGGTACAAGGGGAAAAGCATATACCTGGTCTAGGAGAACATGGGTCCCATTTAGAAGAGGCCACTATTTTGCAGCTGCAGGTCACGGGTCCCAGGGAGAATTATACATGTATTGTCATACTTCTGTTTTTTCAAAGGAACATGTGCTTCTGTTTCTATGTAAAATTTTCAGATTTATTTCCATATTGACTACTTTTTCAAAATGTTTCAAAACACTACATGGAAATACAAACCAAAACCATAATGAGATGTAACTTCACACTCCTTAGGCTGTCTATATTAAATTTAACAAAAAGAACAAATGTTGGCGAGAAAGCAGAGAAATTGGACCCCATGTGCATTTCTTTTGATAATGCAAAATGGTGCAGGTGCTATAGGAATTAGTTTGGTGATTCCAAAAAAAATAACATGGGACTAACAGAATTACCATACAGTATGTACCTAGCAATTTCACTTCTAGGTGCTTATCCAAAAGTATTGAAAGCAGGGGCTTAAACAGATGTGTGTATCCCAGTGTTCATACTGGTACCATTCACAATAAGCAAGAGATAGAAATAACCCGAATGTTCATTGACAAATAAATGAATAAACAAAATGTGGCATATGAATGCAATGGAATATTAGTCAGTCTTAAAAAGGGTTGAAATGATGGTGCATGCTACAAATAGTTGAATCTTACAAGCATTATTCTAAATAAAGTAAGCCAAACACAAAATGACAAATATTGTACAATTCCACTCACATGAGGTACCTTTAGTAGTTAAAATCATAGAGACAGAATGTAGTATAGAGATTTTCAGGAGCTGGGTAAGGGTAAATGAGGAATTATTTTTAAAAAAATGGACTTTCAGTTTGACATGATGAAAAAACTGGAGGTGGATCCTTGGGATGATTGCAGAGCAATGTGACCATGCTCCATCCCACTGAGGAGCACATTTAAAGGTAATTAAAATGGTAAACTTGATGTTGTTATGTATACTATATCATTATAAAAAAAACTATGAGTGCCTAACAGAATGTGTAAGCAGGTTGGGTGTGGTCTGGGGTCTGCTGGTTTTAGTAGCAGAATTGCAGTCAAAGATTTAATGTATGGCTAACTGTCTGGAAAATTAAATAGTGAAAAAATGAATGAGAACCAAATTGTCATATACAAAGTATATGGAGTGTTTACCCTGTAGAACATTTGCTTCTTTTAAAGGTATTCAATAAGCATTTACGAAAATTGATTCCCTCCAATTATCAGATCTCTAATGAAACTAGTTAAAGTACTGCACAATCACCCCCTGATTCTGATATAACCACCTTGAGGTTATATGCAGGGTCTGGCAGAAGTTAAGGCCTGCTTGAATGTGGTTGGTAGGGTAATAATATGGGTGTTATAATATAGTTTTATTTTGAATATTTATCCTGAAATGTCACACGGTGTGCTTGAGTGTGATATTGTTATGTTACAGAATTGCATGCTTATGATTTCTTAATAAAATATTTTGTAATAAGAAGGGAGTTATTTGTGCTGGACCCTGTGTATACATCCCCTTGATGGAAATGGGGATTGATGGAACAAGTTCCAGCTTCTGATGACAGGCTCAGAGTATGCAGAGATGAGAAATGAAAAATGAGGGAGTGGGACTCAACTGCAGGTAGTGCCGCTGCAGTTGGCACATCACTTCTTTCCACCTTTTCTGATGACCTGAGACCTAGTCATCTTTGACTTTTCTCAGGCCAAGAATTTTCATGGGAATCCAACATGGGCATGTTATGGTCAGAAAGTGGTCACTAGTATTGCATCTTCTGTCTGCTACATCTTTCCAGACCGGGCTAATCAGATGATCTCTTCTGGGAATCTGAAATGTGTAATCAGTTACAAGTGCAGAGTGGTCGAGTGATTAAAACTTTGACCTAGTTTCAGAATGGCAAGTTTGAATATGGTTAGGTTGGCAAAGTAATAGCTTTTATGTGGCTAGATTGTACAAAAAATGAATTCCGAGAGATATTCTAGTAAATCATCAAGTTATAAATATGTTGGATTTTCTCTATGAAATCTGTTTTCCTTCAAAGAGTGCACATCTGTTTATGCTCCTTGCAACCAAAAGAAGGCAGTTAAGACCAAGTTCGAATAGAATCTTCAATTGAATTTTTTGACCTTGAAAGTGACTTTAGAATTTATTAGAAAAGTAAGAAAGGAAGTACCATAATTTATTTTAATTAATGTAGCACAACTAAATATTAATATTGGTTAGGCCACAGTAACTAAAACTTAAAGAGACATTACAAGAGCTTTCAAATTGAATAAAAACGTATGAAGGTATAAATATGTTAGGGTTAATAGAAGATATAAATTTTACTGTTTTTTAGACACCTCAGACAGATATCTATCTTAGATACATTATAGAATAAGTTAAAATAAAATAAAATACACTTTTCTCCTATTACTTCATCAAAGACTTAAAGACATCAAAAACTTTATAACATAAAGGTATGCAAATGTTCAAAGAAAGAAAGTACATTGTAACCAGCAGAATTCTTTGGGAAGCAATTGAACAACTCCACAGATTCTCTAGAAATGTCCGTGAGTTTAACCCAGTATTTCAATTTTGAGAAACCTTTCTTAAGGATAATGCCCAAAGTATGAAAACTTCCCTAGCAACCATAATCATCCCCAAAACAACACAGAGATCCTCAATGAGAGAACAATTTATTAATCTCTTCCCAAATTGTTTTCCACAGTCTGTTAATTATTATTATTTGAATAAAGGCTTCTGTGACCAAGATAATTTAATAGATTCTTTTAAACAAGAATGTTTACTTTAAGCCTTCTCAGAATATTAAATGCTAATATGCACCATATGTTCACAAGATATGAGATATCTGTACATCAAAGAGTTACTAATTCTGGGGCCCTGGCTGGTGTAGCTCAGTGGATTGAGCGCGGGCCTGTGAACCAGACAATCACGGTTCGATTCCCAGTCAGGGCACATTCCTGGGTTGCAGGCCAGTTCCCGGCAGGGGCCAGTTCCCGGCAGGGGCCAGTTCCCAGCAGGGGATGCATGAGAAGCAACCATACAGTGATGTTTCTCTTCCTCTCTCCTCCCCTTCCCCTCTAAAGATAAATAAATAAAATATTTAAAAAAAAAGAGTTACTAATTCTGTGGAAATTGCTTATAATTCATCTTATATTGAAAAATTAATGGTGAGGAGTTGAAAAGAGAAGATATTGAAGGTAGAACAGGAATGTGGTTTTGATGGCAAGGTAAATTTTGTGTTTTTTAAATTTTCTGTAGTATGTTTATAAAACTTTATAAACGTGCTCTGACTTGGAATCAAACCAGCAACCCTTTGGTTCGTAGATTGGTACTCAGTCCACTGAGCCACACCAACCAGGGAGGGCTTTGATTAATTTTAATATAAAACCAAGATCATTACCTAAAATAGTTCCTGGATATAAGCTCATTTCTGGAAGCTGCTAAAAGAAAATACCTAAAGAAACAACATTAACATGCACTATTTTCTGCACATGCCTGTTTGTGCATCCATTATGTATGAGTACCTTCTGAAGTAGAAAACATTTAAATTTTACTAAGAATTTCAATACACTGTAATACAAATACTTGATACTTCCTTAGCATCCAGATGTATAAAGTGCAACATAATTTAGTCTCCCCCAGTAGAGACAGACATTTTACATTTAAATAGATGCGAAGAACCATGTCTTCCGAAAGTGAATGTGAATAAACTGATTCTCAAATTGATCCTGAATCAAGACTTATTATTTGGCAGTCATGCTTTCATATTGTAATAATGATATAGGATTCATTTTATCTTTTGCTTTTTGATTCATTTGTAAACACATTTATCTCTGGTTGGGGAGGAGATAAGTTACTAGAACAGGGGACATACTAAATCATAAATATTTCTCCTTTGTTTATCCTTTAGGATAGTTGCAGGAGAAAGGCAGCGATATCATTCAAACACATTAAAATTAATTAATTACTTCCTTAATGAGTCATTAATTAAGTTATTAATTATTTGGTTAATAGTTAACTGCATAAGTTAATAGGCATTAAAATGCACATTAAAATCAAACAGGTTTGTTTTGGGGTGATGAATGTGTTCTGTAAGTGACTGTGGTATGATCCCACCTATCTGTGAATATATTGCAATCCATTGACAAGTACACTGTGAGTGGGTGAGTTGTATGATATGCAGATTTTATCTCAAACAAAGCTGTCTGGAAGAACAACACCATGAGGACTGGATCTTGAGAAGCATTCCTGGAATTTTGTGAACCGAAAAATCTCAACCTTGGAAACAAAGGCACTGCAGCATTACCACCGCTCATTTCACTCCATAGCTTATTTGTGGAGCAGCTAACTCTAAAATCATTCACTGATGAGACATCTGCTCTGGTCTTAAAGCGTTTTGTCCACGTATGTTATTGTTTTATTTAAAACCATGTAGGTTTATGTTGGTGATATTTACTTAAAACTTTTTTTCTTCTGGTCGTACTAAAGTAACTTTATTGTACTAAGACATGATATACTTTAAAAATTACTTTCAATAAAGATTGTTTAAAATATTTATAAGTGGTCTATAGCACCATGCTTCTCAAGTAACTTTTCTCCCATATTATATATCTAAAATACTCCTACTATTTCATGTTCTCAAATATGTCATTTCATGTACAATCTGCCCACCCAACATTCAGAGTACTTGGAAATCCATGCCCTGTTAAGAAGTTCTTATTAAGTTATACTTTCTCTAATGTATTGAATATATACTAATTTTTTAACCTGTGTATTAAGAATTTTATAAGCCAGCAATTACACTCTTCTATTAGGAGGAATACAACATTTTATCTGCAACATAAACACATTCTGAAATAAAGAAAATGTTTCATGATCTAAAATATAAATCATATTTTATATGATTTGAGATTCTAAATTTTCAAATCCAGTTGGTAGAAACAGTATACAGAAAATATACACAACTAAAATAAGTATTCTGGTTAGGAGACAGTTTGTCTTCTCTAAATATGCCCTTCTGTACCCTAAACTTTACGAAATAACAAGGTAAAATCCTAGATTTCTTTAATTATTAATAATTAGGCTCCCCAATTTAGCTAAATTTTACTGCTTTTATTTTTAAATATTGTATTATTTATTTGTTTGTTAGTTTGTTGGTTTAAGAGAGGGGGGAAGGGAGAGGGAAAGAGAGGCAGATCAATGTACAAGAGTTACATCAATCAGTTGGCTCTCACATGCCCCAGCGGGGGCATAGCTAGCAACCCAGGCTGGACTCAAGTGAGAAATCTTGTGGTGTCAGTCTGGTGCTCAATCCAATGAGCCGCACTAGCCAGGGCTGCACTTTCCTGCTTTTAGAAATCAAATCAACCTCAGGACAAAACCAGTGTATGAACATGCATTTTCATAAGATTGGTGGTGTAACTCTTTTGTTCTCAAAGGAATATATATATTCTGATTATATATATAATATATATATATATAATATATCCATCCTCAACTGAGGATATGTTTATTTATTTGAGAGAGAGAGTGACATCAAAGTGAGAGAGAAACATTGATTGGTTGCCTCCCATATGTGCCCTGACCCAGAATGGAACTCACAACATAGATATATGCCCTGACCAGGGGTCAAACCAGCAACCTTTTGGTGCACAGGACAATGCTCCACGCAACTGAGCCACCCAACCAGGGCAAGGAATATATTCTTAAATCTTAGTTAAAATAACAAAATAGTCTGACCTAGAGTTTTAAAATCACAGAGATTTGTGCTTTGCTGATAGTAAAGTGATTTTACAATCTGAAGAATGTTTAGCTGTCTTAATAATGGCAATTTTCCCTGAAGAAAGTTTTAAGCCTCCTAAACTCTAAGGAGTCATGATACATCTATTTCATGGTTCTTTAAATGATGGTATCAATTAAGCTTGTTTACCACTAGACTCGAGATTTGTGTGTTCATCTAGGACTCACGCTTTCTATTTGTACCTATTTATTCTTTTCTATAAAAAGATTTTATTTATTTATCTTTAGAGAGGAAAGGAAGGAGAGAAGGAAAGAAACATCAATGTACGGTTGCCTCTCGAGAGTCCCCTGCTGGGAACTGGCCCGCAACCCAGGCATGTGCCCTGACTGGGAATCGAACTACGATCATGTGGTTCTCAGGACCGCGCTCAATCCACTGAGCTACACCAGCCAGGGCTATTTGTGTCTATTTATTCTTAAGTAATCTTTAGCCCTACCCAGAATTTTATACATGCCTAAAAGAAATCCATCCTTTCAGTAAAAACATGTAGTGTACCTGTGATGGTTACTTTTATGAGTCAACTTGACTGGGCTAACAGATGCCCAGATTGCTTATAAACCATGTTTTCTGGCTGCATCTGTGAAGGTGTTTCTGACAGAGAGCATCATTTGAATAGGTAGGCAAAGCAATAACAATCAATCTCATCAACGTGATCGGCAATCACCCAATTCGCTGAGGGCCTAAACAGAGCAAAAAGGTGGAAGAAGAGTGAATTTGCTCTATTTGCTTGAGCTGGGACACCCATCTTCTCCTATCATCAGACATCAACACTCCTGGTTCTTGGGCTTTTACTCAGACTGGGACTGATATGTCTGCTTCCCTGGTTCTCGGGCCTCCAGGTTGGGACTGGAACTAAGGTACGAATTGTCCTGAGCCTCTAGTTTTCAGATTGCTTGTTGTAGGACTTCTTGGTTCATGTGATCTCAGCCTTGCATAATTGTATGAGCCAATTCCTCATAATAGATCTCTATGTACATTCTACTGATGCTATTTTCCTGTAAAACCATGACTAATATAGCACCTAATAGGTACAAAGCATACTAGCAGTAAACGTGACTAACTGCATCACTCTAAGGTAGTAGCTAAAGGTGGACAGACATCTAACAAACTCACATGTATTCAACATGTCAGGTGGTTATAAGTACTATGAAGAAAATTTGAGAAACTAATGTAATGAAGGAGTTTGTGTTCAGGTGAAGAGTGTTACTTCAGCTAGGGTGTCTGCATAGGCATGTCTGAATGAAGTTACCAATAGAAATGTAAGCTAAGAAAGTCTGAGAGAACTGCATACCAGGCAAAATGACAAATTGGAAAAAGCCTTCAGGTAGCATTGTTCAGGAACAAGAACTACAGTCCAGACAGAGGCCGGTGAGCCAGACAGAGTTTAGGGAAGAAGATCTGTTATGAGATGAATGTGTCTCCCAAATTTATGGTTCAAAGCCCCTAACCTCTACCTAAGTACCATACCTCAAAAAGTAACTGTTTGGGGTAATAAAATTTTCAAATATTGTTAAATTAAAATGAGGAAGGAAGAAGAGAAGGGAGAAAGAAAAGAAGAAGGCAAATACATTAAAAGTGTTACCTTCCCACATATTTAGCATGTATATTTTTAAGTCAAATTGATTTAATTTTAAATGATCCTAAACTGGGTAATTATCTATTCAGTAGTTAACAAGCATTTTAAATTACTACTAGAGAAATATGTACAATCTTTATTAGATAATACTTTAAACTCTTTGAATATCATTTTCATGGTAATAGATACATTTTATTTACAAACACATTTAATATGCATAAAGAAATGCAAAATAAAATTTGACGTTATTTAACATGAACTTCCATCAATAGGTGAATTTCTCAGAAATTGCATGACATGAGAATTTCTCTACCAAAGAAAACGTAATCACTCTGGACAAAATATGCAGACAACAAGTTTATTTTATTTCAATACATTAACATAAAAAAGTTAGAACACAGATGAAGTTTGAGTGTCCAGACTTATCTGGAGAGAAAGGACTGAAGGGTTTTAAGCACTGTGAGGAGCAAGAAGAAAAGTACTATAGGACAGAGGGTATTAGATTGGAGGTTGATAAATAGCATGTGTTGAGCACACTGAGTTACTTCCGAGTTAGCAAATCTTTTTTTTTTTTTTTGTAATTAGGCCATCTGTGTTTGCTAATTGGTACTTATGGAAATCAGGTTTCTTCTCACAGAGATTGGGAGATGGGAGGGGCTGAGAGGTCTCTTTCTTTCTTGATGATTATGATTCAAGGGGATGGCTCCTAGGTCCTTGAGGAAGATGTCCCTGGGTTATAAAACTGGCGAGAGTCTGGGAAAAGTTTTATATACATTTTGAAAGGCCCAGAAAGAGCTTACAATAGCAATTTTTCCAAAGTTAATTCTTTAAGAAAAGAGAGATTGAGGCCTAGAGTCAGTAAGAAACCAGTAAGAAATCTGAAGTTTAATTAGGTTGACTAATCAAGGCTATAGTGGTCAACTATATCATAGTCAGATTAAGCACTTTAGCTGAACTTATTTTATAATAATTCTATACTTAATATAACTATAATTTTAGCTTTGGGTATGTAATTTTCTTAAATTTAAGTACACCTGATAATCCTATCCACTTCTGAGTTCTTATATAACAATATTCAGAAGGAGGTACCTTCAGATAAGGGGTGGGTGGGCTTCAGGGCTCACCCTGTTTGTGACCCAAATCTGACATTTCACAGCTGTGTGCCCCTAAGTAGAAGACAACTTTTTTCCTGTAAAATGGAAATGTGAAGGGCCACCTTACACAGTCTTTAGCTTGATCAGACAAGATACTATTGTAAGATACCCAACATTCAATAGAAGACTGCCATCCAACGCCCATCCCCTCTGCTCAGTACCCATTAAGCTGTTGTAAATAAAAGTTATATTAGAAAATATAACAATTTTTACAATAGAGGAAAAAATAGCTGTTTCCCCCCTACCATTTTCTCCCTTTCTAACACGCATTATTATATCTCACATGATTGAATGTTTAGAGCAAGGGCCTTGAAGTAGTCCATTTGGGAATCCCATGCCTTAGTGTACCCGTGACTTCTGTGACCTTAATTGAACTTCTGAGCCAGAGCTCTCCATTTGTCATATATATAATAATGAAAAACATCTCTCCCTCTCAAGGGTGCTTTTGGCATTACTAAAACAAAGACTCTTTTGAAAGCACACGAGATGAAAGTACTGCTGTTATTAAATATGTGATGAATCATTTGGTAATTTATACTCTGCAGACTCTCTTGACTATCTTGACTCGAAGAAACTGTGTAATAGCAATTGAATGATTTGTTATTTCCCTCAGCATAATACCTATAACACTGGAATGGAAGTTGGATATGATCTCCCTTCTTGGCCCTATCCATAAGAAGTATTTCACTGGGACATAACCAAGGCATTTTCTTTTATAAATAAATAGTCTCTCGCCCTGGCTGGTGTAGCTCAGTGGATTGAGCACAGGCCTGCGAACCAGAGGATCGCAGTTCGATTCCCAGTCAGGGCACATGCCTGGGTTGCAGGCTGGTTCCCTGCAGGCCCACTCCCAGCAGGGGATCCACAGAAGGCAGCCATACATTGATGTTTCTCTCCCTTTCTCCTTCCCCTCTAAAGATAAATAAATAAATAAAGTCTTTAAAAAAAATAAAAAATAAATAGTCTCTCTGTGTGTGTTAAGCATTGAAAAAAGCATTGAATTAAATGTTTGAAATGTCAGACCCTTTACCTATATTAAGAAATTAATATAGGAGAGGGCTGGGAGGAAGAGAGCAAAGGGGGAAAATTGGGATAACTGTAATAGAACAACAAAATAATTTTTAAAAAGTACAAACTCCAGTTATAAATGTCTTATGAATGTATGTACAAAAAAAGAAATTAACACAGATTAGTTAATTTGTCACATGCATATTTTATACATTGATAACATATGTAGTCAATAACTTTTAAAATATACAAATGACAATAAAATAATTTTTTAAAAATACAAATGATCAAATGAATAGTGAATAAAGGCTTCCCAACATTTACAAGGTTTCCTTGCAAGTTGTAAACTTTTAGCTTGAGAAGTGAGCTTTTTGCCTAAGATGAAATAAGTTTTGATAAGAAAATTAATGTTTTAGGTAAGATTAGTACTTGCTGGAAAGAAAATGAAGCTGATAAACTTTGTAGTAGGTTATACTTAAAATACTAAATGCATTAATTACAAATGGTCCTTAACATTCTTCATGTCAAAGTTTTTAAAAAGTTGGATACTAGCTAAAAATTGTAAGTACAAAATCTAATGTGTTAATAACTATTTCAAGAGGAAAAATGTTCTAATGTGAGATAAACACAAGTTCTGTTTGCACAGAGGTGACTGGGTGTTCCAAAGGAAGAACGAGGCAATAAGGAGGTAGGTGTAGACAGTCTACAGAGTTAAGTAAGGAAAAAAATTCAAAAAACGGAAAGGGAGAGTTGGCCCATGTAAAAACCCACCTAGTTTGCTAGCTGATGTTTATCAACATCACATTTCTAACCTCCCATAGAAATTGGGAGGCAGTGCCCCTGTCTTCAAGTGTTGACTGGAACAAACTGTTCGTTTCTTTTGCCAGTCTTGACTTTTCTCAGGCAGTCATTTAAGAGAAACTAGGTCATCTTAGGCATATAGCCTTTGAGCTCCTAGAAATTATACTTGTGTTCATTCAAGTTTTCCTGGGCTGAAGTTGAGACGTAGTTAAGAAGAGGATTCAGAAGAGCCAGCATGGAGTTTGGTCAAGGAGAGAATCTCTGTCAATGGAAACCCTGAAATTGGAAGTATAGACGTAAATAATCTCTCCCTGAATTCTTCTACCATGCTCTGATTTGTAACTGAAAGGCATGAATTTATTTATTCTTCCATCAGATATTTGTTAAACAGCCAAGTTCTCTGTAAATTACTAGAAATACAAATACAGGTTAGATGTGGGTTTTGCCTCTTACTCAAGAAGTCAACAGTCTAGATGAAAGTAAAAATCATAAATAAATAATTAAATAAAATACTCTAGCTGCTGTGATAGAAGTCTGCACAAGGTATAGTACAAGCACAAACAGTCAACTCTACCTGACACAGAAAGAGGACGCTGAATATTAATAAAGGAGGTAATATTAAAGGTGAACTTTGATGATGAAGTAGATGATCTTCAGGAAGTCAGGAATATGAAAAAGTAGTGTATACAGAGAAATCAGAATGAACAAAACTGCAGATACATAAAATTTTCCAGAGTATCTTAGAAATATACAGAGAAGAATAGAGTCCACGACTAGAATAGACACTCAGAGAAAGGAGAAGCTATTTTTAAGTTAAGAAAATACAGGTAGGTGATGAAGGAAAAAAATGAACCATCATGACACACTGCCCAAAATGAACAACAGTGCACCCCAGAGTGCCACAGAAAAATCATAGGGGTGCCATAGAGCACTTTAAACTTTAGGAGGAAACACAGCAAGCAAATATATATAGGATACCATGCAGATTACCATGATTCAGTTGTTGGAAATTAACTATGTAATAAATTTTTACTTTTATTTATCTAAGGGGCTCTTTAAAGAAAATAGCTGAGGCAAGAAGGGTTCCAAGAGCCAAGAATTTTGGGCGACAGCCAGAATGACTTTTAACTCTATTTGACAAGGAGAAAACCACAATAATTTTAAGGAGGGAAACAAAATGGGCAAACTTGAATAAAGAGCTTCCAAGACAAAAGAAGTCTAAAAGAATACGCCTCCACAAAACCTGCTCTACAAGAATTACTAAAAGGGCTGCTTTAAGGAAAGGAAGGAAAAGAGAGAGACAGAGAGGAACACAGGTACATAAATGGCAATGAATAAGTACCTTTCGATAATAACTTTAAACGTAAATGGATTAAATGCACCAATTAAGAGACATAGAATAGCTGAATGGATAAGAAAGCATGACCCACACATATGCTGCCTACAAGAGACTCACCTGAGGACAAAAGACCACCACAGACTGAAAGTGAAAGGATGGAAACAAATTTTCCAAGCAAATGGACATGAAAAAAAAGCCGGGGTAGCAATCCTCATATCAGACAAAATAGACTTCAAAAAAAAGGCTATAAAGAGAGACCCAGAAGGTCACTTCATAATACTCAAGGGAAGAATCCACCAAGAAGACATTAACATCATAAATATATATGCACCCAACACAGGAGCACCCAAATATATAAAGAAAATCCTAGAGGACCTCAAGAAAGATATTGACAGCAACACAATTATAGTAGGGGATTTTAACACCCCACTGTCAAAAATGGACAGATCTTCCAAACAAAATATCAACAAAGATATAGCAGCATTAAACGACACTCTAGAAGAAATGGACCTAATTGATATATATAGAGCCATCCATCCCAAAGAAACTAAATACACTTTCTTTTCAAACGCACATGGAACATTTTCAAAGATAGATCACATGATAGGACACAAAACCAGTCTCAACAACTTCAGGAAAATAGAAATCATACCAAGCATCTTCTCTGATCACAAGGGACTGAAATTGGAAACCAACCCCACAGGAAAAAACCCAAAACACCCAAAATCATGGAGACTGAATGGTAGGCTATTGAACAATGAATGGGTCAAGATTGAAATTAGGGAGGAAATCAAAAAACTCCTTGAAACAAATGAAAATGAACTCACCACAACCCAAAATTTATGGGACACAGTGAAGGCAGTCCTGAGAGGGAAGTTCATAGCGATACAGGCTCACCTAAAGAGGATAGAAACATTTCAAACAAACAACCTAACCCAACGCCTGCAAGAACTCGAGGAACAACAACAAAGACAGCCCAGAGCAAGTAGAAGGAAGGAAATAACCAAGATCAAAGCAGAATTAAATGACATAGAGACTAAAAGCACAATTCTAAAGATCAATGAATCCAGGAGTTGGTTTTTTGAAAAGATAAACAAAATAGACAAACCTTTAAGTAGGCTCATTAAGAAAAGAAGAGAGAGGACACAAATAAACACAATCAGAAATGAAAGAGGAGAGATTACAACTGATACCACAGAAATAGAAAGGATTGTAAGAAATTACTATGCGGAACTGTATGCCAAGAAATTTGAAAACCTGGGTGAAATGGACAAATTTCTAGAAAAATATAATCTTCCAAAACTCAATGAAAAAGAAGCAGAAAACCTGAACAGGCCAATAACAGCAAATGAAATTGAAGAAGTAATCAAAAAACTCCCATCACACAAAAGCCCTGGGCCAGATGGTTTCACAGGAGAATTCTACAAAGCTTTTAAGGAAGAGCTAACCCCTATTCTTCACAGACTATTCCAAAAAATCCAAAAGGAGGGAAAACTCCCCAACTCTTTCTATGAAGCCAGCATCACCCTAATCCCAAAGCCAGATAGAGACACAACAAAGAAAGAAAATTACAGACCAATATCACTGATGAACATAGATGCTAAAATCCTCAACAAAATATTGGCAAATCGCATCCAACAATATATCAAAAAGATCATACACCACGACCAAGTGGGATTCATCCCGGGGATGCAAGGATGGTTCAATATACGCAAATCAATAAATGTAATACACGAAATAAACAAAAGCAAAGACAAAAACCACATGGTCATATCAATAGATGCGGAAAAAGCTTTTGATAAGGTACAACACCCATTTATGATAAAGGTACTCAGCAAGGTGGGAATAGAGGGAACATTCCTCAATATAATAAAGGCCATATATGAAAGACCTACAGCCAACATCATACTCAATGGGCAAAAACTAAAAGCTTTTCCACTAAGATCAGGTACAAGACAAGGTTGCCCACTTTCACCACTTCTATTCAATATAGTATTAGAAGTTCTAGCTGCAGCGATCAGACAAGAAAAGGAAATAAAAGGCATCCAAATCGGAAAGGAGGAAACAAAACTGGCATTGTTTGCAGATGACATGATAGTGTACATGGAAAACCCTATAGCCTCTACCAAAAAACTGCTGGAACTAATAAATGAATTTGGCATAACAGCGGGATACAAAGTTAATATCCAGAAATCAAAGGCATTTTTGTATACCAACAATGAAGCAGCAGAAGCAGAAATCAGGAAAAAAATCCCATTCGATATAGCAAAAAGAAAAATAAAATATCTGGGAATAAACCTAACCAAGGAGGTAAAAGACCTGTATGCAGAAAACTACACAACACTGAAGAAAGAAATCAAGGAAGACACAAATAAATGGAAACATATACCGTGTTCATGGATTGGAAGAATTAACATCATCAAAATGTCCATACTACCCAAAGCAATTTACAGATTCAATGCAATACCTATTAAAGTACCAATGGCGTATTTCACAGACATAGAACAAACACTTCAAAAATTTATATGGAACCAGAAAAGACCCCGAATAGCTGCTGCAATTTTGAGAAAGAAGAACAAAGTAGGAGGGATCACAATACCTGATATCAAACTGTATTACAAGGCCACTGTAATCAAAACAGCCTGGTACTGGCACAAAAACAGGCACATAGACCAATGGAATAGAACAGAGAGCCCAGAAATAAACCCAACTCTCTACAGTCAATTAATATTCGACAAAGGGGGCAATAACATAAAATGGAGTAAAGACAGCCTTTTCAACAAATGGTGTTGGGAGAACTGGACAGCTACATGCAAAAAAATGAAACTTGAGCACCAACTTACACCATACACCAAAATAAATTCAAGGTGGATAAAAGACTTAAATATAAGCCGTGAAACCATTAAAACCCTAGAGGAGAGCATTGGCAAGAAAATCTCAGATATTCCACGCAGCAATATTTTTACTGATACGTCCCCTAGAGCAAGGGATATAAAGGAAAGAATAAACAAATGGGATCTCATCAAAATTAAAAGCTTCTGCATGGCTAAGGAAAACAGTATCAAGATACAAAGAGAAGCAACTGTTTGGGAAAACATATTTGCCAATGATACCTCAGACAAAGGTTTAATCTCCAAAATATACAAAGAACTCACTCGACTCCACTCAAAGAAGACAAGCAACCCGATTAAAAAATGGGCAGAGGACTTGAACAGACATTTCTCCAAGGAGGACATACAGAGGATCCAGAGACACATGAAAAGATGCTCGATATCGCCAGCTATCAGAGAGATGCAAATTAAAACCACAATGAGATACCACTTAACACCAGTCAGAATGGCTATCATAAACAAAAAAACAAACAAGTGCTGGAGAGGTTGTGGGGTAAAGGGGACCCTAGTTCACTGTTGGTGGGATTGCAGACTGGTACAACCATATGGAAAACAGTATGGAATTTTCTAAGAAAACTAAAAATGGACGTGCCTTTTGACCCAGCAATTCCACTCTTAGGATTATATCCTAAGAATCCTGAAGCACCAATCCAAAAGAACCTATGCACCCCAATGTTCATAGCAGCACAATTCACGATAGCCAAGAGTTGGAAGCAACCTAGATGCCCATCGGTCAATGACTGGATCACAAAACTATGGTACATTTACACAATGGAATTCTATGCTGCAGAAAGAAAGGAGTTCCTACCCTTTGCAACATCATGGATGGAACTGGAAAGCATTATGCTGAGTGAAATAAACCAGGCAGTGAAAGATAAATATCATATGATCTCACCATTAACAGGAATCTAAACAACAAAACAAATAAGCAAGCAAAGTATGACCAATGACACTCAAATACGGAACAGGCTAACAGAGTCCAGAGGGGAGAGGGGAGAGAATCATAGGGGAAAAGGGAATGGACTCACATGAACAAGTATAAAGGACACATGGACAATAACTAAGGGTGGGGGGTGGAAAGGGGAGGGAGGTGGGGAGCATGGGGCGGGGGGCGGGCAGGGTTGGGAATATAAGACAGAAACCTGTACTTGAACAAGAATTAAATAAAAATTATATTTTTTAAAATGGGCAAACTTGTATTTTGGGGAGATCATTCTGACTGCCGTGGGAAGCATACGCTAGAGAGGTGGCATTTTGGAAGCAAAGAGACCATTTTGATATGTTGTAATCAGACAAGTAAGACACAGTGAGACGTCCAGTGAATGGCAGAGTCCATAGCTAAAGGAATTACTGCTATTACCTAGGCAAGTGGCTCTTAACTTCCTTGTTGTGCCTTTAAAATTCTAGAAGTCTTTGATAACACTCTTGAAATTATTAAATTATATTACGTATTAGTTAGCTGTTTATTTCATCAAATTTCCTTTTTTTTGTTTTGTTTTAAATTTTTGCATTTCATTCACTGTAAAGCTATTTGAACAAAGTCATCTATACTTCCACAAAGAACAATGGTCAGACACAGCATAGCATGCCACTAAATACACTGTATTTAAAATGCATGATCGATATACTACATTTTAATTTACTTTCAAAGAAAGCTGGTGTTTTCTAATTAAGAACCAGTAACTATGGACAGTCAGCCTAATGAAAGCCAATATCAGAAGTATTTCCTTAGCACATATGTCTCATACAATGTCTTCACTTTTGAATGCAATTGCTGGTTGCCCATTTACTGAAGCCTTCTTTCTACTGAAGACCTCATTTGAAGATCATTTTGTGCCTTTAGTAACCCAAGTTCTATAAAAAAAGAGAGAGAGCTCCAAATATGTTATGGCTTTACTGTTGCTTTCTCTGACCCAGGCACTCTTCTCAATATTTGACATGCATTATTTTACATAGTTTCTACACCCATTCCATGATGAAGGTGATGTTTTTATTGTCCTCAATTTACACATAAGGAAACTAAAGCACAGATACAACTGTGTTGGCTCACATGGGTAGTAAGATGGGTACAAAATATAAATTCGGATTTTATGACTCTAGAGTTTATAGTCTTAACAACTGTATCTCTCCTATGTAGGAACAATAATTAAATTTTGTATATATTTGTATTCTATTTTAAAGAACATTTTAGAGCAGTTTCAGGTTTATGAGAATATTAAGGGGAAGGTACAGATATTTTTCATGTACCCATCCCCTAAGAACAGATTCCCATCCCCTAAGAACAGATTTCCTGTTATCAACATCCCCCACCAGAGTGGCACATTTGTTACAATTGATGAACCTACATGGACACATCATAATAACCCAACATCCATAGTTTACCTTAGAGTTCACAGCTGGTGTTAGACCTTGCATAGATGTGGACAAAGGTAATGTTGTTCATCCCTTGTTAGCATCATTCTGAGTTTCGTAGCGGTAAAGTCCTCCATGCCCATCCTCTTCACTCTTCCCTCCCCATTAAGTCCTGGTAACCACTGACCTTTTTTTAAAGAATTTATTTATTTATTTTTAGAGAGGGGAAAGAAAGGAGGGAGAGAAACATCAACATATGGCTGCCTCTTAAGTGCCCCCTGGTGGGGACCTGGTCAGCAACCCAGGCATGAGCCCTGAC
Organism: Sturnira hondurensis; assembly: GCF_014824575.4. NCBI lineage: Eukaryota > Metazoa > Chordata > Mammalia > Chiroptera > Phyllostomidae > Sturnira > Sturnira hondurensis. The sequence goes on along the minus strand of NW_028098001.1, from coordinate 673,957 downwards.
TGGGAATCAATCCAGTGACCGTTTGGTTCACAGGCCCGCACTCAATCCACTGAGCCACACCAGCCAGGGCTAAGCACTGATCTTTTTAGAGTCTTCATAGTTTTGCCTTTCCCAAAATGTTATATAGTTGAAATCATACAGTGTGTAATCGGTTCAGATTGGCTCTTTTTTACTTAATAATATGGATTTAAGTTTTGTTCATGTCCATCATGGCTTGATAACTCATTTATTTTTAATGATGAATAACAATCCATTATCTGAATGTACCAAAGTTTATTTATTCATTCGCCTATTGAAGGATAACTTGGTTGCTTCCAAGTTTTGGCACTTATGAATGAAACTGCTATAAATATCCTTGTGCAGGTTTTTGAATGGACATAAATGTTCAGCTCCTTTGGGGAAATATCAAGAAGCATGATTGCTGGATTGTGTGGCTACAGTATGTTTAGTTTTGTGAAAAAACTGCCAAATTGTCTTCCAAAGTGACTGTACCCTTCTGTATTCCCACCAGTAATGTATGAAATTGTCTGTTGCTGTAAATCCTTACCAACATTTGCTGTTGTCAGTGTTCTGAATTTTGACCACAAACAGATGTGTGGTGCTGTCTGGTTGTTCGAATTTGCATCTCCCTGATGACAAATGATGTCTAGCATCTTTTCACATACCCATTGCCATCGGTATAGCTTCTTTGGTGAGATGGCTATTAAGGTTTTTTGGCTCATGTTTTAATGGGACCGTTTGTTTTCTTATTGTCAAGTTTTAAGAGTTCTTTGTATACTTTATGTATTTTGTCAGCTATGTCCTTTGCAAATATCTTCTCCCTGTCTGTAACTTATCTTCTCATTCTCTTGAGAAGTTACTTATTTTAAGCAGTAAGTTATATAAACCTATTTGTAAAGCTCTCTTTGACCTCAGTTAATGAGATAAAAGTATTATTAATTTTAGTTTATATAAAATACTATTGTAAATATAGAGAAATAAGTTAGTAAAAATATAAGCTTGATTCTTGCAGTTAGAGGGAGATGCATTCAAAAGATAGCCTCACTAGCTGCAATGCCTTGGTATCAGTGATGCAGTCCTTTAGGCTTTTGGATGAAAGAAACTTAGATTTCTCAGTTCCTTCACATTTGCAAGGTCCTGAGTACTGATTAACATTAACAAAATCATGAAACACTGAGGTCCAATTTGAATGTTAATACATGGACACCGATACATCAGCCTGGTCACCAGAAGTCTGGTGCCCACATCTGGGTTTGTCTGTTATTATATTAAGGCCCTTAAGAAAATGATTTGAAAAAAATATCAAAGGTAATTAGAAGATTGTATAGTGGCCATAATGTTAGATCAAAGAAAAGGTGAGGATCTTGGGGTATAATTCATCCATGCCGTGATAAAACTTGAATGATTACCATTTCCTTATGAGCCTGAGGTGAGCAGTGGTGGGGTAAGGTTTACAGTCAAGCAGGTGACTGTAAGCCAAGGGAAATATGTGGCATATGGTCAGGGATAAGAGAAAATTATTTCTTGGAACTACGAGTATCTAAAAATACCTATCTATGGATTAATATGTAGGTATACAGAGATGATGATTCAGGACTACAGGAGGGGATGAAGCGTGTTCGTACAATGGATACATGTTGCAGTAGAGAGTCTATCTGTTTTCCTGAAAGCATCAACAGGATTCACATTTATTTAGCCTCATGTTAAGATTCGAGCTAGAAAATATAGCATCTATAGCATCTTCACGTCATCTTCCTCTCTCTCAGCAAGTCCCCAGCACAGAAGTACTTTCATCGTTCTTACCACATAGATGTTAGGATTACATGAACGGAGAGCAAGGTGTGCAGGGGTCACCTTGATGCATAGAAGCTACAAGCTGTATTTTCTACAGATCTTTATACTGTTCAAGTTGATAGTCCTGGAACCTGCTGACAACTTGTAGCTCTCTGAGCCCAGTGCTACAGAAGCACCATTTTTCATTTTTTCTGAGCTCCACTCCTTCCAAAGAAAGAGTGCTATGGGAAAGAGAGGTCAGTCTGAAAGGTTGCATCAGATTGGGCTGATGCAAAACTTTCTCAGAGTTTCACCCTCATGACCGCAAGTTATTATTTTCACAAAATATGTTCCTTCAATGGTCTGTGATTTTTTTCTGACCAGCACAGTTTTAATATTTCATATGCAGGGAAAAGCAAGCTAGCGTACCTGTAATGACTCAAGCAAGTGCAGGTGTCCTTTTTTCTTAACATGTAAATATTGCCTAACATGCTTCATAAGTCTTTCAGTATTTTCTTATCAATTGCACAAGTCTCCCTCTCATTCACTACCACTTGTGTGTTTCTAAAGTTATTAAAGACATGTATTTGTCTGTTTAGTTCCTCTAGGACCAAATTTACATTTTTTTCTGGGCAGTCAGTTTCCATGGGGTTAATATAATTTAGGGGTTTTAAACAAGTTTCTGAAAATATCTTTTTATTCTGGGGTCATAATCAGAATACATTTCATTTTCTTTCATTTCCATATGTAAGTCCATAAAGTGCTTTATAACACCAAATATTATACCAAACAGCAGCAAATGGAACACTAAAGTAATGCTCAGCACATAAGCCACCTGTTAATAGTATACAGAAAGCAGTAGATATTACAGTAATACCTAGCGCACCAAACATTTGTTTTTATCACAGTATAATTTCCCCATCCTTCCCAACAGAACCATCTCTTCCCTATTTACTATAGATTCACAGTGACAGGGATAGTCACTAGAGGCTCCAGTAAACTCAGGATCCCTTCAGGACTAGGGGCCTAATCATTCCCAGCTATGAAGAAATAGGTTATTACTGACACTGGCTCCCACACACTAATGTAGGGGACAACCCATTTCCCCTACAGTGAAGACACAGTGTTGTTTTTTATCTGCTCAATACCCACTAACTGTATTGCAATAAATGTCACCTTCCTTTAAATTCATGGCACACATGCAACAAGGGAATGATAAGGACCACATGTCTCAGGGATATTCTGCTGTAAGTTGGACTTCTGCTAGAAGCCCTGAGCATTTCAATAGGCGCATCTCTCTGGCCTGGGCTTCTAAAACACCCAGTCTTTACTCTTAAAATACAATAGCAAGCAGGCACAGTGGAGAGCCCCTCCTGGGTGAAGATACAGCCCTTTCTCAGAGTTGTTGCCAGGTAAAATATTCCAAATGGCTTTTTATATCCTCCTGGTAATAATACAGTCCCACCATTCAGTACAAGAACTCCCACCAACCAGACAGCCAGATGTTCTGCCTCTGAGGGTTTCGACACCGACAATAAGCATGGGTAGCTCTGCAGGTGCTCCACTGTAGAGGCAGAGGTGCTACCTACTCAGGGAGACAGTGCATTCCCCAGAGCGGATCTCTGTAACATGTTTCCAGATTTCCCATTTATACTCTATCAAGGAACTTGTACAGCTCTGACTTTATTGGACTCTCTTTCTTCTATCACCCATGGCATTATGGGTAACTCCAGCCTCAGCATGATCTAATGTTCTTCAGATATAGGGGCTGTGTCTGCTGGAGTCAAATAGTGTATTGCTAACCGGCTGTCACTTGGGCTGTCCTTAGACATATTGTCGGAGAGTTTCTTAGTTCAGAAGTCTAGTAGTTGACTTTAGAAAACCTTCTAAGGCTTCTGCCTGAGACTGAAGCCTGTGTGTGTTAGTAGTGGACTTCACTAAAAGCACTGGTTATGTCAGGATTGTAAGCTCCCAGAGTATCTGCTTGAGCTACATGCTGTTCTGGACCACATTCAAACTCATTTTGTTCCTAGTCTATCTGTGTATCCAGGTCAATAGGATGGCCAAATATGGTATATATGTCCTCCAGAATCCAAGCAACCCTTCCGAGCTTGGTGCCTCTTTCTTACAAATTAAGACCTGAAGGGATGGCCATTAGCTTTTTACTGTTTGTGAAATGTCTGGAGTGGCCTTAGCCCAGATTATTCCAGAAAAAAGGCTTACTGGGCAGGGCTCTGTATCATACCAAATTATTTAATCATACTCAGCTACTCCTACCACAATACAGCTTTTAAATTCCATACCCTTCTCAGCCCGTAGTCCCAGCTTCCTTTCTGAAAGGGGAAGTATCATGATATTCTCGATTTCAAATGTCAGTAGAGAGGACACTAACTGATACCTGGAGAATATGAATAACCTTAAAGTAAGACAGAAAAAGCACATAGAATGAAAATTCTGCTGTATATACACATACTGCTTGACTTTTTTTTGAGATTCCATGTCTATGGCAGCATACAGTCACTATCAGCAGCTAAAAAATCCCTGATAGTTTTTATCATGTCTGGCACAACAGAAGTTTTGGGGGAAAGTGTTTTCTTTAACTCTGCATTTCCTCACAGGCCAGACAATAGTAAGATGGAAAGAAGTGGTGTTCAATGAGGTCACCTTATTCCATGACTTTTTAAATCAGAACTGAGATTTTCTGTTGCCCTCCTAAAAGGTGATATAGTTTATTTAGTCTTGTGAAAATTAATAGACAGAAATCTCATTTAAAATGGAGTTAGGAGGCCTCTCATGCACGTGCATGTGTCAGCTCAAACTAATGACCCCACAGTGAAAGCCTAGCTTGCATCTCCCACTGAGGTAGAAAAGCTGTATCACTTCCTATGGGAAGAACAGGTTTCTCCTCCCCCAGGAACAGCTCAGCCAATGGGAGACTGCCATAGCTCAGCCAATGAAAAGTCTCTAGACTTTAAACTTTCAGTTTCCTCCAAAGGAATCTTAACCTAAAATAGCCCTTCCCCCTAAATCCATAAAAGAGCATGTATGCAGTTCACTTTTAGTCCACATGTACAAATTACAGTTGTTTCCTGTTCCTGGATAAACCGTTTTGCTAGAGAAATAACTGGCTATCTATTTAAGGTAAACATGTTTTTGCTACAACAAGGTTAGGGCAATTGCAAGGGCTTCCACGTAGCAGATCCAATTAAAACCTGACAAAGGGCAGATGTCCCCAATATTCAGCTACAAACCAGTAAGGACAAAATCTTCAATGATGCTCACCATTGTACATCACACCCTTTCCAGTTATTTATTCAAGAGATGGGTATGGCATCATTGGATCTCTCTCACTTTCTTATGTTCTTATCTGTAGTTTTACTAGGACCACGACACCCCTGTTACAGTATCTCCACACCTCACCACCACCAGCTCCCTTTTAAGTCCTTTACTATTACCTTCTTGCTATCTGGGGATTTATAGTACGTTATGTACTGATGTCCACTTACCTCAAAGAGTCTTACCAACCCTAGGATATTCTCCTTTAACCCAAGCACATGGCCTTGGAATTTCCACTGGAAGTAGGGCAAAATATCCTAGCCTTCAAGTCAACACTCTTTGATTTCTATTGCTTCAACCTACAGAGTACATTTACCAGCCTGAGTCAGCACAGTTTGTTATTGTTCCCTAATAGCATCATTGGATTTAAATTCATCCAGGCTGGGTTAAAGGAAGCAAATCCCATGGATTCATTAAAGGAGGCGGCTGCCAGATACGGAGAAGATTTTCCTCTTTTTGACTACTCATAATGAGCTGGTAAACCTGTTAAAATGATCCATTAAATTTCTTCCTGTTTTATTCTTTGTCATAACTGCCACCTAATAATAAGACTATTTTATTCACATTTTTCTTATTTCTTTAGCTGTGCCCCCTTCCACTCTGCCTTTCCTTTACTATCGGTCTTATCAGTAATCTTGGAGATAAATCTATGTAACTCGGCCATGCAGGCATCAGATTTTCATCAGACTCTTGTCTCCACCCCTACCCAGTTTTGTTTCCTACATCACAATATTTTGACTCACAGATCTCAAAGCCAAGCCTGCTTCTGATACCATTCTCCAGCACCACAACTGTGGTATGGGTGTGAGTTGACAATCAGACTCAAGAGATGCAAGAAGGATTTAACACAATATTATGTTTACTTGTCATTATATGAGGAAATGAAGCAATACATGCAGTAGGTTCAGCATCTTTGTCTCATCTCAGAGGCTATTCAAGTACACAAAAGAGGAGGCTTCATCTGTAGCCTCACGTTCATGGACATTAATGGCTCCTGCTGATGAGAGCCAAAGTACGAATGGCTCACCCTGATACATGGAAGCCTTAGCCTCTATATCTCACCACACTTTTCTACTATAGTTATCACCATGGCCCCGTGCCAACTCACAGCACCCCTAATCCAAGGCAGATGTGTTCCACACAACAAATGAGGCAGATAAAATATTCTTCATTTATCTTAACTCTACTGTTTCCAAGGAAACAGTGCTAAGAGAATTGGAAATCACTTTGAAACAGGCCTGATATTCCGGCCCAATAGTAACCCTTTATTTACAAATGTTTAATATATACCATACTTTGCCATATATAATGCTCAACTTTTTGCCCAAATTTTTTAGGGCAAATTAGGACGGCATTTTTAAATGCCCAAATAATGACGAGCATTTTATATGGGTAGTAACTGAAATACCTTGTATCTGTTCTTGTGTTTTGTGATTATTTCTTACATAAAATGTCTTGTACCATAACACATTCAAAAATAAATGCTAAAATTCCTTTATAGTACAAAACAAGTATCTAAATATAAATAATGCAAAAATTGAATTAAAAAATTTAAACAAGATTTTTTCTGAAAGTTTGGGCCAAAAACTTGGTGTGCATTATACACAGCAAAATACTGTGTGTCTGTGTATATATATACACACATACATATAAACATATATATGCATATATACATCAATGTATTATTCATAGTTTTCTATCTGTGCTTATATTTCACTTTCATCTATTATATTATTTTTATGTAACTTTTTCTAATTTGTAATCTGTTTTATACATAAAATATTAATCCAAAGTATAATAAATAGTATTTAAATATAAATACCCAGGAAATCACCTCCCAGATTGAGAAAACAAATATTGTCTATACATCAAAAGCCCCCAGGTTATCACATCCCAAACCAACCCTTCTCAGTACGTCTTGGACCTGTTCATGTGTTTGATTTTTATGGTAATTACAACCATGTGTGTTTTTTTAAGTTTTACCACAAGGTATACGTTACTAAATCATACAGTTAAGTTTTCTTGTTTTAAATTTTATATAAATACTGTGTGCGCCCCCTTTTTTTGGCAGAGAAACTCAATATTATCTTTCTAAAATTCAGCCATCTTAGTGTTGTTGTAGCCGTAGTGTGTAGTGTTAGTTTTAGTGTGGAGGAGTAGTTACTCACTGTGTTTCCTTACTGCGCAGTATTCTATTATATGAAATACTACAATTTAGTCCTGGCCAGTGTGGCTTAGTTGCTTGGGCACAAACTGAAAGGTTACCGGCTCTATCCCTAGTCAGGGTACTTAAAAAGGCAACCAAAGTTGCTCATATCAGTGTTTCTTTCCCTCTCCTTCTCCCCACCCCCGACTCTCTAAAAATAAAAAATAAAATATTATAATTTATTTAATCCTTTCTTTTATTACTGATCACTTGTGTTATTTTAAGTTTTCTTGTAATATTCTTTGCAATCCTGTAAGGTAAGCATAATCATTTTTATTTTCAGACAAAGAGAATAATGGATAGACAGAGGAAATGTGGTTTACTCAATATCGTTTAGCTGGTAGAATAGAGCTTTAACCGACCTCTCAGTGACTCCAGAGTCCAGGTTCTTCATTTCTGCACTAGGCTCTTGCAATAAGAGATATAGACTTAAAGATAGTGGTAATTGAGGTGAGGAAAATGAACAGACTCAAGCAATTATAAGAACATAGATTCACTATGATTCAGTGATTAATTTGATGTAGTCACTGTAGGAGATGGAAAAAATCAATGATAACATCATTAATTAAGCATCTGGCTTTAATGGCAGTTGGTGGTGTCAACTACTGAAATAAGAAATACAGAAGAAAGACTCAAACTGAGAAACAGAAACAAATTTTGTACTTAAACCTACGTCCTTTGGTAAGGGCAAGACAACCTAGTGACTAATAATAATAGCTTACATTTACTGAGAACTTACAGTCTGCCAAACTGCTATAAATTCTCTATATGCATTAACTCATTTGATTCCCATACACACCCACGAGGTAGATCTTATTCGTGTGTCCATTTTGTAGGGGAAGAAACTGAAGCAGAGAGAGGCTTGGTGGTGTTCCAATGTAAGAAAGCTAGTAGGTGAAAAAAAGGTATTACCTAAGTAGCCGCTCCTAGAGCTCATGTTCTTAAGGACACAAATAAAATGTCTCTTGATAAAAGGCCATGACCAATCAGCAGTTACTTATACAGATTTGATATGTAGGTGATAGGTCTGGGCTGGAAATATGGATCTAAAAGCTGTTCGTATATACATGCCAATAAACGCTTGGAAATGGATGAGTGAGCCCTGGAGAAGGGGGTAGTGTGAGCAGTGTTGTGAGCTTCCCGTGGAACTCATTGTGATCTGGGAAAGAATGACATGTTAGAGCTGTCCAGCATTGGGATGAGTGTATGGCCCTTATATTCTGATGTCAGTGTTCTCAGTCTAAAGTGATCCTCCACCCCTGAGGACATGGGCAAAGTCTGGAGACATTTTTGAATACCATGACTGAGGATAAGGACTAGAGCTAGCTGGTGGGTAGAGGCCAGGGATGCTGTTAAACATCTTGCAATGTACAGGACAGGCCCCTACAATAAAGAATTATCCCGTCCAAATGCCAGTAATACCAAGGTTGAGAAACCTTGTCCTACACAGGTCAGTCTTGGACACAAGCCCACCAAGGAAAAGAGAGTGATGCAGGTGATGAAGCTCTTCAGCTACAAGGTGCTGACAGCACTTCTAGGAGCTGGATAAATTGTTTATTTCTACCCAGGAACGAAGCAGTGCATCTGAGCATTTGTCCTGGCTGTGGAAGGGAGATAAGGAAGCCTGCTTTGGACCACCTGCTGGGATCAGCAGTACATTAATCATACACTTTTTACTTTCTGTAATTCCAATGATTTAACGTCTGGGAGCAGCTCTTTTCAATTGGTGTGCCACAGAACTTTTAGAACATGCAATACCTGACTATGTAATCAGGCGCACTGACCTCTTTTCCCTTAGAATGTCAAATGAAAAAATGATAACAACCAACACAATAGCCATTCGATGTGAATGAATCAAAATTATGCCTATTTCCTTTCAAATCAACAAAAAATAGATTTTTGGTGTGCTGCAGAATTTTAGCAATTATGTGTGCTGTGAAATGGAAAAGGTTGAAAATCGCTCTCTCAGAATGTTACTCAATCTGGAGAGATTGCCCCTTGCCAGCCAGTTCTAACAATTAGTAAATGGTTAGCCCCCCAGACTACACCTTTTATATGCAAACCCACCAATCCAGAGCCCTCAACCCCACCACCTTCTCCCTCACTCCCAGGAGTGCTATGACCCTACCTTGATCACCCCACACTTCCATTTTAGACCTTGGGCCAGTTGCATTAACTTCAGAGCCTGCTGAAATTATTTGAAGTATGTAATCCTAAACCTGTCTACCCTGCCATGCCTGCTTCTTCCTACAGACCCACAGTAAAGGCTCCTGGCCAAGGTTTCTCTTTGGAAACTCTGCTTCCTGACCAACCCTGATGCTTCCCTGTGTGTCTGGGTATAACAAGGCACGCCTCTGCCTCTTGAGGCTTGTGAGGAGTAAACTAGCTTTTTAAAGGCAATCATCTCCTTTTTTGAATAATCATCTCCATTCCTGAATAATAAGACTTGCATTTTATTTTATTTTTTTAAAGATTTTATTTATTTATCTTTAGAGAGGAAGGGAAGGAGAGAAGGAGAGAAATATCAATGTATGGCTGCTTCTTGTGAGTCCCCCACTGGGAACTGGCCTGCAACCCAGGCACGTGCCCTGACTGGGAATCGAACCACGATCGTGTGGTTCGCAGAAGACTTGCATTTTAAAACAAGCAGGAAATTTGAATGATTAATTGATTTTTATTCAGTTTTTATTTTTATTGATAGCATTTTGAAAATAATGTCTTTGGCTACAGAAGGAGTGCAACATTTTTTACAACATCCATGCGCATTTTTAAAAATCTGCTTATTCTCCATGGTAAAAATGTGTACGCATGTGGTATTTCATCATAAACATCCTAGGTGAATTGCCCTAGTGTTATTCACTGTCTACCTTGTTGTTAACACATCCCATCTTCTGATGTTAAGCCAGAGTTTATGAGCCTTAAGCTTCTGGCAAATATTTAGTAAAGTATTCTCATTTGTCTTGCTTTGTAAACAATCAGTAATCCCTCTTGATCCATGCTAATGAGCCATGCATTGTTTATTTCCAAATAATTAACTTTCAATTTTTGTTATTAATGGCCATTATTGTTTTGTGATCTAATATAGCATGTACAATTTCAGCTTTTGTGTAACTTATTTAACTTTTCTTCAGGGCTTTTCTTGAGTGTCCAGTTTTTGTATGATCCATTGACTTTTAGAAGAAAGTATATATACTGCTTTAAAATAAATTATAATTAAAGTATTATATAGATTTTATATTTTTACTTTTCTCCTATGTGGTTCTTCAAAAGCTGGAAAATGTATCTTCAAAGCTACATTTTTCTTCTTTTCCAGTTTTTCTTTGTATAATTTTATAGCATAGTTGTTACTTTCAATATTTTGTAGCTATGTTTTAATATACAGGTTTGTGCCTCTAATATCTTCATTTTGAATGTATAATTTTTCAATATAAAATGACTAATTTTTAATGGTGATTCATTTGTCTCAAAATCTAATACTGTATAGCTGATTTTAATATTATATACTCTCTTTTTTTGCTTTTATATAATGTATCTATGACAGATCTTTTTCCTTTTCCTTCTTTTGGTCTGGCTTTTTTAAAAAAACTTTTTATTGGGAATAACACATAAAGGGACTTTTTCTTTAATAGGAGCATTTACCCCACCCAATTTCAAAAGTTTTAAGCCTGTTATAATTGAAAATCTTGTTTATTTGCTCTTTCACTTTTATTCAGATGTTTTATTGTCTATGCTATTATAGTTCTCACTTTTTCTTCCTACTCCCTCCTCCACCCAGCCCCACCCTCGCCCCTTCCTCAATCAATCCCCAAATGGTTGTCAGTGTCCACAGGTCATACCTAAACATTCTTTGGTTAATACCTTCACCGTTTTTCATTCACTCCCCTCCTTCCACTCTGGCACCTGTCATTCTGTTCCCTGGATCTCTGTTTCTGTTTTTATTTTGTTCTGTAGTTTTATTGTGTTTGTTAGATTCTATACATAAGTGAGATCATGTGGTATTTGTGTTTCACTAACTGGCTTATTTCATTTAGTATAGTACTCTCAGCATGTGTCCATCCATGCTGTCACAAAGGGTAAGAGTTTCTTCTTCTTTATTGCTATGCAGTATTCCTTTGTGTAAATGAACTGCTCATCCACTGATGGTCACTTGGGCTCTTTCCACATCTTCGCTACTTTTTTACTCTTTCCTTATTTCTCTCTTACTTACCCAATTCTTCATGGACTATGATTTAATTAATTGTGCTAATGTATAAAACATAAATCTTTTCTTAAAATTTAACAGATACATACAAGTTAAAAATAAATTTCAATAACCAATTTCACAAGTAAAGTACTGTTTTGATATCATCAGTGTAATTCTGCACATTAGTGTTATTTTACTTTGCTTCCTCCATCCCTCATTTACTTCTCAGCTGGACAGCAGGAAATTGTAATTATAATCAGAAATTTAAGGACCAGATTATTGTTGTTATTTTTCCATTATATAATCTATTTCAAGAATTACTTTGGTACTTTGTCCCATAACCTATTTTCAACATTTAATTCAGTTTATCCCGTATCTGTGTTTTTAATGCCTAATACCAGAGATTCTTTTATTACATTTTTAATTTTAATTTCTACCCTCCTCTCAACTGTCTTTCTCTTGTCAATGTATTAAATTTTCACCCATATTTTAATCTTTTGCACCAGAGTCCATATTTTCTTAAGTTGTTCTAAGGACACAAATCAGATGTTTTTTGAAAAGAGTGCTTTAAAATTCTGATATAAGCCTTTCACAAAATATGTCCTTGCAGTTGAAATACTGACGCACTCCATGTCTGTAGCATTTGTTAAAATACCCACTTACCTTTTACATGTTGTCTCTTGTGACAGTTAATTTTATGTGTCAACTTAACTGGATAAAGGGATGCACAGACATCTGGCTAAACATTATTGCTCTGTGTTTTGTGAGGTTGTTTCTGATGTGATTAGCATTTTAATTTGTGTACTTGATAAAGTAGAAGACCCTTCCCAAAGTGCGTGGAGCCTTTCTAATCCACTGAAGGCCTGGATAGAAAAAAAAAGGGGAAGGAGAAATATGCCCCTTCTTTTCTGCTTCAGTACTTGAGCTGGGACATCTCTATTATTAAACTGGAATTTATATCATTGTACCTTCTGGGTCTCAGGCCTTCATGCAGAGACTGAGTTACAACACCAACTGTCTTGGGCCTCTACTTTACAGATAGTGTATTTGAGATTTTTCGGTGTCCATAATCACACGAGCTAATTGCTCACAATGAATCTATATCTATATCTATTTCTATCTATCTACTGGTTCTGTCTCTTCAGAGAATACATCCCTCAAAAGGCAAAGCATGTGTCTGTATCACCAATTAATTACAGTTCTTTCAGTTCAAAAAACTTGCAATTGGGTAGATATCAGTTGTCTTGATTTGGGGGGTTATGAATGTTCATGTTTAACACTGTTAGAGATGTCATAGCTGGAAGTAGGGAAAGGCTTGGTCAGGCATTGATAATTGGTGGGACTCTGATGCTTGTCTCCTCACTTAAAAGTACCCTTAGCATACTTTAGCGCTCAGCCGTAACACCTAATTCAGTCATTTAAACAGAATGTATGTTTTGCCTGTAGGTATACTCTCTCACAGCTGGTATTTCCTAACCCCAACCTACATCACTGCAGGTTCTAGGACAAGCCTGACCTGTGACTTCTGGCCCAGCCTCAACACTGAGTTATCACTTATGCGACTGGTATTGTTCCAATTTTGAAATTTTAGTCTCGGTTTTATTTTTACATGTGAGTTCTGAAGACTGGGCTCTGCCTTTTCCTCTTCAGGTTCAAATTCTTCTCCTCATTACCTTCCCAGTACCTAAGGTCCTCTAGGATTACTTTGACAAAGGGAGGGGTTGTAATCTCGCCCTGAAATTCAAAGCATGCTCCCTGGTCTGAGAAGGACACTCAGCTGCCACCTGGCTGCCTCTCTGCCTCCTGCTGGAATTTCGAAACTGTCCCTCTCAGTGGGCTTCCTCTGACATTGCAGCTTTCAAAGGAGACAGCTGTTGTGATTTCTTTTCAACATTGTACTCTAATTCCCAAACGCACTTTTCCTACCTCCTGATAGCATGTTCTATATTGCCATGATGGTTAGACATGGCTCTAGGTCAGGTTTGTCCAGGATTGTTCAAACCATATTTCCTGGGCCATACCTGGGTCATATTCAAAAATGAGAAAATGTTACATAAGCAAGACATTTTTATTTCTGTGATTTGGCATTTTCTTTTCTGTCATCCAGCCAGTTCCACAGCTAGTCTAACACCAATTTAGGTACAAATCCAACATGTATTTTAAAGCTGGCCATTTCTCACCAGTTTCATTAGAAGACTCTACATCAAGTCAGCATTATCTTTTACTAGAATAAAATAGCCTTTACTGTTCTCCCCGCGTTTACTCTGGGTTCTGCCCCCATTTTCCCTGGGACCACTGAGAGGATCCAGTCTCTCCCCTGCTTCAAACCCTCAGAGCTGCCGATTGCTTTCACGTTTGCTCTTAGCCTTTCCTTTGACTCATGCCTTTATGTTCAGCTTCTTTTCTAGCTAATCTCCCTCTCTTGTTCAACATGTTCCAGCCACTCTGGACTGGTTTCTGGATTTTGAAAGCACTATTTATATTCATTTCTGTCTATAACTGACCCTTTGAACTTCACTCTTGTGGACAAATGCTAGTGAATTTATCCTTTAGGCCCCAGCACCTACTCAAGCAGGACCCTCAAAAGGTTGGTACTGACTTCCTACTAGATTACCCTGAGAACACACTATACTTTTTGTTGGTAGCATTTCTGAGTTCCTTTAAAGATGTACTTGTTTGAACATGTGTCTGACCTTGGTATTTTTCATTACCCTGTAAACTTTATGATAGTGTCTATTTGGTTCATTACTTTCTGCCTAGGGCCTAGCAGTGTCTTGTACAAGTAGAAACTCAAACATTTTGATCAATAAGTGAAAAAAATAGGTGAACGTGAAATATAAATGCTGGCAATTTACCGATAACATTAAATATTCTTATTAATAAATTATATGCCTAGTGATAGTGCCTATATGTAATTTCACACAATACCTATTGTGTTAAAAGGTAAGTTTACAAGCAAGTCTACAATATTTTCTTCATATACAGAATCAAGTAGGAAGGGAATATAGTTTAGTGAAAAGAAACAATTGATTCTGGTGACAAGTAGTAGGCCTAGGTAAGAGAGTATAAGTTCTGTATACATGCCAAAGCTTTTCCCCTAACTTTCTAAATTTTATCTCCAAAACTACTGATAAAGTAGGTTCTTGCACCTTCCATCCTCACCCCATTCTGTGCACCTAACTCTCTGACATCTATATTTCTGGTACAGAATCCAAAGAACACATGAAATTATACACAACAGTGCATGGCATCTGTGATGTCAGCTGCTCTCAAAGAGCCAGCCAGTGACCTCGTTTGGCTCCCTGTGTCTTCTCTCTTCTACCGCTGATTCCTGCTCTTCACCCTGTAAGCAGTGGTTCTGATAAGCTAATGTATAAAACTTCCAAAAGGTTTTAGAAAAAAATGCAGATTCCTGGTTTTCACCTCAGAAATTTGAATGTGGTCATTCCAGTCTAGGACCCGAACAGCTGAATTCTTAAAAAGCACAGCAATTACTGCTCATGCTGATGCCCTACAGAAAGCACACTGAAAACCGATCACCTGCTATTTTGCTGTTTTTCATCAGGTTACATGTTGTCTAAAGTTGGCGTAAGCCTTCAATTGCTTAAGGTCACTAAATTTTGTCTCTGAAGCACTTGCCTCTGAATGGGGCCAATCTCATTTAAAAGAAATAAGGTTTTCCACAAACAAGGTTTTCATCAATGTAGTATTACTTTTGACAACTCAAACATATGCATTTCAGTTAATGTTTAAAAAGCTTAAATTCTTATTCAGTTTATCTAGCTATCAATATAATGACTATAGACGTATGGATTTAATTTTTGAATTTTTGTATTTTCTCTTATTCTACCGCTTTGATAGTATAGGTTAAAATGTTGTCAAAGACCTGGCTGGTGTAGCTCAGTGGATTAAGCACAGGCCTGCAAATCCCAGGGTTGCAGGTCTGATTCCCAGCCAGCTGTCCAGGTGCCTACTAGGGAGTGTGTGAGTGGCAACCATATATTGATGTTTCTCTC
This sequence comes from Sturnira hondurensis, assembly GCF_014824575.4. Taxonomy (NCBI): domain Eukaryota; kingdom Metazoa; phylum Chordata; class Mammalia; order Chiroptera; family Phyllostomidae; genus Sturnira; species Sturnira hondurensis. The sequence continues at coordinate 658,443 of NW_028098001.1, read as the reverse complement.
CCTCTTTCTCCCTCCTTCCCCTCTCTCTAAAAATAAATACAATATTTTTAAATGTTTCAAAGAGTGGGAAAATGACTTAATAAACTTTAAATTAATTTGGAAAGAAAGTAAAACATCCATTAATTTATTTCTTTAAAATTGAATTTTAACAGTTCAAATATACAGATAAAATTAGTATTATATTACCTTTCAGCATGACTGCCATTGTGCTGGGTTACCCCCAAGAATCCCCTTTTCAATAAAAAATGATAGCAAGGTGATGTTTTAGCAAGGTAAAACTGACTAAAATATCTCTACTCATCAGAATTCTAAGAGTCAACCTGCAGGTGGTCTTGAATTTATTTTGGATGTTTGCTAGTTTGCTCCATTTAAAATCACTTTCAAGTAAAACAACTTAAAGGAATATCAGGAAGCAATTTATTGAGGATTATGTATTTATTTTAATCAACACAGAGAATTAACTCAATGACTGTAATATATCATCTGAATTCAGCTACATTCTGTGTGTTCTCCTTTTAGATGAAAGACTAAAATCTTCTTTAAGTGTGGAATGGCTCATTAAGTGTGGTATGGTTTCCTCTCTTTTTAATTAAATTTTAGTCCAAATCAATTATTATTTTTCACATTAAGTACTATTCTTCACTTTAAGATATACTACCTTATGTTCTATCTCATAATCATCTACTGTCTGGTATAATTTTTCATGCTACTAAAAATCATTATAAATACTACTACTTGTATGCTTTACAAAAACAAAATTAGAGCTATATTTCTCTAATTATCTATGTAAAAACTGAGCAGGATGTATTTATTCACTTCCTTTTAAGATGAGGAAATCAGTGTACTTTTGGTTCCACCTTCCAATTTTTAGTCATATAATTTGCATGTTTGAGACAATTTACTATAATTTTTAAACATTACTTATCTTTGCTATCAAACTTTTATATCATTTGTCTTATTTTAGATCAAATTAAAGTTATTTCACTATTTTATTTTAAATTTTAAATATTTTAATGGTCACACATAAAATTAAATGGCTTCTCATCTATTCAAAATAAGACTTTTTTCTTAATTTTAATTGAAATACAAGCTCATTGTTAAAAGAAGACTATCATAAAATGTAACAAATGGAAATTTCCTATAACATTCCAGAGAAAAATATCTTTGTGTTTATCTATTCAACATTTTTAATACATATATGTGAGAACTTTCCTGCAGGTACCTATAGCATTTTACTCTCCTTACTGTTACAGAGCTTTCTTTTCACTTAACAATCATAAATATCTTTTCATATCACTGTATATCTTTACATATTATATGGATATGTTTACAAGTATGCACAATTTATGTAACATTTCAAGCTAAAGTACAATATGCACCTATATGAATGTATCTTTCCATTAATAAAAAAATTTTATGGGAATTTGGATAGTTCACATCTATGCTATTATAAACAGTATGTGATGTCTTTATTTTTACATATTGGTCCTGTTAGTGCCCATATATCTAATTCTNCATATCACTGTATATCTTTACATATTATATGGATATGTTTACAAGTATGCACAATTTATGTAACATTTCAAGCTAAAGTACAATATGCACCTATATGAATGTATCTTTCCATTAATAAAAAAATTTTATGGGAATTTGGATAGTTCACATCTATGCTATTATAAACAGTATGTGATGTCTTTATTTTTACATATTGGTCCTGTTAGTGCCTATATATCTAATCCTAGAGAAAAAAATGCTAGAGCAAAGGCATTCACTTTAAATTTTGATACATGATTCTATAGTGTTTGCAAATGTTTGAACTAAATGTGCATGAGAATGCTGCTTTATCTGCAATTTTGATATTACATGATATCATCCAGACTTGTTATCATTTCAAATCTAAAAACAATATTTAAAATTCAGGTTTTGATTTGTACTCTGTTGATTATATGTAAAGATTAACCAGGACTGGCTACATAATTTGTAGGAACAAGTGCAAAATGAAAATCCAGCATCCTTTGTTAAAAATTATTAAGAATTTGAGGACTATGACAGCAGAGTATTAACCCAGTATTGGCCCTTCGTAACTTGGGAACCTGTATGACTCTAATACTTTTAAACTCATGGAGCTTACTGCAAGGTTGGTTTTTTAAATAAGTGGTAGTCCTTTTAGTTCAATTCTGACTAATGTCCATGGGTAGATTTCACCCAGTTTTTAAAATTCTGGTATGTTTTTTAATTAATTTGTTAGAACTTTTCATATAGCCCCATAGTCAAATTACTGAAACAGTATGAATTTTTCTTATATATATAATATATACTTTCTTACATATTTGACCTTAAGCAAAAAATATTATAACCTTTTAATAATATTTTTACCTAAGGTCAGATCTTGACTGCATTTTCTTCTTACTAAGCTGGTTATTCAATTGACCTAATATCATTGATCTTATAATGTATATTTTCCTCAGTGATTAAAAATGTCCTATTTTTCATGTGACCAGAGGAATTTAGGAGTCAGTTTCTTGGGTCTCTATTTATTTCATTGATCTGATTGATCTTTCTCCAAAACACACTATTTTAATTACTATAGCTCTACATTTCTACTTATTCTTTCTCTTAGTTTTTCTAGTTATTTTTTACTGGTTAATTTTCTAACCTGTATTTTTAAATTATTTTATCGAATTGTGAAATGGAACCCTTGGGACTTTGGTTGCAAAAAACATTGAATATGTTTATCTAGCTAGAGAAATCCAGTGCTTTTAAACATTAACTTTTCACATGTAAAAACAGGTATTTATCTATATTTATCTAAGTTTTTATTCATATGTCTCAAATGAATATAGCTTCTTCATATAAGTCCTGAACATTCTTACATTTATTCTGTTTTCAGATTTGATCTTTTCAAATGGGAATAAAAAGAAAGCTCACCATGCTGTTTGCTTCTCCAGATCTGTTTTCACCCTTTTCCACTTTGTGCTGTGCCACAGGACAAGGTTCACTGTGGACAAAATGAGTCAGGTTCCCTTGTATTCTGGCTTTGGGGTGAGGATGGGACATCATCTACTATTTTATAAGCCCAGAGACAATGTCACATGCAAGTTGCAGATAACTAATTTATGTGCTACAATATTTTGGTTCCATTTTCTTCAATCATTTTATTTCCTGGGTCTCATTTGATCATTCTCCTAGAACCTAAGTCTAAGGGTTGTCAGTGTATAAGGTTTTATTACCTATTCAATTGTTTAGCTATCTGTAAAGATGAGAGTGAAGGTTACAATCTCAAACCACAAAAATCAAGCAATTTTATTTAAAAAATTACTTCATCAGGTACCATATTCACCACCTATTACAAGAATGTGTAAAATGAATTGTTCTTTGGTTTTGTTGTGAGATAGCCACATTGGTAAGAATTTTGAAGAGATTAAACACACACACACACACACACACACACACACATTCTGTTGACCTTCTCTTTGCTGCATGCATGCGTATTTTCTCTGCATTTGTACTTTTTCACTTGTAGGCCTTCATTTATAGAATCTGGCCTAAGAGATTTGAATGTACCCTTGCATCCAGGTTTACATATCCCTTCCTCTAATGCAACTCCTTGCTTTTAGTCAACTGGCAGATCTGAGAAGCATGAAAAACAGGGTCCCTCTGGGTACTTTCCTGTCCAGCTACACTTAAATTTCTGAGCTCAGTATTCTCTGGACTTCCTCAGAAGTGAGGCCAACACCACACATCTTTAGCCCAAATCACATGAAAAACTAAGAAACATTAAAGAGAGCATTACATTTTTTTTTTTACTGAGGGAACTTTATTTTTAAGAACATTTAGAGAGCTGTGTTCTACTCCTTTTATTAGACAAACCGTTTCTTTTGACTTTTTTTCTTCATCTCATTTTTTTTATTCTTTACAGTGGAGAGGTAATTTATGGCCCGATATTTGCCCAAACAGCAAATATGATGTTTTCTGTTGCCCAACAGAAAACTATGATGTTTTCACTCTATACCTGAATATATTTTCAGGATTTTTCTAATGTTTTAAACTAGAAAGATAGTTAGCATAAATGTATTAACCCAGTATTCCAAGAAAAATTGGAAGGAGGCTAAGGCAAGGATATGCCTAGTGGGATAAATGATCTGTGCATCATTCCCTGTCTATAATTTACCAGGCTGCTATTTCAGGGACTGGCTTTCTGTGTCTCATCTTCCAATTAGCCCAGTCTTCAGTGTGCGGATACCATGTATCTTACTGACTCTTCTGTATTATTAGCAAACCATGGGGAAGAATCATAGGGCACCAGAGAGAAAAACCACCTACCACCTGTTGGTTTCTTCCTTACACAGGTTACATTCTCAAAGCCTCTCAGTGCGGATAGTTTGGAGTGCTGTGCCATTGCCTTTAACACTTTCTGCTGCAAATTGTGAAGTGCCAGGATCTTCTAGATTTATTTTTCCCTAATGTCACACCATACAATCAGAGATAAATTAATTCGGTTTCAAGTATACTGATTAGTCACGGTGTTAGAGAACAGCCACATGGGGTTCTGCTGCCTGCCACCCATAAATTCCAGAGGCAGGGGTTTGGTGAAAAAGAAAAGGAGTCTTTTATTTAAAAGCTACACAATTTTGGAAGAATAGCTGGCTTTTCCCTCAAAGCCCATTTCCTTTATAACCTTTCCACTCTTTACCAGATGATTCAAAGACGCGCCTGGAATTCTCCTCATATTTAAAATTACCAGCATTTGGGATATGCAGGTGGCTGTGGCATGATTATCCCGGTGGTTTAGCTGGTTCCCCGTCACAGTTTGACTTCAGGCATCTCTCGTGAGCCTGTGTGCGCCAGCTTCCTACCTGCATCCAGGATCCAATCCACAGCGCCCTGACTTTTCCTCTGGCCACTGCTCATTGGCCCAGTGCCTGTGCCCTCCCTCTAAGCGGTGGCTTGCCAATGCATTTGAGTGCCTGGCCAAGCAGGGCTTTTGCAGTGCAGGGACAGTCAACTGCACTGCTGTCACTTCTTGTGTGGGGACCAGGTGGTAGGGCAGGGTGACTAGGGTGCGGGGCCTATTGCCTAGCCAGTAGGTCGCCAGGGCCTTCTAAACCAGGGACTCTCAGGCCTTAACCACAGAGTGTGCTAGCAAGGGGAAAGAAAGAGAGCAAGTCTCCACATGTCCTCCATTTTAAATCGTCCACCCCCTAATCCTGCTTTTTGCAGAAGCAAGTAGGAGGGGCTTCTCCTCTGTCAAAACATTTCAGTAGTCCCGTGCATATTCTGTTCTAATTTCCTTCTGCTGAGTCACACCATGATGCTCTGAGGCGGGGAAAGCAAAAAGCAAGCTGGGCTGGTTCACTGCCAAACTAGCTTGTTTTCTGTTGCCTCAGGCAGTCTCCTCTTACTGCCCAGCCTTTCTTCTCCCAGGAAGGAAGGCTCTTTTGGGTTGCCTTGGGGATACTCCCTGCCCCTCTGTGGTCTAGCCAGATGTCCCTGTTACAATTACCTAACATTATGCATGCTTTTCACCAATGTTAAGTCCCTTTAGATATTTTGCCCATTAATTACTAGGTAATTGGGAATGTTAGGTTGCCAAAGGGACTAGGTAAGTCATTTACTTATTGAGAAGTCATCACTAAGAGCTTATTATTCACAAACATACCCTCATCAACTTTAGTTTGTCTGCAGTTCACAATGGGATTTTACTCATTGATTCAAGTGTTCTCTGCTTTCACCTAAGAATAGGTAAAGGTATACCCAAATGTTTTATCCTTAGTTCTCTCTTTTTCTCTGTATTTTCCATATCCAATTTCATCCAGCCTTGTGGCTTCAATTATTTCTACTTTGTAAATCCCAGGTCTTACTGCCTGATTTTACATTTCTCATAGGCCCTGGCTCAACCATTCAGGTGACTGTCTGCTCCTGCCTTGGATATTATGTTGATGATGCCTTTAAGTCAAAGCTACACGTCCAAAAAATGAGCTCATCACCTTCAACCTTTCCAAATTTGTTTTCTGACTTGTTCATTTATACATTTATTCATTTCTATATTTACTGAATACTTTCTTTTTATCAGGTCCTTTTGCCAGTGTGTGTTCATGAAAATGGTAGACAAGTTCACTCCACTAAGGAAGTTTGCACAGAATTAAGGGGCATGGGTGCACACAAGTCAGCAGGCAAATAGACGGCACAATAACTTTGGGACAGAATGAAGGGATAAAGGGGAATGCCTAATCCAGACTTGGGTATGAGGAAAAGCTTCTTAGAGGAAGGGACATCTGAGCTGAGTGCTAAAAGCTTAAGTGGTAATTTAGCCACAGAAAGATGAGGAGAGAGTGTTCTGGGTAGAAAGATCAGTAAGTATGGAAGTGAGGATGATCCTGGTACATAAGCCAGTCTAGGGAAGATGCCTTGGCCAGTGTGGCTCAGTTGGGTGGGCATTATCCCATAAAGCAAAAGGTTGCTGGTTTGATTCCTGGTCAGGCGCATGTCTAGCTTTGGGATTCAGTTCCCTTTTGGGGCGTGTGCAAGAGGCAACCAACCAATGTTTCTCTCTCACATCAATCTTCCTCTCACTTTCTCCCTCCCTTCTTCTCTCTAAAATTTTTAAAAAGGAAATTAAAAATTTTAAAGTAGTTTATTATAGCTAGAGCACAAAAGGTATAAAATAGTTCTAGACTGAAAAGGTAATCAACAGTCAAATCCTTAAGGTAATGTTGTATTAAAAAGTTAGTACTTTATCCTGAGGCAGAGAGAAGGTACTGGTATGTTATTAGGAAGGGAGTTACATTATCAAATGTAAATTTTAGAAAGTTCATTGGAGGTCAACCTACAGTGTGGAGGTTGCGTTGAAAGGCCAAAGGCGAGGGAAAGATCAGTTAGAATCAAATGACAGGTGATGAAGTCTTTGATCAAAGTAGTGACATCAGAAATAGAAAAAAGCTAAGATTCTTATATTTTGAAAGACTTGGTGATTTCTTTGATTGGGGCCTTAGGAGGGAAAAAAAGATAAACTTTCTGGCTTGAGCACAGGGTTGTGTAAGGATATCTTTTGGGCAAGTCTGACTTAGGTCTTCTGAATATTATCAGTCCCCAAAGTAAAGATATTATTATCCCCTCTGCCTAGTTAATATTACAACATGGGTTTCAGAATTTTTTTAAAAAGAGCATTTAAAAATGCTTTGAAAATTGTAGACTGTAAACAACTAAAATATAAAAATCTATTATATATACGTATTGTTATAACTAATGGCAGGAGTAGTTATGCTATAGCAGGCAGTGAGACAGAAATAAGCAGAGCAAGAATGATAGGCCATACAAAGAAAGACTCCAGGGCAGAAAGCCTTGAGGATCTAGCAATGGTAAAAATGGGAAAACAAGTATTGCAGGATGGGACCTCACCCCAAGGTGACCTTTATTCTGCTAGCATAGCACTGGTCATGCAGTTTAGAGCCTCTGACCTTTCATATTGCTGGTCATGCAGTATGGTCCCTCCCCTGATTTTGTGTACCCTGCTGTGTCATTAGTTATGTGGTAGACCCCCTTGGAGGAGGAACAAGGGGGTCAGAGTAGCCTCATACGACTCCCATTCAAGCCCTTGCATAACCACTCCCCGAAGCATTAAGCCCTCAGGATTATGAGGTTCTCATTCTCATCAAATAATCTTAGGAACAAAGCCTCGGGTTCATTGACCACATAGACAAGTTTTGGTCAAACTAGGGATAATAACATCTGGGCCTCAGTTGTGTTTTATCTCCAAGCCCAGAAAAGTACCAAAACCAAATGAAGCAATAGCATGCCTGACATCAGGACCGGCTGCAGTGACTAATGACCCCCTGCCCTAGAGCTGACCAATCAGTAGAGACCACCACCCTGAAAGGAACACCTAGAAAGCTGATAATTAGTTTATTGAGATCCTCCCCTGAAACTTCCCCTGAAGTCCCCACCTTTAGAGAACAGATAAAACCCCTTAAAAAGAAGAACACAGCTCTCTCTCTCTAGAGCACACTTGTGCCTTCTCTCCTCAGGCAGCTGTCTCTCTTCATAGCACATCTGTGTCTTTTCTCCCCCTTCTTTCCTTCAAGGCAGGTGGACTTGCCCTCCTCCTAAGCTCCAAGGGCCCTTCTTTTGCCTCCGAGGCTTGTTTCCTGAGTCCCTACTGCCCAGCTGGCTCACCACTTCTATGGCTCACTTCTTCTACTTCTATGACCTTCTAAATAAACTTTCACTTAATAGCTGAGTTCTTGGCTCTGAATTCATTCTTAACAAAACTCAGGATCAAGGTCTAACCTCACTGATAACATTTGCTGCCATTCACTGTTATAGATAGCAATGAGTGAGTAGAGCAATGAATCTGCATCAAATTTTGGATTAAGCTTGAACATTCCTCCACAGAAACTATTTGGATGATTAAGAAGGCCGCAGTTATGGGCAACTGGTGACTGGCAGCTTCATCATGACAATGCACCTGCTCATGTATTACATCTTCTACAGAGTTTTTTTAGAAACATCAAATCACCCAGGGGACTCAGGCCCCCTATAGCCCAGATTTGGTGCCCTGCAACTTCTAGCTTTTCCCAAAACAGAAATCACATTTGAAAGGGAAGGGAATTCAGACTGTCAATGAGATTCAGGAAAATACCAAGGGGCAGCCAATGATGACTGGGAAAACTGTGAGATCCCAAGGAGCCTACTTTGAAGGGGACTGAAGTGTCATTGTCCTATGTACAATGTTTCTTGTATCTTGTATCTGCTTCAATAAATGTCTATTTTTCATAGTACATGGTAGGATACTTTCTAAACAAACCTCATATGTAAAAACCAAAACCCCAGTTCCAAAAAATAACCACTATTAAAAGTGTTTGGTATGCTTATTTTTAGAAATTTGTTCTGTGGGCACACATATTTATTTTTGTTGTTACTAATGCTTTCTATGCCTGTCTCTTTTCTTACCTCTGTATTTGTATGTTTGCACATATGCATGCATGTAGCTACATGTACATGTGGATATTGTGGTAGGCAGAATAATAGGCCCCCAAAGATGTCCACACCTTACTCTCCAGAACTTCTGAATATGGTACTTTATGCAACAAAAGGCAATTTGCAGATTCAATTAAGGTTAAGGATTCTGAGGTGGAGCTATTTTCATGAATTATGCACCTGGGCCCAATATAACTTCATGAGTTCTCAAAAGTAAAGGAGGAAGCAGGCGAGTGGGCCAGAGGAATGTGACCTGAGAACATGACCTGCTTCTGCTGGGTCTGGTAAGGATGGAAGCCATAAGCCAAATGATGCCATGGCCTCTAAAAACTGCAAACTGGCCTCTGTTTACTGCCAGCACGAAAACGCAGACCTCGCCCTGGCCTCAGCTGGTTGGTCATTGTCCCAGAAAGCAAAATGTGGCTGGTTCAATTCCCAGTCAGATCAGATGCCTGGGTTGCAGGCCCATCTTTCTGTGGGGACTCACACAAGAGGCAACTAATGGATGTTTCTCTCACATGGCGTTTCTCTCCATCTCTTTCTTTCTCCCTTCCCTTCTCTCTAAAAATAAATAAAATCCTTAAAATACCTTAAAAATACAGACCTCAATCGCGTAACTCTAAGACAATGAATTCTGCTAGCAAACTGAATGAGCGACAAACAGAATCTCCTCTGCAGCCTCTAGAAATGAAGGCAGCCTCCTGGCACCTTGATTTTAGCCAAAGGATACACAAGTCTGACTTCGAAACTACTGAACAGTGAGACAAGCTATTTGTGTTGCTTAAGCCACTAATATTGTGATAATTCCATAGAACAGTAATAGAAAACGAATATAGACATGAATATAGTTCTATAGTTATGCACATAATTTTACTTTATTAAAAATATATGCATGTGTATACCTGAAATGTTATTAATCAATGCTATTCCAATAAATTTAATAGGAAAATACACATGAATGCCTCTTTATGTCATTACAAAGAAAACTCACTTCTGTGCACAGCTTTGTGCATTATAAGTATAATTTTGTAGGAGAAATTGTTAAAGCTAAAATAGCTCACATGAAGAGTAGATGCATTTTATCATATGCAGACAATTACCCTTTAAAAGGTTCTATCAATTAATGTTTCCACTAATAACATATGAGAGTGTCTTTATTCTACATCCTTACCAAAACTGGATATTGCCAGTCATTTTAATGTCATGGCCTTTGCCTTTTCCGGGAATCAAAGTTGCTTTTACAACTATTTAGTACCATTATTTATTCTTTGTCTGAATCTCACATGAATTCTAATGAGACACATCAGAGACCCAGGGATGACTGTAAGAATGCCTTCTTGACCTAGTAGATTTTCTTCGTGTCTGTGATGAATTGGCAGTATAAAATTAATTATTAACTCAGAAAACATTGAAAGGCAGTTTTAAATAAAAAGTCCATACCCCTGAGTCCCAAAGCTTTGTGCTTGGACTCAGCTGATGCTGATGGGGCAGCTAACTGTCTACATTCAATTGGATACTTACCTGTGACAGTTGGTGACTCAACGCCTACACCTGCCCTGATTCCTCTGCCTCTCTCCAGTCTCTCCCTACTGTCAACGTCAGAAACCAAACCTGTAGAGGATTTTCATGACTTTATTTGAGCCAAACTGACAACAGTTGCCAGGAAGCAAGATCTCAATGGGCTCAGAAAATGCTCCAGAGAATGACACTTTTGCAGCTCATTTCATACATTAGGATTAAAAGAAAAGATGTATAGAGGGTTACATGGAGTCTTTTGGTGGTAGATTAGTAGCATGGGAGAAAACAAAGGGGAGAAAGTCTAGTATTAGAAAAAGCAAAATGGAGAGAGACATACTTCTTTCACATTGATGGGCTATGGGATAGTTAATAATTAACATTACAGCACATAGAGATGGTTTGCGAGCAATGAGGGGTGCTGTGGTCTTATGCTCTGGTGCTGGTGCTTGTGACTTCAAGGGGTTGGGAAATAAAATGCCCCTTGATATTGCAAAGGTGTGTTAACCTAGAGGCATAAGAGCAATGGATACAACTCACTCAAGGTAAAGCTCTACCTTTGCTAAAGAAGCTAATAGGCCTGGGATGTGACTACCCACTCTACCTACCCAGTTAGGAACTTGTGATCAGACCATCCTGTGTAGTTACTTTTGGTCACTGAGCTGGTCAGACCTGCCATGTGGACCCCTGCACTTGTCAGGTTTATTGAATAGTCTCTTTTTAGTTCACACTGCAGTTACAACACCTTCCCACCGCAAGTTCAGAAAGTATTAGTTCTTAATAATGTAAAGAAAAACATATGGGGTGCCCTGGGATGTTTTATGAACACATAGCAGCTAATATGCAGTGAGTTATGCTAAAAGTCTCCAATCATGTCTTTCATGAGGAATTTATTTAAAATTATACTTGCTTACCAAATGTGCTCAAATTTCCCCTAGATTATCCTTAGTTTTTTATTATAAAGTATTTTGAATACCCTTTTAAAAATAAGAAATACATGGTACCTATAATCCATTTAAATTTAGTCATATTTGCCTGAGACTTGGGTTTTTTTCCCATTTCCTTGAGTTATTTTTAGTACCTCTTCTAAAACTGTCTATGCCTAAAGGATCCTTGTGGTTTTGTTTGTATTATTGCTTTTGTTGTTTGGCTTTAGTTCTCTATTTTTGACACAGCCTCTCGCTCTCTCTCGCTCTTGCTCTCTCAGCTCTGCTACATATTGAAACCAAACAGTTTGCAATTACACTTTATCTAGCATTTCTATGTGTGGATGAATGGAGCTATCTATGCATGCTGGTTAGTTCACCCAGTTGTATTCACCAGGAGTTTTATTTTGAAACTTAAAGGTTGACATGAAGAACTAGTACTTCTGCTTCGCTCCTGGTCCTGGCATCTCAAGCTGCACTGACAGAAGAATACTTGTCAAAATCGAGTGTATTCTGCACTGAAAACTCAGTCCTTTATTCTGGCTGTGAAGTCACATGGAGAATTTTTTAAAAAGGTAAAAGAAAATCTGAAAAGTAGAAAATCTGAAATAAAAGTATTCATTTATTTGTAGGGCTTTCTTCTAGCAAAGGGGTTATAGTCTTTTCTGTGCTCTGCACAGAGAGCTAGACCAATGTATGGAAAAGCAGGAGACACTCATTTTAGCTTAGTTTGATGAAAATTTGCAGCAATTTGTCCTGACTTTGTGAGTGTCAGTTGCCAGTTTTTGGCTGTTTCAGAGCAAAGTATTGCAAGCATCTGTTTGGAGTGTTGAAGAAATTGTGCTATTAAGAGAATCTGTGTCCACCTAAACTTTACTATCCTTTTACACTGTAAAAGCCTACAAGTTGCTGTAACTCTAACCAAGCCGCAGTTGGTGCAATCAAAGGGGGAGAAAATGAGCCTAAACCAGGTATTTGCAGTCAGTAAGAGTTTTCAGACCAACAGGTTAGTATTGATGAAGGGTTTCATTAAATTCCCCATAGTAGGAGCTTGAGGGAAAAGAAGTCTCATGTCTGAAGGCAAAGATGCCACAGCAAGAGCGAGGAAGACAAGAATTGTCTGTGGAGTTTGAACGTATTTAGGATGGAATCAAAATTGAAAGAGAAATTTTGGAGAAGCCAAACTATTCTATTCCTTGGTGAATACAATCTAAAATTTCCTCACCTTATCTTTTGAATGGAAAAAGATCCTTGATACTCACTTGAAAAATAGCTTGTAAGTCAATATTTTCTTTTGATAGTCCTTTGTATACTTTTACTGAACAAGATGTAAAAAACATAACAATGCTGCAGAATAAAGATATTTCATATCTCACAACAAATTCTAAACCTACAAAAGAAGTTAAAATGTATAAATAAAACTCTATTAATAAGTTTTGGGGAGCATATTATATTTTTGTGTTGAGTCATAAAATAGTATTGAGAGGTAATAGTTAACAGAATATATATATTTTTCTACTGTGAAATCATCAATGATAATTTGAGTTCAGTTTTTATTCTTGCATTTTTTATTTTAAAATATGATTAAACGCCATACTCAATTTATTCTGAAGGAAGCAGGGACAGAAAAATGTCACCACCAGGCCCTGGCTGGCATAGCTCAGTGGATTGAGCACGGGCCTGTGAACCAGACGATCACAGTTTGATTCCCAGTCAGGGCACATGCCTGGGTTGCAGGCTGGTTCNTATTAATAAGTTTTGGGGAGCATATTATATTTTTGTGTTGAGTCATAAAATAGTATTGAGAGGTAATAGTTAACAGAATATATATATTTTTCTACTGTGAAATCATCAATGATAATTTGAGTTCAGTTTTTATTCTTGCATTTTTTATTTTAAAATATGATTAAACGCCATACTCAATTTATTCTGAAGGAAGCAGGGACAGAAAAATGTCACCACCAGGCCCTGGCTGGCATAGCTCAGTGGATTGAGCACGGGCCTGTGAACCAGACGATCACAGTTTGATTCCCAGTCAGGGCACATGCCTGGGTTGCAGGCTGGTTCCTTGCAGGCTAACTACCAGCAGGGGATGCACAAAAGGCAACCATACATTGATGTTTCTCTCCCTCTCTCCTTCCCCTCTAAAGATAAACAAATAAATAAATAAATAAATAAATAAATAAATAGAAAAATGTCACCACCAAGTTATCACCCCAGCCCCCGCCCCCCCCCACCACACACACAAATACACACACACACACAGTGCTTTCTCCCTTATTGAAAAATAAAGAATGAATTTGTGGCCACTAGATACATTCAAACATACTTAAAGATTTGCTTCATGAAAGGCATAGAGCTAGATGGTATAAAAATACAGAGGTGAAAAAGTCTGCCTAAGGGAACACAAATTCTTGTGAAAATACAGACTATACATCTATAAGTGAAGTCACCTAAGTGCTGGTAAGCGGATAACTGATATAAACCACACAGTATATATCTGTATCTGTCTTAGGAGATGGCAAATGTCTAGAAGGCAGATTTCTTATGGATTGATGTATTTGGACAGTAGTTACCACCTAAATATTGTGAATAAATGAATAATCAAATAAAACAAATCATCATAAAACTAACATATTGAGCAATATTAACAAACCAAAGCCAAACAAAAACAATCAAAATGAAATTTGGTAAATGAAAGCCCAGTTTAACTCACTGTATTTAGTGTTAACTCTGTAGACATATTTGAAGGACGATGGTTCTCTCACATCCAAAGAATCTTTTAAGATTTAAAATGTATACATATCATACATAATATATATACATTATACATACATTGTGTGTGTGTATACACACACACATATATATATATACACAGTACATCCATTGTCTTTCTTCTCATACACTATTTTTAAACCAACTTGAGCATCTCATAATAATGTAATTAATGCAATATTTCCTCAATCTCTACTCTTCATTGCTTCATTTATTCGACAGATATTGAACACTATATTGGATCCCCATGGCTACTGTAACCAATGACCATAAACTTGGTAGCTTAAAAAAAAAACACATTCTTTGAAGTTTTGGAGATCAGAAGTGTGAACTCAGTTCGCTGGGCTGAAGTCCAGTTGTTGGCACCATCACTCACCTGTAGAAGGGTTAGGGGAGAATCTGCTTTCTTGACTTTTCCAGCTTCTAAACATGTATTGCTTGCATTCCTTCACTTGTGGTCCGTTCCCCAGTCTTCCCAGGCATCAGTACAGTATTTTGCTTCAGTGGTCACATTACCTTCTAATCTGTCAAATCTCCCTCTGTCTGCCTCTTACAAATAAGGATTCTTGGGATGATAGTTACGGCTCATCCAGAGAATCCTCATCTCAAAATTCTTAATCACATCTGGAAAGTCACTTTTGCCATATAAAGTAGTGTTACAGGTTCAGGGAACTAGAACCTTGATATCTCTAGGAGCCATTATGTAACAGGGGCAGCCAAGAGATTTGTCATGGACTCCAGAACTTGGTGTTCAGGAAATATTAGAAAAATACATATATGTAGGATGTCCTCACCCCCACAAGTCTGAGCTGGGGGATGGGACACACGGAGCAGGGTCATTGAGAGTTGTTTTGCATAGCAACAGTTTTGCCGATAACCTCTAGAATGGTCATTTAACATATCTATAACCTTTAACTGGTTTCATATAAATATGTTAAACAGCTGTGGCCATGCTTTGAGCCAGGGGGATGGGAGTGACTTCAACCCATGATGTAACTGGGAAGCAACTCCCCCTGGTTAAGGTGCCTCCATAAGAGCTTGGAGATGATTGGTTCCACACCACAAGGCCACGCCTGCCCAGACTTACTATGGCAGCCCAGTAAAGCTGCAAACATACAGGAATTCTGGCAGCTGTGGACAATTGTGGAAGGAATTGGGAATGGTGCAGCAGAGGAAGATTGGCGCTGAGATTTAAACCCAGGCACGGCAACCATTCAGGGTCTTTTGGGACTATGCAGCTTGGACAAAGAAGAACCGGGGACCTTTTGAGACCAGGAGCTTGGGCAGAACCCAAGAACCAGAACCATGGATTTATTTTTCTTTTTTGGAGATACGGTACCCCAGACTGGGTAGAAGGGGAAGAAGGAAGAACTGTGCATTTGTGGGTATTGTTAAGGACTTTGGGATTTCAATAAAGACATTAAGTCATTAACCTTAAATTTGTGTAACTCTTTAAATAAATAATCCCTTTACTTTTCACCAATCTCTGACATTGAGAGACGTCTTTTCCTAGCAGCAGGCAAGGTGAACCTAGTATGGGGTAGGAGGACCCCCAGAGCACAGGGGTGGGGCCATTCAGTAATAGTATATTGTCTCCCCCTGACCTGGGTCTATTCTGTAACAATTATTCATCCTACTACAAACACTACTATAGTACATCCTACTATGTGCTAGATGTAGGAAGCAGGAAATCAGACATTCTGTACCTATACTTACAGAGCCTGACATTATAGGGAGTAGAAAAGATGTACAAGGTATAGACCTGCTTTTAATTGGATTCCCTAACAAAGAAATGCTTTAGTAGACAATAAAGCATTGTTTTCTTTCTTTTTTCTTTTAACAAGAAAAGTTGCCAGCTACTTCTTAGAATAAGCAGGCACAGAAAATCACCTTGCAGCAGATACTGTTAAGAAAAATTAACTCTTGTCTTTCTTGTATGAATACAGAATGTGTGGGTTCATCTATCTTGGGAAAAAAAGCCTTTCTTTTTTCTTTTAGTAACTTTGAAAGCTGTTCTTTTCTTTTATAGAAAAGTGGGTGGTATTATGACGGAAGAAAGGTTAGGGCAATTTGGTGAAGGAATCTAAGGTATCCTGCAAAGGAAGAAACCCAAACTGTAATGCTTCAGGAAATGACCTGGTAACATCTGGACTGCAGGTGCTTTAATTGGGGATTGGCTGGTTAGGTTATGAAACTAGTGCTCGATCACAACACACACAACTTCCTTCCTCCAAAACACCAAGAGGCTCTGTGTCACCTGTGTAGAAGTTTCCCCACTCCGGAGGTAAATCTCCCTGCTTGCAGAGCCTTCAACTAAAGCTGTGCCTCTGGCTCACCTGCCCCCACATCTATGAGTGGGGCAGTTTCCCTCTGGAGAAAATGCCCATGCCCAGCTAGTGATGCGCTCGTGTCTAGCAGCACCAGTCTGTGAGAGGAGAACAGTCTGCCACCTGTCTATGGAAAGGAAATGACACTGGAACTCTCCCCACTTCCATCACCCAGCAGTGCCTTGAATCAGAGAATGAAAGGAATTTTTGTGAAAAAAAAAAAGGCCTGTTTAGTTGGTGTCTCAGTCCATTCATGGCTGCTATAACAAAGTACCATAGATCACATGGCTCATAAATTATAAACCTTTAGTTCTCACAGTTCTGGTTAAGGGTGCCAACATGGTCAAGTGAGGGCCTTCTCTGGGTCTTCAATTTCTCATATGAAAGAAAGGAGTGGAGGATCTCTCTGGAGCCTCTTTTATAAGGGCACTAATCCCATTCATGACATTCTCACCTCCCAAATCCTTTCACTTCAGGGGTTTGGTTTCAATATACAGACTTTGGAGGGACACAAACAGTGGACCTTAACAGTTGGGAATCAGCTACACTGAATTTATTCCTGGGTGCGTGTCAATCTTGAAAGAGCCTCTGTCCATGGGTAAAGAAGATACCCTAGCCCCTGTGGCCACTACGAAACCAGGGAATTTGCACAGTTCTGAGTTTGAGGCATTATCTGCCATGGCCAGCTTCTTCTTTGAACTGACTCACACTTCATGAATTTATTTAGGATGAAATTAGATTGGATTCTTCACTGTCAAGATGCAAATAGATACTCAGGAACTCTAGATTCATATAGTAGAATGATTAGAGTATTAAGGGGATGGGTAAGAGTTTAGATCTCTGAATTGTCTGCTGCTGCTAGAAACTTTGGTGTCCTAATGAGGGGACTTCTTGGAATTACAGTCTTTGCATCCCAAACTGTGTCAAGAGATAGCCTAGATACACCTTCATACAGTAATATATAAGAATGGAATGACAAATTTTAAAAATATTTTTTTTATTTATTTTTAGATAGGGGAAGGAAGGGAGAAAGAGAGAGACATATCAGTGTGTGGTTGTCTCTTGAGTGTCCTCTACTGGGGACCTGGCCACAACCCAGGCATGTGCCCTAACTGGGAATGGAACCAGCGACCATTTGGTTTGCAGTCTGGCCCTCAATCCACTGAGCCACACCAGCCAGAGTTTGAATGAAATTAAAGAAGAAATGCTTCCTGCATTTTAGAGTTCTGCCTATGACTATAATTGGGCTTAAAGGAATGGAATCATCAGTATGTAACGCAATAGCCATGGAGAAGGCATACCTGACGTGGACATGGAAGCATGTACTGGATGATTGAACTTTGTGGGGAGGTCTTTCATTTGTTCTCTAACTATTTATCATTCAAAAATTCTTCTTTTAAAGTAATACCATGTATTAGTGGTCCCCACTTTCCAATAAGGAGGCAAAAGAGGCTAACTTCCAATTCAAGAAAGTTAAGGAGATACAGACATGTATAATCTAGGCTTAGCTAATTAAGTTATTATAAACAAAAATTTGAATCCTGAAGAACTGAGGTAAATAATGTGAGCAGAATTGAAAAAAGACCATCCGTGATGGTGTCAGGAACACCAAGACTGTAACACAACACTGAAAGTGGGCCCCAGTCTGCACTGTTCATGAAGCTGTGCTCCCGATTGCCCAGCCCTTCTCGTTCCTGTCCACTGCCATTGTCCACAGTGCCAGCCTTCAGTGTCATGCTGTACTCTATAACCTTTCACGTAAAGTCAGTTTGTGTTTTCGTTTCCAGATGCAGTTGCTGTTGCTTGCAAAAATGAGCTCTGACTACTGCAAGTGGGAAGGAGATAGGAACTGGAAGACGTCTCAAGTGAGTGGAGTGATGAATAGTTATAAAATGACATGATATGTCTAGAAGATCCTAATGGGATCTTCTGGGAGTAGAGAGGGGAAAGACATGAAATGTTCAGAAGACATATAGGCTAGTTCTGCATTCTCTGGCTTAGAATGCAGCCAGAGAATGTCTCAGACATCAGTCTAAGTTTCCGACTCCAGATATAGCGGAGGGGCAGATGTACAATGGCACCTGGTGTCAGACTAAGGGAGTCAGTTGTATGCTACATTTGGAGGAAGCGATTTAAGGTCCTTTATTTTGTCTCCCTATTACTTTTAAAGATGAACAGGCACATGGAATATATTAATGGGGCATTATAGGAGTACCTGGAATGATATGCTTTTTATTGAAATTGCACTGGTCTTTGTACCTATCAATGTCAAATACAGTTTAACCAAAAGAATACTTAGTCCCTCTAGGGCCAGGACCATGAATATACTTTGATGTCCTCTCCCCACCAAATGGTGTTGGGAACTTCCCTGCCTGGTTTCAGAACCTGTAATCCCCATGACTAAGGCTGAGTGAGTGACCTTTGTACCATAAGCCACTAAGGAGACAAAGCTTATCTCCCTGGCAGGGGTGCAACCTTCACCCCCTTTACTTCACCCTGATTGGCCCGGGGTGGATGATTAGTTAGCTAATGATGGGTAAGATTCCTCAAGGGAGGAATGACCTAAGATAGGCATGGTTATGAAGGGGCTCCAGGGAAGCACTTGGGGGGCTATAGAGAAAGGGAGTGATGGACACTCACCCCTGGGCTTTGACATAGTCTGAGTCCTCATTCTGTCTACACGAAGTCTCCTAATAACTTGGCTGCCTTACTTCCCCTGCCTGACTTAAGCCTGAAACAATGTCTGAGGGTGGTACAGCCCTGGGCAGGAACAGGCAGTTCCACAGGGCAATCAAGCCTCAGAAAGAATGCATAAAATCCCGTGAAACTTGCCCTGCTAAGAATGCCCTCAATTTTCTGATAAGGGTCCAAGTGTAAAATGAGATTGTTTCCCAAAGTTTTAAGGCCCTTTAGCTAACAGAGCCTGACTCAGAATAAGCCCTCAGAGTTCTTCGAATGTTATCTATTGTTTGATCATTACTGCCTGACAATGATGAATGAAAACCTTACTTGAGGTAATGCTTTCAGAAAAGCAATAAAAGCCTGTCCAGGCAGGGGTCGGGCTGCTCTTTCTCTCAGAGAGTGGCCATACCATCCCTTTTCTCCACAAGACTTCTATAGTCCATGTGAATTTGTTCCTCTCATCCACAACATACGTGGAGTCTGCATGATATGGTATTAAGGAACTTGATAGCTTATAACTGGCACTGGGAGAAGACATCCATTTAGTATTTGTTTTACCCTTCTGAACATCTAAAGTCCTATGTTAGACCTCTGTTAATCACCATTTATATTGGAAATTGGAAGACCAATATTCTTAAGATGCTCTCATTTCCATGGCAAAGCCTTTATGCTGTTTGTTACATTTCTAAAAACAGGGACACTCCATAGGAAACCAAACTGCAATGAGATAAGCAACATATATTTCAAGATCTTGGATTGGAACCAAGTATCTTGGTCAGGTCTATGCATCTCCTTCTCTTTCTCTACCCTGTTCACTGCTGAGGTAAGTCCTGTTCGTTGCCTATCCAATATCCATTCTTTCCTTCTTTCTTAGTAATAGAGCTCTGATTTAATTGGGGCCATGGGATTCATGAGCAGAGGTGAAAGGCCACATTTCTAAGAGTCCCTTGCAGCTGGATATGGCTAAATGACTCAATCGCATTCAATCGCATGAAATAATAAATTGTTGAATGGCACTTCCCAGAAAACTCCCTAGCCCTTTCCTGGCCCTTTCCAACATTTCCTCTCATCACCTTCCTTCTACTTGCTGACTGGAATTCGGACAAGATGTCTAGAGCATAACAGCCATCGTTAACTACAAGAGAAAGTGAGGATGAAAGCCAGCATATTTTGTTAGGATGGAAGCCAGTGACAAAGATGGTGGAGCAAAAAATAAATACATACATACATACATAAAGTGAAAAATAAAAGAAAAAGAGGAATGTTGATCTATTATAACTGTGGAGTTATAATAGATCCACTGAGATCTATAATAGATCATAGATCTATTGATCCCCAAAATTCTTTTTACATAAGAGAGGAACAAAGCTTTGTCTTATTTACACAATTATTGAATATTCTATTTTATATAATTAAAGCTAATCCTAATTGGCATATTTCCTTGCACACCATATATTTTGTATGTGTCTGAGGCTCATTAAAATGGATAAAAGGAAAAGAATGGCTATAGGTATAAAAGTCTGCATAAGCCTGGGAAATAAAGAGAAATGGATTCTGTTGTTCCAATAGCGAGACAACATAAACTGCAAGGATTTTATGGGGTGTAGACTATTATAATAATAAGTGGTAATTAGGAGAAACCAAAGGCTACCACTGGGTTAATGCATTAGGATACAATTTGATAAGCGAGAAAGAAGTATTTAAACTTTTAAAATACATGATTATATATAAATTAATTTTCAAAAGCAAACAAGTCCATTAAAAATGAGACAAAATTGAGAACAGGCATTTCACAGAAACACAAATGGCCACTAAGCATACATAAAGATGTACAACCCCATTAGCAAGAAGAGAAATGCAAATTAAAAGAGGCGATTTACAGTCAGAAGTGTTGAATGTAACCATCACAGGAATTACAATGATGTGCCAGCTTAATGATGTGAAATGGATTTTTGTATAGGTAAATCTCAAAAACCTCAATGTGCAGTGAAAAATGAGGGGTATGATTCATTATATAAAATACAACACCAGAATATAACTATATTTTAATGGAATCATATATATATAACTATTTTACAAAAAAAGCAAGGAAATGACTCATACAAAATTCAGATAATGTTATTTCTGAGTGGGGGGGGACATACTTTAAGAAAGGCCTTCTTACAACGTTTCAAAAATACTGGTATTTTTCTGCATCTTCAGCTCTGTAGTGTACCTGGATATTCTTTTTATTATTGTTCTTTAAAATATGCAAATATGGGATGTGTTTATATATGCATATTTCACAATTAAAAGTTTTAAAAAATTCAGTCAGTTTTTAAGGAGAGCAAATTGAGTAATCACCAAGTTCTATATTGTGACTCAAGATTTCCTTGTTACTATGTAACCAAACAAAATAGAGAATTCTCTTGGCTTCTGAGGCTGATGTAAGATGGAATCTTCAGCTGTAACCTCTATTTTAAACGTTCTTGTTCTGCACACCTGCCTCCCTGTATTCAATTATTTCTATAAGTATTTCAGTATGAAGGTGATTTTATATAATACTTTGCAAATTAAATGTCATCTTTGATTTTCCAAGTAAAGTTTCCATTAAAAAAAGGCAATGCTATTCTTTAAAAAGTTTGAAAACAACCAGTGTACTCGAGTTAAATGCAAATTTTGAACACCTTTTATCAAAATCAGCTGTCCATTACTAGCGAGAACTTCCCAGTGGAACTTTAGCGGACCAGTTTCTAAGAACCGCAAGTCATCACCTACCACTGAAGAGGATGGAACGCCAGCCTAACTGTACTCCGCCCCTTTTGCCCACTAGTTCAGGAAGCAAAGAAAAGGTCTTCAGTCCCTCAACCACTCCCCCAGCCCCCACCCTCCCCGAGGACCCTGGCTTTCAGCCAGGGAACCAGAGCCCCGCCCACTAGTAAGCCCCACCCCCCCGGCCGGAATGCAGTGCGAGAGGCTTTTAGGAGGAGGGGCTAGCTGTGCTCGCTGCAGGGAGGCCATGGGTCCTTTTTCTCTATCCCCGTTCTGTAGGTGAGCCTTAGCAGAAGAGTGTTTGCTGGTGGCCGGATTCCCACGCATTGGTGAGTTACCCGGGGTAGTTGGCGGGGGTGGGGGCAGACGCGGCTGAAGCCGGCGAAGGGCCCTCTGCCGGAGCTAGCGCGCTGGTCTGCCAGCCAATCTGCTCTCTGCTCCCCGCTCCCCGCCCACGGCCTTTGACCCTGCGCTCCCCGGCCAGCCCTCAGAGGTGGCGAGATGCGGTCCTCCGTGCTTTGGGCCACTCGGTCTCCACACTCTTACCCCGTATTTTTGTCAGGGCTAGTTTTATTGCCTTCCACCTTACTTTATTCCAACCGCCACTTTGGAACGGAACCTCCTTCCCTCGCCTCGGTTTTCCCCACCTACCCCCAGCAAACAAATTCTGGCCGTGACTGAAGCCTTTCAACACCTAGTTCCTTTATCCTCACACCTGCAGCCTGGTCTTGAGCCTGTGGGGAGAGTGGAAGGTCCTAGGCCTGCCCGGCTTAGGGTGCAGCGGGAAGGTCGTGGTCGCCTTTCTCCCGGTGCCTTTAGGGGTCGGCAGAGAAGAGCAAGGATGGCGAGGCCCCACCGAGATGGTGTTTCCATTCACCTGTTAACATGTTTGGTATTGTCATCATGGGCTTATCTTTTGCTAAGTCTCAAGATGCAACTATGCTGGACTAGTGTCTGTCCATTTTCTGGAGGAGCAAATTGAAGTTCAAGCAGTTAGGATTGTTTTGGTTTCATTATTGCAAGACCCTACAGATAGCTGTTAAGGGAAAATGTAGAAGTGCTTAAATAAAGGGAGGACAATGTTATATGAACTTAAGACAAATGGGCCTGAAATGGGTTGTATTTAGACAATAGTCTGAAAGAAAAATAACAAAATAAAGTTTAAAGATTGTTAATACATTGCAAATCATTTTCATGATTATGTATTACTCCATATTAAACTATATGTAAACCCTGAAAAAGTAGTGGAGTGCAGTGAATCATGAGACTTTCAGGGTTCCCCATAAAACATTACTCATGTGATGAATATTAAGTATATGATCAGAAAGCTATTTTGAGATAAATTTGGTCTACAGTTTGTGAGTAGGTTACGTATAGTCACTGTTTACTAGTCCATCACCTACCACTGAAGGACCATATTCCAATGAAATTAGGACCACGTGTCACTAGTTTTCATCTGTGTCACAAAAATTGCAGTGTTCTATTCTGTTAACTTGATCCCTGTGATGTGTTGTTGAAAGGTGGAATGGAATGAGAGCAAAAGCTTTTAGTTCCAGAGCCAGTTGTGCCTTGCTTCTTGCTAGTTGTTTAACCTCAGGTTATTTACGGATTGCTAGCTATTTGGATAAAGTTATCAGTTGCTCTGTACCTTAGTTCCATTATCTGTAAAGTGGCATTAAAAAGAATTTCTGCTTCATAGGTTGTGAAGATTAAAATGGAAGGATGAAAACTTTTGTTAACCAAAAGGTAGAAGTGTTTACTTAAAACTGACCTGGGCAGGAAGCCTTGCTACAGAAACTGATTTTGAAAGTTCCAGATGTGTCTTCTAGTGTTAGTTTATCTACAATGGCTTCTTGGAAAATAAAATTAGAAGAAAACAATACTAAAAAAAACGCACTAGATGTCTGTATAATTTAATAATGAATAATTAAAAAGTGAAGTCCTTTTGGCTTTTCTCAGTAATAGAATAACAGCAAATATTTTATTTTTTTAAAATTTTGTTTTATTTATTTATTTATCTTTAGAGGGGAAGGGAAGGAGAGAGGGAGAGAAATATCAATGTATGGTTGCCTCTCGTGGGTCCCCCACTGGGAACTGGCCTGCAACCCAGGCATGTGCCCTGACTGGGAATTGAACCGCGATCCTTTGGTTCACAGGCCTGCGCTCAATCCACTGAGCTATGCCAGCCAGGGCAACAGCAAATATTTTTAAATTTATTTAATAATTTCTTTATTGTATTTTTAAATTACTATTTAGTCCCTTTATACCACCCCCCCTTGCAATCACTACATGGTTGTCCATGTCCATGAGCCCTTTTTCCTTTTTGCTCAGTCACATACTTTTTGAAATAATAGTTGATATCATACTGCTTTTGTGTCTCTTGGAACTCATTGGACCTGCATATCAAACACTAGCATTTCAAAGATTAAAAGCACAAACACAAGTAGAAATCATAAAACTTCAAAAGAACCTATTAGGCAATGTAAACTGCATTTTGAAAATAACAGTTTTCAGTAGCTGATACCTGGAGTAAGTTCCTGCTATGAGAAGCTATACATCTACAATTAACTTGCTTTTTTTTCTTCTCTCAAGTCATTTTTGAAACTTCTTTCTTTTGTTGAGGCAAATAAGTACTGGGTTGGCCAAAAAGTTTGTGTAGTTTTTTCTGTAAGGTGGCTCTAGTAGTGCTTAATTGTCTTCAGTGTCATTTGAAACAATTTTATTAGGTTGTAGCATGACAGCTTTAGTATCAACAGGCACTTAAAAAAACTTACCAAAATTGCTAAATTTTTGTGCAGCCATTTTAATAGTGACGATGGGAGAAAATACACATTTTGGTATATTATGCTTTATTATTTCAAGAAAGGTAAAAATGCAACTGAAACAAAAAATGATTTGCACTGTGCATGGAGAAGGTGCTGTGACTGATAGAACATGTTAAAAGGGGTTTGTGAAGTGTCTTGGTACTGTTGACATGTGGCCAAATAATCCTTTGCTGTGGGGCTGTCTTACGCATTGGAAGATGTTTAGCAGCTCCCCTGGCCCCTACCCACCAGAAGCCAATAGTGGGAGACAGCCAGCATACTCAAAATATCCAAATGAATAAAGTTACAGGTGAAAATGAAAAATGTCTCTCTTATTTCATGGAAAAAAATCTAAACAGACTTCTTGGCAAACCCAGTAGCTCCTCTACTCCTGTCATGTGAAATCATGATACCTATTAGACATTTAGGGTCACTGTGGTTTTGCTGTGGTGGACATGAAAATTTTTATTAAAATAGGTTTTTTAAATTGTTGGATCTATATGTCTATAAATCTTCCTATATAATAAGTTTATTATACACTATAAACATGTTAAGTATATGTATAGTCAGTAGAATCTGTCTGTACAGATACTGCCCAAATATGGGGTCTGGCAGAAGTAATGTCTACTTGAGTGTGGTTGCTAGGGTAATAATACGGGTGTAATAATTTATAGTTTTAATTTGAATACTTCACCTAAAATGTCACATAGTGTGCTTGAATGGGATATTGTTATGTTACAGAATTACATGTTTATCATTTTGTAATAAAAGGGAGCATTATTTGTGCCTGACACTGCATCTACTAATGTCAAAACAAAAGGGACAGAAATTAAATTGTTTAAGCTGAACACTTAATGGTCACTGACTATGTATAAGATATATTGGGCTCTACTAGACTGTAAAGGTAAGGGCTCCATTTCTGGACCTTAAGGGACAATGTAGTGGGGGATATAGTACATGTAAATAAATAGCACGGTGCCATATAAAAGAATGGGATGCCTATTGAAAAAGTAGGTAATGCTATATAGAGTATATGAGAAAGTGAGTGATTTTTGGAACCATTAGAGGTATCAAGGAGAAGAGGCAACTTTTCAGCTTTGTCTTAAATGATCAACAGTAGTATTTTAAAAGTTAGTCATGTAGAGAATAGGCATTTAGAAAGAATAAACCATGTTTGGGATGTCAGTTTTTTGCCAGACACCCACCTTTGATAGTACTCATTGTCATTATAAATGTTTGCTCATATTTATTCAGTGTTCACACTAAGCCAGAATGAGTCTTAAGAGTTTTATAATATTAACTTATTTTATCCTCACAAAAATCCTGTGAAGGAGGTAATAACTCATTGACAGATGAGTAAAAAAAAAGCAGGGGAAGGTCAGGACACCTGTCCAGGTGAAATAGCTAAAAAAAAAAAAAAAAAAGAGCACAGCTGTAATTTGAACTCGGGCACTTGAACTGCAGAGCCCGTACTTTTAATCAAAACAACCTGCTTGCTGCCTTATGCTTGAGAGGACTTACTGTTGTTTGAGACATGGAGGTTGGGAAAGAACCAGTGGATCAGCTATAACGATGTGACTTTTTTTTTTTAGGTTAAGTGAATTCAGTAATGTTAAAAAAAAAAAAAGGTGGGGGGGGACAAGTTTTAGAAATTACATTGATAGGCAAGAAGGAAAAAGATGTCAACTTCCATAAATGGATTTTTTGGTGTGTTTTATGTTCACCTGTAGATCCGAGAAGTGTATATAACAAGTTTCAGAATGTTTTCTGTATTTCTTTACTTTTTATTTATTTTTAAACCCAGTCAGTACTTACCAGTTGATTATAGCAGGACCTTTTACACCTTCTTTCACATACACTGCAAGTCCTCACTTACATTCTCAATAGGTTTTGTGACCTGAAGCAGAGCAACTTATAACAAAACGCATTTTACACACATAGACTAATTTATATAAACAAGACTTAAATTCCTGCAGCTCATCAGCATTATAACAAAATGACATTTAGCAAAAACAAAGTTATTGGAGGACCTGCTATCTTTGGCAACAAAAAACAATCACAGTCAAATCTCATGCAAAGTAATTACAGGAAAAAAGTTAACATGCATGTAAACACTGAATACATGCCAGAGCTGTGATCACATAGTTGACAAGTATAATATTTGATGTTATATTTAATAATATTAATATTTAATAACAGATATTTAATAATATTTAACCTAATATTTAAGTTGAAGTAAAAATAATGAGGTATGAATAAATAAGTAAATTATAAATATGAAAACTCAGAAATGAGGTAATATTAATCAGAAAATAATTGTAATTGACAGAAAAATTGCTTCATAATTTTTTATACATGAAAACTAGAAGAACTCAAGAGTTAATTTCTTATGAAAAATACAGGGTAAAGAGAAACTTAGAAATCAAAATAAAATGCAGAGGTGAAAAAAGTACAGTTATTAAAGTTCTGCAAAAATTTAATGAAAGTAGTAGGACTTTGTAGAAGAAAAGCAAAGCAGTGAAACAAATTTAAATTGAAAATTTGCTCACAGTTAAAAAGTGGATGTCAGTAGGTTAGCGAGTTTGTTAATGGGAAGACAAAAGAGTTTCTTTATGATTGTTTCTGTTTTGGCTATGAATTATAAGGCATGGCTATTTGAAGACAATAAAAGAAGTTGCTGGTGTAGTAGCAGGTTTGATGAAAAGTGAGAAGAAATGAAATCTTTTTAGCAAAGTGGAAATACTGGGGTATAGTAATAGGATTGTTAAGTAGTCTGGAGTGTTGGTTTGAAACTTACAGTTATGAATTAAAAATAAAAAGTCAACATGGTTGTGTGTTTTTCTCCAGTATCTTTCAGTGATTCTAGATCAAGATGGAGATAGACATTTTTTTTGAGGTTTTCCCATTTAAGTATTAAGAAAGGAGAAAAGTAAAGGGAGTCAGGGGTATTTGCAAGTGAGTGATTGCAGTGCTGGACCATGGGATATAAGTGGCGTCACCAGAGACAAAACATGAAGAAAAAGAGAAATAGCAAAGCAGTGGCAGTCAGTGAGTTGGACATTTCAAATAGGCTGAGGAATTGCCAGAATGAGAATACTAGTTAGAGTGGATCTAAGCATAGAGGTCATATTTAGATAGGGGGAAAAATGAAATAAGAGATTTTGTCAATGTAAATGAAAATGACACTTGAGTGTGTGAAATGGGGTGGAAGAACAGATCTTTAGGAGTGAGGCAGTCCAGGCCTGGGAGGTAAACTACTGGGTGGATCATCTGTGTTGGGAGTCACTAAAGACAGTAATAGACGTTGGGTAGGAAGGCAGGCAGAGAGCTGCTAAAGTCATCAGTAAATAGGAGATTGTTAGATTCAGAAAATGATAAAGTTTAGTGACTTGACTGTCTTTTTTAAATAGGTGCTTCATCCTTCTAATCTAAACTAATTATGCCAGTATTTTGTTTACCCAAATAAGCACTGTCCTCTCCCTTAGGTACCGTGTGGTTCCAACGCGCCACTGCAGCTTTGCTCCCACCTCACCATCTTGGTCTCTGTGCTGCAGCCAAAATGTGCTTTATTGTTTCATGTCCAGTATTTGGAACATTCTCTGACTCTATTCTCTGTTTCCTATCTTTTCCACTAGCCAATGCATATTATATTCATATTATATTCATGATTTTACTATTTTTCTTGAAGAGTTTTCTTTAACTCCTTAGTTCATATGACATTTCATTTCTTTATGTGCCTCCACTTCTCTCTGGACACTGTTCTTTTGAGTCATCTTCATGTCTTGCCTTTCCTCATGGACTCTAAGTACCTTGAACATAAAAGTTGTGTTTTATTAATCACCTTTGTATACTACTTTTTTTACATAATGTATTTGCTCAGTTGAGAATGAGTTAGACATCTTTTTGTTTTCTAGAGGATTTTTTTGATAACCAAATGAAATAAATTTTTGATTGTTCCTGGAAGAACAATAAGGAATCTACTCTTATCTTAAAGTCAACTATCTCTCCTTTTGTTTTAGCTTAAATTGTTTATTATTGATTTATTTCATGACATACTTTAATGAGTTCAGCTTGGTATGGTCACAGTGTATTCATGTAATAACAGTATTAAAATATAATAAAAATTTGATGGGGGGGTCCCTAAATTAGACTATTAGGAACAACAGAAAGTATTGCTTTGATACCTTATTTTCAAAGTTTAGGAAGGAAATTATTTGACATGAAAGCATTTTTATCCAATTAGTGAATTAATATAAATTATGAAACAAAATCCAGACTCACCTACCTATTTCTTTGGTAAAAGTCCATTTCCATGACTTCTTATAAGAGAGAAGGAACTGATGTGATGTAGTGGGTGGAGGGGGAGAGGTGGGGCACCCGGTACAGTGTCAGAGAAGGTTTAGTAATCAGTGTTGTTTTCTATGTGTCATGTACTTTGAGTTCTATATAACTGTACAGATTTATAGTACATGTAAATACATGTAAGGTGTATAAGATTAACATGCATATTATATTCATATCTATGTATAAATATATATAGTATATGGATATACTGTATCTACTTAACTAAAATTTTGAAACTGGGCAAAACAATATTATTGGTTAGGATGCTTATGTTTTGGAATAACTATTTAAAAAGGTGAGGGAATGGTTAACAGAAAAGTCAGGTGGTTTCCCTTAAGTAAGGAGAAGGGGTAGGGCTAATGATTATCAGAGGGCATGAAGGGTAGAGATGGGCTTTTAAAAGCTGGCAATTGTATTTTTGAACATTTCTGTCGAATTTTAGCCCAGAAAGAAATAATGCTTGCTCATCTTAGTATTTCTTGCATATACACATAGTAGAGGCATCAGTTTGTAGAAAAGTTGTTGTGTGTGACAGAAATCTTGTTCTACAGATTAAATTTTACTCATCTGTCTTTTCTATCATGCTTATTTTAACTTAATACTTTAGAATAACACCAGCATGATGTATAGTAGAAAATCCTATTTTATAAATACAGTTGGTGTGAACTTCTCACCAGGTACCTTTTGGATAAAAATCTGTACATGAGAAGACTCAAATATTTTATTTATGTGTACACCTGCATGACAATGTATGTCTGGGGGGGTACCCACAAAACCCACTGGAGTACATCTATTAAGACTTTTCCACTGCTCAAAACACTTTTTGAACTCATGGATTTTGATGCTTTTTAGTGCTTCTGCTGTTTTTTGTTTCACCCCTTCCCCATCAGCAAAATGTTCCTCTTTGAGGACTTTTTTTCTCCAGGAAAACAAAAAAGAAGTCATTTGGGGTGAGACCACGTGGATAAGGGGGATGGGGAATGAGGTCATGCTGTTTTTGGTCAGAAACTGGTGAACGCAGTGCACTGTGGCCAGTGTTCTCCTAAGTCACCCAGCGTGACATGGTTAAACTCATTGAAAGAGTCTCCCCCCAAAAAAAACAGCAACAACTGAGGCTGAACACAGCCTCTCACAACACCAACAATGATACAGATGGGTTCCTAGAACACTCACCTAGTGGGGGAAGCCTGTGTTACTAAAGAGGCCCACCCTCCAGAAGATAATTTGGGTTTTTTGGGAGTCTCCCCTTGCGTACACCTGCCTATACATACATGTATATACACATCCTTAATAAAACAAAAATTTTACAGTGTATAAAACATGTATAAAACAAAAATACATGTGAAACCTTAGAAGTTGTAAGTTAATTTTATAACATCCATTCAATGTAACTTTCATACTTCTAAAGCAATATTTTTAAAATTAGGAATTTCTACATGGTGATCATTCAAAAATTTTTGTCTCATTTTATTCCATTTAAAAATGTCATTTAAAATGTGTGATTAATTTCTTCCTGTGAAATAATTATTTTAGTTAAAAATCAGTTTTTGAAAATGTCATAAGTATTTTCTTTCTAAAACTATGAACCTTTAACTTTATATTTAGAAAATTTTAGTACCTATACATAGAAAGTTTTTTTTAATATTCAGGGTACACAAAATTTCTCCAAGTAATGAAAAATATATTTGTTTTGTTAAATAAAGTTTCCAAAATGTTTATCTGACAAAAAGTAATTGTTGTATTTCCAGATAAATACTTCTATTTAGTCTAGCCATATATAGATTCTTTTGTAGATGTCAATATTTGATATAATCAATATACTAGTACACTGTAAAATTTTTTCAGTGTAATGAACTTTATGAACTTGAGTATTCATTTTTGAATACATTGGAAAATATCATTAATACCATGTACTAATTACTGTTTTTCAATAAATTACAGCTAAACATTTACCATTTTGGAGTTTAAAGTATGTCATCATGGCAAAGTTTCGAAGAAGGACTTGCATCATTTTGTCACTTTTTATTCTATTTATTTTTTCTGTGATGATGGGTTTAAAAATGCTGAGACCAAATAAAGCTTCTTTTGGAGTTCCTTTTGGACTTGACCTTCTTCCAGAAGTTCATCAACGACCTCCTAGCTTGGGGAAAAATTTTGATTCCCAAATGAGTGACAAAATCAACAGTGAAACAAATATCAAGAATTTAAAAAAAGCTGAAATCACTGTGAAACCTTCCAAAGCCTCTGAACCTTCCGGGGAAGAACTGCCACCTCTGAATTATTATTTACATGTATTTTATTACAGTTGGTATGGGAATCCACAATTTGATGGTAAATACATACACTGGAACCATTCAGTTCTGAAGCACTGGGATCCTAGAATAAACAAGAATAATCCACAAGGGAAACACAGTCCCCCAGATGACATTGGCTCCAGCTTTTACCCAGAGTTAGGGACTTACAGCTCTCGGGATCCTGCTGTCATCGAGACTCACATGAAGCAAATATACTCGGCTTCAATTGGTAATTATTTTGTGTATGTGTGTTTGGGGGAGGGTTGTGCATGTGAAATATATAATTTTAATATTCACATTAATTATAAATGTAAACATAAACTCCAAATTAAACTGTATATATGTTCTTAAACATACAGGAAATCACCTTTTAACACTACTTTAAAGCATGTTTAATTTTAAAATTTTGTGGGACTTCTGGATATATTGTTTTATTGATTTCTAATTTATTACTTTTTTGAATCTTATTAAATCTTGATTTACCTAAGAGACAGTAAATTCTCCCATTTTAAGTGTACAGCTCAATGAAGTTTTTCAAAAATACATATTTGATGAAATACCACCCAGTCGTGAAGTAAAATACTCTATGGCCCACCAAGTTTTGTCATGCTTCCCTTATTCAGCCCTACTCTTTACTCCAGGAGACTGAATCTCATTTCTGTCACTGTAGAGAAGTTATAAATATTCTGTTACTGCATAAAAATTGAATTATTCAGCATTTGTATGTGTGTGTGTGTGTGTGTATGTGGTCTTTTGCCAAACCTGCTATTTTGAAATTTATACATGTTAACGATATCATTAATTCATTCTTCATTATTGTTGAATAGTATTATGTTGTAATAATTCTAACAATTTTTTTCTGCATTCATCTTGGTGGACACTTGAGCTGTTTAAAATTTTAGGCATACAGAAATAATTTGCTCCTGTTTTTGTGATTTTTTTTTTTAAAACCATGCTTGTTTATATTTAGGGCTGGTTGATTTCAAATGTGTTTTCATTTTGCGCTTTGTTTTCTATTTATCCCCTCAGTTCTGTTCCTTTCCCCCCTCTCTCAGCTTTCTCTTTTATTGAATATATTTATTCCATTTTATATTTTCTTCTGGCTTATTACATATATTCATTTTATTTATCTTATGATTGCTCTAAAGTTTACAATATGCACATTTAATTTAATGGATGAGAAATTGCTGGCATTTTTTATTCCTATCCCCTCCTTTTCTTCAACATTTCTTCCCCTCAACTTCTGGCACTAAAGTTATACCTACTCAGATAGAGTCATATTACCCCAC
Organism: Sturnira hondurensis; assembly: GCF_014824575.4. Lineage (NCBI taxonomy): Eukaryota > Metazoa > Chordata > Mammalia > Chiroptera > Phyllostomidae > Sturnira > Sturnira hondurensis. The sequence goes on along the minus strand of NW_028098001.1, from coordinate 625,760 downwards.
TAGTAAATACATGAAAAAAATGTTATTGGGTGCCTGAAAATTCTTCAGGTCATTAAAATACCTTTTATAAAAACCTCCCTGTTTTGGTTCCATTTGCCTTGTAAGGGTCCCTACCACGAGGGCCATTCAGAAGAAATTGGGTGTTGTCACATTTTTCTAGTTCTACAAAAGGCACAAACTTATCAAGCTGATAAGTTTATAAAAATATGTAAGACTTTTTCATGAACAAAACAATACAGAATTTTGTGAATCTACATTATAACTGCAAAATGGCTTGTTTTTCTTTGGAATATTTTTTCCCAACTATTTAAAACAAATTGAAGTTTCTAGTGTATACTTACAGCTCTGGTTTCTATTTTCTATGACATAAAATATGGCAGAATTGGATTGGTAAACTCAGGTAACATTAACTGATGCATGTATATGTTATCTATATCTATTTACAATTTACTTTTGGGAGTAAAACTTTTCAAATGACTTTTTTCTATTTTCTACTAAGAATTTGCATTACATTCAGTTCTTTATTTCAAGGTTGACTTGTTTGTGGCTATGAAAGCTATTCTTGATTGACATAAAAAATGGATATTCATGCTAAGATTTAGTTTTCTTAATGGGAACTGAACTGTGTACAATGAGGGTTTTTTCCCCTTTGATCAGAGGTATAACTGTGTGTGTTACAGTATTATATATACATATTGCATGTCTTTGGAAAAATGTCTCTTTAGTTCCTCTACCCTCCCCCCTTTAAAGAAAATTTTCATATTAATCCCTTATTCATTACATGGTTTGCAAATAATTTCTCCTAAACTGTAGATGCTTTTTTATTTTGGTAATTTTTGCTTTTTTAGTGTAGAAGCTTTTAACTTTGATGTAGTCCCAGTTGTTGAATTTTTCTTTTACTATTTGTGCTTTGGGTGTTGTATCAAAAAAAATCATCACCAAGACCAGTATCAGGGATTTTTATGCCTATGTTTTCTTTGGGAGTTTTATGGTTTCAGGGTTTATGTTTAAGTCTTTGATTCATTTTGAGGTGATTTTTGTGAGGGAGCTAAGATAGGGGTACTTTTTTCCAGCATGTGTTTATCCAGTTGAAGAGCCTATCCTTTCTCCATTGGGTGTTTATCCGCATTGGATGTTAGTCTGATGTGTATGTTTGGATTTAATTCTGGGCTCTCTATTCTAGTCCATTGGTCTGTGCCTATTTTTATGCTAGTACCATACTGTTTTAATTACTATAGCTTCACAGTATTGTTTGAATATGGGAAGTATGATGCTTCCAGTTTTAATTTTATTTTTTCCTCATTTTACCTTTGAATATTGGGGGGGTCTCTTGTGGTTTCATGCAATTTTGAACATTACTTTTTAATACTGTGAAAAATACTGTTGGATTTTGATAAGGATTGCTGAATTTATAGATGGCTTTGACACGGACATTTTAACAATATTAACTTTCAATCCATGACATCAGATATCTTTCCATTTGTTTTTGTCTTCTTTTCTTTCAGCAGTGATATAGTTTTCATTTTATTGATCTTTTGCTTTCTTGATTAAATTTATTCCTAGGTATTTTGTTGTTTTTGATCCTGTTCTGAGTGGGATAGTTTTTCATGTTTTATTTTCTGTAGAAAAATGCAGCTGCTTTCCGTGTATTGACGTTATATCCCACAACTTTGCTATATTCACTGATGAGATCCAACTGTTTTCTGAGTCTTTGGGATTTTCAGTGTATAGGATTATATCATCTGCAAATAGTGATCATTTACTTCTTCCTCTCATGTTTGGAGTATTTTTCTTTGACTTGCTTCATTGTCCTAGGTGGGACTCCCAGACCATGCACACTTGTGTTATTCCTAATTTTAGAGGAAAAGCTTCCAGTTGTTCTTCATTGGGTGTGATGTTAGCTGAGGGTTTGTCATATATTGCCTTTTGAATATTCAGGTTATATTCTTTCTGTACCCAGCCTATTGAGGGATGTTTTATTCTGAAAGAATGTTGTATTTTTCAAATGCTTTTTCTGTATCTTTTGAAGATGATGTGATTTTTATATTTCATTTTATTAATGTGGTTTATTACATTTATTGAATTACATGTGTTGAACCATCCATGAATACCGGGGATAAACTCCACTTGACTATGATGTATAATCCTTTTGGTAAGTTCCGAAATCAATTTGCTAATATCTTGTTGAGAATTTTCACAATTATATTCATCGGGATTATTGGTCTGTAGTTTTCTTTGTTCTTATCTGGCCTTGATCAAGGTAATGCCTGCTTCCTGGAATGGATTTAAAAGTGTTTCCACCTGTGAAATCATCTGGTCCTGAGGATTTCTGTTGTTGGAGGTTTTGGTTATGATTCAGTCTTCTTACATCTTATTGGTGTGTTCAGACTTTCGATGTCCTGTCCTTGGTTCAGTGTTGGGAGGTTATATGATCCTAGGAAACTGTCTATTTTTTCTAGGTTATTATCTTATTTATTTCTGTAGTGTTAGTTTTAAATTCTTCTCTCACATTTCTGATTTTGAGTCTTCTCTCTTATTTACTTAGTAGTCAGGCTAAAGGTTCATGAATTTTATTTATCTTTATGAAAATCCAGCTCTTAGTTTCATCAGTATTTTCTATTACTTTCCTGGTCTTTATTTCATTTACTTTTTTCCTGATCTTTACTATTCCTTCCTTTGGCTAGGTTTGGGCTGTTTGTTCCTCTTCTCTAATTCCTGTAGGTGTAAAAGTAGGTTGTTATCATGCTATCTTTCTTATTTTTTAATATATGCATTTTATCACTATATACTAGTCTCAGAATCGATTTTGTACATCTTGTGGGTTTTGGTATATTCTGTTTCCATTTTTATTCATTTTGATATTTTTTTGATTCCTGTTTTGATTTCCCCATTGTTCCATGGGTTGCTCAGGAATTTGTTTAGTTTCCATATATTTATGTATTTTTCAGCTACTTTGATTGATACAAGTGTAGCTACCCTTCATGGATTATCTTTATATTCTGTCATTTTGAATGTTTGTATGTCCTTAAAGCTGAGGTGGATCTATTGTTGACAGAATATGGTTGGGTCTTGTTTTACACATCTAGCCACCCTGTGCTTTTTGATTCGTGAATCCAGTCCTTTTACATTTAGAGTAATAATGATATGTAAAGATTTGGTACTATTATCTTCTTAATTGCTTTCTGGTTTGGTTTGGTTTGGTTTCCCCTCTCTTTCTGCCTGTCTTGTAAATTGTTTTTTCCATGGTGGTACGTCTTATTCCCTCTTTGATTTTTTGGAGTCTGCTGTAGATTTTTAATTTAATTGTGGTTAGCCCGTGCTGACATAAAATGTCTTACATAATATGGCTAAAGCATAAAGCAGTCCATTTTTGGCTTATAGCAACTTGACTTTGATCACATATAAAGGCTCTGCCTTTTTGCTCTTCTCTTTTATATTATTCATATCCAATTTACCTCTTTTGTTGAATGTTTAGTAACAACTTATAGTAGTCACAGTTAATTTTCTTACTGTTTTCTGTTGACTTTTATATCCTAATTTAAGCAGTTAATGCAACATTCTAATGTAGAATTACAATTTTCTAAGTCTGACTGTATATTTTTCACTTTTACCAGTATATTGTATACTTTAGTAAGTTTTCATGTGCCTGATTAGCCTGCTTTCATTTTAGCTTAATGAACACCTTTCAGCATTTTGTGCAAGGCAGGTCTGGTGGTGAACTCCTTCGGATTTTGTTTTGGCTGAAAAACCTTTACTTCCCCTTCACATCTGAAGGGTAAGTTTGCTGGGTAAAGTGTTCTTGGCTGGCCCTTTTCATTTTTCCTCTCTCTGAATGTGTTGTTATTCTGCTATCTCCTGGCTTGTAGAGTTTCTGCTGAGAAATCTGTCAGTAGCCTAATGGGGGTTCCTTTGTAGGTTGTATTCTTTTTTCTCCTGTGGCTGTCTTAAAATTCTTTGTCATCAATTTGTGACAGTTCAATATGTTTTGGAGAAAATCTTTTTACATAGGATGATCTGTTTTGTAGACTTACATGTTCAAGTCTTTTCTCAGCTTTTGGAAGTTATCAGCCATTGTTTTGAAAATAAACTCTCTGCCCCCTTTACTTCTTCTTTTGGAATTCTAATTTTTCTGATGGTTATCTTTTTGATAGATACACATAGCTCACATAGGGTTTTGTTCACTCTTTTTAAATCTAAATTTTTTTTTGCTATTTCAAAATTTTTATCTTCTGTTCTTTACTGCATACTTTATTAAATTTATTGAATTTTCAGCTCCAGAATTTTTGGTTCTTGTTTATAATTTTCTTCTGTTTGGTCATGACCTCATTTTGTTTACATATTTTATTCCTGATTTCATTGAACTTTCTGAATTTTCTGGTTAGTTGTTGAGTTTCTTTGTAACAACTATTTTGAATTCTTAATCAGGTTGCAATATTCCGTGCCTTTGATCTCAGTTGTTGGAGAATACAGTGTTCTTTTTGCGATGCAATATATGCTTGATTTTTTCATATTCCTTGTAGTTATGTGTTGGTACCTTCACATTTTAAGTAGTATACATATCCTTAACTTTTTGCTTACTGCCTTCAGCAGATGATGTATTATTGTCTTAATTTTTTTTGAGAAGGCTGGACTTCTGTAGGTTCCCTCTCATGAGTGAGTGCCTGCCTCAGTCAGCACTTAACTCTATTTTCGCCAGACAGTGGTGTGAGGGGTCTAGGCAGTTTTGCTGGTGTTGCTGGTTCTGAAGGGAGTTTTGTGTTTTTATTTATCGGGTCCCGTGGAGTAACGTGCTCACCCAATAGGTGATTTGTTTGTGTATAGATTAATCAATTAATTCATTGATTAAACAGGGGTTATAAAGGAGGGATGTCTTATGCTTCCCTGTTACTGATGTCACTTCCTATTATACTTATCAGGTGAAGAATACTTTGATGGGAAAATACTGAACATAAAACACTAGTTTTGTTCATGGAGTTGGTTGAGTGCACATTGACTTGTTTAGCATTCATATTTTCCTTTGATATAAATTGTCTTCATTCTTAAATTGAATCACTGCATGAAATAATTATGCTGTTATATTATAGAATACAGGTTGGTTATTATTTTGCTTTTAAAATTAGAGAGAGGTATTATGTATATAAATCCTAATGATACAGCCTTTTTCCTAGAAAAGAATGATGAAATTAAAATTAAGTATTAACTCTAACTAATAATAATGTATCAGATAGCAAATGGAAACCACTGACAGAATTGTATTCATTTTAAATATTTTAAGGATCACATATATGTTCTATCCCTAATATTGATATCTTACAGTTTTGAAGATAACAAATAGGTACCTTTTTTTAAAATAAAATTTTCTAAAAGCATAGTAGAATATTGAGAATAATGGTCCCCCAAATATACACATTCTAATCCTCAGAATCTCTGAGTATGATTTCTTACATGGCCAAAGAAATTAAGGGTGCAGATGCAATTTAAGATTGCAAACCAGACTTTGAGATGGGATTATCCTGGGTTATTTGGGTGGGGCAACTCTAAGCAAGTGAGTTTTCGAAAGTAGAAGAGGGAAAAGAAAGAGTCAGTGATACACTATCTGAAAAGGTCTGGGCTTGTTCCTGCATTGGAAAATGGGGCCAGAGGGTCATGAGCCAAAGAATGTGGGATCCTCAGCCTGTTCAAATCACAGTCTCCCTCAGAACCTCAAGAAAGTAATGTAGAAAAGTTCAACACTTTGATTTTTAGCTTAGAGGGACCCCTGTTAAAGCCACCCTACCAAACAATTGATGTAAGATAATAAATTCACAATATTTTAAGCTACAAAATGTGTGATAATTTGTAATGACAGCAATAGAAAACTAATACACATAGCAAAACAATTCACTCTTTGTCTTTAAAATTATCTTACTTCTTCTTGAGTTTAGCACTAAATAATGAGTTTTACCATGTTCCAACCTTGTGCTAGATTCTGCAGACATAAATAAGTCACATCTCCCAGTCTTTGTTTTGATCTTTGTTGCTTCAAAAGCACTAGATGGAAATCAGCATCACAGTATTTTTCTGAAGGCAGAAAATATGCTTTCATACAGCCACAATTCTCATTTCTGCAACTCTTGCCTTTAAAATTTGTACATAAAAGTATGGGAAATAGAATTTATGATGAATTAGATTTTTGATGTTAAAAAGCACCTATTAACATCTCACAAAATTTCATAAATTTATCTTTTACTATGTTTGTATAAACATAAATTTAAATTTATATCTATAATTATAGATTGGTGACAGTTTCATATTGCTGGTGATACCTGAGTCTAGCTCTAGTGATTGCTTTGTCTCTTGGGAGTGTGTTGGGTTTTCATGTTTGTTTGTTTTTGTATGCTTCAATTTTTTTTCCATGAAAGCATGTCATCTTTTATGGGACTGTAGACACTGAGCTAAATAGTTTCTATCTCTGGAAAGTGGGCATGCCCCCTTTCTGCTAAGCCTGCAGTGTGGGCGTAGACAGTTGTTGTAGCTTCATTTGTTGACAAGATGGGCCGCTCTCCATTGAGTTGTTTTCCACTTTTCAAAAATCGGATTACTGTATTTTTACTTGGGTTTATCTCAGGAACGTATTCTAACCTGTTGACTTACGTCACCAATACCACTCTGCCTTGATTTCTATGGCTTTGTAATGGGTCTTGAAGTCAGGTAGGATGATTCCTTTTTGTTCTTTTTCAAAATTGCTTAGCTATAATCATTTCTTTGCCTACCCATATCAATTAGTCCAAATCTTCAAAATATCCTGGTAGAATTTTGAATAGAATTGTCTCAAATATATAGATCAATATGGGGGAAGTTACAATTTTAAAAATAATGAGTTGAATTAGCAATGTTGAACGATAACAAAGCAGCATTTCATTTCATGAATACGATGTATCACCATTTATGTAGGGTTTTGATTTTTTTTAACTTTTAAAAAGATTTTTGTAATTTGCAGTGTACAAATCCTGCACATATTTTGTTGCATTGATTTCTGAGTATTTCTTTTTCAGTGGGGCACTATTATAAATGATACTATTTCTTAAATTTTTATTTGTTTTCCATAGTAGTACATAGAAATACAAATTTTGTATCTTGTGATTTTGATAAGCTCACTTATTAACTCTAGGACCATTTTTGTGGATTCTTTGTTCATATAGAGATTGAATGCAAATAGAGATATTTCTTTCTTTTCAATTTCTATACCTTGAACTTTCAGTGTTTTGGGGGTAATATTATGAGCAGAAATCCTCAATTTATTTCTGAGCTAATGGTAAAGAAGTCTTTTATTATACCAGTATTATGTTAGCTGTAGAGTTTTTATAAATGTCACTTTTCAAGTCAGAGAAGTTTACTTCTGTTACTATTACTGAGAGTTCTATGATGTTGAATCTTACCCAGTACTTTTTTCCTGTATTTATTGACATGATCTTTTCTTTTTTTGTTGTTTTTTTCTTAATTTTTTTTGCATTTGGGTAAAATATGCATAACATAAAATTTACCATTTTGACCACATTTAAGTGTACATTCAATGATGGTAAATATATGCATTCATCACCATCATCCATCTCCATAGCTTTTCACCTTGCAGAACTGAATCTCTGCCTATTGAACAATAGTACTCTATTTCTGTCTCCCTTCGGCTCCTGGCAACCATCTTTCTACTTTCTGTCCATTATTTTGTCTCTAGGTACCTCATAGAAGTAGACTCACACTTGTATTCGTCTTTTCCTGACTGCTTTATTTCACTTAGTATAATGCAGGTCTATCTGTGTTGTAGCATATTGCAGAATTTCATTCTTTTTAAAGATTGAATAATATTCCATTGCATGTATGCACATTTTGTTATGAATGCTTGGGTTATTTCCGCATTTTAGCTGTTGTGAATAATGCTGCTATAAATATGGGTGTACAGATATATCTTTGATACCCTTTCAGTTCTTTTCATTATATGCCCAGAAGTGGAATTTCTGGATCATGTGGTAACTCTGGTTTTCATTTTCTGAGGATCTGCCATATTCTTTTTCACAGTGTCTATATTATTTTACATTTCTACCAAAAAAGCACAAGGATTCCAGTCTCTCCACATCCTTGCCACCAATTGTTCTTTTTGGGGCAGGGTATGGGGAGTAACTATCCTAATGGATATGGGGTGGTGGTGGTATCTCCTAGTTTTCTTCGGCATTTCCTTAATTATGAGTGATGTTGAACATGTTTTCATGTGCTTATTGGACATCTGTATATATATTTTATGACATTTTCATTTAAGTCCTTTGTTCATGTTTAACCGGGCGGTTTGCATTTTTGTTGTTGAGTTGTAGGGGTTCTCTCTGTATTCTGGGTATTAATCCCTTATTAGATATTTTTTTAAAGATTTTATTTATTCATTTACCTTTAGAGGGGAAGGGGAGAGGGAGAGAAACATCAATGTATGGTTGCCTTTTGTGCGTCCCCTGCTGGGAGTTGGCCTGCAGGGAACCGGCCTGCAACCCAGGCATGTGCCCTGACTGGGAATGGAACCTCGATCCTCTGGTTCACAGGCCCGCGCTCAATTTACTGAGCTACGCCAGCCAGGGCCCTTATTGGATATTTGACTTACAAATATTTTGTTGCAAATCAAGTATCCAATAAGTGTGTTGCATTTTTATTTTGTTGATAATGTTTTCTCATGCACAAAGTGCTTACATTTTTGTGGAGTTTTGTTTATGTGTTACCTGTGCCTTTGGTGTCACATCCAAATTGCCAAACCCAGTGTCATGAAGCTTTTCCCCCAGTGTTTCTCCTAGCAGTTTTATTGTTTTAGGTCTTGCATTTAGATCTATGATCCATTTTGGGGTTGATTTTTGTATGTGTTAGCAAGGGGCTGACCTTCATTCCTTTGCATGTGGATATCCAGATTTCGCAGCACCATTTGTTGAAAAGACTATGCTTGCCCCATTGAATGGAGTTGGTAACTTTGTCAAAACGATTTGAACATACAAGCAAGGGTTTATTTCTGGTCTCTAGAATCTGTTCCATGGGTCTGTATGTCTGTCTTTATACCAAAGCCACACTGCGCTGATTACTGTTCTTTGTAGTGAGTGTGAGTTTTCCAGTTTTGTTCTCATTTTTCAGGATGGTTTTGGCTGTTCAGAGTCACTCGAAATTCCATATGAATTTCAGGATGGATACTTTTATTTATGCAGAAACACTGGGATTTTGGTAGGGACCACACTGGTCACTTGGAGTACTGCTGACGTTGTATGAGTGCTATGTGCTAGCCTGTTCTGCCAGTGGAGCTCCTCACATTTTCACCAGATTCTTGCAGACCATGGGCATGGGCGTGTTCGCACGTGTGTGTCCTCTTTCATTGCTTTCAGCCTTGTCTGTAGTTCTCCTTGGTTCATTTAATTACCAAGTAATTTATTTTTTAAAATTTTACTGTATTGGAATTATATTTTTATTTTATTTTCAATTCATTCATTGTTAGTGTATAGAAATGCATCTGATTTTTGTTTGTTGACTTTGTGTCCTGTCCTTTGCTGAATTTACTGGTACTTAGTACTTTTAGCATTTTTAAATGGAGTCCTTAGTTTTCTACATTTAAGGTCATGTCATTTGCAAATAAATCCTTTTATGCCTTCTTCTCCTGTTTGGATTCATTCATTCATTCATTCATTCATTCATTCACTTTTTTCCCTGATTACTCTGGCTACCATTCCAATACCGTGTTCAATGGAAGTGGCAAAAGCAGGCATTCTGAAGCCTTCTTGATCTGAGGGGAAAGGCTTGCAGTCTTTTTACTGTTGAGTGTGCTGTTCTCTGCAGATTTTTATATATAGCTTATATTGTATTTTCTTTTTAGTCCTAATTTTTTTGGCTTTTTAATCATGAAGGAGTGTTGAATTTTCTGAGGCTTTTTCTGCATCCATTGAGATGATTTTTTCCCTTCATTCTGTTAATGTGATGTATGACATTAATAGAGTTCCAGGTGTTGCACCATGCTTATTACAGTCTGGGAATAAGCCCCGTTTAGTTGTGGTGTATAATTTTTTAATGTGCTGCTGAATTTGATTTGATAATACTTTGTTGGGAATTTTAGTATCAGTGTTTATAAAGAGAGTGGTGTGTGTTTTGTAGTAGTTTCTTTTTGGACTTGGGCATTAAGGGAATGGTAGCTCACAGAGTGAGTTAGGAAGTGTTCCCCCCGCTCCTTCAAGTTTTTTAGAAGAATTTGAGACATTTTGGTTCAATTCTTCTTCAAGTGTTTGGTAGAATTTACTTGTAAAGCCATTGGGTTTGGGGTTTTTGTTTGTCAGGAAATTTTTGATTACTGACTTAAAGAGTTGTTTGTATTATTTCTTCATTATGCTTTTAAAGTATATGGAGTCTGTATAGATATTATCTCTTTCATTCCTGCTTTCGATAATGTTTCTTTCTCCCTCTCTCTCTCTCTCTCTCTCTCGGCTATATTTCCCATAGTTCACTAATATTCATGCTTTCAGTGAACCAACATTTGGTTTCGTTGATTTTCTGGAAGAAGAACAAACATGCATTCTGATCCCGTTGGACGGAAACCTTATAAATGTCAGTTCAAGTTCTTTATAGCATTGTTCAGTGGTTCTCTATCCTTGCCAGTTTTCTACAATACTTTTTAAATCAATTACTGATAAAGCAGTGTTGAAGTCTTTTGGCATAACCGTGGGTACCAGGTAGGTGGGTAAGTTTTGGGGGAGTCAGAAGTTATACTTGAATTTTTGACTGCACAGGGATAGGTGCCTCCTAGCCCTTAAGTTGTTCTAGAGCCAATCAAATTACATATGTAGTATGAGGATCTCACCGCAATATAGTCCCAATTTCTCTCTCCCATACTTTTTGCTACTGTCATCCTAATTCTTCTATTAGAGAAATATATTGTTGCTCTAGGTTGGAGATTGGCAAGTATTTTCTGTAAAGGATCAGCTAATAAATACCTCGGTACTTGTTAATTTGTTCTGGAACTCGTTGAGTGCTGAAACCATCGAGTGGAGAACAAACGATGAATGATGAAGCATTTTCTCTTATGGGGCAGTGTCATGACTGATAACAAGTTCTAGCAAGCGTGATGAGTCCCAAGCAAACACTGAAGGCTGAGATTTTTTTTTTCTCATCAAAATGCAATGAGCACAGGGTTTGATGAGGTCTGAAGTCTGTGAGTACTGGGGTATGACTGTAATTTTGTTTTTAGAGGCCACATGTTCTCTTTACCACCACTTAACTCTGGCATTGCCGTGTGAAGGTGGTTATAAGCCATATGCAAACAAAGGTATAAAAGACTTGTCTTGCTGAGGGAAAGACTTGGCTTGTGAACGAACCATAGTTGGCTGACTATAGCTTTAAATATTTATCTATTAAAGCAATTAAAAGTAAAAAAACAAAAACAAACTAATGTTACCTTCACTTATTACATTTCCAATGTTCCCCATTTTTTTATAGAAGACCTCAGTGTGTCTGGTATCAATCTTGTTCAGCCTCAGAATTTCCCTTTAATAGTCATGTAGTACAGATCCACTTGCAATGAATTCTTTCAGTATTGTGTTTGTATTGGATATTTTGAATGTTATATCTTTGGCAGAGTTGTCAGTGAGCAGGTTTGGGGCGGGTTGTTTGTTTTCTTTTGGAATTTTAGAAATGTTACTTCATCTTATTCTGCCTTTCATGGTTTTGAGGAGAAGTATGCTGTACTTTTTAAAAAATTCTTTTGCATGTTAATTTTTTGTATATATTTGTCCTTGACTTCAAGATTTTTTTATTTTTAGTAGTTTAAATACATTATGGGTTTTTTGTGTTTATCCTTAATATTCTCTTAGATTTGTTGCTTGTGTCTGTCTTCAACTTTTCAAAGTTATTAGCAATTATTTCTTCAATGATAACCTTCTGCGTCCGAGTTTCCAATTATAAGTGTGTGACAACTATGATGCAAGAGATATTGGCTGTGTTGTTTTGTGTGTGGGGGTGGGTTTTTACCCTAATCTTTTTCATCATTATATTTCATTTCAGTAACTTCTCATATGACTTGCCAGAAGTTACCTGACTCCTCACCTCTGTTGAGTCAGTCCATGAGTCCATTGAAGGCATTCTTCATCTCTAAAATGTGTTTTTCATTTCCAGCATTTCTATTTGATTCTTATAGCTTTTATCTCTGCAGTTTTTCACCTGGTTTTACATATTGGCTCTTTCCTGTTAGACCCTTTGTCGTTGTAATCATAGTGATTTTACGCTCCCTGTTTAATGACTTGAACATTTGTTTCATGCCTGCATCTGGTTCTATTGATTGCTTTCTTTTGGCAGTGAGTGGTTTTTCTTGTTTTTTATGTGCCTTGTAATTTTTCATGTCATTCTGTATCCTGCTAATAGTGTTTATGTCTAGAAATGGGCTTGCCTTTCTCTCTGATAAATCTTTAGTTTGAAAGAATGTTTGAGATATTTTAAAGAAGCATTAAGTTTCCCATATGTAACAGAAGTTATCACAAGCTCTGTGGAGTTAAAGATATCTAAATTCATTTCCTATTTTACTATCTTCTTCTTAATCATTTTATGTAATTATTCTTGGGGCATCTTACTCTGTGTGATGCATTCTTTCATTTATACTTCTTTAAAACAGACTTTTACATTATGAACTGAATTTATTCCCATTTTACACATATAAAAACTTAAGTAAAATGATATATTATAAAGGTGAACCCCTGTCAAGTGACATAATTGGGACTTGATTCTCCAGGTCCATCTAATTTCATATCTTGCTTTCTTAACTATTATCCTGCTTCAATGCATTATTTAACTTAATAGGGAAAAATTGAGTATCGATTATATTGAAGGTCCCGTGATATGCAGGAATGACACGGTCAGTATGACATGCTGTGCATTTAACACACTCATACTCTAAGAATGGATATCAAAGAGTATCACTTTTCATTAAGAACTGGAATGGTAGAAATACGTAGTAATAGGTCTTATTTACCAGTGATACTTGGTTGATGCATTTTAGAGGAATCTTTCTGGTTACTGTGCAGGATTCATTACCATTGTAAATGGTCCAGCCATTTTCAGGTTAGAACCATCATTGGCTTGGTTCCTAGGATGTTCTTTTTGTAGACCTCATGAGTGACAATCATTAGCATTGTACGGCAGGTCCTCAATAACGTGTTTTGTTCTGCCTGGTATCTTTTCGTTATAATATTGATGAGATGCCATGGTGTTGCCAGTGGAAATAGGATTCTTCCATAGAGTCACAATCAAAGCATTTTGGGATTCACTTATAGGAGGATATGAGCAATAGAGGTAAGATTTATTGGAACAGAAATAAAAGACTGCCTCCAGGTGCCAGTGCCTCTTGGTTGAGACACCAAAACCAGGTGGCTCAGCTCCATCTTGCTGTAGCAGAAGTGCAGGACCTGGTGGGCACTCACCAGGAGGGTCAGCATCCAGAACTGTAATGCCATCACATCACTCAGGGCTCCGGTAGTCCAGCATAGTCTCTGCTCCCAGCTGTACTCTGGCCTGGTCTGCCCCCCACTTTAGCTCCAGTGGCTGCCACAAGAAGAGAGAACAGGCGAATGAACAAGCCCTGAGCCTTTGTTAAGCTTTGATTATATTACCCAGGGCTTGGGAAGGGGTAAGCTTTCTTTCTTTTTTTTTTTTAAGATTTTGTTTATTCATTTTTAGAGAGAAGGAGAAGAAGAGGGAGAAAAACATCAATGTGTGGTTACCTCTCGCCTACCCCCTACTGGGGACCTGGCCCGCAAACCAGGCATGTGCCCTAACTAGGAATTGAACCAGCAACCCCTTGCTTCACAGGCTGGCACTCAATCCATTGAGCCACATTAGCCAGGGCAGCTTTTTTTCAAACTAACCAATCTTGTTTCTAATTCTCTGTGGGCTGTGCTGGGCCTTCCCTCTATGTGTAAGAAATGTATCATACTAATGCAAGATGTCAACAATAGAAACTGTATGTGGGGTGGAGAGGGATTGGGTAGAAGGAGAGTATACAGGAACTCTGTCCTTTCTGTGCCCTTTTTCTATAAACCTAGAACTTGTTCTAGGAAGTGAGAATCTATTAATTAAAAGTTACTGATGCCTGTTAAAGAGTTCATAAAATTGGCTATACAAAATATCTAACAACCATAGGTAGTATCTAGCTAATGTAACAACAGTGTTAAGTGAAGATTTTTCTTTTTTATTAAATGTTTAATTCTTATTCTGTTTCTCCTCATACCTTTTTCAAAAAAAGAATACTTGTAGTTGTTCCTGTTTCTGTATTCATCTTTTTTATTGTTTTTGGTCTTTTCTGTTAGGTGTACTAGCTCTGTCTTGGTACCCACCCGGGTCACATGATGAGAATGGAGTACCTACTGATGACTTGGTACCAACTATTTTGGATAAAGCTCATAAATATAATCTAAAGGTATTTTATTTTATATATTTTACTTTTTATTGAGATATAATTGTATGTCATATTATATTAGTTTCAGGTGTTCAATATAATTGATAGGTATGTATCAATTATTATATATCAACTATATATTATATATCACACATCAACTATATATTATATATATCAACTATATGTATAGTGAAACAATCATCTCAGTAAGTCTAGTTTATATCCATCACCATACAGAATAATAATTTTTTGTCTCCTGATGAGAATTTATAAAATCTGTTCTCTTAGCAACTGTACAGTGCTAAGAGTATTAATTAATAGTCACCATGTTGTACTTTACATCCCAGGACTTACTAATTTTATGACTAAAGTTTGTACCTTTTACCATCTTTACACATTCTATTCCACCCCCACCTAAGGTTCTGTATATATTTTGGATAGTAACCCCTTTACCAGATATATTGTATGATTTGCAAATATGTTCTCCGATTTGGTAGGTTGCCTTTTGATGGTTTCCTTTGCTGTGCAGAAGCTTTTTAGGTTGTTGTAGTTCCGTTTTATTTTCTTTTTCTCAAGATATATTTAAATTTATTTTCTGGTTATTTCTCTAACCAGAGAAGTTGTACTACCAGTTGTTTGTACAATAGTGTGTTGTTTAATCTCCACATACTAATATTTGTGAGTTTTCCAGTATCCTTCTTGTAGTTAATGGCTAGTTTTATACCATTGTAGTCCAAAAAGATGCTTAACACGATTTCACTCTTAAAATTTTGGGGACATGTTTTGTGTCCTGGAGAATGTTCCATGTGTACTTGAGAAGAATGTGTATTTGGATTCTTTTGGATAGAGTGTACTATATACGTCTGCTAATTGCATCTAGTATAATGAATCATTTAAGATCCATTTCATCAATTGATGAAAGTGGGGGATTAAAGTCTCCTACAGTTATGTTGGTTCTGCCTATTTTACCTTTTAAGTTGGTTAATGTTTGCTTTTTATATTTAGATGTCCCTATATTGGTTGGATAAATATTTAGAAGTGTTAATCCTCTTACTGGATTTACACCTTTATATGTTGACCTTCTTTGTCTCTGATTACAGACTTTTCTTAATGTTTATTTTATCTAATATAACTACTCATGCTTTCTGTTGGTTTCTATTTGCATGGAATGTCATTTTTTGTATCCTCTCATTTTCAGACCGTGTGTGTCCTTAATCTGAAGTGAGACTTTTGTAGTTAACATATAGATAGGTCTTTTATTTTTTAATTCATTCATTCATTTAATTTTTTTAGAGGGAGCAGAATTTACACTATTTACACTTAAAGTAGTTATGGATAGGCATGGACTTTTGCTGATATAATTGTGTTACAGCTTTTTGTAATTTCTTGTTCTTTTTTTGCTCTCTTCCCTTATGATTTGATGATTTTCTATAGTAGTTGGCTTATATTCCTTCCTCTGGATTTTTTGTGTATCTACTATAGGTTTTTACTTTTTGGTTATCTTGAGGCTTCCATAAAACAACTTATATTTGTAAGAGTGTGTTTTGTTGATAACAAATTAAATTTGAATGGACTCTAAAGTTGTGTATTTTATGCCCTCTTTTACATCTTTTTACCTTATTTCCAGTGACAAATTATTGTAATTACTTTTACTGGTTGTCCTTTAATGCTAGCTTTATAAGTGATTAAATCATCACCTTTACATTGTTAGATTTTTCTGAATTTTAATATACAGGGTCTGGCAGAAGTAACACCTGCCTGAGTGTGGTTGGTAGGGTGATAATATGGGTGTAATAATTTATAGTTTTAATGTGTACCTTTCACCTAAATTGTCATATGGTGTGTTTAAGTATGCTATTGTTATGTTATAGAATTACATGCTTATGATTTTGTAATAAAAGATTTTGTAAGAAAAACGGGTGTTATTTGTGCTGAACCCTGTATATTTACTTATACCAGTGAGACTTATACTTTTATGTTTTCCTATTACAAATTAACAGCCTTTTGTTTAAGCTAAGGTAGTCCCTTTAGCATTTCTATTCATGAACTTGTCTAGAAAGTTTTTATGGAAAAATCATTATTTCACATTTAGTTCTGAACAATAACTTTGCTGGGTAGAGTATTCTAGGTTGGAAGTTTTCTTTTAAAGGTGCTTTATATATATCTTGCCACTTCTGTTGACATAATAGGGGTTCCTTTGTTTATAACATACTGTTTTTTTCTCTTGCTTCTTTTAAGATTCTGTCCTTTAACTTTTGACTATTATAACTTACCTTGTTGTGGGTCTCTTTCAGTAAATTTTATTTGGAACTCTGGGTTTTCTAGATCTGGATGCCTATTCCCTTCCCATACTAGAGAATTTTTCAGATATGTTTTCTGCCCCTTTTACCCAGGGATCCCTATATTGCAAATGTTGGGCCTTTTTGATGTTGTCCCACAAGTCCTTAACTTATCTTGTCTCTTCTTTATTCCTTGTTTTAACTTTGTGCTGCTCTGACTGGATGAGTACCATTGCCCTGTCTTTGAGTTCATTAATTCCTTCTCCTATTTTTTCTAGCTTGTTTCCAAATTCTTTCTCTATTGTATATTTTAGTACAGTTATTTTATTCTTCAATTCCATCATTTGTGTTAAGTACTTTCTTACATTTTCTGTTTGTTGAAATTCTCACTTTGTCTGAATTCTGTTTGTCTGTGAGTTGTTCTCCTGATCTTGGTGAGCATCCTTATTATAGATATTTTGAACTATTAATCATGTGGGAAACTTTACTTGTTTTCTATTGCTACATTGCAAAATACCCCTAAACTTGGCAGTTTAAAACAACACACATTTATCATATACAATTTTTTTTCAAGATTTTATCTGTATATTTTTAGACAGAGGGGAAGGGAGAGAGAATGAGAGGAAGAGAAATATCAATGTGTGGTTGCCTCTCACATGCCCCCTACTGGGGACCTGGCTTACAACCCAGGCATGTACCCTGACTAGGAATCAAACCGTGAACCCTTTGGTTCAAGGCCAATGATCAGTCCACTGAGCCGCACCAGCCAGGGCTATCATACACAATTTCTAAAGGTCAGGAATCTGGAAGTGGCTTAGATAGGTAGGTGTACTTCAGGATCTTTCATGAGATTACAGTCAAGCCGTTGGCAGGTGCTATAGTCATCCAACTTTCTCATGTGGTGGTTGACAGGCCTGGGTTTCTTTCAACTGTTGAAATGGGAGTTTTAGTTCTTTACCATGTAAGCCTCTCTTTAGGACTACCTGTGCTTTCTGGATTCTTCAAAGTGAATGATGAGTCTTTTTTTGAGCTAATCTTAGAATTAATACCACTTCTATTCTATTGTATTGGTTTATCCACTGATAAACCAATGCTGTCACAGTGCAGGCATCAACTGTACATGTCATGAATATCTGAAAACGGGGAGCATTGGTAGTCATTTTGAATACTGGCTACTACAGAACTTGCAAATTGATTCTATAGTGATAGCACAGTCTGGTTCAAAAACTAAATGATAACACAAGAAATATACAGGCTGATCTCACTGATGAAAATACATGCAATATTCCAAAAGAAAAATTAGATTAATTGTTCAGTACAGTTGTTGTTCACCAGTGAATCTGTCTGGTCTTAGACTTTTCTTTGTTGAAGTTTTTGATTACTAACTCATTCTCCTTACCTAATAATCATTCTGTTCAGATTTTCTATTTTTTTCATATTCAATCTTGGAAGATTATGTGTAGGAATATATCCATTTTTTCCAGTTGGTGCAATGTGCTGAAGTATAAATACTAATAATCTCTTTTGATCCTTTGTATTTCTGTAGTTCAGTTGTAACATTTCTTTCATTTTTGAGTTTACTTATAGGAACCATCTTTTTATTTCTAGCTAAAGGTTTGTCAGTATTTTCAAGAAACCTTTTCTTAGTTTTATTGATCTTTGCTGTTGCTTTTTATTTCTATTTCTTTAATTTCTGCTTTGATCTTTGTCTTTTCCTTCCTGCTGGTTACTGTGAGCTTCATTCATTCTTCTTTGAGGTTGTTTATTTGCAACTTTACTTGTTTCTTGAGGTATACGTTTATCACTGTCAACTCTTAGTATCTCTCATAACTTTTTTTTTTGCTGCATCCATAAGTTTTTGTGTGTTATAGTTTCCTTTTCATTTCTTTTCGGGGTACTTTTGGTGTTTCTTTTGTCAACCTCATTGGAACAATTGTTCAGTAGCATGTTTTCAATTTTCATATATTTGTGAATTTTTAAACTTTTTTTCTTGTGATTGATTTCTACTTTCATACCATGTGATCTAAAATTTTCTACTTGCTTTGATTTCAGTCTTTTAAATTTAATTAAGAGTTTTGTTTTGACCACCTAACATACGATCTATCCTGGAGAATGTTCCATGTTCACTTGAGAATAATATATATTCTCTTGTGATTAGATGGAAACTTCTGCATGTATCTGTTATGCCTGTGTGACCTAATGTTGGTTCAGGCTGTTGTTTCCTTACTGATTTTCTGTCTGGATAATTTATCCCTTGATGCAAATGGGGTGTTAATGTCTGACACTATTATTGTACTGCTCTGTTTGATCTCTGTGGTTTGTCAACATTTACTTTATAGTAGGTGCTGTTATGTTGTAAATATTTACAAATGTTATATTGCTCCCATTGAATTGACCACTTTTTCATTATGCAACTCTTTTTTTTGCCTCTTACTACAATCTTTGTTTTAAAAGTTTACTTTCGTATGATATAATTATAGCTGCCCCAGTTTGTTCTGGTTTCATATGTATAAAATATATTTTGCCATTCCTTCACTTTTAGATTGTTACTGTTTTTATATCTGAATGTAAATTGGCCTTGTTTTTTTTTTTACCGATTTAACCTGTCTTTTGATGGGAGATTTTCTATTTACATGACAAGTAGTTGTTTCTAGGTATCTACTTACTGCCATTTTGTTTGCTTCCAACTATTTTGTGATGTCTTCATTCCTTTCTTCTTCTCTTGTTTCTTCCTGTATGATTTGATAACTTTTTTTAGGGGTATGATTAGATTATTTCCCCATTACCTATTGTGTGTCTACTAAAGGTATTTCTTTGGGTTTACTATGTGGCTTACATAAACAACTTATATTTGTTATAACAGCCTATTTTAGGATTGTAAAATAAATTTGAACTAATTCTAAAACTGTATGTTTTTACTCTCCCCAGTCACAGTTTATATTTTGGTTGTCATATTTTACATCTTTTATCCTGTGTACTCTTAACTAGTTATTTTAGTTATTTTTATAACCTTTGCCATTAATCTTCTTACCAGCAGTATAAATGATTGATCAGTTACCTTTACTATGTATTTAGCTTTTCCAGGGATATTTACATTTTCAAATATATTCTTGTTACAATTTATAGCCCTTTCTTTTTAGTTGAAGAAAGTCTCTGCATTTCTCCTAAGGCTGGTTTTGTGGTGATGAACACCTTCATCTTTTGCTTGTCTTTATTTCTCCTTCAGTTCTGAATATCTTTGCTAGCAGGGTATTCTTGGTTGGAATTTTTTTTTCTTTCAGCACTTTGACTGTTGTGTCACTCTCTTCCACCCAGCAAAGTTTTTGCTGAAAAAAGTCTCCTGTTTGTCTTGTGGGGATTCCCTTGTCTATATAACAGGGTTTTTTTTTTTCTGTTTGTTTGTTTTTACTTATGCTGCTTTTAAGTTTCTCTTTTTTCACTTTTGACATTTAATTGTAATACATCTTTCTCTGGGTCTTTTGGGTTCATTTAATTTGGAATTCTCTAGCCTTTTTTAAAATCTGGAAATGTTTCCTTCCTCGGATTAGGGAAGTTTTTAGTTATTTCTTTAAATAAGTTTTGTTTCACTTTTTTTTAATTCTTATTTCTTGCTACCATTTTTGGGTGAGATTTTCTATCCTGTCTTCAAGTTCACTGATTCTGTCTTCTATTTCATCTAGTCTTCTGTTGAACCCTCTAGTACATTTCTCAGTTTACTTACTGTATTCTTTAGCTCTCTAAATTCTGTTTGGTACTTCCTTTTATTTTTTATCACTTTATTGAAGTTCTTACCGGTTCACGCATCATTCTTTCAAGCCTTGTAAACAACATTTTGATCACTAATTTGAACTCTTTATCACATAAGTTACCTATCTCTATTTTATTACCTGATGTTTTATCTTCTTCTTTCATTGGGAGCATATTTCTGTATTTCATTATTTTGTTTGGCCCTGTGTTTGTATCTATGTGTAAGATGAAACAGCTACCAGCTACCTAGTCTTGAATGTTTGAATGTTTGACTTTGTATATGAGTTTGACCTACTGTGCTGTAGCTCTTCATTGTCTCTAAGCCCCCCTTTTTAAATTGTACAGGCAATCTGCTTTTAATAACCACTGTAGTTCAGGGTATGCCAAGACCAGTTAATTTCCCATAGGAGAGAGTCTCAGCACTAGATTCGGGCTATTTTTAAGGCAGACCCTTGGGCAGCATCTTTTGAAGAATGCAAATGTATGCAGTATTGTGGAAGCAAAAGTGTACGCCCCCATCAGCCACCCAAGCCTGGCTACTTAGAGGTGTTGCCTGAGTGGCAGTCATGAAAACTAGATCTCCAAGTGTAAGCTCCTTTCTGGGAGGTACCAGTGAGCTGTACTGAGGCAGAAGGAGAGCACAATGATGGCATTCTCTGGCCTACAGTCCCTGAGAGCATTTCTCAGGCCCCCTAGATCTGTGCCAGGCTTGCTCCAGGTCAAGCAAGGTTGCCTTTCTCACAGGAAGGCTGGGGATGTGTTACAGTCTTCTGTCTCTCCAGTGCCTGGTGATGGTAGCCAGACTAGACCTGTCTGTTATGTTCCCTTTGTACCCAGCAACACAAGCCAAACCTGCCCCTCAGGCCAAAGCTTCTGGACAAGCAACTAGGCCTCTTTCTCAGAAACACTGGGGATGTGCCTCGTTCATCTGTCCGTTACAGTGTCCTGGGACTGGCGGTCTAATGAGAACTGCCTCTCTAGTTGCTACAGGCCCATGGGACCCAAGAACACAACCTCTCTGGCCTCCAGGGCAAGGTGATCAAGAGGTGTCTGTCCCCTGGGGGGTAGCCACAGAAAACAGGTCACCAGACGTGTGTAGAAGATCCCGTCCAGGAGATACTGTCACTTTGGGGCACTACTGTGTGAAAGCGCAAAGGTGGCACTCCCTGGCTGGGTCCACGTGCAAAGACAGTACCCACCTGAAAAGGAAGAAAGCAGAAAGAATAGAAAAGATAGCATCCACCAGCCTTAGCAAGAGGGCACGTAGGAAGATGGTGCCTGCCAGCCTCCTTTCCCCAAGAGTGTCCCAGCAGGACTCTGTTTCACAGAGCAGTGCTGTAAAATTAGCAAATGAGTCTCTTTCATATAAAGTCTGGGTACTTTTACAAGGATTGCTTCTGTATTGGGCCACCAGGGCAGGTGAGTCTGAGCATAAGCCCTTTTGAGGGCTCTTTCTCAGTTCACCACAGTTCCTTGGGTTTCCTGGGCATAGGCCCCTTTGGTCATTAGAGATAGATGTTTCGGGGGCTTGTCTCTCAGATGCTGTTTTTTAAAATTAGGTTGCCCACTGTGGGATATGAACCCTTTGCTCTTCAGGAAGAAGCTCCAGGTTTCGAATTTCCTTCTAATTGTGGGTCACTGTGCCATGTGGGAGGAGTTTAAAGTGAGATTATGTTTTGGCCATTCCTACCTGCTTCAGTGTGGGTTCCCTCTTGTTTGATGTGAAAGAGTTGCATCGGCAGTTTTTACATTTTTTCCCCTCTAGAGGAAATTGTTCCATATATAGCTATAGATTTGGTATGGCCATTGGAAGAGGCAAGTTCAGGATCTTCCTATGTCTTTGACCTTTTTTTTTTTTTAGTAGAATGTCTGTGTGTGTGTGTGTGTGTGTGTATAGGTATATGCATATAGTCAATAGAGATATATTTATTCCAACAAAATTATAAAGGAAATATACAAATAATATTTGCTCACTGAGAAACCACTTTGTAAAAAATTAAATGTGATCTGCATAAATACAGTCAATACTAAAGATCTGTTGATACTTAATTGAGAAAAAAACTAGGGGAAACACAAAAATACTTTTAAAATACAATACCATTGTCACAGCACATGAAAACATTTTCTTAAAAAGTGAACAGGTTCTACTTAGAGATTTCATTTTTCTACCCTTTTTAAATCTCTATTTTGAAATCTGATATTTTCTGCAGTTTTCAGTTTTATGAAATATTTTCCATCCCTTCACACTGAATTTATGTCTGTCCTTAAATCTGAAGTACATCTCTTGTTTTCACTGAGCTGTCACTAGCTCAACTCTGCATCTCCTGAGAGTGCTCTCTGTCTGCTGAAGCTCGCTCTTACAGTGGCACTTGGCAGCCCATACAAGGAGCTGCCATAGGTGTGGGTTTAGCACTGAGTGCATGGGGCTGCCTGCAGCTGCAGTAGCGTACTCCCAGGCTGGTATTCTGAGTAATTCCAGTTTGGACTTCCTGCTAAACACAATCCTTTTAACACCTTTTGAAATTCTTACCTGCCTGTTTCCCAATATCCCCTCCCTCCAGTTATAGAACTTTCACCGTAGTATTCCAAGTGCTAGTAGAGAGAATGGATTCCTCTAGTGGCATCCCATCTAGCTGTGATAACTGAGCATTCACTGCCTTCCTTTTTCCCCATGGGATAGATCACCTTTATCACATAAATCAGCTCGTTTCAGTGTTTTCTTGGGCAGAGGTGTGGTGCTGGGAGGGTTTCCCCAACAGCCTCCACTGGGCCCAGACTTGTGTTTTTCTTCCCCCCCCCCTCCAGTGATGTGCTGGAGTCCCCCTTTGGGAAGACTAGACTTCTTTAAGTTTTCTCTCTAATATGTGAGTTCCTGTCCAGGTTCGTACTCACCCAGTTTTTGCCCAGCAGTGGCAAGTGGTGACCGGGCAGTTTGGCTCTTCCTCTGTTTTCCTGGCCCATCTAGAGATCTGTCTGTCTCTTTCAGGCTGCACTGGTGAGCAGGACTCCTCTCTGCTTTCTTGAGGTCAGATACTAGTTTNCTCCCCCCCCCCTCCAGTGATGTGCTGGAGTCCCCCTTTGGGAAGACTAGACTTCTTTAAGTTTTCTCTCTAATACGTGAGTTCCTGTCCAGGTTCGTACTCACCCAGTTTTTGCCCAGCAGTGGCAAGAGGTGACCGGGCAGTTTGGCTCTTCCTCTGTTTTCCTGGCCCATCTAGAGATCTGTCTGTCTCTTTCAGGCTGCACTGGTGAGCAGGACTCCTCTCTGCTTTCTTGAGGTCAGATACTAGTTTAGTGCTTTTACTCCTGTGTGAATGTCCCATCCTTCGATTAAAAAGGGGGATATAAATATCAGGAAAGTTGTATGCTTCCATGTTGTTGAAGTCAGTCTTCAGGATCACTTTCACATTAGAAAGTGCACTTTTGCTGCAGAATAGACACTGGCAAGGCCAAAACTAGAAGCAAGAAATAAGGGAATATCTATATGAATCTTATTCCTTGACTTAGAGATAAGGCAGGCATCTGATTTTATATGTACAGTTGACTCTTAAAGAACCTTTCGATTACATGGATCCATTTTCACACGGCTATTTGTGGATAAACACCTGTACCGTTTTGTATCCACAGCTGTGAATCCACAGATGCAGAGGGCCAGCTGTATGCATTGATCTCTGTCATTTTATGTAGAACACTTGAACATCTACAAACTTGGTGTCTGTGGGGTGTCCTGGAACCAGTCCCCCATTGGGCCCCAAAGGACAGCTAAGTTTTGGGGAAGTCAAAAGATGCATAGATGTTTGAAAGCACCAGAGGGTCAGCACCCTTAACCCTCATGTTGTTCAACTCTCAATGATAGTATTCTGTCATCATTAAAAACTCTTTTAGTATTGGTCTGATATATTTTGGCAAATGGAAGAGAGAAATGGTGGCTAGATCACATCATTACTTAAGTATACAAGTAATTTTACTACAATTAAAATTTTTTAAATATATGAGTGAAAATTTTAAATGTTGTGTACTAATCTTGGCTTTTTAATTACTGTACATATATTGACCTGAATTTTACAAAAGCAGAATGCCATTTATAGTTTGCAACATTAAAAACAAACTCATTTTGACACATTTGCTTCGCTATGGTGTCATTTTTATATAAAATGGAAACAAACTTGAAAAATAATTTGCATCTAAAAAGAATTATTCAAGATAATATGAGTATAAAAATTGCAATAAAAAATAAACTACCTAGCAATAAACTAAACACAGGAGGTGAAAGACCTGCACACTGCAAACTGCAAACCATTGTTGAGAGAAATTGGAGAAGCCCACAAAGATGGACAGATACTCTGTTCATGGATTGGAAGAATTGACATTGTTAAAATGTTCGTGTTACTTAAAGCAATCTACAGATTCAATGCACTCCCTATCAAAATCCCAATGGCATTTTTCACAGAAATAGAACAAAATATCCTAAAATTTTATGGAACCACAAAGATCCTGAATAGCCAAAGCAATCCTCAGAAAGAAGAACAAAGTTGGAGGTATCACATGCTCCAGTTTTCAAACTATACTACAAAGCTATAGTAACTTAAACAGTATGGTACTGGCCGAAAAACAAAAACAGACCTACAGACCAATGGGAAAGAGTTAAGAGCCCAGATGTGAACCCACACGTATAAGGACAGCCAATCTGCTACAAAGGAGCCAAGAACATACAATGGGGAAAGTCTTTTCTAAAAGTGGTGCTGGGAAAACTGGACAACCATGTGCAAAATAGTGAAACTAGACCACTATCTTCCACTATACACAAAATTTACCTCAAAATGGAGTAAAGACTTGAATGTAAGATGCGAAACAATAAGATACATAGAAGAAAAATCAGTAATAAACTTAGTGGACATTAGTCTTAGTGGCGTTTTTATGAATTTGACTCCAAAGGCGCAAAGGAAACTAAAACAAATAGGACTGCTTCAAGCTAAAAGGATTTTATGCTGCAAAGGAAACCATCAAGAAAGTATTAAGACAACCAACTGAATGGGAGAAGATTTATGCATATATTTCCAATAAGGGATTAATATCTAAAGAAATTCATATCACCACCATGAACAAAATTTGATTAAAAAATGGGCAGAGCACCAGAATAGACATGTTTCCAGGGAAAACATACAGATGGCAACAGGCACGTGAAAAGACGTTCAACTTTACTAATTATTACAGAAATGCAAATCAAGACTGCACTGAGATGTCACCTAACACAGGTAGAATAGCTCTTATTAAAAAGACAAGAAATAAACATTGGAGAGGATGTGGAGAAATGGGAACCCTATACATAAGTTGTTGGTCACTATGGCAAACAGTATGAAGGTTCNGATGGCAACAGGCACGTGAAAAGACGTTCAACTTTACTAATTACAGAAATGCAAATCAAGACTGCACTGAGATGTCACCTAACACAGGTAGAATAGCTCTTATTAAAAAGACAAGAAATAAACATTGGAGAGGATGTGGAGAAATGGGAACCCTATACATAAGTTGTTGGTCATTATGGTAACATAAGTTGTTGGTCACTATGGCAAACAGTATGAAGGTTCCTCAAAAAATGAATAGAATTACCAAATGATCCAACAATTTGTCTTTTGGGTATTCATCTGAAGAATATGAAAATACTAATTTGCAGATATATATATGCACCCCTGTGTTTGTTACTGCATATCTCAGTAGCTAAGATATGGAAACAGGTGTCCATTGACAGTTGAGTGGATAAAGGAGATGTGGTACATTTACACAATGGAATACTCCTTAGCCATAAAAAGACGAAATATTGCCATTTGCAACAAGACTGGATCTCCAGAGTATGATGCTAAGTGAAAAGTCAGATGGAGAGAAAGGTGTAGAATATGATTTCAGTCATGTAGAATATAAAACAATATAAAAATAAAACAAAAACTCATTGATACAACAGATTGATGGTTACCAGAAGGGAAGGGCAAAATGGGTAAGGGGAATCAAATGAATGGGGAAATTGGAAACTAGACTTTTTGTGGGGAACACAAAATGGATATTGAATTACAATGCTGAACACCTGAAATTTTGGTAGTATTATTAAACACTATATTTTACCTCAGTGTAAAAAGGTGGAATATTCTGTGCACAATATTTAAAAAATATTTCTAGTTACTGCTTTCTACTATTATAACAGAGAAATATAAACCATGTCAATAATAACAAGCATTCTGAAAGTTATTGCCCTTTATAGTACTAGTGGATATTGATAGTACAAATTAAACATAACATTATTTTGTAAAATGCTATTTTAGTTGTATGGAAGAATTTGTTATTTAAAGGCATTTGACATTGACTCCATGTATACTTGATCACATCTGAAAAATGAATCCAGATTTTTCTAGACCATGTTTTCATTTTTATGACCAAAAAAGAGAGAGATGTGTTTGAATATAGAAATATCCATATTTATTCTGTAGAGGAATACAGGAAGAAGTAGCTCACAGTGGCTGAACGTTCGAGCTGTGAGCTTAGATGACCCACACTGCCTCCTGCTGGCTGCGTGTGACAAGTTGCAGCACCTGTTCCAACTCGAATTGTGTCCTTTCGAAAGTGAGGATAGTACCAGTAACCACCTTATGGCATCGTCAGAATTAACTGACATAAAATGTATAAAACAATTAGCATATTGTTTAATAGAGAAAGTTCTTAGTGTTGTTACTATTAAAAATCTCTAACAACATATCAATGTTTTTGTTTTAGGTCACTTTTCACATCGAACCATACAGCAATCGAGATGATCAAAACATGTATGAAAATGTCAAATATATTATAGACAAGTGAGTTTCTTCTGTGTCTATAAACTAATTTTGTAATGAATATTGCAGTCATTTTGAGAAACATTTCTGAAGTTCCTTACAGTTTCTTTTCTGTATGAATAAAGACTGTCTTTATTACTTTACTTTGTTTACTAGGCTATTTATGTTTTCCTTATACCAACAATTTAAATTGTATTATTTTTAAAGTTTTATGATGATACAGTTCTGTCTTTTTAAAAGCAGGCTCAGATAATAAAATGTGAACTGCTTTTATAGTCATGGGCCCACATCTAGTGTTTTATTTATATTTAGTCTGATTACAAGCAATCTATTAATACAACTTCATTTTGTTCAAGGGTGTGACTGGTAACAGTCTATGGCAGTGGCCATACTCTCACAGAGAACCTTGTCAGCAGCAGTGGGCTGTTTACCACTGATAGGAAAAAAGCAGTTTGTATCGTCCTGTGGAAAGTGGGCCTTTCAAGGTGTTAGTCAGCATTTGTACCTCAATAGAAGATCGTTGATTTCTTGTTTGGTAACATCTTAGTATACCCACTATCTCATTTCCTCATGTACAAAATTGAAATGCATTTTTAATAATTACACTTATACAACTGACTCCCCAGGGAAGGTGAACAGTGTGTATAAACTATGGTTACCTTCATTTTTAGTACATAATTACTGTCTATGGTAAGTGAATTGTTAGCATTCATTCGCTCTTACCTATGTTTATATTCTAGGTATGGGAATCATCCGGCCTTTTACAGGTACAAGACTAAGACCGGCAATTCTCTTCCTATGTTTTACATTTATGACTCCTATCTTACAAAGCCTGAACAGTGGGCCAATCTGCTAACCATCTCAGGGCCTTGGAGCATTCGCAATTCTCCTTACGATGCGTTGTTTATTGCACTTCTGGTAGAAGACAAACATAAATATGATATCCTTCAAAGTGGTTTTAATGGAATTTATACATATTTTGCCACAAATGGTTTTACTTATGGCTCGTCATATGAGAACTGGGGCAGGTTAAAATTATTTTGTGATCACTTCCAACTAATATTTATCCCGAGTGTGGGCCCGGGGTACATAGATACCAGCATCCGTCCATGGAACACCCAGAACACGCGGAACCGAGTCAACGGGAAGTATTATGAAACGGCCCTGAGTGCTGCACTCCAAGCCCACCCCAGTGTGATTTCCATCACTTCTTTTAACGAGTGGCACGAAGGAACTCAGATTGAAAAAGCTGTTCCCAAAAGAACCAGTAACACAGTGTACCTGGACTACTGGCCTTATAAACCAAGTCATTATCTAGAACTAACCCGCAAGTGGTCTGAAAAATACAGTAAGGAAAGAACAACTTATGCATTAGAAAACCAGCTGCCTGTTTCTTAATGCACTAACATTTAATAATTATAGACATCACCTCATTTCAATAAATATCTTTGGTTTTGTGTTATGGAAAGAAAACTGTCAAAATCAGTTTGCATTGTTACCATTATCTTTTATGAAAATGATTTGTACTTTTTCACAGGTAATAATGTTCTTGCCACCGCTCACCATGTTGCACTGAGAAAATACCTGAGAGAAAAACATTCCCTGTGCCGTCATCTGCTGATGTTCTGACCAACCTTGAAATCCTGCTTTCATAGCAATTTACTTTTTATTCACAATGGATACCTGCTTGTTGTATAGAGTAGTTAGCACACAGCTAAACCCTACTGTATTCCGGCCCAAAGACATAGAATTGTGCATTTTCTATATATAATGAAGAAAAAAAGACCTGAAAGATAATGTACGTGTTTCATCTCTCAGTTTTTTCAGTGATTCAGTCAACTTCATTGTATTAGGGTTTGGATTCTGGATAACTTTAATAATAATTCTTAAGAGAAATAAAATCATATATTTAAACCTCACTGTGGACCATACTGGGAGAGGAAGGCCTGCTTTCTGCAGTCCAGGAAACCCTCATTTGCAGACTTCCCGTTACCCATAGCATCGAAGATGGGTTGGATCTCTAATGTGTCTGCTGTACAGTGCTGAATCCCAGGTTTTAGACCCAGAGAAAGTTCTTTTATAAAACTTAATGACAGCATCTTATTTAAGAAACATATAGTTGTTTTGAAATTACTATGAAAATATAATGCCCAAAATGTTACCATTTTTAGAGTATGTTGTCAGTCTTTAACTTGTCCTATTTAACCATGTTATTCAGTTTAATCAGAGACCAACTGTTAGATAAGAAAAAAGTCAATACTATTTTTGGATTGCTTTCATTTAATATTTTAAGCTGTTTATACCAAAAGTACATTATTTACCTAGCTTTTTAAATAGGCTTTTAGGGACACAGAAATGAAAATTCCTTTATGTCTTAAATTTTTTCCTAAAGTTTTGACATTTGATTAACACTTAATGATAGAAATAATATTCTATTTAAAAGATAACATATTTAGTTATTATATATAATAATATTCCAGTTTTAATCATTATACTTGTATGGTTCCAATTAGGTTAAATATTTGTGGGTAGTTATTTGTCATATTGTGACAGGTTAATCACCTGTATGCTAGCTAAGAATGAATCTCTTTAAAAACTAGAGCATAGAATACATTATATTATTCAGTTAATATTTTTAACTAGAACTATAGTAAAAAATCTAATATATATGTTATTATGTGAATATTATTTCTTATTTATTAGAGAGAAGCAATAGGGTAATAGTAAACCATAATACATATCTTCAGAGTATTAACACATTCTGAAACAAATTGGCCATGGAATTTATTATAAAATAGCCTATCAGAGGATAAAATTTATTTTTAAGCTGTGGTTTTGAAGTAAAATAACATGTTTACAACTTAAGAATTTGCCATTTCTCAGAGAATGATCAGGCCTCAGGAAATTAGTACAATAGTAATAATCTATTTTCTGTAGGAAATTACAAGGGAAAAAAATCACTGTACTGATTGATATTACCAAGCATCTTCATAGGAACACTCAAACCTGTGGATTTTTAAAAAATATCTAGCTAGCCACTATGTATCATTGGAGGGATAACTCTAAATATGTCATACCTAATAATAATTTATAATATACCATGTTTTGTTAAAGTTTACGTAGAGAAATATCTACTATGGGGGAATTTTTATCATTGCTTATGTTGTATATTTGAACCCAGTATGATAAGCAATTAGTTTTATGAAGTGGTTCTAAGATTAAGGGAGAGTATATAAGAACAAGGTCAGCAAATCCTCAGCACACACGCACCACCCCTTCCGGCTCTGCCCCTGCTGCAGAAACAGAAACCCCACTACACCACTGTTTGCCCCTGACCCCCCGTGGGGTTCCCAGCACATCACCCCAGCAGCCGCTAACAGTCAGATTTCAAAGTGACGTAAAACAGATTTTGTCTTCGTTGCAGAAGGTTATCTTCAAGGGAACGATGTTTAGAGTTTGATCACATAATGGTTTATAATTTATAATTATATGCATATTATATTCCTTTCATCCTTTAAACGGGTTATCAGGAAGAATTATCTCTAATAGTTTTGCTATTTATTCTTGGGGAGGAATGCTTTCAGATGCTTCCTCAGGTATTATAGTTGCTTTTACCATTTGACTAGAAATAGTTTGATCACAAGTAAATTAGACCAAAGAATGATTTCCTAATTTTAAAACTATAGGTTTTCATTCAATAAATTAAAATAACTGTTAAAAAGGAAGGCAGTATAATATATGCAATTCATGGATCATAATGAATTATTTTACAGTTTAAGGAGTCCAGCTGTATGAACGGTGTAGAGACCAAATCTTTCCTTCTTTGCTCCCTTTAAGGTATAGTGCTGTCAAACTGGTTGTTAATAATGTTTATGTCAGTTATATGTTAACTTTTTTTGTTTTAGGAATGTATACTAAAAAATGACTTTTTGTTATATGGAGTAGTGAACTTTCATCTAATAAAAGCATACATGAAATATATTGTACTTAGATACGAAAATCTATTCCTTTCTATTTATGAAATGTTTTATTTCATTTCTTGTCAACAGGTAAAAGTATTCAGTCCCACTCTGTATAATTTCTCTATTTGAGACATGCAGCAGTTACAGAGTAGGTGTCTTCAATTGCACATACTGTTTAAACATGTGAATCTGAGTTGCACACACACACAAGCCTTTCCTTTTTTTAATCTGGGAGGCGTCGTGCTATTTTATCCTTTAGGCATAACCCTGTATGAGCTCTAACATCCTCTAGGAGATTGATCTTTCTCCAAAACAGCAAAAGTAACAAGCCACCTGAAAAACTTCCTAAGTTCATAACCTTGTGCTTTTTCAAAGTACTCAGTTACTCAGTTGAAATCCTATGACTGCTCTTTAAACTCTGTAGTGCTGGTGGAAACGGTGCTTGAAAATCTGCATCTTAATTTGGAACTAAGGTCAACACTCTCATGTCCTACAGTACAGAACTATATACTCCATTTACAACTAGCAAATTTCAGTTATTTTTGTAAGTATCTACAATTTCAAAATAAAAAATTGATGTAGCCACAAGCAAAAGTTTTTTAGCTCATATTCCTGTTTTTAAAAATGTACTTCGAATTAAACTTTATACTGACTTTGTTATATAACCACATAAAAGCGAAATATTATTGTATGCTTAATATAAAGTTATTAAATTTGAAAATTCAGGGACTACTTTGGCTTAATTACTGAGACTAATTATTCTTAGTCAAATGAAAAAGAAAAGGTTGTGCCATTCTATTGCAGCTATCAGCAAAGGGAGGAGCAATTCTCAGTATGACTGGCTTCTGTTATTATATAATTACTATTTAAATGATGGCATCAAAAGATAGAATAATTGAGACTTTAATAAGCAGTTAGTCATAGATCTAAAAACTTACTGAACTCAAAACACAGTGTTGCTTTTTCTCTTGAATGTTCTAGACTTCATTTAAAAGCCTCAAATAGATTGAACTTCAGGTTTCTCAATTTACATACAAAATTAACAATAAATATAAACATAAAGATAAAAAGCATTTTAGAAGCTACTACATTGAAGTAACTATTTCATGGCACAAAGCAATGATGTGCCATGTGAGATAATTCTACATATAATTCAACCTGTGGTATATGATTATATTATCATGTTTTTGTGGTTTTGTTTTTAACTTTTTGAAAGAATAGGATAGAAATCTGACCAAAGATGATTTTAAACATCTCAAAGTGCTAAACTTCAGCTACTCATAACATTTAAATAAATACATTAATTATAATTGTCTGCATAAATGTATTTTTGACTCAGTTCTACAAAACTTATCAAACCACTTATCATTATGTTAACTTGATAATTGTATCTAATGTAATGTGGTTTTGACCATGATCTTGAAAATATCAAATCCAAATTAAAAAAAAATAGAAGATATTCCATTGTAAAGCATGTAGCCAACCTTAGAATTTATATGTTTGAACACAGCCGCCTAGGAGTAGCTTGCCACCCCTGGCTTGTTTTCACGTGCTAAATTAATACTCATTGAAAACTGCTGTTCTATATTTTGTTTTTTAGTTACCCAGACTTATATTAGCCATGTTGCAGACCATTAAAATGGAACAATTTAATCTCTGACTCCATGTAAAAAGTCAACTGCAAATCTGATTACTATCTTCTTGACAATTTATTCTGTTGCCATATTTATTTAGTTAAAGTGAGTTCTTGAAAATTATGCTCTTCACTTTTTAGGCATTTTGTAAGAAAATATTTAATGACAATGATATGAACAGGAATTGAGCACCAGTTCTATTTTTCTTCATATGAGAATTATGTATTTGGACTTCATTTAATCCCCAAATAAAATGTTTTGATGATATATGTTATTTCCTCATTTCATTTCTTAGTTTGAGTCATTCTTAAATAGAGTCAGGTAATGTTTGTTCGTATTAAAATATGTATACCCTGACTAATTTCAGAAAGGACATGAAATACTTTTCCGCAAAAATACTTACAAAATTAATACATAAATAATGAATGATAGAGTTAAAAATTGCACATACAGCACTAGTACATATGATTGACTACACACTTGGTATTGAGCCTCTGAGTAGTGAACATTACTGTGGTTCCTCAGTACTTGTTACTAATCCACTCTGGAACTCATGACAAGTACCAAAACCAACAAGTACGGAACGATGAGGCATTTTCTCTTGTGGGGCAGCATCGTGACTCATACAAGTCCAGCAAATGCTGTGAGTCCCAAGAAAGCACCGAGTCCTGGAACTTTTTTTTTCTTGTCAAAAAGTGACAATTTCAGGGTTTGACGCTTTTTGAAGCTGACAAGTACCAAGATAGGACTGTAAATTGTCATTATTGCCAGAAAAGAAGCACCTTTTTTCCTATATGAGGCACACTTTAGTTTGTTGATACACCTTAAAATAAATTTCTCAAATAGACATTATACCTAGCATCAAAATGCAAAACCTATAGGAACCATAAGGTAATGTAAATAACAGCATGAGGTTCAAGGCTGTATTAGATGAAGTCCTAGAGAAGGTGACAACTCGCACCCAAGAGGGCTGGCTGCTCGTCGGCTCCTGTCTGTTGCCCTTTGCAGCTGACATGAGGATGCATTTATGCCTGTGCATGTACGGAAGTTTTTCTAATGTGACGTGCTGGCAAATAACGTAAAGCTTTAAAAAACATCTGCTGATGAGATTTATGTCATGGGTCACTAATCTGTGACCGCTCATACAAAGAATATAACACTTTTAATAAAAATATTCTCAACATTTTACAATACTTGAGGATTTTGTGTGACTAGTCATTGTGATGATTATCAGATAAATTCCAAGTATATTACAATAAAAGACAAGTCAGTGAAAGGGACTTGATGAGGATTCTGATTCTGTGATGATTTTTCTCAGGTCTTATCTGATGCAAGATCCGAAATTAAAGCACCCCAGTAAGTGAGTTGGGTTCATATCCGTTGGACAGTTCTGTTATTCCTCCCAATTTGGTTTTTAAATAGTGATTTGAATTAATTTATGTTCACTGAGGGACTGGGATGCTCTTGTTCTGTTGCTTATAAGATTTGAGTCCATTTTTGAAGCGTGGCAAGTAAGCAGGAAAACAAAACCTGTAAGAAACTGGGTTTAATCATAGCTCTTTACTGCAACCTATTGATACTTTCAGTCCTTTTGCTGCCTGTCTGACATTGAACCTTTTTATCTTTCTTGCTCAACTTGCCTACCTTTTTTATCCACTTTGTTTCAAAAAGGATACCAGTGATTTGTTGGAATATAGAAGGGGATGATACACTGTCAGAGAAGAGTAGAGGGTGGATGAAGGAGTAGAGTTACTGAGCCCAGTGTTAAATGCAAACTGAGTATTAGGGTAAATAAACTGCCCTACTGGCAGTCACAAGTTTAACTTTTAATTTTGGGGTAAATGATATATAAATGACATCTAATCACCTATATGTTGTGTAATGTCTATAGTACAAGATACAAATAAATTTCTCAAGAAAAAATACAGCTGCCTTGGTAGTAGGAGAATTCCTTTAGAGGATTCTCATAAAGAGGACACAACAATATTATGAATGGTATCTTTATCAGCACCTTCCTTCTAATGTATCAAGAACAAAGTTCCTGAGGTTCTAAGATCTTTCTGTTACATGATTCCAGTATCATGCATGCCAAAGCACAATTCGTTCATACAAATGGCTAAAATTAGAAAGACTAACATTGCTAAAACTCTTCTTTTCTGGGGGTAGTGTAAAGTATTTCACCTTTCAAAAACCATTTGACAATTTCTTACATATTTAAGCCAGTCTTTACAATAGGACCAACAATTCCACGTCCACCGGTATGACAGCTCATCTTCCTTAGTCTCTTCTTCCCTGTCTCAATTCCTGGCGTGATCATTTCGACTGCACCACCAGAAACCTGGGGTTCTTTCTTATCACACCGTCAGGCCCCAAATGCCATGGAATGTCAAGTGCCGGTTCCTCCTTCCCCTAGTTACTACATCTACTCTACCTGTACTCTGTCTATATCCAAGACATTAACATTTTTCACTTGACTTATTTTCTCAACTAATTTATATATCTGGAGTATTAACTATTTTAAATCATTCTCTACAATCAGAGTCAACTGCATTCTCCCAATTACCTACAAAATAAAGCACAAATTTCTTCATAAGGCATATATCTCATTATGGTCCTATGCCTACATTGATAATCTCATCTGTTTTTCTAATTAAACTTTATTTTACAATATTTCAGGGGGATCACCAAACACAACTTACAACACATGCAGATTGTGTGTGTGTGTGTGAGAGAGAGAGAGAGAGAGAGAGAGAGAGCTATCTTGCATTATTCCTCATTTCATTTACTCCTACTGAAAGAAGGAAGAGAGTAGGACCAAAAAGCAAAGGAAGAAAAGCTTTCTAATAAGGAATGTATATCAAACACCTTAGTAAGTATTGTATGTTTTTTATGCTAAAAATTCATCAATATTCTGACACAGCCTTTATTTCTTTTGCAGTTAGAAAAACTATATCCATAAGGAAGTTAGCAATGCCCCACAGCTGGGTGAAGTTAGACCTGAACAAACTGTCATTTTATTACAGGGTCCACTTGTCTAGAAGTATTTCCCTACACCCAGCCGGTTCCCTACACTCACACTGATTAGGTACGCTGAGAACACTTCCGGCCCTTGCTATTCATTGTTGAGATAAACTTTTATGCATGAATGTCTTTTTCTCTGCTATAAGTACCTTCAGAGTAGCACATATCTTTGGTTTTACTCTTTAAAGAACATTAAATATACACAGGAAAAAATAGACAAGCAGATTTTTAAAAACATTGTCATGGACCCAACACTAAATTTAATGAAATGTAGCATTTCTTGTATCTCAGAAGCCAATTAGTGACTGTGTCTTTCCCACCTTTATGTCCCCAGTGCCTAGCACAGAGTAGGTGTGAATTAAATGCTTGTTGAATTGAACATAGGTTCATACGAAGAACCGCATACACAAAAGAATGTGTTACACAGAGGTTCCTTTACATAAATATTAATGTTATTGCATTACTCCTGGGCTACTTACAAAAAGATGGTAGATGTGTTCCATGATTTTTTGGTTGTAGCCAAATAATACAGGAATTATATATATGTATTGAATGTTTTAGTAAATATAAAAGATTGTATATATATAATTATATATATTTTATATTTTTATATATAAATTATTTTATATATTTATAATATATATATTATATATAATTTTTATATTTACTAACTAAAACATTCAAAATAAAATTGTAGTTCCATTTCATAAGTTGTTTTTTGGTCAATGAGCCTTTCACACACAGTCAATTTGAGCAAACTCTGTATAGCAAACAAAGAAAAACCAAACTATCATTACCTAAAAGTAAGGCTGTTGGTGTTGATTTAACCTATTAGTGGCAGAAATTCTACAATAATCCCAGTTAAACAGACTTTTAATCAGTCATTTACTCTAACAAGTATAATGTTTGAGATAGTCATAGCTTCAGAGCTATTTGCATAATCTCTTTGCTCTTCCTGTTAAATATTTTGCTAAATTTAATACTGCTATTAAAACAGAACATGCATGAGAAATTTTTAAAAGCTCAATATTGACATGTTTTTCAAATAATATTAAGATTTAGAAAACCATGTGCTAAATATCTCATTTCTCCATTATTCATAATTCCTCATAGATCAATAAATCTTAAAGGCAGTAGAATCAATTCTTTCTTACTACTTATGACCAACTCCCACAAATGCCTTTCAGAATATTTCGTAGTTGATTTAAATATGAGAATTGGGCTAGATATGCAATTATCCTAGGAAATCACACACTGGAGGAGCCCTACACATTTTTTAAAAAAATTATTTTTGTACTCTATTGAGGACATACTTATTGATTTTAAAGAGAGAGGAAAGGGAGGAGAGAGAGGGAGAAACACTGATATGAGAGAGAAACATCAGTCAGTTGCTTTCTGCATGTGCTCCAACAGGGGACCGAACGTATAGCCTAGGCATGTGCTTTGACCAGGAATTGAACCCACGATCTTTCCATTTATGGGATGACACTCCAACCAACTGAGCCACACTGGCCAGGGCTGAAGCCCTACAAATCTTGAAAAGATTGTTTAAGCATCAAAGGGTACACTCCTTCTTAGATATATTTCATTCATTTTCCCATTTTCTCAAACCTCCACTTCTTTCTCCTCTGTCTAGACAACTTGTGATCTTCCTACTAAGAAAGTACAAGTGACTAAAGATGATGTTCAGTGAGCCTTCGCCTTACATAATCTCTGCCCCTAAAGCGTGGGCAGGAGCTATAATTTAACAGATTATGACAAAGGTGAAGGGACTTTGAGATTGTAATGGAGATCCCTAATCAGTTGACTAAATTAACCCAAAGGTAGGTACTCATTATCCTCGGGGAGCTGACTTAATTAGGTAGTAAGCCCTTTAAAAGAACTCCAGACATTAGAGACAAAAAGACATCAGAGACACACTTGCAGGCTTGGAAAAGCAAACTACCATGAGTCCATAGCTTGAAAGAAATTCACCCCCCTAACAAATGAGCCAGGGAGAGGATTCTGAGCTTCCTGTGTCCTCAGCACTAGCTGACACCTTAATTACAGCCCCTTGAGAACCTCTGCAGAGAATCTACTTATCTCTACTTAAGTCAGGACAGGTATCCTGACTCATGGAAACGGAAATAATAAAATATGTTGTTTTAACCTGCTACATTTGTGATAATTTGTCACACAGCAATAGAAAACTAATGTGCAATCAGAAGAAAATGTGCATAAGCTCCCATGACCACACTCTCTCTGTCGAATGCATCATCTGTGCTTGTAACTGTCAGCCCTTCTTTCAACTAGGAATAAAGGGCCCTTTGTTCCTAAGGCCCTTGTTTTCATCTAAGGCCAATCTCTCCCCCTGGGCTCTGAATCCAATTTCCTCTTGTCTGCTCAAAGGCATTACTCTGACCACGCTTCCCTCTCACTCCCGCACCATTAAGTCTCCCTTCTTCTAATGGATCATTCCCATCAACAAACAAAATGTTCTCTCTGACTTCAAAAACCATGCTCCTTCTGCAGTATTCTTTCTTTAAAGAAACAAAAACAAAACAAAATGCGACAACAAAGAAAAACAACCCCAGTGTGTACGTGAGATATAAGAATCAGATACACTCAACTAGAGAGGCATTCTACAGAATACCTACCCAGTACTCTGTAAAACTGTCAAGGTCATGGAACACAAAGACACTGAGAAACCATCATGGTCCAGAGGAGACTATGGAGACACGACAGCCACATGCAAACAGCGTCTGGGACTGGGTCCTGAACAATTAAAGGACACTGGGGGAGTGACTGCTGAAGTCGGAATCAAGTCTGACGTAACTGATGTTAGTTTCATAGTGTTGACAAACAGCACGCTGTCCCTCACCTTCTTCAGGTTTTTGCTTAAATGTCATCTTCCCAGGTAGGTCTCTGCTAACCAGTCTGTTTTGTTTTTGATCGCACCTCCTACTCCCATGTAACACACAGTGTGCCTACTTTTGGATGATGAACTAGAATGAATGCACTATTTCCATGCCTAAAGAGTTCACAATTTAAAAGCAAAAAAAACCCCAAAAACTCATTTCTTTACCTGATACCTGTTTTTTCCTAACTATCCAGTGTCCCTTAACTCTGATAAAAGTCTGTCCTTTCTATTTGAGGACCCACCGTCTTCCCTACTCCATGTGGGCCTGGTGGAATTATCCATCCCTGTTGGACTTAGGATGCAGACTCCCACTGCTCCAGGGCGAGGGTGTAAACTACGCTCAGCTGAGCTCTGAAAACGATAAGCTTGTGTTACAGAAAGACGGGGCGGGGGGGGGGCAGTTATTGGCCCACCCAGGGACACCAAAAACTTACAGAACAGGGCCAAAGGGGGGTACAATATACCATTACTGAGAGTACTCCCAGTATGGTTGCATTGTCTGCCACCAGAGGAAAGATGTCTCTCAATGCCAGAAACTTGTGAAAAGGAAAGGAAATGTTTATTTAAAGCTATACAGACTTAAAGTAGTGACCTAATGTCTTCGTTAAAATATCAAAGTCCTTTAGGATACACACACACACACACACACACACACACACACACACACAGTGCTTCCTTCTCCCTCTGCCCTAATTTGGGGTACCGTATCTCCAAAAAAGTAGATTCAGGCTTCTGACACCATCAGCTGTGTTGGTGGCCAGGATCAAGCTGCGTGGTTCTCCTCTGCAAAGCTGTGGGGGTCTGCACTCTGGCAAAACCACGTGGTTCTCCTTGGCAAAGCTGCGAGGGGGTCTCCATTCTGCCAAAATTGCATGGTTCCCCCTTTAATGGCTGCCGCATCTGGGTTTAAATCCCCAAGCCAGTCCTCTACAGCCCCATTTCCGACTCCTCCCACAATCAGCTACACTTGCCAGCACTCTCACATCCTTACAGCTTTACTGGGCTGCGTAGTGGATCCGGGCAGACATGGCCCCGTGGCTCAGAGCCAATCATCTCCAAGCTCTCACTCAGGCGCTGTACCCAGGGGGAGTTGCCTCCCATTACATCTTGGGTGGAAGTCACTCCTACCCCTTGGCTCAGAGCATGGCCACAGCTATTTAACATATCTATGCAGCCAGTTAAAGGTTATAGATATGTTAACTGACCAAGCCAGAAGATAGCTTCAAGAAACTGTTGCTATGCAAAACAGCTCTCCTTGTTCCTGCTCCATGTGTCCCTCCCCCCACCTCACACCTGTGAGGAGGGGTAAGGGCATCCTATGTATCTCTCTAATATTCCCTGGACACGTGGAGTTTTGTACCCCTTTCCAAATCCCTATTTGGGGCCCTCCTCTTCGCTGTATCCTGTTACACTTGGAGCACTTGGTTGATTTGTTTTGTCCCGGGTGGAAGGCTTCTGTCTGAGAAGAAAGCCAACACAGAGAGGGAAGCAAGAGTGAGAGGTGGAGACGCCAAGTCAGGATGGCGTTTTGAACTCTCCAGTTCGCCCCTGAACTGTGCCGCTCCGTTCCCTTAGCCAGGGAACCTCCCTTGTTCATGAAGTTAAGTTACTTTGGTTTATGTCATGGAATTGAAAGAGTTGTAAGTCTCAGAACAGAGATGGATTTGGAGAAAGTGTGAGGAGGAGAGAGTCAATCCTCTGAAGGGCTCAGGAAACAACCACAGAGGAGTCATTCTATAGTTTTAGAGTCCAAGTACCTGACATAAAGGCAAACAAGGGAAATATTTCACTGAATGTCTAAGTTCTCGCTATGTGCCAAGTGCTATCTTAAATACATTGCATGGATTTTGAAATAGATTTAATTAGCTTCCTAATGGAANTCTCAGAACAGAGATGGATTTGGAGAAAGTGTGAGGAGGAGAGAGTCAATCCTCTGAAGGGCTCAGGAAACAACCACAGAGGAGTCATTCTATAGTTTTAGAGTCCAAGTACCTGACATAAAGGCAAACAAGGGAAATATTTCACTGAATGTCTAAGGTCTCGCTATGTGCCAAGTGCTATCTTAAATACATTGCATGGATTTTGAAATAGATTTAATTAGCTTCCTAATTGAAGGAAACAGCAATTCATAACCTGCCCACATTTATATCTAATCATTGAATCTTCATCAGCCAAATTCCACAGTATGCTCTTGTGTAAAACAGATTTTATGATATGTAATTTCTGAAAGGTTTGGCATGTTCTGGGAACTCATTAAATCCACAAGAACTTTGCTGTAGATCAGAGTTTCTGTAAGGGGTTATACTTAGAGGCCTGAAACTGTCTGAGTTCCAATTGTGGGTGAGCAATACACTAAAGACCAATGGATAAAACAGAAATGTGGCTTAAGGGAAGAAGGGAACAATGAGGAAGTGTCAGCCAGGTCTGCCACCTGTGGGCTGCCGACACTGAGCAGAGCCACTGTGGCTGCCCGTGTACATCATGAGCACCTTCCTACGGGAGTCGAGCATTGTGGTGTGGCTGGGTGTGGCTGAAACTCCGAGTCCGGTGGCGCTGGTGACAGCTGCTGGGATGGGTCCGGCTGAGGAGTTCTTTCTAGAAGTGCCACTCGTCAGGCACAGAAACAAATGTTTGAGATGCTTTAGTGTGATGCTTTTCAAATGCTTTTTTTCTGAGTAGTAACAGGGTCTTTCTGGAAAATAGTGGCAAGTTACCTGAGAAAAAGTGACAAGTGTATCTGAGGGTGTATGAATAATCCTATAAGCTGACCATTTTGAGAGAACTTCAGATTTATATGCTTACAAAGTCCAGGAACATCTAACACCAATTAATACAGGTTTTTCCTGTATGCTGCACCTTCTCAAACTTTTTCTATCATAAATGTTTCTCTTATAAAATAAGCCATCCATTTCATTCGAATAATATCTGATTGTTTTTGCAGATGTGATTATAACACCATGTAGACTGATCTCAGTCACCTCTTCATCATATATGAAAGCCCCAAACTTTAATGTCGTGGCTTACACTAGTTGACAAGCTCCTTTTTGTTGGTCAGTATTATGGCATCATATTAAGACAGCTGAAAACGTACAGATTTTCTTTAATGATGCCCCCCAAAATGTCAGTCTTTTTGAATTTTTATCTTTTGTAGACATTAATCCAAGAATCCATAAGCTGAAATATTTCCTCCTTATTGTGCAATTTCCAAAAACTCTAGGAAAAGGTGTTTTTATTCACCATTTAGAATCATCATGCCTTCTTCATGGTAATTGCTATGCTCTAAGAAATAAAATATTCTTTTATTTGACAAACCTATTTTACCTAGCTATAAATTTGACAAATCTATTTTACCTAACTAGCTTCAAGTGAGCTCATAATTTATTAATGCCACTTTCACTAAAAAATTAATAAGCACCTTGGAAATAAGCTTAAATGTGCTTCATTTTCAAATTTTTAAGAATTTCTCTAGGGCTTCTTTTTTTTTTCTTTCCATTTTTTGTTTTCTTTCTCTTTGTTTCTTCCTTGGTTTTCTGTCTTTTCCACTTTCCACTTCATTTCCCTCTCCTTCCTTCCTTCTGTCCTTCCTTCTTTCCTTCCTTCTTTTTTCTC
Source organism: Sturnira hondurensis (assembly GCF_014824575.4). Taxonomy (NCBI): domain Eukaryota; kingdom Metazoa; phylum Chordata; class Mammalia; order Chiroptera; family Phyllostomidae; genus Sturnira; species Sturnira hondurensis. The sequence continues at coordinate 583,369 of NW_028098001.1, read as the reverse complement.
CCTTTCTTTCTAATAAAAAGCTTAACAGTTCAAAGGACATTTCTCCAGATCAGATGTTTTTCTAATCCAATTACTGTGACACAAAGTAGGATGCCATATCTTATTAAATTCTCTCTTCAATCCTATAATCTATAAAATTACCGAAGTAATTATATATATTATAATCTACCTTGAATTTTGTGGTCTTTGCAACTAAATTTTAGTTGAAATGACCTAGCACATATTTTTATAAACTACAAACTCTAAGGTGAACTTCAAGTTGCATGATTCCTTACACATGTCTTGATTGGAGCATGTTAATTCATCATAGATGAGGATGATATTTGTGGCTAATATTTTGTGAATATCTTCTGACTGTGCTTTATTTAGCTTTGTTGTCTTATTAATCTTCCAAAACATCCCTGTGGGGCAAAGGAGCCATCTTTAGCTTCATTTGTAGTTTCCCCCCGTGTAAAATGCAAATAATAGCGGCACTGACCTCCTGGAGTTATCTGCCACCAGTTGTGGTAAAGGATACACAGTAGCCTGCACTGGGCAGCAGAGCGAGCTAGTGATAGGAGCAGGATTTAAACCCGTTTGACTCTGTGTGTGCTAAACTGTGCTACAATGACATGCTGAATGACAGCTGACAGCCACTGGAAAGAACCCCTTCTCCTAGCTCCTGCCCTGCTTTCCTGCTTTCCACTGAACTGGGGCAGGGGGCCGGGGTGGGTGACAAAGCCTGGCTGACTTTCACTGTGACCATGATTTCTTATCTGCCAATCATCCCAACCTTACCTTGAATAACTGCCAAGAAGGATCTACGATAAACATATGATCAACTATCTCTCCATAAGGTACCATCAGTACGAATAACACTGTGTCCTATATTCCTCTTTATCTTAGTCCCCCCAACAAGAAGTCCAAATCTCTTACTCTTTCTCAAGTTAGTTCCATGTGGCACTGAATATTTCTTAATTTGACTCAAGCTTCCATTCTTTCTTGCAGCTAACAAACTCTAAGATAACCTCAGTTATCCCAGCCTCCTTCGTACTCAAGTTTTATATTACCTCTTCCCCTTGGACATGGGCGGGGCCTGTGAATTGCTTCTAACCTTTCCAGGACTGCAAAAGTGACTAAATGTCACATCTCTGATTATGATATGTAAAATTATTATGTCTATTTGTCCAGAAAACTCTCTTCCTGCTGGTTTTGATGATACATGCACCCTATTTGAAAGGTCTACATGGCAGAGAACTGAGGGCAACCAGACAACAGCCAGCAAGAAACTAAGGCCCTCGGTCCTTCATTCTGTAAGTACCTGAATCCTGCCAACAACCACGAGTTTTGAAGTGAATCCTTTCCCAGTCAAGTCTTGAGAATACAGTTTTGGCCAACACCCTGATCTCAGCCTTTCAGAGGACTGGATAAACCATACTTAGAGTTCTGACCCAAAATGTTAGCAGAAGATAAATCTGCATTGTTTTAAGCTACTAAATTTCTGAAACTATTGTTACACAACAATATGCAACTAATACACCCCTAAACTCCCAAAACTCTTTGTCTCTGCTCTCTGGGATTCACTGAGGAAAGAGAGGCTGTTGGAAGGCAATTTCTACATTCACCAGCAAGTATTCCCATCTGCCTGCATGTTTCTCCTGGTTATTTAATTGTCTCCTGTTATACTGTCTGAACTTTCCATGCTCCTAAGATCAGGAGAGAAATGTTGCACATTTGTATCCAATTTCCTCTCTCCATCTCTGAGACTTTACTCCTAGAATTATTTTTTTCTCACCATCATCATTTTTTTCCTATGTGTTCTCACCATCATCATTTTTTCCTAGTTCTCATGTGCACGGAAGCATGTGTAATATCCCCACCATAAAACAGCACCAGAACCTTTTCTTGACTTCAACTCCCACCAGTCTCAGTTCCCTGGTTCCCTTAGATAATGAATATCTCGGAGGAGTGGTTTTTGCTGTCCCATCTACTTCTCCTACAGTTCTCTTTTGTGCGCAATTAGTCTTTTTCTCCTAACTCTGCACTAAAAGTATTGGGTTGGCCAAAAAGTATGTATAGTTTTTTTTCGTAAAATAAAACACACACTTGTCATGTTCATCGATAACTTTACTGATTTGGGTATTTTGAGTATGTTGGCTATTTTCCACATGATAGAATGTTGATTGTTCTCAATGTCTCAATGTGATTGCTTTAAACATCAACTGGCCTACCCGGCCGTGGAGCATCTCCAACGTAAAACTTCACAAACCACTTGACACATTTGATCAGTCACAGCACCTCCTCCATATGCTGCAGAAATCTCTTCTCTTTTTTTTGCATTTCAGTTGTTTTACCTTTCTTGAAATAATAAAGCATAGTATGCCAAAAACGTCACTTATTTTCTTCCATGTTCAATATTAAAATGGCTATACAAAAATGCACCAGTTGTTATGATTTTTTAAATGCTTGCTGATATGACAACTGTCACAATAGAATCTGACAAAATTGTTTCACATGAAGTTAAAGACAACTAAGCACTACTAAAACCATTTTATGGAAAAGAACAAACAAACTTTTGGCCAACCCAATACTTCTGTCAGGGTCCCTAATGATCTCCAAATTGACAATTTTAAATGGTAATTCTGTCTCCATCTAGTACAAACTCTCAGCATTGACACAGTTGATCACTTTCTCCTCTTTGAAGCACTCTCTTCCCCTAGTTTTGGGGACATCACCCACCTCATTTCCTCTGAACACTGACTGCACTTTTCCAGTCTCCCTGGCTGCATCCTCCTGTCTTTCTCAACCACTGAATGTCACACTGCTCCAGGCTCTGTCTTGTCCCTCCTCTCTTCCCTACCCACATTCCCTTCCTCGGCAATCCTGTAGACGTGGCTTTGAATCTTGTAGACACGCACATGACTTCTAAAACAATATCGTAGCATGTAACTTCCGAACTATATCTATAGCCCTGACTTTTCATCTGAGCTCTAGGCTTATATCTAATTGGCACTTAGATTTCCAATAAAAGTTTAACTTTTTTCAAACTCGAACATAATTTTTTATATTCCACACACATTTGCTTTCCAAGAAAGTGGCATCACCATACCCTCTCTTTCTCATGCCCAAATCCTTGGAATCAATCTTTATTTCAGATCCCACATCTATTACTTTGTTGAGAAACTACCAGTTTTACCTTCAAAATGTGTTCTCAGTATCACCTTTCTCACTCCCTTCACTAGGCCCCCTTTCGTTGTAGCCACCATCTTTTCTTCCCTGGCTGTAGCTTCTCACCTTGTTTCTATTTTCAGAAACTTGCAATCAATCCCCTTGTTAGTAGCTGAGTGAGTGATTCTTTTTAACATGTCAAGTTACATCATGATGTTTCATTTTCTAAAACCATCCAGCAACTCCCCTCAACAGGAAGAAGACAATGCAAAGCACTCACAGTAGGCGTCCTGCAAGCCTGCAAGGTCTAGCACTAGCTCCTGCCCTAGGTTCCCTTCACTCCTCCCCTGCGCACTCCACCCAGCCACCCAGGCCTCCCTGCTGTCTCTAACAGCACCCCCTGCAGATGCCTTCCCCAGGTGTCTCCTTCCTTTTCCTTTGTAGTTTCCTCTCCCCAGGATGACCTTGCTCAAGCTATCTGCAAAGCTCACTGCTACACTCATTTTTTTTATGTCTCTGGCCAAAGTTTAACTCTGCCAGTATGCTACTTAAACCGTAGCCCTCTCTCTCTCTCTATCTCTCTCTTTCTCTCTCTTTTTTTTTTTTTTTGCACCACTACTTTTACCAGAAGATACATTGTATCTGCTTTGCACCCTTCTGGAGTGCAGGCTCCTTGTCCTGGTGGGTCCCTTGTGTAGTCATGGCTAGGTCAGAACGCAGACAAGTTCAAGGGGGCAGTGAAGCAGGGGAAGAGCAGCACACACCGTGAAACTGCAAATACCAAAATACCACCACTTGTTGAATTATAGAAAAGACAGTTTTTTATTAATTTCTTAACTTGATGAAGAATTTGCTGTTATGCAATAAGTCCATCAACTCTGTGCAAGAATTTATTTGTAGCTGCTTTTGTACTTTTGATGACCTTATCAGATTCCTGATAGGCTAATTTTTTCTTCTGGGAAATGGGGAATTTGTCTCCCTTATCCTTGTCCCTAACCACCATGACTCACAAAAAATAACCCAAGTTTTCACTCAGTACACTGCGATAGTGGTATTTATGTGGGCTTTTAATAAGTTTTTACCAATAAATCCTGTTCTCATCCAATACTTTCACTGAGGAAAAATCATGGGTTAGGATATTTTATAAGCTTCATGACCTAATCAGTAATCCTCTAGTTAGCTCTGATCTTTTCTGATGGTGAAAACATTAAAAAGATCTTCCAAGACTTTGTAAAGACCTTTTCTTTGTTCTACCTAGCAGTACCCTTTACTTCCTTCTACCTTCCTCTTTAAATATGACAGTTACCCATGCATGTCTTTGAGACTACCACAAAGCTTTTCTCCCCTTTGCATTATAAATATTAATACAAATGAATCCGTCTAACTTATTTTGAGACTTTATTTGTTTCACATAACATCTCGTGTGCCTGCCCAGCCCCTAAGTTGTTAACACACAGCAGGTCCATCACTCAGTGCCGACCAGTGATGCCAGGCTTCTGCAGAGACCCATCCGTGCCAACCTCGCATGGACCCTTTGTGCGGAGTCACAGCATCGGCTTCCTGTGAGTGCTCTTCCTTTACATGGCTTTCTCAAATTCTTGCTAAAACAATGAAGTCTCCGACTAAAAATGCTTCATTTTCAATGCACTCGGACCTCTGACAAAGTCAAACTCAGTCATACCGTTGGTAAACTATGTGCAAAGAACAATGATACCTTCAGGATGGGGTTTTAAATTTGCAGAAATCAACCACCCTGTGCCTTCAAATTAGCATTTCTCCTATTACTTCACCCCTTTTCTCCATTTAGAATGTGTAGTTTTGTGCTTCTTGCATTTGAGATTAAAATCTGGCTCTAAGAGTTTTTTTCTTAAAACTGCAAGTAGTTTCCATGGAAACACAGCATGGCTTCTCAAATGTCAGCCTTCTCAAACTAGCACTTGCAGTTAGGAAGGATCCTTTACTGGGGTATCGCCGTCTCTTCCACCCCTGTGAAGTAAGTAGGGAGTATCGGAACAAGAAGAGGTAATCACGGACAAACTGTACACTTAGATAGTGTTTCCACACCTAAACACCTGAGGTAAAGACCCACCCATTAAAAATCAGTGTTTGAAGAATGGTTCCCCTCCTGCATACTAATCAAAAAGCAGTGGCAGAGAAACAAACACAGGAAGCATATCGATTTTCTGTTCCGTAAAATGCATTAAATAGCCGTGTCCTGCCTCTTCCACGGCTCTGGAACCTACTTCACAAAGCGGAGGGGCAACTTCACACAGAGAAGCCCCCTCCCCCAGCTAGGGGCTCCTGGGCCTGGACAAGCCCTGGGTGAAACTGTGGACATAGGGTATTCACAAAGTAGGGAGAAAAATGGGTAATCAGGCCTGCGGATTGCAGACCCTGAGAGGCCGCCGGGTAGCAGAAAAGACGGTCGTGATGGATTGGGCCTGGGCTCCTGTTTTCCTCGATGAAGCCACGGGAAAGATCAAACACCTGGATCCATGTACGTGTGGGCTTCCTCTCAAGAGCACAGCGGGATGCTCCTCACCGCAGCCACACCATGGAGCGCGTCTCTCTTCTCCATCTGGGGACTTGCCTGTTGTCTCAGACAGATCTGCCATGGTCCTTGCTACTTCGCACTTGCACCACATTCTCGTGACAATGTTCTGGGAGTGAGGAGTAAATCAGTGGTTCCCCTACAATGTACAGGGCTCTGGTCTCCCGGTTACCCCTCAGGGCCCCCAAAATGACCTCTGACAATACAAAAGGGTGGTTTGGGTCCTTCCTCAAAGGAACAGGCAAAGAAGAAAAAAATTGGCATGTCTGCGTCACTCTGCTAGCAAAACCGAGGAGAGATTTGAAGCCACGAATCCAGATAATGATGGATTTTTAAAAAGCCTCCAAAAGTGGCTTTTAAAAATAAAAGTTTGTTATAAATTGTTATTTTAGGAGTTTCTTCTGAATATTCCTCAAGTCTGAAATGTACCTGCACGGTTATTTTATTTCTTGATTTTTTCATATTAAAAAGAAGTGAACCTTGTCAACAACTTACAGTTTTCTTTCTGGGCACTAGTGGATGGTGGTCTGGCTCAGTGTCCTACCTCCGTGGCCCAAATGGCGGCTTCGCCTCCTGCTCACTCGCCCTTTACATGCTGCCGTCCCTACACTTCCCCTGCCTCTTTCCAAATCTTTTGGTCATTCTTTGTGGCCTTGATGTTTTATTTGGTTTTATTTTTTAATGTTTATAAAATTTTAGTATGAAAATTCAAAAATAGTCATTTTGAATTTTTGTTGTCATTGTTGGGACTCTGTTTCTGCCAAATTATCTTTTTGTTCTGTTTTTATATTCACTTTTGGCCTTGTCCTTCACATGCAATGCATTCCTCAGGTTACCCTTGGATACCCACTTCTATTTGAGTGGAGAATAAAAAGGCTGATGGAAACTTATGGGTAGGACCTAAGTGCATTTTTATTTTATTTTCTATTTTTTAAAAGACTTTATTTATTTGTTTTTTAGAGAGAAGGGAAAGGAAGGAGAAAGAGATGGAGAGAAAAATCAATGTGTGGTTGCCCCTCACGTGCCCCCAGTTGGGGACCTGGCCCACAACCCAGGCATGTGTCCCAACTGGGAATCGAATCGGCAACTTTCTGGTTTGCAGGCCCATGCTCAGTCCACTAAGCCACACCAGCCAGGGCTTACGTGCATTTTTAATATGGGATGTTCACCTGAACCAGTCAGTGAGAATCGTCCTGCCTGCACCACTAGGCCTTTCCTCCTGACTGCTCCAGGCTGCTGGGGAAGGCCGTTTCAGCCTCCAGCCTGGCTGCGAGCCTTCCAGGGGCGGATGAAGAAGGATGTGTGGGACTCTGTAATCTGTATGTGCACTTTTACTCACTCCCTCTTTTCTTCATGGACCCCAGCTTTCGACTTGATCTCTGTCCCCCAGTCCAAACCCTTAGTTTGACCCAATCCAGAAACTTCAATCACGCTCTCTGAGTACAAGAAGAGCCATTGCTCAGTGGCAAGAGTGGGGAGGGCAAGCAAAGGTCTAACAAAGCCTGAGAGACCTTCAGTCAGGCTTCATAGCCCTACTTTCTAACAGTTTCCAGTGGCATCTATTAAAGTGAATTCAGGGACTTCTGCCAAGATGGAGGCATAGGTGGAAACACTGTGCCTTCTCCCACAACCAAGTTTGAATACAACAAAGGTTTGGAGAACAAAGACACAGCCAAAAGACAGAAAATTGAATTATACAGAAGTCCTACAACAAGGAACCCTTCAACGGGGATGGTAAGAGGGGCGGAGCCAGCAGCAGAGCAGGGTCAGGCAGGAAAGATCCCCCGACCTAGGCGCACAGATAGTCCTGACCCAGTCAGGGTGTGGGGCAGACTGACCACAGTCGCACATTCCCGCACAGTGAGACGGACCACGCAGGCCCCAGAGGGCGAACCCAGTGGTGGAGGGCTGGTGGCGGTGGCACACTAGCGTGTAGTGGGACAAAACACACGGGCCCCGGTGATGGTGGCAGCTGCGGCACCTGTGGCGACGGCAGGAGGTGGCAGACAGGACGCCATTGCTCCTCTCTGACCCTGCCCTCACTTACAGTGTCACAACCCAGCGACTGAGTTGCCCTGCTCTGGTGACCACCTAGGGCCCTGATCCTGCTATGTAACAGGCATGAACAGCCCAAAAGATGGCGCAAGAAGAACTCAAAGTCCCAGAGCCAATAACTCTAAGCGACCAACAGATTGCCAGCCTCTCAGATGCACAGTTCAAGACACTGTTTATCAGGATGCTCACAGAACTGGTTGATTATAGTCACAAATTAGAGGAACATATGAAGGCTAAACTAATTGAAATGAAGGGAAATGCACAGGAAACCAATAGTGATGGAAAGGAAACTGGGACTCAAATCAATGGAATGGACCAGAAGGAAGAACGAAACATCCAACCAGAAAGGAATGAAGAAATGAGAATTCAAAAAAATGAGGAGAGGCTTAGGAACCTCCAGGACATCTTTAAACATTCCAACATCCGGATTATAGGGGTACTAGAGGGGGGAAAGAAACAGCCACAAGTGGAACAGTTATTTGAACAAATAATAAAGGAGAACTTCCCTAGTCTGGCAAAGGAAATAGACTTCCAGGAAATCCAGGAAGCTCTCAGAGAGTCCCAAAGAAGTTGGACCCAAGAAGGAACACACCAAGGCACATCATAATTACATTAGCCAAGATTAAAATGAAGGAGAGAATCCTAGAAGCAGCAAGGGATAAGAGGACAGTCATCTACAAAGGAGTACCCATCAGACTGTCAGCGGATTTCTCAAAAGGGACCTTACAGGCAAGAAGGGGCTGGAAAGAAGTATTCTAAGTCATGAAATCCAAAGACCTACAGCCAAGATTGCTTTATCCAGCAAAGCTTTCATTTAGAATGGAAGGACAGATAAAGTGCTTCTCAGATAAGGTTAAGTTCAAGGAGTTCATCATCACCAAGCCCTTATTATATGAAATGCTAAAGGGACTTATATAAGAAAAAGAAGATGAAAAATATTAACAGTGAAAGGACAGCAAGCTCACAGTTATTAACAACCACACCTAAAATAAAAGCAAACCAAGAGGACAGCTAGATCAGGAGAGGAACCATAGAAATGAAGAACACATGGAGGGTTAGCAACAGGGAAGTGGGAGGAGGAGAAGGGGGGAGAAGGCACAGAAAATAGCATAGATGGTAGGTAGAAAATAGGGGGGAGGGCAAGAATAGTAGGGGAAATATAGAATCTAAAGAACTTGAGACACGTGATTATAAACTAAGGGGGGGAGAAGGGTGGGGGAGGGGGTATGCAGGGTGGAGGGGAATGAAGGGGGAGAATAGAACAACTGTAATGGTATAATCAATAAAATATATATTTAAAAAAGTGAATTCAGGAGACTATGAAAGTCTCCACAGTATAAATGAGCAGCTGGTTCTCTGTCTTCTACACTGTTGGGAGAGAAACATCGATGAGAGAGAGAAACATCAATTGGCTGTCTCTTGTGCATGCCCAGACCAGGAACTGATCATGTAGCCCAGGCATGTGCCCTGACCGGGAATTAACAGGCAACCTTTTGTTTTGAGGGATGACACCCAACCAACTGAGCCACACCAGTCAGAGCCGCAAAGACATGCTTAGAAGAAAGGGTATACATGATCTATGTTTTGGAAGGTGACTGAAAAGTAAATGATATCTGTGTTTTGGAGTTCTCCTTGAGCCTCTTTACAAGTAGTAAGACTGGCTGAGTCAATACTAGTGTTAGCCCTTAGCAAAGTACTGGTCAGGTTTAGTTCCACTGCAAGAAGACCGCTCAGAAATAGTTGTATGATTCAGAACCCACACAAAGCATGAGATGGTAGAGGTGATTTAACACAAAAGGTTTTCATATACACAATGTTGATTCAGATATATAATATGTAACCTGAACTACTTGATAAAATAACTGTTGATGAACATGTTCAGTCATTATAATATTAAGTACTTCAGCTGAAGGCAAAGAAATAAAAACGAAACAAAAATACAAAACTTTCTGACCTTTTACCATCCCACCCTTGGGGAAATCACACACACACAGACACACTCACACACACACCTTGATTTATAAAAAGGAACTGAAAATTATTGGATAGGTACTGTCAGATTCAGGGAATATTTACTATCTTCCTAAAAGCTTAGAAAATGGGATTTTATAATAAACTGCTGACTTTAATTATAGCAAAGAGTAAAGCAGCATAATAATTAACATGTAAAACATATGCAAATAGACTATTATTATGTGAAAATCAAGCTGAGGTTCAGTGCTAAAAATCTGCGTGTTTAGTAAAAACAAATGAAAAATGTTGATTACTATACCCCCATGGCCTCAGAGAACATCCTAGAGGTTCAGGACATAGAAGGAGAAGGACTGGGCTTGATGGCTTGTATTAGTGTAAGGACTCACTCTAGCTTCTGCACACAACACGCAAAACTGACCCGAGCATGACCTAAGAAATAGAAAATAACTTCTCAGATTGATTAAACCCTTATCAATCTTTTAACTACATTATTTTTCTGGTTAACAAACATTGGCTAATAATGTGAGAGGGTTTCCCACCTATTTATTAAATTTGCTTTATCCCATGTGACTTGTGAATCATTCACACATGGGGAAAGAAAAGAAACACAGGCCCCCAGCCCGGTTCCTGCACTACGCCCTTGGGGGGCACCATCTGGGGCACTGCACCAACACCCACAGCCGAGACGGACTGACGTGAGGGAGATGTGTCTTCCTTTTCTTGCTGTCCATGAAAACCCTTTCTGTTGGACCTTGCTACAATATGTGTGCGTTCTTGAGCAGGACAATTAAGGACACAATCCATCTGTGACCTGGAAGAGGGCCCTCACCTGACCCTGCTGGCCTGATGATCTCAAACATCCAGCCTCCAGAACTCTGGGGGTGGATTCCCATTATCAGCTGCCCAATATATGCTCTTTTGTTACAGCCGTCTGAACTGAATCATCAGAATAGTGGAGAGTATGATTAAAGAATAACATAAGTTTGTTACTAGTCTCTTACGAGTGCCAGGCTCTGGGCTTTAGATATTATCTGTGTGGTGGCCTTGTATTCTGAACTACTAATCTAATTATTTTCTCTAATTCCCTACCCCTCTTCTCTCACATTTGTAACCCAGGGGGGCTTTTTCCTCCATCTATCTCACACTAAAAGGAAAAGAATGATTGAAAAAAAATCCTGCCAAATTAAAGGGGGGGAATGTTTTCTTTTCAGAGACAGATTTTTCCTCAGATAAAACAGGAGTGAAGAAAGAAGAGAGAGAAAAGGGAACATGGAGTGTTTGAAGAGACCTCAGAGATAAAGCCGAGGTGGGTCATGGAATCAACCACCCCATCGACCTGTCAGTGGGGAGCAACCTGATCTCCCATAGTTTGAATACTTGTGAGCTCCCCATTGAAGAGGTAGCACGAAATTTGGACATACTGACAAAAATGGGGCTCATGGAAGAACTTCTCCCCTGACCAGAGCAGCCCTAAATTAAACCAGTAGGGTATTCCTCTCTGACTTCAGGCAACATACAATTACAGATATGTCAGGAAACTGAGATTAAATAACTTGTGAAATACCAACTATCCAGCCATTTGAGGGGTAGGGAGACAAGCCCATGTCTGGCATCAGAGCTTTCATTTATCATAATATTCTGTGAGTATCCCCTGAAAAATAATTCAGGATAAGGATTTACTAACATGGTGACATCCATTTGCCTCTAACAAGCATCCATGTTCTCAGAGGACAATGGGTTGGGCCTTTTTTTTCTATCACATTATTATTTTCCTCATAGAGAGATCTGAATCAAGGTCATTTCCAACAAGCAGACAGACAAAACCTCGCCAATCCCCATGCAGCCTGGGCTTTAGAATGTCAAAACCACTTGCAGGTGTTCACATTTAGATGTGTGGAAATTTAGATAAATGGGGTTTTAATTAACAAAGACTGGATTCCAACCCAGGGGAGAGTGTGTCAAGCTTAGAATTAGCTGTGTAATTTATCTAGTTTTTAAAATGTCAGACTTGCCCACTCACCTGCATTTCTGGTAACTGTGCTATGGTTTCCAAGGAGCTCTCTATAAATCTGGCTTCCTGGTGTCAGTTGCTGGCATGAGATTTGCACAAGGACAATGTAACTTTAGTTTATATAATCAAGTTGCTTTGTCTTTTGTTTCAAGCATAAAAAAAACCCATGTGACTTTGAGCTTGGTGATTATTTTTGATGCAACACTAAACACAATCTATAAAAGAAAAAAACATTCATGTTGGTCTTCAGTAAAAGTAAAAACTTTTCTGCAAAAGATGCTATTAAGAAAATGAAAGAAAAGCAACAGACTGGGAGAAATTATTGGCAAAACACGTATGATAAAAGACATAAAAATGACAAAGAACTCTTAAAACACAAAGTAAGTTGAATTACTAAATAATGAGCACAAGAGCTGAACAAATACCTCATCAAAGGAGACATACAGATAGCAAATAAGCATATGGAAAGATGTTCAACCTTATGTGACACCAGGGAAATGCAGATTTAAACTATAATGAGATACCTCTTTATACATATTAGAATGGCTAAAAATCCAAACAACTGATATTTCCAAATGCTGCTTAGGCTATAAAGCAACAGAAAGTCCCATTTATCCCTAAAGGGAATGCAAAATGGTACAGTCACTTTGGAAGATGGTTTGTTGGTTTCTTACAAAGCTGAATGTAATCTTGTAATCTTAACAGGTGATTCACCTGTCAATCTATTACACATTTACCTGAATGGTTTAAAAACATATGACTGCACAAAAAACTACGCACACATTCTTTTTCAATTTTTTATTGTTGTTCAAGTGCATTTGTCTTCATTTTCCCACCATCACTTTCCCCCCACCCCCACCTTCCATCCTTTGGTTTTGTCCATGAGTCCTTTACACATGTTCCTTGATGACCCTTTCCCCTTTTTCCCCTTTTACCCACCTTCTCACTCCCCTCTGGTTATTATTTTATAGCAGCTTTATTCATTTATAATCATCAAAAACTAGAAACAACCAAGATGTGCAAATGGATAAACAAGCTGTTTTCCAGCTATGCAATGCAATACTATTCAGCAATAAAAAAGCATAAAGTTATCAAGTCACAGAAATACATGGATGACTCTTAAATACATATGACTAAAGGAAAGAAGCCAATCTGAAAAGGCTATGTATATATGCTTCTAATTATATGACAGTCTGAAAATGGCAAAACTGTAGAAATAATAAGCAGAAAGTGGATTCCAGAGGTTTGGTGGTGGAGAAGGAGGAATAAATCCCTGAAACACAGGGTGGGAATTTGTGGGGGAGATGAAGCTGTTCAATAGGACACTGTAATGATGGATGCATGAAACCACGTCTTTCCCAGAACCCCTAGAACTTGCAGGAGAGAGTGAAGCTTTTTATATGCAGATTTTAAGGAATCATTTAAAAGATTTTAAAGGATAACATAAGACAGAATGCAGAGTATGGCACAATGACCTAAATGTATGAAATAACTTCACTGAAGGGGATGGACAGAAAGTTGCTGACTGAAGTACTTTGGGAAATGCATGGAATCTCTAGGACTAAAGATGAAAGGAACTGCATATAAATACAATCTGCCCTATTTGATAAGGTTGTTTTGCAGAAATGGTGAACAATTCTGATAATATCTTACATGCACAGTGGGCCCTTTTTGTCCACAGGTTTTGCATTCAGGAATTTCATTCACCACAGATTAAAATACTGGGAAAAAATCCCAGAAATTTCACAAGCAAAACTTGAATTACTATACTGAATCCATGCAATGAAGTGCAGGCATACCTTGCTGTAGCCTATATGCAAATACAGGTTAATGCAAACACTACACCATTTTACTGAAAGGACTTGAGCATTCAGGGATTTGTGCATCACAAGTGTCAAGGGCTGGAAGTAATACCCCCTGAGTACTGAGAGATGACTCTACACTGGAATTAAACAATTAAGTTAGTGGAAGGCATACAGTGGAAGCCAGATTTCTCCTTGTTGGAGTAGGAGGTCACAGATAAGTAAGGGGAGAAGTTAGAATGATCCTTAGGAAGTAATGGGTTAGAGTTTGTAATGCCGGTATAAATTCATATTCAGCTTAATAGAGAGGTGATGACATATAGAAATATTTACAGATGTATGCACATATATGGGCTTGTACGCACACATGTATATTCTTCCTCTATCAGCTGAAGAGGCTTAGAACAGGGGTGTCAAACTCATTTTCAACGGGAGCCACATCAGCCTCACAGTTGCCGTCAAAGGGCCAAATGTAATTTTAGAAATGTATAAATGTAACTACTTCCCTGTGGGGGCAACTTTCCTCCCAAGTCCCCCTGTGTGCCACCGATGGGAGTAATCATGACTGAGACATGATGTGATCTGCTTGGGGAGGAGAAGTGGCCAGTTTCCCAGAGGAAAAAGGCTATAAGCAGCGGCCAGTTTCTCCAAGGAGAAAAAGGCCTTGAGCCCTCTCCTCCAGGGCCTTTTATTGGGTTGTAATACACAGGAATACAGGGTGGCAAGGATCAAACAGTAGATAACATTTCAAAGAAATCTGAGGGCTTAGTATGAGTCAGAGTCTATCAGGAACAGAGTTTTAGGGTTTCCTGGTTTCCTTAACATATGAATGAAAACACTCTTAGCAGAGCAGATTTCACAGGTTTATCAGCAAGTCTTTGTGATGCCAGATTTTTCCCAGGACACGCTCTAGCAAGGCAAGGGGCTGCACCACCTCCCCATCGGATATTCAGGCTTAAGGGGATTAGAGCCAGGAAGCACTTCTCCCAGAGAACATGGGGACTCGGGCTATGTCAAAGTTGGGGGGGTGAGAGTCCATTGCTCTTTGTTGCAGTCCCCAAGAGAGTCCTTCCATGAAGGTCCCCACATGATCTAGTCTGACTTAGGTTGCCCCCCCGCCCCCACTGGCTGTGAGGGGTCTTACCAGTCATTGACTTCTGACCAAGCTTTGGGGGCAGGGAGAGGAAACTGAGGCAGCATTTGCTACCAGAGACATGCTTTGTCTCCTGTGACTAGGCTCGCATTCCAGAGGTTGCTCACTCAGTCTTAGACACAAGGGGTCCAGATACAATTCCTAGAACCAGGCAGAGCAGTCTGCAACACTTCCCAACAGTTAAGCGAGAGCTAGGCACTGCTGCTGGGTAGAAACAAGGTGCTGGGCCAGATAAAACAAGGTGGAGGGCTGGTGGGACTTGTGTTTGCCACCTGTGGTTTAGAATAAATGGCATCCTGATAGCAACGATCACCCTTAGCAAGAAGATCTTGGTTTTCCCATTCTTAAATCTTAAAAAAAGGGAAGAAGAAATGAAGCAAATCTGCTGTGCAGAACAGTTCCAAGTAATTTATGTAGGTATTTCAGCCTTAAGCGTGGGCTGCATGCAGTAATTGCCTTCCACGGGGCACAGTGTGGGAAGGGAGAGAAGAAAGAGTGACTTCGCAGTGGAGAGAGCTGACAATCACTGTCTGGGGTAGGTGATGAAAGGTGACAATACAAGTAGTGTGTCCTGTGAACAGTATGTACTCTTGATGTGATGAGAATGGAATTTCCTCTAAAAACCCCTAAACTTCAATCTAATCATGAGGAAACTATCAGACAAACACTAACTGAGGGATATTCTACAAAACGCCCGACCAATATTCTTCAAGACTCTCAAGGTCATCAAAACTAAGAAAACTCTGAGATACTGTCACAGCTAAGGAGACATGATGTCTAAATGCAACGTTCGCATGCTCCTAGATGGAATACTGGAGCAGAAAAGAAAGCTAATAGGTAGAAACTAAGGAAATCTGAATAACTTAATTATGGCAAATGGGAGGCATTAATAATAAGGGCAACTAGGTGTGAGCTATGTGGGAATTCTCTGTCCTCTCTTCACAATCTTTCTGTGAGTCTAAAACTGTTCTAAAACTTAAAAAATTATTTAAGAAAATACATGTGCATTGAAAACTTGGTACACCTAGCTCCCAGATCAATAAAACATTATAGCACCACCAAAGCCCCTTCATCTTTCCTAGACCCCCATCCTTAAACTCTACTGCTGCTTCCCCAGGGGCGAACACATTCCTAGACCTCTGGCAACAAATATTAGCTGTCCTTGTCACTGAACTTAATACTCAGATAGAATCATGCAGTGAGAAGAAGATTCTTTTCTTTTTTAAATGACAAATTGGTGCAAGCCGCTTGGGTTCCTGTGGAAATACATTTGCCCTGCATTGGTAAGGTGCCTGTTAATAGTTGCAAAGCCTTATATTTGACTTTGGATAGAACTTAAGCTATCTGGAAATGAAATCATTAGAGCAGAAGAAGAAGACACGTGGAATTTAGTCTTCTTTTCTTTATAAAATTCTTTCTCCCTAAGCTTTTTAATTATACAAATTATACAGTTTGCATTCTCTAACTGACTTTAACTTTTCTGGTTAACATTTAATATAAAAATGTTGCTTGTTAGGTTTTCAGATCATAAGCAAATGACAGTTGTATTTTCAACAGTTACTCCTCTCTTCTCAAATAGTCTAAAAGGCAGGCATTTTATATTCCTGTGTAATGGCCCTGTGAAAGTCCTTGTTGATTTGTTCTAACCACCAGTTTGACAAATCTTTGAGACACAGAGTTGTATTCTAGTCCGGTCCCCACACTGCAGATGCAGATGTCCAGGCCTACGCAGCCCCCGGAATCCAACTCTTTGGACACAAGGACTGCATATTTGTAATTGTATAGTATCACCCAGGATGCTTTCATCCTCTCTGGTTTGAGGACCTCTTCCTCGGTGTTACACATGGTGTAACTGCTGATTTTTCTTCATGGTATCTTTATAAAATACAATTTAAGACCATTTTTAATGAGTGTGTCGATGTGTGTATATATGTGTGTGTCTGGATTTTAAAAATTTATGTGCTATAACTCAGATTCATAAAAATCTATAATCTCATTTTCTTTTTTCTTTTTTTATTTTATTTATTTATCTTTAGAGGGGAAGGGAAGGAGAGAAGGAGAGAAATATCAACGTATGGTTGCTTCTTGTGAGTCCCCTGCTGGGAACTGGCCTGCAACCCAGGCATGTGCCCTGACTGGGAATTGAACCGCGACCCTGTGGTTCGCAGGCCCACGCTCAATCCACTGAGCTACACCAGCCAGGGCAATATAATCTCATTTTCTATTAGTGATTTTATCTTGATATTCAACCCCAATTTCAAATGACTGGAAAAAACTTTTAAATTTAGTTTATCCATTGCTTCTTGTCTAAAATTTTGTTTTCATTTACACAAAGCCTCTTTTGGAGACCTAGCCAATCTTTGTATGAGTTAATCTTAGGAAATTCTGGCATTTATCCACCTTGCTCTTTCTTCCCGAGACTTTCATGCTGTTAAGGTGTGGTACTCCATGAAAGTTAATCATTGCTTCCTGGACTTGTTTCTTAGCCATTTCTAAGTCATCACATGGCCATGGCAAGTGTTTTCAGAAGCCATCCTGAAGGGAGAAGTTTTAACTTTTCGTTTTCTACCTGAAGGGGGAAAATAATATCAATCACCACTCCCCCTCCCCCAATTACATGAATCCCCAATTTTAAGAAAGAGTGGTAAGGGTACAGGAAGCTCTTTAAATAAAAATGTTGCCCTTTTTCCTTTTTATTATTTTTTTTCCTTTTCACCATCCTGCCTAATAATAGCTAATGTTTATTGGATGTCTTTTATGCTGGGCTGTGTTGTAGGCATTTAACCCTCACAACAATGTGATGAGGTGGGTCCTTCAGTGATTTCCATTCGACTGAGGCACAGTAAGGTCAAGTTTCCCACGGTAATACAGCGAGTGGGCAGTAGGGTTAATATTCAAAACCAGCCAGTTGCCCCTAAACCCCCATGCTGTTCGTACCATGCTGTACTGTTTCCCATTCATTTACTCCACAGAGAGTTATTGGATACCACCTGCTATGGGCAGATCACTAGGGATATAGTGATATATGCAAAAGACAGGGCCCTGGCTCTCACGGATCTGGTTGAGTATGGTATCATTAGGTGTGGCAGCCAGAAAAGAATTTCTGATATCTTATGGAGGGAACACTGAGTGATCAGACAGACCAAAAAAAAAAAAAAAAAAAAAAAAAGAAAAGAAAAGAAAACAGCACTGCAGACAGAGGGAAATAGGGAGAAGACCCGAAGTTAGAGAACACAGGACTATGTGGTGCAGAAATCAAGCATGAGCGGTATGAAAGGCGGGATAGGCAAGTCAGAGTCAGGTCGTGCAGGGCTGTGGAGCTCAGAACAAGGTGGGGGCTTTGTTCTAACACCCCTGTTTTAAGCAGGATGATGACATGTTCTGATATGCATTAAACGTATTTTGACTGACAAGTGGGAAAGTCAAGTGGGGCCAGGAAGAGTAGTTATACCTTATAATTCTTTAACATGAAAGCCGTTGCCTTTGTGGAGATTTGCAAAGCCAATAAATGACAGATAACAAGGACCTTCTGTTAGGAAGTCTTTCTCGCCACTGCAGAACATTCAGCAATAAAGGCAAAGAAAAATGATGGCACTGGTGTCTTGTTCGTGTAATGCTTTTCATTTTTATATTAATCTAGTTATTTTCTAAGTTAACTTCTTTTTCTTGATGTCATATAGACACAGTCTCAGATGAGCCCCCAAGATGCTTGGGCTTCATAAAAACTATAAAATGCCTGAAAGGCCCCCATAAATCATGGCTATGGTTTTCCTGCAGAGATTCCTTTCAAAACTCAGGTTGGCAGAGTTTGCATCTCCAGAGAGTTTAGTTTCAAACAGTCTGAACTTGGTTTGCATCACTGGGCAAACGTTTATGGCGCACATTTCATAAGGAAGGTACTTATCTGGTCCTGTAGAGAGCATTGATAGGTATTTGCTATGTCATCTAATTTTACGGAATTTAAAAGTTATGTCTTTATTCAAGACATGTTTGAAAACCTATGATGTGGAAAACGCTAGGGTAGGCGTCATGGCTATGAAGATGAATAGCACAGAGTTTCCACTTAGAGAATTTTACAGCCAAGTACAAGGAGACACAATGAGAGCAACATAAAAGACAGACTGTGATAGAGAAGAAAGAAGTGATTGCTTTCCATTAGTCGTCAGGGAGAATGTCATACAGAAGGCAGCCACCTGGAAACAGAGGCCCAGGCTCTTGCTTGTGGGCAGGTTGTTTACCTTCCGAAAGAATCCTAGGGCAGAGGAGCAACAGACCAGGCAGTGAGAAACTTGTAGGGAGGGAAAGCCGACTCCAGAGTAGAGTTGGTCTGCGCTGGAGGTAACATAACTGGATTGTGCCTGAGCCTGTGGGAAGCAGTAAGGACTGTGTCTCAGAACTGCCTTTGAAATGAGAGACAAAAGAGATCAGAACTTAATAACAGTGAATCTCTGTTCACTGATCAATAGTTGCCCATTGGGGCATTAACTTCCTTACAATTCCAGATTGCACATAAGTAAGTAGCCAAAGTGGTTCTGACAGGTGTTCTGTGTCAGGGAAGCGTGGGACAGAAAGTGAAAGATGACTGGTAGAGCTAAGAGGAGGTGCTGTCAGGTGGCCCCTGTGCGAGCTGCCTGCTGTGGTAATGGCTGCGGTGAAGAGAAGGCTGAGGGGAGTAAGGGCATGGGGACGGGAGCAAGGTTTCTTAATACAGACAACTCTGACATGAGGTAGCATTTCAGCTATAACTCAGAGATGAATCAGGATTTTATACATAGAGGTTAAGAATATAAACTAAGGTGTGAATATCAGATAGAAAGGTATTCCAGGCAGAGAAGAGCTGGTGAACAGACATATGGATTTGGGATAGCACGGAAGGGATGGGCATTATGACAGATAAAAGTGGGTATATCTCTAGGGTGATAAGGAGTGAAAAATTTCAGTAGACTCTGCAATGGACCATCATTGCCCCATGGATGGAAATCACTGGCCAGGGCTGCTCACATGCTACCCCCTGGGTCCAGGACAGCACTTTGAAAGTCAGATGCATTATTACAGCTGGAGAGTTGTTCTCCATGGGAAGGTGTTGTAGTTAAAATGCAGGAGGGAGCCCTGGCAGGTGTAGCTCAGTGTACTGAGCGCTGGCCTGCGAACCAGACGATCGAGGTTCGATTCCCAGTCAGGGCACAAGCCTGGGTTGCAGGCCAGTTCCCAGCGGGGAACACATGAGAGGCAACCATACATTGATATTTCTCTCCCTCTCTCCTTCCCTTCCCTTCTAAAGGTAAATAAATAAAATCTTTTAAAAAATGCAGGATGGAGGAAAGGTATCTCCACCTTTGCCCCACCCTGTATCTCCACAGATTCTTTGATACTCCTTCCTTTAAGAAGTGGAGCTGAGTTTCTTTCCCTGAAGTGTGGGCTGGACTTAGTAACTTGCTCCTGACAAATAGAATACAGTGAAAGTGACAGTCACAGCCAGTCACAGTTCTGACACTTCGTTATTCAGGTAAGCAGCTTTCTCCATGTTTCTCTCTTTCTTTCTCTCTCTCTTTCCTTCTCCCCTCTGCTCCCATGTGAGAAAAAAACTAAAGCTTTTCTATGGCTCATATGCAGAGCCCCTTGTGGCGAAGAACTGAGGCCTCTGGCCAACAAATAGCCAGGGAGGAACTGAGCCTTCTCTCCAACAGCCCTGAGAATGAGCTCGGAAGACTGCCTATCAGCTCCAGCAATACCTTCGGTTAACTGAGGCCTGGGCCAAAAATCAACTGTGATTTTATGAGGAATCTGGACCAGAACCATTCAGTGTGCCACTCCCAATTCTTGACAACAAATACTTTTTAAGCACTAACTTTTGGGGATTTTTTTATACAGCTATTGATAACTAACACAGAAATGATGCTGAACAGACAGAAAAATGTATGATTAGTAGAGGTTAAAAGGGCTAAATTTAGGATGAGATTATGGACAAAGAAAGAAAATCAAGACACATGGAGACTAGGTTTCTGTGAGAACAATAACAACAAAAAGTAGACGTTAATAGAATCCTACCATACATTAAAAAAATTGAGTGCAAAAATATTGTATTGTTTTGTTTTTTATCACAGAGCAAATCATGCCAGACTTGTATGTTCTTAAGGATAACTACTGTTACGTAAGGGAGTAAACTCCCAGATTTGACCCAAGGAATGTATCAATAACAGGAAAATAATAAGATATTGGCACTGCTTGCTTGGTACTCCTAATTTCAAAGAAGTTAGTACAAAGTCCAGAAGAAATTGGTAGCTAATACATTCCAAGTTCAAATTGATTCCACTCTAATTCTGCAGTTCTTTAAATGTATCCAGTATTTTGAAATATATTAATACATCTTTGTATGTTTCTATAATGTGTTCATAATTCAGTAATCCCCTAGAAGCATGGCATCCCTTTAGGTTTGTGGAGAGCAACATCTGATGCAGGAGGAATGCAAGGAGAATGTGATGATGCTGGATACAGCTTGTAGTACTCAAAATAAGTGTTTTGGTGAAAAACAGTTATCTAGATAACTCAGCCCTTGGTGGGGCTGAGTAGGTGACCCTGCTGAACTTATCTCCTCCTGGGTATGACTGTGATCCAAACGTTTCTGATTCCAGGAAACCGTACATAAAATCTGTTTACCTGTTTTAGTTAGTTTATTTTTAAAAGAATGAGAATAGGCAACATGGGCACACAGTCATTTCCAAACTCGGATCCTGCTGTACGGTCACAGTGTAGATGTGACTTCCTGAGTTCTCAGAGTCGTGTGCTGTGTTGTGATCTTATACTATTTAACTGTATTTATATTACAAGAACATAAGAAGCTATCTTTCTTAATAGCAGATGTCTGTAATTCTTTTCTAGTTTAAAATGTTTTCTCATAAGTGAATAGCATTATTTACCACTTTCTGAATGCATATCCACTGAGCTGATTTATTTCTATGACAAGAATTTCCACCCATTGAGACATTTTGTATTTTCAGTTAGCCTGCATTTTCAGAGACATGGATAAACCAACTTGCATCCTTTTTTAAGATCTGGATTTCTGGGGGTTTTTTTTGTAGCTTTTGTAACAGCTATTAAAGAATTCCTTAGAAACAAATTAACTTTCTGAAGGCTGTGTATATTCAACCTATTAAATTTGCATCAAAAGTCTATAATGAACACCGCTCAGATAATTCAAAGCTGACTCGTTTTTACATAATTAAGTAACCCCTTAGTTCCTAATATGTTTTATTATAGGAGCCGGGGCACTAAGAGGAACAGAAAGAAGTAGGCGATGACTTCTGCTGATGTTGGTTGCCTGACTTTGGCTCCTCTCCCAACCATTCTGCAGTGGGATTACACTACTTTTCTTTTCTTTTTTTTTTTTAGCAAATCCTGAGCCCATAGTGTGAGCATTGTTTCTTCAGCAGCACAAGCATGTTCATTCCCGCCCCTTCTCCAGCATCTCACTGAGCCCTTCTCGGAATACAAACTATTTTCAAACTCCCATCATTTCTTCCTATTAAATCTACTCAGGCTGACAGTGACCAGAGGGGAGAGGGGAGGGAATTTCAGGGGAAATAAGGGAGGGATTTAGAGGAACCTATATAAAGGGTACATGGACAACAACTGAGAAGGGTGGAAATGGGAGGGAGCGGGGAGCATGGGGGGTGGGATGGGATGGGAGTAACAGACAGAAAACTGTACTTGAAAAATAATTAAATAAAAAAATTGGAGGCCCTGGCTGGCGTAGCTCAGTGGATTGAGCGTGGGCCTGCGAACCAGAGGATCTCGGTTTGAGTCCCAGTCAGGGCACATGCCTGGGTTGCAGGCCGGTTCCCTGCAGGCCCACACTCCCAGCAGGGGACACATGAAAGGCAACCATACATTGATGTTTCTCTCCCTCTCTCCTTCCCCTCCAAAGATAAATAAATAAATAAAATCTTTAAAAAAATTGGAGAAAAAAAAATAAATCTACTCAGCACTGTCAGTACTTTTATTTACTTCTTTTCTATCCTCCCAACCACTCCTCATTCATTCATTGTACCACTAGTGGGAGCTGTGCCACATTCTCCTTTTAATTGTGGTTAAGAACAGCTGACATGAAATCTACCCACCATAATGAACATTTCCACTGTACAATACAGTATTGAACCTGCAGGCACAGTTTTGTACTGCAGATCTGTGCAACTTAATCCATTCATGTAACAGAAACTTTATACCCAATTGGAGAGCAACATCTCCCCATGCCCCACTCCTCCCAGCCCCTAACAATCCATATTCTACGCTCTGCAGCTGTGCGTTTCCCTGCTCCAGGTACCTCCTACAGTTCCTCTGTGGAATAAGCTAGTCACAGAAGGATAAACATGTTTTATTTTTTGAAGATAGTCTAGAGACCTACTCTGATGAAGATTGAGACCAACTGGCATGAGTTTATTCAATGTCTTCCTTCCATGACTTAAAAAAAATCCTACAAACGACGTCTTTCTATCTACTTTTCTTCCTAGTCCATTTCTTTCCAATGTCCTTTATAAATTTTCCCTCAGCCATATCTGTTTTGCCTTGCATCATTAACTTCTCCTATTGACTGAAATCACTCAGCTCTTTGCACTCAAAATAAGAAAAAAGTAGTTCTTTCAATCCTGTTACACTCTCAAATTACTGCATATGTGTCTTGTTCTGAGACAAGACACATTCAGCCCCTCAGTCCTAAACCGTCCACAGTCTGTCTTCTATCCCTATCACACTAATAAACCATTTTGCTAATGAATTCTTTAGCTTATATTTTAAGTCCTTTACCCTTGATTCTCTATAATTAATTATGGATATTCTTCATTATGGCTTTCTTGAAATACTTTGCTTGTCATGCTCCTATTATGGGCCAAGTTGTGTCCCTTCAAAAATTTATATGCTGATTTCTAGTACCCAGAACCTCAATACCTCAGTACGTCAGAATGTGTATACATTTGGGGTACGTGCTTTTAAAAAGGTGACTAAGTTAAAGTGAGGCTATGGGGTGCACTGATCCAATCAGACTGGCATCCCAATGAGAAGAGAATATTAGGACACACACAGAGACCCCAGGGATCCTGGCACAAAAACTAAACACTGAGTGACACAGTGAGAAGGCAGCTGCCTGCGAACCACAGAGAGAGGCCTCAAAAGAATCCAACCTGCTGCTGACATTTTGAACTTGGACTTGTAGCTTCCAGAACAGTGATGGATTTCTGTTGTTTAAGCTGCACTATATTTTGTTCTGGTAGCCTGAGTGTTCTGCACCCAATTACAATGTGGGGAGAGGGGCGATTCCCCGCACCATCACAATTTTCCAACACCAGAGGGGTTTCCCACTTAACTGTGGCACTGCCCACCCAGAGACAGCATCGTATTCCACAGGCTCAGGGCTCAGGAGGATAAGACTATCTCACACCCTTACTTCAGACATTAATTACAAGCTAAGGTTGTCATTCCTGCTTTTGACCCACCTAGACTGGAGATTACCAGAACCTCTTTCTACAGTTCAATTAACTTCTTAGAGCAGCTCACAAAACTCAGAGAAACATTTTACTCACTAGATCACTGGTTTATTATAAAAGGATATAACTCAGGGACAGCCCGATGGAAGGGATGCACAGAGAAGGGAGAGGGGAAAGGGCACTGAGCTTCCTTGCCTTCTGAGGGCCCCACTCTCCTAAAATCTCCACGTGTTTACCAACCCAGCACCTCTCCTTTGGGTTGGCTTTGTTTTCTTTGTTTGTTTGTTTGTTTTAGAGGCTTCATTACATAGACATGATTGATTAAATCATTGGTCATTGGTGATTGAACCTAATTTCCAGCCCCCACCCCATCCAAAGTTCCAACCTTCTAATTACACACTTACTTAGTGGGTGCTTAGGTGGTTCCAAAAGTCACCCCCATTAACATAAAAACACATTTATCTCTATCAACGCTTAGCAAGTGTCAAGGGTTAATGGAACTCTATGCCCAAAACAGGGTCAAAGGCCAAATATTATTTCTTATTCTAAATCACAGCCTCACACAGCCCAAGCAAGCTAATTCACCCACTAAACAACAGAAATCTCACTTCTTTCTTGCCACCCTTCATCTATGTTGTCTGGATCATCCATTTCACTCATCTAAATGTCAGCTTTACCTCCAAATTTTATCCTAAACTTGCTTTTGTTTTCCTTAATATTGACCGCTTCATTAATTACTTTCTCTGGGATCAACAGGCACCTCCAAGCAGATCATTTTAATATCTGTATGTTCGGTTCCAACAGCTCACATCAAAAGTCTCTTCTCTGTTATGAGCTGCACAACTCCACCCACCTCAATGCCACACCAGCACTTCCAATTCAACACGTCCAAAACCAGGCTTATCTGCACACATTCAAGTCATTACGTACTTTCCGGGTACATGTCCCACGTGCTACTAATGGTGCCACCTCTTCCTTCTTTCTAATCTTCAAAACTCTCACCTTTAATTTACTCCTCTACAGCATCTCCCAGTCTGTTTCTTTCATTATCCATGTTGCATCACTGGAGTTCAGGTCAAGGTTATTAATGAAGAACTTTGGTATCTGTAGCTGAATTCAAGCTCTCTGCATTCTAACCACAAGTAAAACAAGCACTGATGGGTCAGGGGGGGCCACAGTGAAGAATATTAGCAGGCTGAGGGGTAAGAGCTTCTGTACTGCATATGAAGTGATTCAGAGTTCTTGCTTTTATGAAATATGTTTCTCTTTAGATTTGTCTGTGTGTGCATTATAGTTTTGTTTACTTTTTATCTTCCTCTATTTCTCCTTTTTTTGTAAAAAGAGGGTAGCACCCCCACTTTCCTTTTAGTAAAGTTCACCCTTATCCCCACAGCAGACTTTAGAAAACAATACAGGAATAAGAAGGTCACCTTGAGGAGAACAAAAACGGACTAGAATGCTTTAAGTCTACTACTGTAGAGATTTTTCACTAAAATTACGTGGATGTTCTGGAAGATATCTCCACTCTGCCTGGTCAGAACTCAATATATTTCATCCCTGTAAAAATTTCATCTGCTTATTTTTTCAGTGAATAGCTTCCAGAAGTTGTTCTGTTCTAGTAAGTGTCCTTTGTGCCGCTTCATGGAGTCTGATCACTTGCAAAATTTCTCAGAAACTCAGTGGATCCCCTATGTAAATTCCACGCTGTGTTCTGGTGTTGCTCTCCCCTCTTCCCCTGTTCTGACTTGCACATTCCAGCTACCTCGGCTTCCTTTATGTTTGCTGACCCCTCAACTGAGCAAAAATGCCACCTTTACAGAGATCCCTGCCCTCCCCGCCGCTTCATAGTCTGAAACAAGCATTGAGGCAGAAAGTGGAAACAATTGTATGTCTCAGCGTGTGCTCTCCCTAAGGGCCAACAGTCCCGCTTGCCTTTTGTGTACTATCTGAAAACAGTGCTCCATACAGGTTGCTCATACATTTTTACCTAGTTTCTCTAGGCGGGAAGGAAAGTCTGGTGCCAGTTACTCTATCAAGACCAAAAATAGATACACAGATACAAGTTTTAGTCTTACTTTAAAGATGAGGAAACAGATGCAGAGATAATTAAAATAATTTGCCCTGAATCACATAAATATTGTCTGTTGAGAAAGAATTCAGACACTGATCTCTGTGACTGACAGACCCATTATCAGCCCAAGGCCCTGTACCCTCTTCTCATGGACAAATGGGGTCTTTTAGATTCCTTTGGGCTCTATATTAACTGAAATATTAACTGTGGTAGCAGTCAGCAATGGCAACAATACTAATGATGATAAGAATGGCAATATTTATATGTAAATAGTAATTTATAATTTACAAAGTAATTTCATGGTTATTTCTCATTAATCCCTACCAGGTTTCCAAATTTCCTCACTTCTCTTTCCTTATTACCTCCACTGTCCCACGTGTGCTGGGGAAGAAAGCTGTAACTTTGCTATGTTTTCCGAAGCAAGTTGTGCGTGCTCTCACTGATGTGACACTTAATTCAGTGATTGGTGAGATGGAAAGGGGATGGTCAACCTGTAAATAGGGATTTTAAAAATATTTTAAAACTATTCATTGGCTGAAAAGTCACCTCCTATATTTCTCTGTGGGTAGAAATAGTCCAGATAAAAATATTTGAACTAGTTTATTAAAAACTATTACTTAGTTTATTTGATAGATTCTGAAGTTGGTCAATGACATGGTGGAATATACAGGCTCTTAGAATTTTATTTTTCAATAGGCCACTCATGGGTGCTTCTGTTTCAATAGTCATATTACTGAATTCAATCAAAGCTAAAGATTAAATCAAATAGAAAAGTAATTAAGGCTTTGACCATCTGAGATTATGCACACAGAATCAGACACATTGAGATTCCTAAATCCAGAAACACAGACTAAAAGTCTGCTAACACAAGGGTATGGCTAACACAAACATTGCTATGACACCATGCATCTTAAATTAGGGTATTTATCACTTTCTCATCATGCACATTATATTGTTTAAATGCAATATGTAAATCATTCTTTTAAGGTTACAGTTCCTAAAGGAGAAAGAAAAAAATAAATATTAAAGTATCAGTACCACACAAGAAAAGCAAATTATTTCCATGCCAGCTGAACAGAAGTGATTATTTTAAATGTAGGCCTTTGAAAGGAAGGAGGTAAGTTACACTTAATCTCTGCTCTAATCACAAAAGAGCAGCCTGATTGTCCTTGCTGTTCTGCTGTTGCTGACCTCGAGTCCATAATTTTTTAGCCCTTTTAAATCAATTCTATTTATCTTCCTACTACATTTTGATGCAACACTACTTACAAGAATGTTGGCCTCCACAAAAGAAGATAAATAAAGCCACCATTTTGACTCCCCACGAGACTGTCTTGTTTTGAATCAGGTATTTATCCCACAATGTGGGAGACTATGACCCCTGATTGTATGGAATATTTTCAGGAATGAAAAGCACAATAGATTATTCTAGAAAGAGCAATTTTATTTCTTACACAAAGGTGTGTATATCCTCAAAAAGGTGAAATACTTGGTTCTAAAGAGAAGACCATGGGGTAAGAGCAAGGGTGCCAATTTGGAAGTCATAGCCATAGACACAATTTCTGGCTTCACTGATTACTGGTTTCATGATCTGACTTTAGTATTATCTTTGTTTATTAAAAATTACATCGAAACCGAGAGCATAGGGTTATAGAAGTGTGAAAATAATAACCTGAGTACAAGATAAGTTTTGATCCCTCACACTTCTGAAATTAGAGCCACATTTCACCCATCAGATATTCTTGTATTTTGAGATGATAAGTTGATACATCAGCTGAAATTGAGCTCATAGGGCAAATGAATGTGTCACAGAGAGAGGGGCCATCTTTAGTATACAGGCATGGGATAGGAAAAGAATCAGAGTCACAGGGTGGCCAATTGTCTATTCTCTTTTAACACAGGTCTGCTCATAATCACAGACTTTTGGAAGGTTTGTACAACAAAGATATACTCCAGAGGGCACTATGGGAGGGGAAATTCCTTCACTACAATGGAGAGCCTGGCCATATCTTACCCATCCGAATGACAACTTGCTTCACTGGTGTTGGGAAAATAGAGTTGTTATCTCATTTATCGCATGCCCTCACAGGTCCCTAAATTAATATGTCTGCCAAATTTTTGACTAATTTAAAATTAATATTGTCAATACATGACACGCCAGAAGTCATTATTTGCCATTAAAGGACAAGCAAAGTCAGGAAGCCAAAGAGCCTCTTCCTGAACTAATCCTTGCATTGGTTTAAAAAGACTATGAAAATGAAATGATCCAGAATACAATATGAATTGAGTATAACAAATCAGTTGTTGTAGTGCTCGCTCTAAAATATAATCTAGCTCATGTACCAATTTTCACTCTCTTGCCCACTTCAATATTTCACAGCCTTATCCATTTTGTCCTTCTCTTATCCTGTCTTTTTCTATCTACCACTTCCTTCTCTTCTCTGCAGGCTTCTGAGTTCATCTTCCTGTGACAACAGCACTGTCCAAGTTGAGGGGTTGTATATACCCAACTGGCATGTGGTTTGCACATCGTTTTTGTACTCAAGGAATGCGGACATAAGGCTTAGTGTGTAAAACACTTTGCCATATAAATCTATGCAAGGTGCAACCACGGTGGATATTTAGGCAAACCTCGCTGCCAGCCACTGGGGTATATCTTTTCACTTAATATCAAACACCAACATTGAAAGAACATTTTAGAATGGAAAATGCTGCTCACTTCACCCTAGATTGTTACAAAGAACCATGATGCACAGACATTTCCATTGTATGATGATGCTTTTTATCTCTCACATTAATTTCAGTTCAAATTGCTCATACTTGCTCAATATCACTTGCTATCAGAGATGCAAATTAAAACCACAATGAGATACCACTTTACACCAGTCAGAATGGCTATCATAAACAGAGCAATAAACAACAAATGTTGGAGAGGGTGTGGGGAAAAGGGGACTCTAGTCCACTGTTGCTGGGATTGCAGACTGGTACAACCATTATGGAAAACAGTATGGAATTTTCTCAGAAAACTAAAATTGGACCTGCCTTTTGACCCAGCAATTCCACTGCTAGGATTGTATCCTAAGAACCCTAAAACACCAATCCCAAAGAACCTATGCACCCCAATGTTCATAGCAGCACAATTTACAATAGCCAAGAGTTGGAAGCAACCTAGGTGCCCGTCAGTAAATGAATGGATCAAAAAACTATGGTACATATACACAATGGAATTTTATGCTGCAGAAAGAAAGAAGGAGCTCCTACCTTTTGCAACAACATGGATGGAACTGGAAAGCATTATGCTGAGTGAAATAAGCCAGGTGTTGAAGGACAAATACCATATGATCTCACCTCTAACAGGAAGCTAAACAACAAAACAAACAAGCAAGCAAAATATAACCAAAGACACTGAAATAGAGAACAGGCTGACAGTGACCAGAGGGAAGGGGGGAGGGAATTTCAGGGGAAATAGGGGAGGGATTTAGAGGAACATATATAAAGGATACATGGACAACAACTGAGAAGGATGGAAATGGGAAGGAGGGGGGAGCACGGGGGTGGGATGGGATGGGAATAATAGAAAACTGTACTTGAAAAATAATTAAATAAATTTTTAAAAATTGCTCATACTATTTCAGTTAAAGTTATAAAAAACAAAAGCAACAGCAACTTGTACATTGTCTAGAGTATAAAAATCACTGTACTCTTGAGAACACAATTCTAGAGTAAAGACTGTATAAAATAACATTTGGAAACAAATTACAGAAAATTGTTCTTTTATGATAAATTATTTTTAAAAAGCATGATCTTAGATCTAATGTTACTGGAGAATATAAGCCTTTATTTAATACTTGGCCCAGTTTAATGTTTTATTTAATATAATTTCTAATGTTTATATTATTGATATGTATATATTGAACCACATATGGAAGGGTAATATTTGAAAATAGAATCTGAGTTATTTTTCTTTATACAATGTTAAGGTAATGAGTCAAGCAATGGTGTCTTCATTTTGGCTAATTCTAGAGTTATATGAGGAAGTTACTCCAGGGGCACAGGTTGTAGCTATGACTGGTGATATGTTTTATTCTGTTTTCTTATAACTATTTGAGGTTTTAAATTCCATTTTAAATTCCTGGTGAAAATAACTGTAATCAAATACTGATTGATGTTTTGTTCTCTGCATATAATTAAGTCATCAAATATTCTTTTTTCTTTTAATTTTTACCCATATCTACTCCATAAGTTTATCTGAATAAGAGGAATTATCTAGTAGAGTGTAATAAGAAATAAGCATATTATCTTCTCTTTCAGAAATTAATAAATAATTGAGTTTCATAATGTTGAAGAGATATAATCAATTTTGGAAAAAGTCCAACAATGCTGTCACTGCTAAAAATATCTCAATGTGCTCTTTGCTAACAGAGGCATATATATTAAAATGGCTGTGGAAATAAGTCATACATCTAAATAATAATTAAAAAATTAGTATATACACTTTGATCCTCCATTCATATGTATAAATGAGTTTCTTCCTATAAAATATCAGAGGTTTTCTCTATAATTAACTTCAGGGAATGATGTGACCTAGAACAGACATTTCAAATGATCATATGTATCTCAAACTTTCATGGTTCTTCCTACTTGCTTCATATCTATAGACCTCTAATGAGAATAACATTCACTGCTCTACAACTCACAAGTGGCCTGTACATCATACACCTCTGACAGTTTTCGTGTAGGGATATAACACTTTTTGAAGGGGTGAGGGGAGATTAAACTTACTACTTTCCCCCCCTTATTTATGAGAATCAGTTCAAACAGTATGCAGTAACAAGTGGCAAATACTGTACAATTTTTAAATTAATGCATTAATTTGCTCCACATATATCTTTTGAGAAGCTATGCGTTCTACAGATCGCTCCAGGAACTTCAGCTGTGAATGTGACACTGTAATTCCTCCCTCAAGCGGCCAGCATACTACAGCAAGGGGCAGTCAATATAAGGGTCACTGTAACACAGGGAGTAGTATTCAGCTGCGACAGAACTAGGAACAAAGTGACCCAGAAACACATAGCAGGGTCCTGGAGACAGGGCATAAATGTGACATGTGGCTGCCAAATGGAGTCGTAAAATCAGAAAAGTCACAGTCACTTAGGAAAAATCAATAAATATTTAAGAATCATTTCCAGTAATGATTATCGTAGCTAAGAAATAGACTTCTAAGTAGCCACAGACTTCTACTTGAAGTAATCCGTTGGTGTAAGAACTGAATAATGAGAAGAAACCACAAGATCTGAGGAAAACATACCTGATAGAGGTAAGAGCTAGTGCATATGGCCTGAGGCAGGAAATACGATTGAGATGCTCAAAACCAAAGAGGACATAGAACTATGTTGCCACAGCATAGTCCACTCAGAGGGCTTGTATGACTTAAGCTCATAGACATGGGCAGAAGCTTGAGTATTGATTTGGCTATCTGGGCAATCTAAGAACCCTATTCTAATTATAGGGGAAAATTAAAGCTGAAGAATTAACCCTATTCTAGTTATTCATGTCTGTACCTCTGTACCTTGAAGTAGGCCAGTCAAAAAGTAGCTACTCAATAAATATTTGCTGAGTAACTAAGTGATTGTAATGGCAATATTTGAAGAATGATGACTGAAGTATCATGCAAAGAGAATTCAGATGCACTCTTTATATTTTTTACACTTCATGTCATTATTACATGATGAAAAAAATCTTAAAATATAAAAAAGACCGTCAGTCAAGTTTGTCAAAACAATCCAATTTATTTTCTACAACATAGGTATAGCCTACGGTTTCTTTTTGTAAGTAAAAATACTAATGGTGGTCCGGGATTTCTCTAAAGGAGTGTCTTCTTGAAAGGGCAATACACCTGAAAGAATTCAGAGTCTTAGCATGGGGGCGACTCTGTGAATATGATGGATCACTATTAAGGTTTTTTTTAGACACTGAAAGAGCACAAGAATAAAGCTGGCTCACCTTCACATAATATACTTGGCTAATTTTAGGAGAGCACTTCAAACAACAAAAAACATTCAGAACACTCACATCTTCTGAAAGTTTCTAATCCCTGTACACAGTGCTGTTCAAAATTGGATTTCTTTGGAATTGTTCCATCGTATTCTTGTCAAAACAGGTAATTTTTTTCTGGTCCACTAAACTAAACCTTATTTCAACTTTGATGGATACAGAATAGCTCTCTTCTATCTGGGAGAAATACAGCACATAGTGCTTATGATTTGCCCTCTGAGAAGCTTATTTTGTTCATACTGTGGAACCAATACATCAATTCTACAGGGTTTGGGCATAAAAATCTCATTCAGACTCTCTCCGTACATGTACTAAGTGGGAATTTTGAATGAAATACTAGTAAGTGCAATTAACTAGATTGACAACAATGAACAATGATAAACTAGAGCAAGGAAAAGCATATAGCAATGAGGATTTATTTAGAAGGATCCTTTAAGAGTTTTTTTTTAAACTAATTTTAGGGTAGCTTTAGGTTCACAGCAAAACATATGTTGTTCAAAAAAGAGTACATGCAAAAGATGTAAGAAGGCAGTGTATAAGCAAGAACAAGTCCAAAGAAGTAACAAAATATGTAAGAATATATCATTAATATAGGCAAATATACAGAGTTTATTCTTTGGGCCATGATTTATTAATTACCATATTATTTTCATATGAACAACTGTAAAGTTACTTTTGCCCCTGTCTGTATACTATTTAATCTAACTGGTACAATAACCCTATGGTAGCTACTATTACCTCTCACATTTTACAGATGAGGAAGCCAAGTGAAGAGAGGGAAAGTATCCTTCTTAAAACTCCCCAGTAAGTAGGTGAAGGAGACAGATTTCAATGAGTATAGGCAGTCTTGCTCTGCAACCTTATGTGGTCACCGGAGGGGTAGTACTCCATTCAAGAAAGAGTTTGCTATTTGGCTGCAAGCAGTGCAGTCAGCTGAGAGTGTCCAACCACAATGTCTAAATATTGGGGCTGAGACTACACAATTTCCCCAGTCAACACTGAGCATAGTCTGGCATTTCTGTTCACTGTGAATCCCTTCTAATTGGTAATTTTGCTCCAAAGCCCCTTTGGCCAGATGAGAATTTGACAGAACTCTATCTCAGACTGAGACTCTCCTTTTCTTTTTGCAGAAGCCAGATCTGCACTGCAGTCTGAAGGCTTTTCCTACCTCCCCTCTCCCAAAATCTCTTGCAGGCTTACCTCCAGTTCAAGGCCTGCTTCCCAGAGAAGCAACTTAGGCACCATCACTCCTAATCACCCTTTAGTGATGACCCCCTGAAAACAGAGTAAAAAATAAACTTGTGACTTAATGAAATTAACAGTTTTTATATTTTCTATGTACCAAATACTGTGCTAAATGTTTTATACCTAGATTGCATGCTTTTTAAGTCCTTATCACAAATTTTATGTGATATATATATATATATATATATATATATATATAGACTTATACTAGAATTTTAAAAAATTGCCTAAACTAATGAATAACACAAAATTAGGATTCACACTCAGTCTTCTTGATTCCACTAAAACCACCCTATTTTAGTAGAAGACAATCCACAGCCTTCTAAAGATGTTTGTGTAGGGATAAGAAGAAAAGCATAGCTACACTGATTAGTGAAAATAGTATTACAAATGGAAAAAGAAAAATAACCAAACATTTTTGTATTTCATCTTTTCTATCAAGAAAATGACCTTTGAAATGAAAACATAGAGCAATATAAGACAGATATTACTTCTTGAGCTTGTACATAAGTGATCTGAGGCAGTCCCTAATAATTTTAAAGTAATCTTGCTGTTGAGACCCTGAAGCTTTATATTATTATAGGGGGCTGCAGAAATGTACAAATGGGATCTCAGAGTCACTGCCAGAAATATTTTGTTTTAATCATGCAAGAAGGAAGAAGTGCAGGACAACCTAAAAGGAACAAATGTCCCCATTTTCAAAAAGAGGAAACATGTTGACAACATTAGATATTGATCTCTAGAAGAAAAAAATCTGAAACGGCCATCAATCACACATAATTTGTATTTTTTTTAACTTGTGTGAAGTCCAAGTAAAGAAGATTAGGAAAAACACATGAAAGACTATAAAATGTATGGAGAAAGTAGAAATATACTACCACATATGTGTACATCTACACATACAGATATATGAAAAGGAATTTGGTTTACTTCATAAATGTTTTGTAATTATTCAAACTCTGCCCAGTGAAATACAGTCATTAGAGTCATTGTGGTCTGGGTATCTGCAAGAAGTCATAACAGCAGGGCCTGTGGTCTCCACCGTCTATTGCTTCCCTGGGTCCCTGGTGACAAATCAGGAGGTTAGGTGTTGTCTCAGTCTGTTTTGCTTCAATAATGAGGTGCCACAGACTGGGTGGATCAGAAAACCAGAAATTTATTTCTCATAGTTCTGGAGGCTGAAAGTCTGAGAGCAAGGTGTCAGCATGGTTATATCTGAGTGAGCCTCTTCCCGGCTCATAGCCAGTGCCTTCTTTCTGTGTCCCCACAGGGCAGAAGGGGGCTAGGAATCTCCCTTTTACAAGAGCACTACTCCCATTCATGAGGACTCTTCCCTCATGACTTAAGGAGCTCCTAAAGGCCCGCCCCTCCCAGTACCATCATCTCTGAAGTCTAAAATCTCAACCTATGAGTTTGGGAGGTACACAACGTGAGGAGATAATACACTTCTACCCAATTCAACATGGCTTGCAGTGCCCCCTGTAGGTGTAAAATGCTTCTCTATTTTTCAGATCTGGTCGTGGATTGCTTACGTCAAGAAAACATGGTGGAAGTAATATTTCACTTTGAAGAATAATTTCCAGGAAGCATTGCATGTTTCTGCCAGCTCCCTTGCTTTTCCCTGAAAGAATGGCACAATCCATGAAGTCTCTGATCTGCTAGAGATAGGGACTGCTAATAAAGGTTTACTATAATGAAAATATTCTGAGCACTTCATTCATGAAAGAGAATACTAACCCAAGCTTTAAAAATTAGGAACTTCAAACATAGTAAGACAAAACTAGAAATACATAAGACAGAAAAAGTACAAATATTATAACTGACAAATTTAAGAGCTGATTTTAAAAAGTAATATTGACAAACCTTTCTGAAAATAGAGAAGTAAAAATCACAATGCATTAAATGTGAAAAAATATAATTAGAAATAGCAAAGAAGATTTGAAAATTAAGAGAAAAACATGTTCAATATTCTTTAAATATATTTGGTTTTTTAGGAAATAGTTTTCTAGGAAAATATAAAGTAGGAAGATGAATTCATACAGTTGTAGAAAACAATTGTGATAGAAGAAAATTTGTAAAATTTTGTCAACAGCCCCCAACACACACACAAAGCTAATTCTATACTCTACTAGAATATAAAGCTCATTTTTGTGTGTAGATAGTATAATCACATTAAAACTTAAATATATATATATATATTCTTATATAATTCTAATTCTTCAAAATCAATTATAGGAGTATAGATTTAAATCTACACAGTAATTTTTTAAAAGGACAAGAGAACAGATGAATATTCATTAAATTTAAGGTAGAATGGACTTTATGAACTTGACCTTATCAGATGAAAATATGGAAAAAGGTTGCCTAATTTCACTATACAAGAACCAGCAAAATTACAAAGTAAAAATCCTACCAGAAAACACTCTGCAAAATTTATTACAGAAAACATTGTTTTCTTAGTATGTAAATTATTCCAACAGATTGGTTGAAAAGCATGAATCCTCAATTTAAAGATTTTATTTATTTATTTATTTTGAGAGGGGAAGGGAAGGAGAGAGGAAGAGAAATATCAATGTATGGTTGCCTCTCATGCGTCCCCTGCTGGGAACTGGCCTGCAACCCAGGCATGTGCCCTGACTGGGAATCGAACTGTGATACTCTGGTATGCAGTTCCGCACTCAATCCACTGAGCTACACCAGCCAGGGCTGAATCCTCAATTTACAACGGAAGTTTGGGTTATGATATATATGGGTGATTCACGATGGGAGAATTATAAATAACGAGGGAAAAGTTGTAGGTACATTCAACTTGCTGCTACTTAAAAATGCATGTTGAAGCTGTACTGACCTGCCAGGTTTTTATTTATGCAGCTGGCAAAAGATCTAATATCTACAATAAAAGAAAGCCCTTATAATAAACTTTTTTTATACATTCTTATATAAAGAGAGTATAAATTTGCAATTTTTTTTCTCCATGAAATTTGGTAGTATGCATAGAAAGCCATAAAAACCTGAAAAGCATTTATCCTGGCAATAACATTTTAGGAATTTATTCTAAGGATACAGCCTAAGATGGGCATAAAGGTTTACACTTAAGTGGAGTTTTTTGTGTGTTTGTTTTATTTTGAATCCTTACTTGAGGATATGTTCATTAATTTTAGAGAGAGAGGAAGGGGGAGGGAGGATGAGAGGCGGGGGGAGGAAGAGAGAGAGAGAAAGAAAAAGAGAGAGAGAGAGAAACAGAGAGAGAGAGAGAGAGATTTGTTGCCTCCTATGTGTGCCTCAACTGGAGGTTGAATCTGTAACCTATGTGTGTGCCCTGCCTGGGAATTAAACCCTTAGTCCTTCGGTGTATGGGATGAGGCTCCAACCAACTGAACTGCCAGGTCAGAGCATGTTTAGGGGTTTCTATAACAATATCAGAACAAATCAAAAGTCCAATAATAGGAGCCCAGTTAAATTATGAGACACCACATACTAGAATCTGACTTAGACACTAGTATCAATAATAAATAAAAATAAGTATCTATGTAAATGAAAATATATGTATTTTTAAGTTTTCAAATGTATCCAAAAACAGTAAATACCATTTGGTAAATAAACAATTAAAAATGTATTTATGGCAAACATTAACCACTGTTAATATTATGTTAACATTTTTATGTAATATCTCACTTTTATATGCATATTTATTTAACACTGGAAGATTATAGTTATTCTACAAAAACTACTTTGATGAGGGCAAAAAAGGCTTTTTAAACTATGTATATTTGTGTATATAAAACTGTAGCCTGGATGATACACTTCGATGTGGCTTCACAGGTCTTTGAACAATTGCATCTAAGTAGTATTGAATCAGATTTCAGTGTCACCCTAATGGATTAAATTCCTTATCCTCCTTAACAATGTCGTCACTGCCTTAGAACAAGTGACCAGAGCTGTGACTGAGAACACAAAATTGTAGATTGCAGAATGAAAGAAACAACCGATGATAGGGCTGCATAAAAGTGAAGTGTGGTTGCCCCTTCCGAATGTATTCTTCGTCAGTTTTTGTTCTTCTATCCATTGCACAGGACAAACCAGAACCACCTCCAGGCCCCACAAGGCTACAGGACAGAAGTCTACGGCCATAATAAGGGAATGTTTATGGTCACTGGATCATGCAGTTAGAATGCTCACAGGGATGTCCAACCTGTTGGCATCTCTGCACCACACTGGAAGAAGAAGAGTTGCCTTAGGCCATACATCAAATACATTGTGGCATGTAATGCCCCCACATACAAAAAAATCTCACAGTGTTTCAAATAAATTTATGATTTAGTGTTGGGCCACATTCATAGTTGTCCTGGGCCCCATTCGGCCCACAGCCCGTGGGTTGGACACCCCTGCTACATTTCACAGATATTAACACATTTAATTCCTATGCTGGGGGTGTGAGCAGGTAGTACTATCATCTCTCTTTCACAGATGAGAAACCTGAGACGCAGAGAGATGAATTCATTTGTGTCAGGTTGCACAGTTAGTAAGTGGTAAAGCAGAAACTGAACCCAGGTGTCTGACCCCAGAGCTGGTGCTCTTAGTCATCCTACTACCAACAATTACTGAGGCTCTGCTTCCAGCCCCAGGCAAAACACTGTGGATGCAGAAGTGAGTGAATCATCCTCTCTGCAAACATAATCAGCAAAAGCCACACATTGTGGAATATGTTTCAGTGAAGGTGCAAGAGAAACATCTGTGGTTGGAGAGGCTGGACTCCACTCCAGCTCCTANGAGATGAATTCATTTGTGTCAGGTTGCACAGTTAGTAAGTGGTAAAGCAGAAACTGAACCCAGGTGTCTGACCCCAGAGCTGGTGCTCTTAGTCATCCTACTACCAACAATTACTGAGGCTCTGCTTCCAGCCCCAGGCAAAACACTGTGGATGCAGAAGTGAGTGAATCATCCTCTCTGCAGACATAATCAGCAAAAGCCACACATTGTGGAATATGTTTCAGTGAAGGTACAAGAGAAACATCTGTGGTTGGAGAGGCTGGACTCCACTCCAGCTTCTAGAGGCTAGCTTGTCCCCTGCTGTGGTTTCCCTAAACGAGTCCGCTCCCAGCTGCTCAGCCCTGCGTGCCTAGGGACTGCCATTGGGTTCACTTATCAGGATACAGACATTCTCAGACATGCATAAATCCCTGCCATAAACACAGCTGGGGCCCTGGGAAAGGGTGGGGCAGCAGGGGCAGTGTCCTTGCTACTTACCTCACATTTTCCAATACTGGGTAGTAAATTCTTTAAAGTCATGAATCATGTTGGATCTCGTTTTCCACTTCACTACAACTTTGTATCATGTTGTCCTTGAAAACCAGTGGGGGCTGTGGAAGGAGCTGTGGCTCTCTGATTACTTGGGTCTGGGCTGGAATCCCTGTTTGGCCAGGGATAAGGGGAGTGCTTGTGCAGGAGAGTGATTGTACTTAACCTGTCTAACACTGGGTCTCCACTGTGTTAAGTAAGAGTAATGAAAACTTATTACAAGGCCAATTTATTAAAATAAATGGACTTTCCTTTCACCTTTGAAGTAAATTAATGAACTCATATACGCATGGCTCAAAGTGAAAGCAAACCTAATAAAAATAAAAAAAAATTCTTGCAAGTATTCTTTATATGCCATGGAATTAAAGCCCAAGATACACGAAAAAGAAAATATTATACTAAATTCCATCTTCCTGCCTAAGGGAGGACCAAATTCTGTCTTATTCTGTCCTCACAGCTGAGGAAGCAGCAGTTTCCAACCTAAAACCAAATTAGTCAGCTTGTGGTTTCTGAGACAATTACCCTCAAAGGGCATCAGAGATCCCAAACCAGGAAACCAGGAGTACTCTTGGGCTATAAGCAACATAAAATTAGATCTTTGCAAATACATGATCCTTCATGAGAAAGAAGCTTCTCCAAACACCTTGCCCAGGGACACTTAGTCCTAGGAACACAGAGCTGTGAGAAGACCCTGGAAAACCGAGGTACTGGCTGTTTCTAGCAGCCATATTTTACCAGGTTGTTCAGGCTGCATGAAACTCCACATTATTTCTCAGAGCAGACAGACCAGTACTGCCTGGCCCAGGCCCAATTTGGGTAATTGCATTCTGTCATCTTCCAGGTCTCCCTGGCACTTTCAATTAGCCATAATTTATATTCTTCTCAGTTTAAAACTAAAATTGCCTTGTAGTGCAGCTGTGGAGTTACACAGAGATAACAGCTAAATTAACAAACAACTGGTAAATCACTGCTGTTTTTCATTTCTCTTTTGCCTTACATTTCTATGGATGCTAAAGGTCAGGGGTTGTTAGTTCCATTTTGTAAGAGTGACCACTGGAACCTCACAGTAACCCAACATGCACATCCATGAGGAGCCAGATTACAAATTAAAAAATAAATTCCCATTTGGCTGCATATTTATGCCTTAGAACTGAAAAAAAAATAACACACCTTTCTGAAAGGGAAAAATCACTTAAATATGAGTAAGGGGTATAATGTGCTCATCTAAAAAACTTCTTTCAGTATTATTTCCACTTGTATCAAGTACTGCTCCAGGTGTTGAGGTCCAGTAGTGAACAGTCAATGGGATTTCTCAGATACTTAGAATGTACCAGTCAGTGTTTAACTCATTTAGTATTCTCAAGATCTTTATGAGATACATACTCATGTTACCCGTACTTTACGTGTGAGAAAACTGAAGCAAAGTGAGTTTTAGTGACTCTCCAGAGATAACACAGTTATCACACAGTTTCACGCCTCGGCCACTTGATACCACTAATGTCTCTCTCCACCACGATGAGCATCCCAGCCCCGGGCAGCACAGCCCTGGGCTTCAATATCACATACAGGAAGATGGACTACTAACAAATAAACAAGCTAGGGAACCCTCTGCTTGTGATTGCATGCAAGTGCTGTGAAGAGAGTTAAAATATTCTAGTCGGATAAAGAATAATGAGGTAGTTGCTTTAGCCTGGGTTATAATAAGTCTCTTCTCTTTAAACTGGGAGATCTGGAAGGAACCAGCTAAGTGAATATGCAGGGAACAGTGTCCATTGCAGAACGGAGACCTGGTGCCAGAACCTAAGTTGGGAATAGCCTTGGCGTGTTTGAAGACTCAGCGGAAGCCCAGAATGGCTGGGGCACAAAGACTGAGGGCAAAGGGTGAATTTGAGTTGGAGAAGTATAGGCCCAGGATTAACTGAGTCAATAGACCTTTATATTCAGTTTCTGTATTTCTTAAAGAAATAACTTAAGGCACATATGGGCACAATTAGCCTTGTTTAATTTATTTACCAATATGTGTAAATAAGTTATTGTCAATAAACATATTGTCAAGTATATTTATTATTTGGAAAAATTGCCAAGAAATCTGTTCATTTGAGATTATTACTTATCATCATTACAGAAGATCTGTTCAGAAAGTGTCTTGAACATATTATTTTGGTGAACAACCCACAAGGTTAAATAGAAATAAGACAACATTTTTAGCAACTGAATAGGACGTCAAATAACCATGACTAGCTCACTCCTCCCTAAATGGAAGACATTTTATTTGTTTTTTACATGAAGGTCTGAGAGGATAGTCATGGTCCTAACATTGTGTCCGTTGTGAGAATAAGAGATGCCTAAAATAATTTAATTGAATGTCTTAGGTAGAATATTATTTAAATAAGGATTTTGGGAAAATTGAAAGTATTTGCCTTAAGTCTTCATGGGACCTGAGATATGTCAATACATTTTGATGTTAAAACTTAATATTTGAAAATATTTTATATTTTCTTTCTTTTTCTGGTATGTAATGTGTCCTCATAGGTTTGGGCTGGTGTTTTGCTGGATTTTCTTCCCTGAGGCCCTTTTCCAGAATAGATTCACAGGTAGAAAAGCCTGGTATCAGAGGGTTCTGGTTAGTTTTGGGTGGTCAAGAGATCAGACGGAGGGAAGAATCCTGGATATACAGTGGTGGGACATTTTGAGGAAGAGATATCTATAGATGATCTATGATGAAAGCCACATTTTAGTCAACCCTCTCCTGGACTCCAAACTTACTAGAAGAGTGTTTCTCCCTGAGTGTGCTGCTGCCTGACCTAGCCTGACTGAAACTGCAAAGAATTTAGTTCTTGTGTTCCCTCCCCCAGTTGATACAATCGTCACTTACCCAGCTCCACACTTCTATGTGTAGAACCTTCCTTAGCACCTTCACAACTCTCACACTCAATCTTTCACTAGCTCCTATTAATTTTCTCTCTCAAATCTCTCTCCCGTTTATTCCTTCCTCTCCTTTGCTGTCACCACTGACTTAATTCTGTCCTTCACCTGTCTTTTGGTTGGATTATGGAAGTAGTTTTCTAATTCATTTCTTCTGACTCTGCCCCCCTCTCTAACCCAGCAGCCACAGTTGCCCGTTATCTTTCAAACCCACAAATTTAGTTAGCCTGTAAAAGACATCGACTTTCCTCCTTATCATTTCCAAATTAATTCATGTGCACTAATGTAGCCCTTGACCAAATGCTCTCACCCAGTTTTACCACTTTGTTCCACCTTTCAGTATTTAGCACTGGAAAGAATCTTACCCATCTTCCAAAGAATTCAGCTACACTGAACCTCTTTTGCATTCCTTAAAAACTTGCAAGTTTTTAAGTACCTTGATTCAGCTTGTTTGAATGACTTCTACTCTCTTCTCTCACTTGAATATCATGATCACAAAGCTAGATTTTTCTATAAGAGAATCTTCTCTTTAATGGTCTCAAAGGAACAGAAAAAGATCACAAGGAAAAGCCCAGGTTGGAAGGGAACAACAATCGGCCCCTCCAGATCTCCCTTCCTCGGGAGTTGTTATTGTTATGGTTTGTTTGTTTCCCCTTTCTGTTGGCTTGTTTCAATTCAAGTCTGACATTGCTCAGATTTTTGGTTGGAGTTGCTGCTAGCAGCATCATAAACTTTGATTTTCTCCATATTCTTTTATATCAGGTTGGATATTTGAAGGAATTTCCCTAAGGCATTTATAATGTAATTCCTGATTTAGAGTGTCTGGGTTTAGGGACACACGTGTTTATTTGCTATTAGACTCGAGAACAAAGGTGCAAAGGCACACAAATTCAGTTTCATCGTTGACACTGGGGCCCTTGTTCTGCTGTCACTGAATCCAGTCACAAGTGCTCTTGTCTGGGCCAATGCCTCTTTCCACTCCCTTGGACCTTCGTTGTCTCAAATTTTGTCCAGAAAGTGTCATTCCTAAAGTCGACCTTTTCTAGCCCCGATTCCCTCTACATCCTGTGTTCTTCACTCTTCTAAATCCTTCACTGTTTCCCCTCTTCTAGAAACAAGTTTGAACCAGGAATCGTCTGGCAAGGCATGAGGTCTAAGCGGATGTTCACATCTCCCTGCAGGAACATACTCCACAGCAAGCCGTACAGTGTGCTACCATCTCCTGCCAGAGGAGGGATGAAAATTACTCATTTCATTCAGTGAAGTGTGGTCCCCAGAACACGTGATAAATGCTAGGGATGTTGCTGTATCCAAATGATAGGATGGGTACAGATATGTGACAGATTGTTGTTCCGTCTAATGGCATAAAATATGCAAATACAAGCTCTTAATTTTTAGTGTAATGAATTGCTCTAGTTGTATAATTGCTTGTCATCTCAGTTTTTATCCTAATAGGAAAATTATTTCTTCTCTGAAATTTCTCACTTGAAGGAAAATGAAATCCAACAAACATTGCAAACAATACACTAAAACTTAGGTGGATATGGAAACATGAAATATGTATAGAAAATCCATTGAAAAACTACATTGTTCTGCCATTGTCATTTAGTCTATATCTTGTATTTTCCCTCATGAGGAAATAGAATCCTGGGGTTAAATGACTTTCTGAAGGTCACACAAAGTGCCTAGGGGACCCTGACTCAGAGTCCAGTGCCTTCTCCACCATATCACACGGCTTCAATAATTTTAAAGTCGTATAAAATATTTCCACTTTTCCCTAGGTTCTCTCTTCTTCTGAAATACCCTCCAAACCCCTCGCTCTTGAAGTCACCTGCAGTACAGAGAAGTTCAGCTAAGCTGTCATAGTGGAAATGGCCTAAAATAGAGCTGATCCTCTAAATCTGGCTTGCCTTTGTGATTATCAATACTGCCCTATGAAAGTAAGGCAGGGAGGGGGATGAAAATTGAGATGCCATTTATAATATAATGCTGTGGATAAAACAAGATTTGTTCCCTTTTCACTTTTTCTAAAGAATGTCATGTTTCTAGATGAATGGCCAAGTCCTGGAGGACCAGTGCCATTCCAAGTTCCTAGATGTGACAGCTCTCTGCGGGAATGGAGGTTGTCCTAAGTACTCTGAGGTATGCTGTCCCTGGTGCTGAATAATCAGTGATAAATGCTATAACTGTGCTACAGCTTTCTCTCCCTTCTGGCCAAACGGTCACAGATGGAGCCGTGTCTAACTCTGTTTCAGAGTTTTTCAGGAGCCTAGAGGCAGCTATGAAAAATCTGCAACTCTTTCAAAAATTTAAGAGCTCAGAATGATACCTTTGAGAAAATCCTGTTGATGAGCACAACTGAAATTAAAAAGAACAATTCACATCACAAGGAGAAATAGATTTATATTTATGTGTAACTATTTGGCTTTTCCTAAAACAATATTTCTGGAACGCTTTTAAAAAATAAAGCAAGAGCTTTGGTTGCTGTGTCTCTAGTTACATTTACCTTCAAAAATATAAGTAATATACCGTGATGCAGTATAACTGTTAACCAAAATAATACAATTATACAGAGGAAATTAGGTACAATTCCACACTGTGGATATAGGAACACTAGATCAGCATTACAACTCAGCTTCAGAATGAGGTCTATGCGATACTACCGAGCAGAAGCAGTTGTGGACAAAGAAAGGCTACAGTACCTTTCATGGTGTGTTGTAAATTGCATGGTGTGAATTACTACGTGTTTCGAAGGCAGTTTCCATCTGCAGCCCCTCCATGTAAAAATATCTTCTCATTCTGCTCCCATATACTCTCAAATGAATATTCATAGGAGATAGACTGCTGCACCTAATTATTCCAAATAGCCTTGGCTACTTTGCTGTC
Source organism: Sturnira hondurensis (assembly GCF_014824575.4). Lineage (NCBI taxonomy): Eukaryota > Metazoa > Chordata > Mammalia > Chiroptera > Phyllostomidae > Sturnira > Sturnira hondurensis. The sequence goes on along the minus strand of NW_028098001.1, from coordinate 538,721 downwards.
CATTTTTTCTGGCATAGGTATCCTGTGTTCTAATTATAGGCATTCTCTGTTATATACATAGAACCAGGATTACAAATTGTACTTGTGCATCTAACCTCTCCCAAATATGCAGCAATAACGTTTCTATTTGCATCCAAGCCTAATGACCTTGGTCTCTGATAGTACTATGTAATGTCCCCAAGTAATTCCCTGAAATGTGAAGTTATGTGCCCAGTGGAGATTTCAGGTGTTATCTCATATATTTTTACAATTGCTTTTCCCCTCACTCAGAACAGAAGCAGGAGTTTGTTCTAATATGACTTTCCAACAATTAGTTCTAAGCTGCACATTAGAATACTCCAACCATAAGAGCATAACCATGCTAGCATTTCATGCCCAATCTCTTTCTCTGAGTTTAAAACTGTCTAGAACACAAAGTAAGACCAATTGGAGAGGGTAGTAACACCAAAAGCAAGAACAACCATATTGTCACTGCCAGGGAGGTGCTCAGAGGCCCTGCCTAACTGTACTATTTTGTTGGGGACCTCAGTCCCCAGTCAGACTTCTGGCAGTCATCCACTACACCATCAGCAACCACATTCCACCCCCCGACCCCGCAACACTCACACATAGAAACTTGCTACTTCCTGTTTATTCTGGTTTCTAAATGATAACCACCTGGTTTCACTTCTCTCCCTTCAGTACCATGAGCTCAGGGCAGCCACCATCAGTTCTTACCTGACTGCAACACCATCCTTGCTTTCCCTGATGCCCAGCACAACTTTCCCCCATCTTTTTCCCCAAAGAGCCATATCATTTTTATTTTTTTGTTTGTTTGTTTATAAAGAGATGGGAAGGGGAGAGACAAATGAAGGAGAGAAACATCAGTGTGTGGTTCCCTCTTGCACATCCCCAACTGGGGACCTGGCCTGCAACCCAGGGATGTGCCCTGACTGTGACCCTTTGGTTCATAGGCAGCACTCAACCCAGTGAGCCACACCAGGCAGGGCAAATTTTTAAAGCATATTTTATTGCATTGACTCTCTCATTTAAACCCTTCAGTTGTGTTTCATTGCTATCACTGTGAAAACCAAACCCGTCAGATCTGACCCCTATATCTTTAGCCTTTCTGCTGCTCCTTCTTTACCTCCCTTTGTTCTACGTTCTAATCATACTGACTACTTGAAACTCACTGAATAGGCCGTATTCTTTCTTGACCTCTGATCTCTACCTGCTCTTCCTCCTACCTGGAAACACTTTTCTATTCACTTTATGTGGGTAGCTCCTAATTATCATTCAGTTCTCTGTTAAAAGGTTACTTCTAAAAAGAAACTCTTATTGTAAATCCCTCATTCCTTCCACGGAGGCTCCGAGGCTTGGATTTCCTCTTGCCTGCTGCATTGCATCATACCATTTAGTTATGATCATTTTTTCCTTTATTTTATCTAGCACAATGCTTGACACAAATGGCCACTTACTGTTAAATAGTAACAAAAGAATGAGTAAAATTACAAAGTGCTTTTTTATTGAGTTAATATATATTTTTCTTCTGTAACCCAATGGTGCCCTACATGCAGAACACACCTCAGGTGCACGTTCAGTGTGTCGGAAGTGGGATGGAGAGTGGAAGAAATTGAAGGCATCATTGTGGGAATTGGGAATAGAGAGAGGTTTACGGCCAGATGCAGTTCTTCGAGGCTTCAGGTCAATTAAAATTGATAAAGTTCAAAACGTAGTTTGGGGCTTTGTCATGAAAAAAAACCTGTTTGTTTATTTTGCACTGATTTCTGCCTTTCAGTATTTTGGGAGTACTTATTTAAGAGAAGTAAAAAAAACTAATAAAACCAGACCTCTGCCAATTTCAAGTGGATTCTTATTGAAAAAAATTAAAAACTTTCATGTTTTTCTTTTTTTTAGTCTCAGTAGAAAATAACTAGGCTATAAAAGGCAACTTCGTAAGTCTCTTTATCTCAGTTTAAAATTAATAATATGGTCCTGCAAAAAGATCTGAAAATGTATGTTGTTAATTATAATTTATTTGCTTAAATAAATATTAAAGAGACTACACATATCTGCAGAAAATGCTCTGGGCAGTTTGAGAAGTAAACTTTTAGTTTTGCCTTTTTTGCCTTTTTAAATTTTTATTTTATTTTTAAAGATATTAGGAAAACATCAACAAAGCGGAAAGGGAACCAACTGTATGGGAAAACATATTTTCCAATGATACCTTGGACAAGGGTTTGATCTCCAAAATAAATAAAGAATTCACACAACTCCATACCAGGAAGACAAATAATTCAATTAAAAAATGGGCACAGGACCTGAACAGACAACTTCTCTAAGGAGCACATATAAAGGGTCCATAGACACATGAAAAAATGTTCAGCATCACTAGCCATCAGAGAGATGCAAATTAAAACCACAATGAGATACCACTTCACACCAGTCAGAATAGCTACCATTAATAAATCAACAAGTGCTGGTGGGTTTGTGGAGAAAAGGGAACCCTACTGCACTGTTGGTGGGAATGCAGACTGGTGCAGCCACTGTGGAAAACAGTATGGAATTTCCTCAGACAACTAAAGATGGAACTACCTTAATACTTCATGATTCCACATTTGGAAACATATCCAAAAAAATCTGAAGCACTAATCCGCAAGAATATATACACCCCTATGTACATTGCAGCATTATTTAAAATAGCCAAGATTTGGAAGCAGCTCAAGTGCCCATCAGTAGATGAGTGGATAAAAAAGCTGTGGTACGTTTATACAATGGAATGCTACTTGGCCATAAGAAATAAGAAAACCTTATCCTTTGTGACAGCATCAATGGACCTAGAGAATATTATGCTAGGCAAAATAAGCCAGTCAGAGAAAGACAAATACCATGTGATTTCACCTATTGTGAAATCTAATAAACAAAATAAACTACCAATCACACTAGAAACAGACTCATAGAGACAAAGACTCATAGCTGTCAGATGGGAGAGGGGCTGGGGACTGGGTGAAAAAGGTGAAGGGATTAAGCCAGACCATCCTTCCTGGCAGAGAAAACCTTCGTAGACACAGAAAACAGCATGGTGATTACCAGAGGGAAAGAGGAGTTAGGGGACATAGAAGAGGGTAAAGAGAGGATAAGAGGAGATGGAAGGAGATCTGACTTGGAGTGGTGAACACACAATACAATATACAGATGATGTATTATAGAACTGTATACCTGAAACCTGTATCATTTTATTAACCAATGTCACTTCAACAAATTCAATTAAAAATAAAATAAAAATTTATAAATGCAAAAAAGGCAAAACTAAAAGAACTCTGCCATGTTACAATAAAACTGTATCTCTTAAAAATAATTGTATATTAATTCATTTATACTTTTTCCATTTTTAACAAAATAATAAAGTTATACTGATATGTAATAAGTTTGTGGGAAAAAAGTAGCACAAGTGGCCTTTAAATGGTAATGAAAACAATGCAATTAACTGATCTGCAATTTCAAAATCTAAAATAAACTGGTTAAATTTACTTTTACAGTAGATGTACTGCACTTTAAGGTATAGTGGTTAGCATCTTTTTTTAAGAATGTAGGTTAGTTAGCTCTGGCTGCTGTGACTCAGTGAATTGAATGCCAGCCTGAGGCCCAAAGGGTCTCTGGTCCATTGCCAGTAAGGGCACATGCCTGGATTGTGGACCAGGTCACCAGTAGGGGGCGTACAAAAGGTAACCACACATTGATGTTTCTCTCCCTCTCTTTCTCTCTCCCTTTCCCTCTCTCTAAAGTAAATAAATAAAACCTTTAAGAAAGAATGTAAGTTAGTTAATAAATGAACATTGGATAGCTGATCAAATTTGTGTGTGAACGGCATGCATATGGTATGAAAATTATAACTGCTTAAGAGCAATTAATCTGAGTAATATTTTATTAACTATTTAACTTTATTTATGACTACCTGTCTAATAGTGTCATTTTATTACTTTAAATGAATACTACTTTATCTTTTAGAGTAGTAATTTAGAATGTACATCACTTTACTGAATAAATTATTAATAGACAAGCTTGAGATGAAAGCAATCCATTGAATTTATGTTTTAGAAAAACTTGGTAAGAAAATCAGTACTTCCTGGATGTAAATCCAACACAGTAGATTATAGAAACAACTTAATGACAGAAAATTTGGTTTGGTATTTGAATTGAACAAGTAGTGAACACAAATTTTAAATGTATTTTAATTATGTCTTATTTGAAAATCATTATTAATATTATATAGGTTCCTATTCATTTTCAGCATTCCTCTTTTTCACTATCATCTCTTTAATAGTAAAAGGAGAAGTTAGAGAAAAGAATTGAAAAAAAATAAGAAGTCATTTAAGTTATAGTTCAGAGCATAAAATGTTAACTATTGGCATTTGAAACTTGTATCCTAGCTGCTGAGAGAGTCTTTTACTTGAAAAGTCTGGTGAATTGTCCTTTCAATCAATAAATCTTCATTCATGAGGATGTTGTTGTTCTTAAGAGCTTATAAACCCAACTACTGTTCCTACAGGCCCTAAAAAACTGCTCTCGTCTGCAATAAACTACTAATCTTTACAACTTCCTAAAATAAAGCAAAGGATATAAAATTACTACCATTAAATTGGGGTGGGGGGAAGTAAAGCTATTACTCCTAGTCCATAAAAGTAATTCTGTAACAACTGGAGTAAGTTAAACCCTCACATTATTGCTCTTACGCGTTTTGAGTCAAAATGTGAAATTATGTTGGCAGAGGTGAGAGAATCTCACCTTGTGGATCACACAGAATGGCCTGGAGAGATGGCAGAATGATCAGAAGTACAATCTTAAACTAAACTAATGAGATTATTTGCATTATCCATTAACTGTTTAATGCTAAGATATGGGACCATATTATTTAATGGAAAGAAATTTCATAAGCACCACTTTTTCTTGAGTTATAAGAGGGAAACCAAAGAACCAAAGATCACAGGCCATATACTCATAGACCGATTTTCTGATTCCAATCTTCCTATTTTTTTTAACAATCCATTGGTTAAAAAATCAAATGCTGATTTTTTGACATTTAAGGACAAGAACAAGAAAAAATAAATGATGGTATAATATTAGAATCACTTCAAGTTGTTTGATTCAATAAAGATTCTTATACACATGCAAAACAATTACATATGACTTAGATTCTTTGTGTTAAAATACATTGTCGCATTATATTTTCTATCCATAAACTGAAACAAGAAAAACTTCATTGGAAGACATAAGTTACAAAGAAATATTAATGTAAAAGGAAATCTACTTCAAAATATATGTATTCTATTTGATAGGAATACATACATTTTTCCCCTCATGGCTTATAGCAGTTTGCCTTTGAGAATTTGCTCTAAGAGCAACAAAGGATCCACAGCAGCTGAGTTGTGAAAGACTTTCTCTTGTTTTCTATGCCTGACTGTGTTCTGTGAGGAAAGGCTGATAAAACAAAAATGTGGATTTGTCATTTGTCTTCTTCCACACAACTAAGCTAAAGTGGAATTGAAAGGTCTGAATTTCTACTTTGTCTCTGGAAATACACACAAAATAACTTCTTAACTCCTTTTTTCTCAAAATTTCTTTCTGTAGTCAGATGGTTTTCTAATAATTTGAGTTTTAGAACGAAACTCAGTTGGATTGCATGTTAATTCTTATAACTTAGATAAAAGAAAATTATATTGATTCCTTAATTTGTTACTGGCTGCTCTGGTCTCTTTCATGAGAAACCACCCACTGGTTGGTAAGAAAAATAATGAACTAAATTGACTACGCAGTTTAAAATCTGTACTGATCACACTGTTAAACCTACCTTCCCAGGGAACTTCTCCACCTCATTGATTCTTACCATAAGCATCTAGTTGTGGGTTAGAGGGTCCATGCGCGGGGTGAGGGGACAAGGCCTCTGGCACCCTGCCTGTCTTGGGAGGTGCACTGGCTGGTATCTGCTGGTTGTGAGGTGAATCCTATGTCTATCTTTAGGTATCCCTTATCTCTGATGCTAAGTCTGTGTCCATTAACCATTGTTCCACACTTATATATGGAAACCAACCTAGTGACAGTCCTTGATAAGCCTGTCCGCCTAAGAATTTGTTTGTTAACTAATTGGAGAGCTAAGTGTGACTGTCAATGATCTTAGTATGAGTGGGAACATACATCTCCTATATATGTTCCTTGTACTATGAAACAGCAGCAAGCATTTTATCTGGATTTGTTCTCTAATAGGAAAAACAAGGGTTCCCCTGAAGAAATAACACCAATTGCTCCCCTCTGCTTGACGGTGAGGCACCATCAAAGTGACTTGGTGAGTCTGTTGCCAGGTCTTTGACTCCAGGCTGCTCAGAGTTCTAAATGGGAAGTGCCCTAACTATTGTGCTCTACCATCACGTAAAGGCCACTTTCTAGAAAAGCACTCAGAAGAAGTAAACCAGTACACCCATCTGTTGTCCTCTCTATGACCTGTGTTGCTAGTCCATTCCTCCTTTAATTTCCCTAGGGGCTGATAAAATGGGCTCCCTGTTTGCTTGTTCTATTTGGACCTCTACGGCTTACCCCCGCACATTCTAGCTTTTGATATGCTAGAGACAGAGAGCTGCTGGTATGCTAGAGAGAAAGAGAAAGAAATTTAAGTCTTTCTCATGATAATATCCTAGCTTTCAGGGTTATTGACTTGCTTCCAAGTAATATTTATAAATGTCAAAAGCTGAATCTTTTTTCTTTGATTCCTTCTGTAACAAATCCTACTCTTCTTCAGGGAGAAGGACAGAGCTGGGCAAGAGGGTATGGTCCAAAAAAAGTTTCAAAGGTTAAAAGGAAAAGCATATAAATACCTTAGACCATCACACACATTATAGTTTTTTTTCTTTAAATGTTTCTAGAAGTTGACCATAAAAATAAAGTGTAAGCCAGAGTGGCTCTCATCAATAAATCCAAAAACAACAAGTGCTGGCAAGGATGTCAAGGAAAGGGAACCCTGGTGCACTGTTGGGAATGCAGACTGGTGCAGCCACTGTGGAAAGCAGTATAGAGTTTCCTCAACAAACAAACAACAACAACAACGACAAAACTAAAAATGGAATTTCTGATTGACCCAGAGATCCCACTTCTGGGAATATATCCCATGAATCCCAAAATACCAATCAGAAAGAATACATGCACCCCCATGTTTATAACAGTGTTATTTATAATACCCAAGATCTGGAAACAGCCCAAGTGCCCATCAGTAGATGAGAGGATAAAAAGGCTGTGGTACAGCCCTGGCTGATGTAGCTCAGTGGATTGAGCATGGGCCTGAGAACCAGAAGATCACGGTTTGATTCCCAGTCAGGGCACATTCCTGGGTTGCGGGCCAGTTCCCAGCAGGAGATGCACAAGAAGCAACCATACATTGATGTTTCTCTTCCTCTCTCTTTCCCTTCCCCTCTAAAGATAAATAAATAAAATATTTTTTTTAAAAAAAGCTGTGGTACATTTACACAATGGAATGCTATGTGGCTGTAAGAAAAAAAAAAAAAACTCTTACCCTTTGAATCCATATAGATGGACCTGGAGATTATTATGCTAAGCAAAATAAGCCAGTCAGAGAAAAGACAAAGTCCATACTATCTCACTTACATATAGAATCTAGTGAACAAAATAAACTGGAGAACAAAATAAAACCAGAGGCATGGACATGGAACAGACTGACAGAGCTCTGAAAGGAGGGTTGTGGTGGGGATTAGTCAACAAACAAACATACATGTGTGCCTAGCCTGAGCACAGGACATTTCTAACAGTGTCAGCAATCAAAACCTTCTAAGAACAATGTCCTTTTAGGAATATGTTCCAGGATCGGAGACTATATATAGATGATTATAAAGTTTAAAGAATAAAAAAATTAAATATGTTGGTACAGTAAAAATAATGGTGAGAAATTAACAACGTATTTGAGAAAAACTGTTGATATGTTTATGAAAAATTGAGACCCATACTTCTTAAAATCTCTTAGAAATAAGTAAGGAAATTGGAACCACCTTATTCATAAATAAACAGTTTATAAAACTAAGAAATAAAATAACCAATAAATAGTAAAGTAAATTTTCAAGAGACTTTGGTTTTCAGTTCTGTATGTAAAAGTTTGGTACCTTCTACTTCCTCCCAACCTTGAGTGAAAACCTGAACAGATTGAAAAGTCAACAACTTCCGTTGGATCTGTAAGAGACTGGTGGACACAGGGCAAACTGTTGCACCCAACATTTGAGAAACAGATAGGCAAATATGAGGAGCCACAGAATTCATGAGCAGAAACCACCATGGAGATCAGAACTGTGATGAATGCATTGATGAAGGCTCTGTGCTGTCAATGCTGAAAGTCAATGTCTCCAGGTGGACTCAGTCCTAAGGACCTAGGTTGGCAGATTTACCTACAGGGACCCAACCAGGCTTCCACAATAAACGATGGAGAAAAATCCACATATGCTTCTTGTATGAGTAGTGGAAAAGCAACTACTTTTGGAATACACCAGAACACTGTGTTTTTATTAATGAGGTCTGAATTCACAGGAAATTGGTTAACAGCCTAATCTGTTGAAGTTTTATCAGAGCCTAAATAACCTGAGAACTAGGAATTACCCAGTTCCAGCCCTAGCTCTAGCCATTCTGTTCCATCTAAGGGTGAAGAAAAAGCCTGAGAAATACTTGTGAAATTCACAGTTCAGAGACATAGGCTCACTAAGATATTGATCAGAGAATTACAGAATGCTTCAGCTTTTCCCATACCTCACCACAACATTAAAGGAATTCCTTTTACCAAGTACATCATGTCTGGCTATAAAAAAATCATTGAAAAGGAATGCTATTTTCTTTAGCAGAAGCTTTTTATTTTGATGAGATCCCATTTGTTTATTCTTTCCTTTATATTCCTTGCTCTAGGGGACATATCAGTAAAAATGCCAAGAGTTGGAAGCAACCTAGGTGCCCATCAGTAAATGAATAGACCAAAAAACTATGGTACATATACACAATGGAATTTTATGCTGCAGAAAGAAAGAAGGAGCTCCTACACTTTGCAACAGCATGGATGGAACTGGAAAGCATTATTCTGAATGAAATAAGCCAGGTGGTGAAGGACAAATATCATATGATCTCACCCTTAACAGGAAGCTAAACAACAAAACAAACAAGCAAGCAAAACATAACCAAAGACACTGAAATAGAGAACAGGCTGACAATGACAAGAGGGGGGAGGGGAGGGAATTTCAGGGGAAATAGGGAAGGGATTTCGAGGAACATATATAAAGGATACATGGACAACAACTAAGAAGGGTGGAAATGGGAGGGAGGGGGGAGCACGGGGGGTGGGATGGGATGGGAGTTATAGACAGAAAACTGTACTTGAAAAATAATTAAATAAATTTTAAAAAAGGAAATTAAAACACACGATTGAAAAGAAAAAAAAAAGGAATGCTAAAAGGTAAAAACACACTTTGAAGAGACAGAACAATAACCAGAATCAGATGTGGCAGGGATGTTGAATTAACAGACTGGGTGTTTAAAACACCTATGCGTAACATGATAAGGGTACTAGTGGACAGAGTAGACAGAATGCAAGAACAGATGGCCAATGTAAGCAGAGAAATAAAAATCCTTAGAAAGTTCTTCACAAAAAATGCTATCAATATAAAACACAAAAGAATGCCTTTGATAAGCTTTTTAGTAGTCTGGACACAACTGACAAAACAATCCCTGAACTAGAGAATATATCTATTAAATTGTCAAAAACTAAAAAACAAGAGAAAAAAATGGAAAAAAACAGAACATAATATACAAGAACTGTGGAACAAGTACAAAGGTATACAGTATACATAATGGGAATAACAATAAGAAGGAAAGGGAAAGAAGAATATTTGAAACAATAATGACTGACAGTTTCCTCAAATTAAATCAGACAACAAACCACACATTCAGGAAACTAAAATGAGCACAAAGCAGGTTAAATGCCCAAAATACTAAACCTAAGCACAGCATTGTCAAACTACAGAAAATCAAGAATAAAGGAAAAAATCCTGAAAGAAGCCAGAGGGGAAGAAAACAGCTTAATAAAGAGAAATAAGTATAGGAATTATATCTCTCTTCTGCTCAGAAAACAGACAAGAAAGAATGGAAAATAAAATACTCAAAGAAAAAAAACCCCCACCAATCTAGAATCCTGTACCTTGTGAAATTATTTTTCAAACAACAACAAAAATACTTTTTTGTTTAAAAAGTGAGGAAACTTGTTACTAGTAAACCTGCCTTGCCAGAAATGTCAAAAGAAGTTCTTTAGGGAAAAGAAGGAGACTATAGGTCAGAAACTTTTATCTATGTAAAGTAAGGAATAGCATCAAAGAAGGAAGAAGACAAAATAATTTTATTATTCTTATTCTAATTGATCTAACAGATAACAGTTTAGTCAAAACAATAATAGCAATAACATCTTAGATTTTGTACACACACATACTGTTAAGTATACTTATGTATGAGTAAAAGGAATAACAGCAATGCTATAGGAACAGGAGGAAGAAATTGGAATTATTTTGTTTTTATAAGGAATTCACACTATCTGTGAATAATATAATGTTATGTGAAAGTAAACTTGGAATACCTGTGTGTATTGCAAACTTTGGGACAATTACTTAAAAATATTTTTTAAAAATGTAACTCATAAGCTAAAAGAGGAGAAAAAAGGAATTATATCAAAGGCTCAATTAAAATGACTCATGGCAGAAAGAATGGAAAACAGAAATAGGAACAAAAAGACAAGGACAACAAATAAAAACAGTAACAAATATGGTAGATATGAATTTAACTACATCAGTAATCACTCTGCCAGTAGTCTAAATGCACCAATTAAAAGACAGAGATTGTCAGAATGAATTTAAAAAAAAACAAGTTTTGATTACAGTGGCCTTGTAATACAGTTTGATATCAGGTATTGTGATCCCTCCTACTTTGTTCTTCTTTCTTAACATTGCAGCTGCTATTCGGGGTCTTTTATGGTTCCATATAAATTTTTGAAGTGTTTGTTCTATGTCTGTGAAATATGCCATTGGTACTTTAATAGGTATTGCATTGAATCTGTAAATTGCTTTGGGTAGTATGGA